>NC_140585.1:1064806238-1065453113 GCF_964204655.1 Triturus cristatus
GTATCCTGGGGGTAGGATCCATGGGCCACAGTAAGTGAGCCAACCCCAGTGTATTGGGTTCCCACGACCTATAAAGCCTAAGGGAGGGGGACACGCACTGCTCCTCTCTTCAAACATTACTTCTGCCCCGGGGGATGGGGTCTCCTGGGCCTCTAATGGATCCCTTATTTTTAAAGAACTCGACCCTAGGTGTGGAGTCCCCGGAGTCTTTTAAGGCTCAGAGTGGGGGGCCCCGCTGTCCCCTCCTCCTTTATTTGATTTTGGTCCCAGGGATGTGGTTCCCGGTGTCTAACAAGGTTCAGGTAGGAGTGTTGCCTGCCCACTTCCCCGCAATTAATATACCCTGGTGCCTAAAGTGGGTTTTGGTAGGAGACCCTTCTCAATGGTGGCTGCATTTTCTTTTTCTTTTTGCTTCAATCAAGCAGGAGTCGCATGAGATCGCACCAAAAATCACACATTTTTTTATCAAATCAAATATTCTTTATTCGATGAAATTTCATCATAAAAGAGCAAAATAGCAACACAATACAATGTAAAATTCCAAGCATAAGATTAAATAAAAACACAATTGATCACTACACCACTTAAGGGTAAACACAGTCACATATCAACATGGTGGAAATCTTAACCAAGTACTCTTAACTAGTAAGTGGACCAGATTAGGTTTTGCAACGCCTCATGCGGGATCGCCAAGCACTGCCCAAAAATTTTGCGACTCCACAAACCATAGCAATCGAGGAAGTATCAGTGCTAAGTATCCGCAGGGCCGATACGTGACATCTAAGGCCCAAATTCTTACATAACGGCTTTAACCAGATCCTCCTGGCAACCCTGTAAGCTGGGCAAGCAAAAAAGAAATGTGCCACTGACTCTGTAGGGGCTGCACAGCCCGGACATGAATTCATTTTGCCGACATGCTTTTTCCACCCCGAGGTATAATCGTTTACTGGGAGGATCCCGAGCCTAACCTTCAAGTAAAGAGCTCTATCCAAAGGCAGCTCAATGTAGTCCAAGAATGGTTCAAAGCTCCTAATCCACTTAAAGGACAAGAATCGCTCAGTGAGTGAGCCCACAGAACTACTAGAAAGTGTCTCCTGCTGTACTAGATCCCAGTAGAGCTGTTTAATCACCGTCTTGGGCGGGGGTGATTGGTTTGCCCAAGAGTCGCTCAAACCCAAGAGCACCACCAACCGCTTCAAGTTGCTCAGCCACTTAATCCTATTATTGGTATTTAGCTGGATTAATTCATCTAGGGCAGCGGCATAATCCTGAAGCTCCCTTGTCCTACTCATGCGAACCCAGAAAAGTAACGGGCGTAAGCGCACTAGATCCTTAAGAGGGCGCCTACCCATGTCAGCCCGTAAGGGAATTAGGGGGGTGGAGACTGGGAGGGCTACTGCAGCTCTCAAAAACTTATTTTCAGCTCTGTCCAGCTCTACAGTATTTTCAAACCCCCATAATTCTGAGCCATATAGAGCGGATGGGAGAACTTGGCCTTCATAAATAGTTAGGAGCGGTGAAAGGGGCTTGCTCTTAGATTTGCGGTATTCTCTCATAACCGCCCCAGAAGTTCTTTTATAATTTAACATCATTTTAGCCAAGTGATCCTTCCAGCTCATGCGATTATTGACCCTAATGCCCAAATAGTCATATGAGTCTACCAGCTCCAAGGGCTCTCCATTAAGTAAAAGGTTGTTTCTAAATCTGGGTGAAGGCGCTAGAACCATGAGCTTAGTTTTTAGAGTGTTGATAGTGAGACCTCTGTCAGAGCAAAATGCACTAAAGCGATTCAAAAGCTTTTGTAAGCCAGACGGCGACTTAGAAATCAAAATGGTGTCGTCCGCGAAGAGGAGTGTGGGGATCTTTACACCTGCCAGGGATGGAGCATCAGCTGGTTCTTCTCTTAAGTAATCCACCACTCCATTCACAAAAAGAGAGAACAGCGTTGGAGCCATGACACATCCCTGGCGTACACCCCTCTTCACGGGGATCTTCTCAGTTAATTCCCCTTGGGTACCCCACCTGATCCTGGCATAGTTCCCCTCATGGAGATGCACAATTAAACTCAAGAGGGGACCAGGAAACCCCATGTTCTCCAAAACCTCCCACAGCCTCTCACGTGGGAACAGGTCGAAGGCCATCCTAAGATCTATGAAAGCCAGGTATAAGCTACCTTTGTTGATAGTAACCGACTTCCAATAGATCGCGGAAAAGCGAAAGACCTGGTCCATCGTGCCCACCTTTTGTCGGAACCCTGCTTGGAGATGAGACAACACATGCATCTCTTCCATCCAGGTGCCGACCCTAGATATAATTACCCTGCCAACCACCTTCTGTAACACGTCAATCAAACTGATTGGTCTATAGTTGGCAGGGTCGTCTCTGGCACCCTTCTTAAAGACCGTGATTACCTCCGCTCCCTTCCACGAAACTGGGACAGGGGAGATGAGGTTCATTATTTTTGCAATGAGTTTGGCCCATAACTCTGGGGCCTCCATAAGGAGATCTCCAGGTATCCCATCTGGGCCTGCTGCTTTCTTTGGGGTAAGATGACTAATAGCTAGCATCACCTCAGATGGCAAAAAGGGTTCCCTGACCGGGAGCATGGGATGGGCGCTGGGGGCATAAACAGAAGGGGCAAGAGGCATTTCTGACCCACCATAAATTGAGGAAAAATGGGATTGCCATTGCTGACCTGTTATGTGGCTATCTAAAGGGCGAGAACTAGTCAACCTGGCTTTGTTAATCAGATCCCAAAACAGCGAAGAATTCTTTCCTTTGGAAGCTGTCTTGAGGTCTTGCCAGTGTTGTTCTTCCCATTCACGTTTTGCTTGCTCCAAGGCCCTTGCGTATTCTTTCCTGGCTACACTAACCCGGAATTGGTTCTTTTGACGCAAGGCAATTCTAATCTCGTTTCTTGTAGCTTTACAATGGGCCGTGTACCAGGGATTGTTTGTTATAGCTATATTGTTAACCCTACCACCACTCTTGTCCTTATTATTTCCTTTTAAAAGGAAAAATTCCCCAACTTTCTCCGTTAAGCTATTGTACGCCTGTACAAAAAATGTACCCTGTACAGACGCTAGATCCTGATCAAACACCACCATTTCTGTACTCAGGTCTTCGACATACGCCCTGATCTTTGTCAAATTATGAGCCTGCGATTGGACCTTCTCCCACTTCAGTCTGCGATTTCCCTGAAAAGGTATCACCTCCTTAGTAGATCTCGGGTGCGATATCCTCCCTGTGTTATTCCGCTGCCCCCATCTTATCGACATGCATAAGGGATTGTGGTCACTATCCTGTGAAGGAGTCACCACCATATCTACTAAATCGCACCATAGTGTCACGTCTAATAAGATGTAATCGATTCTTGACGGGCTGCTTAACCTATTAAAGGTCATCGCCCCATCAGGGTCAGAAGGAGTCCTACCATTGAGAGCTCTAAGGTTATGTTCCACAGTAAGGGAGTTAATCTGTATAACCTTGGATGACCATTTCTTGATTGAGGCCAAGGACAAGGTCGGAATACCCCATCTAGAGTCCACCTCCTCTATACCCAAGGGGTCGTCGCCTTCTAATGGTTCGAAAGTACAATTAAAATCCCCTCCCACTATAATTTTGGAGGAGGGGGGGCAAATAGCCAATGCCTGGTCTAAAATAGATATGGTACTTGAGTTTAAGTCCCCTGTGATACCTCTTGCGTAAACGTTAAATAGATCTATCCTACTGTTTCCCCCCTCAAATGAGATATGTTGGATGTCACAACATCCGGAGTCATAAGTAGTTACTTTCCAGTTCAGGGCAATATTAATCCATACATGCAGACCCCCAGCTGGTCTACCCCTACCCTTACTCAGGGCTGGTATGGAAAAAGTGGTATATCCCGATTTATATAATGGGGAAACACTCCATGTTTCATGAAATAAACATACATCGAATTGATCGATGAAGACGTTCCATTCAGGTAAGACCAACTTTCTTTGCAGACCCGCCACATTCCAAGAAACTAGGTGTAAGACTTTATTATCTATCAAGTGCAGATCTGGGGGGGTCGCTGCAGGCCTATCCAAATCCAACCTGGTTTGGGTACCTATAGGTTCTAATTGGACTGGGTGGTCTATCGTCCTGGGGATTACAACACTGTTGTCCAAGGGAGTAGAGAGGGGGGTGGATACATTCCCGCCACTAACAGATCCGATTATAGTTGGTAGTCCTGTAATTACAGGAACAGCTCCGTGGGCTTCCAAACTCCTCTCACGAGCGGTGTTCTTGGGGCTAAATGAACCTAGTGGCCCCCCTCGGCCCTGATGAGGCTTTAACCTTCAATCACAATCAGCCAGGCTAGAGAGGGTTTCGAACCGATTCATTGACACTAAAGGAGTAGAAGGCTTCACGTTGGCACCTCCTCTAATAAGGTTCCTAGTAAATCTAGGAGGAATATAGTTCCACCTTAAAAGGTCAGCAGCATAGGAGGTGTGTGAGGGGCCTGACTAATGGTTCGGCCTAAATATACCTGGTGGGATAGGCAGCAGAGAGGCTTGCTTGGATATATCGGAAAGGGGGAACACCGATGATCTAGGGTAAAAGTAGGTTAGCGCACGTGGAATAATGCCATTACTACCTATTTCAGGAGGCCACTCCAGAATATACTTAACTACACGTGGGTCTCTAAAATTTACTACCACGATGTCTCCCACGATGTTTTTCGTCGTACCACCCAACCATGGGAGACGTCTCACATGTAAAATCTCACCGTTGATGTTCTCCTCAATAGGTCTATAACTACTGAGCCAGAACATGGTTTTGTTTTTTAACTCGGTAAACCCTTCTCTTTTGTTAACCGTTAAAGGTGGGACCCCCGTCAAAACAACCACCAAGGGTACAGCTTCGGGGGGCACATTTTTTTATTATTTTGGTCCCCTCTCTCTGACTCCAAATTGGCTCTGGGGAAAAAAGCACCCTGGACCAATGAGAGTGCCACATTTTTCAAAAACTGTGTTTGAGTAAATCGCACGAGAGTCCCTAGAACCCAACTGATGTTCTCCTCAATAGGTCTATAACTACTGAGCCAGAACATGGTTTTGTTTTTTAACTCGGTAAACCCTTCTCTTTTGTTAACCGTTAAAGGTGGGACCCCCGTCAAAACAACCACCAAGGGTACAGCTTCGGGGGGCACATTTTTTTATTATTTTGGTCCCCTCTCTCTGACTCCAAATTGGCTCTGGGGAAAAAAGCACCCTGGACCAATGAGAGCGCCACATTTTTCAAAAACTGTGTTTGAGTAAATCGCACGAGAGTCCCTAGAACCCAACTGTCCAGACATACAAATATTTGTAAACCTTAATATCCAAATAAACTAGTAAACAGATTTACACCAAATCACGCAAAGCACAATCTGAAAAACCCAGATCTAGCTTCCTGCTAAATTTGGTGCAATTCCATTCAGCAGTATTTGCAGTAGAGCTGCCTAAAGAAGTCTATGGAAAATATATGGGAAAATTTGCTTTTGGGACACCCTTTTTTTCTCAGTCCCCATCTTTTCGGAAAGGAGCTGTGGCAGATTAACTCCTTTTCGGAAATTTTTCTGAAGATTTGTCAAACTACACCATAGTTATTGGCAATAAAAAAGCTCTCTGTCTGTGGAAAAGTAGACCTAACTATAACTACCCAGTGACGACCGCCACTGAGTAATATGTAGATAGATATATAGATATATGTGTGTGCTTGTGTGTATTTATCGATAAGAGACATATAGACTGCAATTGATGTATCTAGTGTCCCTCGAGAGAGGCCACAGAGTTTATATATACCAAGGCAGGCAGGCTCAGGGCTATCTAAGCACAAGGGCTTTGTAGTGGAACGCTATATGTTCAAAAAAGTCTATTCATATTTCATATGCAAAAAACAAAAGTGTTGGATTTTTTACAAGAGAAGTACAGCACACCCCATGATACAATAGGGAAAAAGGGTGAAAATAAATGGACTTTATGAACGATAAATGAGGAGTGAAAAGTGATTGTTAATTGTTGTATTATATTTATAAAACTGCATGAAGAAATACAAATAAGAGTAAACATTTTACTGAATTTATTTTACATTGCAGTCAAATGCCCTTTAATTTCGACCCCGGGCAATGAATGATAAAACTGTGTGTTTGTTTATAAGCTTTTTTCAGTCTATTTCACAGTAGCTTACAGGTGACAGAATGTTGAAATTACTAAACAAGAAGTGCTACTCCAGCAAAGCCTCCCTTTGTGCACTGCTTCAGCAAAGGAACAATCATGATTTGTAGATAGGCTGCTGAAAGCTCAGGATTTGATTACATTGTTTTCTTTTTTGACTGAGATCAGAAGGGCACAGAAACATCTTTGAAAACATTTGAAGTAAGTTACAAAAATAAGTTAGCTGTAAATTATGTGAAGGAGGGTAAAGGTTAAGTGTATTAACATTGTTTGCATGAGGGAAATGATGACTTGTATCTCTGGAGCTTTGCCAGGAAAGCTATTTGAATGGATTATTTGAGACAGGGAATATTTTGTTTTCATATCCCTTGGTCAGGAGCATGGATAGTGCTTCCTACATAAGTGGAGTGTATTTTCCTGTTATCAGTGAAAAATAGTGCGTATTTTCTAGGGACAAGGCACAGAACTACTGACTGAGATGTCATCAATAGACCCGTGAGCAACCGTGGAAATGCTCAATGGTTTTATCTATAGCATATATGTTATCAATGTGGACAGATCTGCAGTAAATTTGGCACTTGCTTAGCGTTTTGAGTTCAGGTTTAGCAAGGCAATATTGATGAAGCTCCATCAAGGTGAAATACTTCTAAAGGGGAGACAAAAAGATTTGTTTTCCATTTTAGCTCCTTTCTGATTTTCTTCTTTCAGCTACATCAAAAGATACTGAAAGAATTGACTTCAAAATTGGCATGACAATTGAACTTTACTGTGAAAGAATGCTATTCATAATTTGGTGTAAACCTGTTCTATAGTTTTTGAGCTATTGCCATTTAAAAAAGGCGCAGAATGGGCTTCAAAAGGGTTAACACTTTTGTACACTTTTTCAGTTTTTTAAAAGCTATTTCCCAAAATTTGATTTCAAGGCTAACGAAGTGGATCAAATCATGTTTCACACTCTCTTGAAAATCACTTCCTAGAACAAGGGTGTTGGACTTGGCCCTTTTCTGCAGGTTTACCCCTAAACTTTTTGCCTTAAGTTCTGACATGGTGTTGGTGGTTTTAGGCCCCTGGGCACTTTAGCACTGTGGTCCAGTGTAAAGTGCGTGCACTCTCTGTGTACATTTGATAATGTTGGCCTGTCTTCCCATAGGAATGCATAGGGGATTCCCTGACTAAGTGTGTCAGTGGTAATTCATGGTATGGGAGGAGCAGCGTGGTCAAATTTGGTATGTATGAAATTGTGAGAATAAATGCTGCGCAATCGTGTGTGCAGATCTATTATGACTGTTTTAGAAGTTGGCATTTCTGTGTACTATGTGTCTGCCTGCCTGATGTGAATTGCATGTCTGGCTTGTGAGTGACAGGGGCTGGGAGGTGTGTGTGGCTCCAGGAGGGGCAGGGTGAGTCAGAGCAGGGCTGAATACTACATCTGGGCTGGGAGTAGTGGGAGGAGTAATCCCCTGACTCTGAATAGGATGGTACCTGCCCTGGTGAATGCTAGCTCCACTCTCTGTGGTGTGTCTGATCACCGAGCCCCCACCTGACAAAGGGGAAGAGGAGCTTGCAAAACAAAGTGCTCCAAATCCCCCCTGAACCAGTTGCATCTGGTTCCCCCATGCCCTGCACTAAAGACAAAGAGAATCTTGGTATAAGTATAGGGGCTGTGACCCCAGGAAGTTGTTCAGTTCTTGTTCCTGACTTGGGGGTGTGCTGCTGCTGGGGCCAGGGAGGATCCGCCATGGGGGCTTACCTCCCTGCTGGAGGGCCCTGTGTGCTGTCCTCCCTGGGCCCTTCCATGCCCCTTGATCTCCAGGACTCTGCTGCATCTGTTCTTTTCCTTTGCCATGGACTTCAGGGTTTCAGTCGCCTTGTGAACGCTTTATTTTGATGTGGCCAGGAGAGAGGAGCTGCCGTTTGCAGCGCACTGGGCTGCGTACAGGATTTCTTTTGGAGGGAATCCCCAGTGTAAGGATTCCCCTGTGCCGGTTTGCGCAACGGGAGCCCACCCCGCATTTCAGTGTTCCCAAAGTGCAGCAGGGACCTTCCCTGCCTTGTGAGTATTTTAGCGGCAGAGCGGGAGCCCACCCCGCCCTGCCGGTGCCGCTGGATTATGTCACATTAGACGGAAGCCTACCCCGCTTTATTCTTATTTTATGCTGATTAGCAGGAGCCCACCCCACTTTATATTTTAAATTCCGAGGGAGCCTACCCCTCATTGCCGCCGCGAAAAGAAAAGAAATGTGATTTGCGGCCTGCCTGGTTGTGGGCGGGGCCTGGTGGACAGAAGCAGAAGAGCAGTGAGGCCAGAAGAGCCAGGTGGGAGCCCACCCCGTGCTGGGATGTGCCCAGAAGAAGTCCAGAGCCTCGCAGGCTCCACGTTCAAGTCCCAGGAGGGGGCCCGGGTGAAGAGGGAGACGCTGTATGCAGACGGGAGCCCACCCCGCCTGCGTGTATGCTGCCAGATGCAACGCGGGGCTCCTCTGAGCACAAGGGAGCCCCGCGTACCGCAACTGTGAAACCTCCCCAGCGAGGGAGAAGAGCGGAGTGCCGGTCGTGTGGCCCACGAAGATCCCCGGAGACCGGAGGAATCCTGCTCCAGAGCCCAGTGAGTGAGGGCTCTATGTTGTGGTGCCGGGTGAGGCACAGTGCAAGTCCTGAGGCCTGAGCAGCCCCCGTCTGGTAGGGGGCAGCTCCAACGATGGGGACCATTTCTATTTCGTGAGAAGTCGGAGTGGGACTTGGGGGCATATTGGGTTGTTCAAGAGCCCGTTCCGCTCCAACGTCGGGGCACATTTGTTTAAAAGACCCCAGTGGGGCCCCGAGGGCACAGAGGTGCCCAGGCCCCATCACCTTGATTATCTCAGCTGCCCCGCTTGCAGAGGGCAGCTGCACCGAGGGGGTCATTTCATTTGGAGAGCCCCAGTGAGGCCTGAGGGCACAGTTGTGCCAGGACCTATTTGCTTATTCCCGGCTGCCCCACTTGCTAGAGGGCAGCTGCAACATTTTGTGCATTTGTTCAGAAGGCGCAGTCGGTGCCAGGGTCCCACATTTGAGTTTCACAGCTGCGCAGCAATTAGTGCCAGCTGCAAAGTTTAGGCTGTTAGTTCTTGGGGGCAATTTTGTGAGTGAGACAGGAGTGAGGTACACTCTTCTGCCCCTGCGCAATTGCGCCCGTGGATTCTGCTACATTGGCAGCATGCCCTGACACTTTGGACATAGGGAATTTGAGCCCTCTGAGAAGGCCAGTGGGCCAGGGGGACTGTTAGGTTTATAGGGCACCAGGCCCTAATGTGCTTTATGTATTGCTAGGAAAAGTGATTCCTGTATTGTGATTTACGCACCCTGTTTTATGCCTCTAAATGTGGTTTTACGATTATGAGGTTTTTGCATACTGTGTTTATGTCTGAGTTATTATCTACTGTGGTTTTTGCAGTGAGATTATTTCCTAATGTGAGTTAGGCTTAGGAGGTTATGGTCTAATGCGTTTAGACTTATGAGAAGATTGCATAATGTGTTTATGCTGGTGAGGTTGGCGCAGAATGTATTTCACGCCTAAATGTGATACTGTGCATAATATTGTTTGTGTTACAGGCTTATGCTGAGTACAGTGTTTGCCAGTAATGACTGGTTGTGTTCTACATTTATGATATGTTCTACATTTACTAAGTAAACTTTGTGATGGTTCTGACAGTGGCCCAAGTGGCCCTGTCAGGTGTGTATAATCCCCTGTAAATATTGCCCAATGCCAGTTGGTACAGTGTATATTGTATGATTGCTATTCTAATGTGTTTTATGATAATATTTTTGATATAACCTTGTGTGGAGTTCCTTTTGTGGTGTGCCTAGTATGTTGTTGCTGTGTGCGCGTTGCACAACCGCTTTACACATTGCCTCCGGGATAAGCCTGACTGCTCGTGCCAAGCTACCAAGGGGGTGAGCAGGGGTTATCTTTGGCATGTAACTCCCTTGCCCTGACTAGAGTGGTGGTCTCTGCCTGGCTTTGGCGCAAGCCTTAGCCAACCAGAGATCCCAGTTCTAACAAAGGGGAAACAATATAAGAAATGCAAGACCCCAGGAGAGTTCTCAGGAGCACTTAGAGGTGTGGAAAATGGGATTAAACAAGGAAAAACTAATGATTTTAGCCACAGGTAATTCACGATTTTATGAAAATACAATCATGTGGCTGCCATTTTCTATTCAAAAGCATTTACTGACAATTGTGATATTCATAAAAGTCATAATTTTAATAAAAGATAGTCAAAGAGCCAAGACTTGGAAATGGTAAAAGCTCTAGTAGGGTGCACAGGTAGGTGGCTTCAGGGCCTGACCAACAACTGCTGGTGTTCTGCTGTAATGGGGCAGGTCCTTGCCAAAGGGTAACTTACAGACTTCCACCTCTGCATACTGCCAATAGCTGTGATCAGCAAAGAATGAATACAAGGGAGGAAAATCCGTCACAACAAAAATCCCCCATAAAAATTTGCTGAAAAACACATATAAAGGTTAGTTATTGTTAGGCCTGGGCCAAAATTCTGTTCCGTTCGTGGAAATTGCGATAATTTGGCATTTTCGCGTTCCGCGGAAAGCGCGAAATGTCAAAATTTCCGCATTCCGCAGCTTAGCGATAATTTGTTTCTTGCTCGCGCTGTAAAATAATACATTCTCGCGTGCGCGCCATCGCCTTACCTGAATGCCCGCGTTCGCGACAAGTTTTCCCGATCCGGTCGCGTTCTCCACGAGATGTTGGATTTTTGGTAGCCATTTGCGCTGTCTCGCGACAGTTCGCGCCCGCAGTAACGTCATGCGTCGCGCGATCACGTCTTTCTTCTCGCGATCATGCACCGCGAGACAAGTGAAAACAAGATTGCCGCGCACGCAAGCAACCGCATGGGTAAGTTGGCGAGCCACGGCCACGCAGAAAAATACCGCGAACGGGCGATATTTCCGCGTGTTTGCGGAGATTTTTAACATTTTCGCGATAATTTGCGAAAGTGAATTTCGCAAATTCCGCCCACCCCTAGTTATTGTTCAGCAAGCCCAAATCTGAAAGTTAGCTGAAATTTGCTAGTTATAAAATGCAATGAACTTTGCACACGACACAGAAATAAAAGCCTAACTACCAAGGGCAAACCCTGGCATGCAGTGTGAGTTATGGTGTGTTTTGTGTGTTTGCAAGGAAACATTCTTTTTTTGCATGATAATCCCCAAGTTTTCGAACAGATTCTGGTTTTCAACTCTGAAAGTGCACCAAGGCCTGCTAGCTAACCATACCTCAGAGATATTGCTATGACATTTAAAAGGTATATTTCACCCACAATTGGAATAAGTTAATTTACCAAGAAACCCCCCGCTGGTGGTCCTCCCATGGGCATTGCCAGTGTAGGGATTGGGGTGGAAGTTGTCCTTTGGGATTCAACAAGGTATACTGAGGTCACTCTAGTCTCAGTGGATGGGGTGGGAGTTGAACTATTGGCTAACAGACCTACTAGTATGGAAAAGTACAGGCAGTGGCCAAAAAATCAATAGGATTGAAGTCAAGGCTCAGAGGGATAGAAATGCCAGCATAATCATGGTCATGGCCAAGCTGGTTGTCCCAGACCAAATCATTCCGAATGAGGTACACCAGATAGTAAACTCTAAAAATGATTTTGAGTTTCATTCCTCATCTATGGTGTACTTTGAGTAGGGAGAGTTTACTCGCCCTCAAGTAGGTAGCTGTATCCGCTGCCATCCCAGTGGAGCGTCTGCTGGAAATGACCCGGAAGCTTCTACTTGGACAGGTGTGAAAAGGAGGGATAATGCAGCAATGCTGGGCCTCCCTGAGTGTGTGTATGTGTGTGTGCCTTGGACCACTTTATAACCTACCCCAATATCAAAGTGTGCGTGGAGCTATAATAGGAATTACACACTTAATTATGGTTAATTAGCATCCTAATAATGACAGGTATGACATGTGTGTGTGTTTGTGTGTGAGACAACCAGAGCACAAGCAGCCCTTCAGAGAAGTCAAGGGAACCTGGAATCCAGAAGAACAACCCAGGCCCCTAAGAACAAGAGAGAGGGCAAGAAGTCTTGCCAGCCAGCTTCCCAGAGCCTCACCATGTGGGGAAGGGCCTGGTGCCTTAAAAGGAGGATGCTCTCTTGAGAGACCTGTCAGACAAGGGGGGTTAAAGTAGTACCCCTGGGGTTTACTGGGTTGAGGGAGTTCTGTATAGTGAGGCAAGGGACCCCAAACCAGGAGAGTGGTGGTCCTACAACAATACAGAGAATTATTTCTCAACCTGGCACATGCCATCCCCCTAGCTAGTCATCTGGGGTAGACCAAAACCTGTGAGAGATTGATCAATCACTTCTATTGGCCCCAGATGTCAGAGAGTGATGGAGCACTATCCCTCCTGTGTAACCCATCAAGCCAGTGGCATGACAGTTGTTACCTGCAAGTTCACCACTTCCCACCATCCCAAGGTGATGGTCTAGTTGAGAGGTTCAACAAGACAATGAAAGGTATGATAATGTGTTTACCAGAGAAATGCAGAAGGGTATGGAATGCTATTCTTCCATGCCTACTTTTTACCCACATGGAGGTATTCCAGAAAGGAGTGGGCTCAGCCCCTTTGAACTCCTGTTAGGTCCCCCTGTAAGAGGTCTACTGAGGTTAGTGCGAGAGGGATGGCAGAAGCCCATCAAACAGCTAAAACAGAAAATATTAGACTATGTTCCAGGCCTTCACTCCACAATGCCAGAGTATATGAAACTGGTAAACAAGAATGTGGAGACCAGCCAGGAGTTTGACAAGCACTGGCATGATCAAACGTCCTCCTTGGTAGAATACCAACCAGGACAGTTGGTGTGGGTTTTGGAAACTGAGGTTCGTAGTACCCTCCAAGACATGTGTACTACACCCTACCCCATTCTGGAAAAGAAATGGGAAGTCAACTATTTGGTTGACCTAGTTACCCCAAGGAACCTTCATGGGGTCATATATATCAACATGTTGAAACTACACCGTGACAGAGCAGACATGACCATGCTCATGGTGAAAGATGGAGGGGAAGAAGATGAAAGTGAACCTCTCCGTGACCTACTGTTAATTAATGCCAAAGGTAGCTCATGGGATGGAGTAGTCTTCTTCTCCACTTTTACAGACCAACAGTAAAATGGCTGTTCCAACTTACTGAAGCAGTTTGCTGGTCTATTCTCCTTGACAACCAAGGGGCATATTTACAAGCTGGCGATAAAAAATTATCGCCGTTTTTGTGGCCGTTTTCGGCCGAAAAGCGGCGATAATTTTTTTGCCTAATTAGCAAGGCCACGCAAACGCGTGAAACCTTGCTTTAGCGTGGGGATTCCTAATGCCCAGCTTTACATCTCTAATGAGATGCAAAGTGGGCGTTCCTGACCTAACATGACAGGAGAAATGTCGCTAAGTGACATTTCTCCTATCATCAAGCCCCACGCTATGAAGCATAGCGGCAGGAAAAGTAGCGATAACACCTGTTATCGCTACTTTCCTTACGCCTGCTTCAGGACTGACTTAGCCATGATATCCTATGGAAGGTGTATATCATGGCTAAGTTTGTGAGTCGCTATCAGCAAGCTAACGCCGCACTACGTGAGATTATCGCTGGGTTTCCAGCGATAATCTCACGTTAGGCAGTTAGCGTGAGGTTTTTTTATCGCTGAGGAGATAAGCGTTGCTAATAGCACGCTATCTCAGCGATAAAAATCCACGTTACCCGGCGATAATTATCCTCACGCTAAGAGCGCTGAGCGATAATTATCGCCGGGTGTTGCTGATATGCCCCCTAGTGTGTAGAAGTAATGTGTTAATGAAATGCATTGTTGTATGACATGTTTACGTTTATGACATTAAGTTGTCGAATAAAGTATTCTTGACTTGACTTGAACTTAGTGTGTTAGATGCTCATCACCTTTTGTCGGGAGAGGAGCAATGTAAGGAAATGCCTCTTTTGCATGATCCCCGCAAGTTTTTGCACTGAGTCATGCTAATCAGACCTCAGCGCCCTTGCTCCGACCCTTTAAAGGACTGATTGGTTCACCCACAATTGGTATAAGATAACTTACTTAGAAGTATGTAGTATATGATACCAAGGGTACTCAGGGCCAGTAAGTTAAAGTATTTCTTGTGGACTGCAGCACTTATTGTGTCACCACAAGTGTGACAAAGCATACTGTGACCCCCCTGCCTACTAATGCTGGCTGGCAGAGCAATTTCAACTGCTAACTCAACTTTGCAATTTAAAGTAATGGCAAAGCCATAGCCTTCCTGTCTAATATTTATGTCGCCCCTAAGGCAGGCCTAATGAGCCCTAAAGGCAGGAGTGCCTGTGTTGTGGGAAGGATTGTGCATGTGCAGTTAGGTCCCCCTTCCTGCACATGTACAATCTTCAACACAACTCAGAAACCCTTGCACAGTGGTGCAAGTGTGCCTGTATTGGAGGTGGCCTGCTAACGTTTGCCTCAGAGCAGGGTGGTTTATGGGGCGGCATCATATTGTTGTTAATGAGATGCAGCCCTGTGTCCCGAATTTGGCTGAGTGTGGTGTTGAGCCAAGGAGATTAATGCAACACTCTGTCACCTCTCCAGTCAATATGGCCCTTTGCTTGTTCATAAGATTGAAGCCTTGTGTTCCCAAAGTGACAAAGCATGTTGTGAGTCTTTGTGGATTAAACACATGCATCGCCACTCCATTGTAAATATGCACCCTTGTGTCTCAACGGTGCACATTCCATATCATCAAAAATGGACATACTGGAGGGCAAATATGTTGTACAACTATGAGCAGACGGTATATGTATCCAAAAGTACAGTGTAAGGACTGCATATCAGGAATGTGTCCCCTAAAACAACAACATGTTTGTTCTGTCTGCCATGCTCACAGAACCATACATTCCATGTCACGTGCATGGCAAGTGAAGTATGACAATGAGCAAGATTTACAATGTTGCACCAATGCATGTCATTTTGCTACATGTCACCTTCACCCGATACATCAAACTGCAGTCATCCACATCAAAGTATCTACATGTGTCATACAGTTTCCAGTATTGTATTGTTATCATGGTCCTGGTGTGTAATGTTCAAGACAAATTGGCATGCTTCGAAACCAGTCCTTACATAAAGTCAACAGTGGCAGGGAACAAATGCGTAGGCAGTGATGTCTGTAAACATCCTTACACAAACAAAGGCATCCAATGACCCTGAGCAGAACAGCATGTTGTGTCCATCAGAGGGGCATATTTGCCAGTGATGTTGGGATGTGATAGGGGTTTTACCCCACTTCCAAGCCAGTGTAAAGTGCTGCCATGTAATTCAGGGCTACTTACACACTTCACTTGGTGTGAAAGGAGAGGATAATGGGTGTTGTGTCAGGTGTCCCCCGCAACACCCATTGAAAAACATGCTGCCCTATACTCACAAGGGTGATGTAAATAGGAGGCTATTAGAAATTAAGGCCAGAAAAAATCTGATCTCAAACATGCAAACAAATAGAAATCCTTAATTTCTCTTTGTTTTTGCTATTTCCATGTGTACTGCATTATGTAGCACACTTAGAAACAGCAAATTGTCACTCATCGTTAATGTGCATGAAGGGGTACCTCCCGGCACATAAATATTCTTCCCCTGAACCAAGACACACTTGCACTATCTTGCAAAGGTGCCTGTGTTTGCACACCGCTGATAAGTTAAGAGCCAGCGCAGGCTGAAATGCAGGGCTGCATCATAATCTTGTAGCTATGGTGCAGGCCTGTGTCACTGAAGTGGAGGAGTGTGGTATTAATCTCATAAGGAGAATGCCTCACTCTCTCACTTCAATGTAACTATGCCCCCATGAGGCAAGAAAAACGTCTGCAGTGCAACAATGCACAAGTTTATAAGCCTAAGAGCCATATGTCCACTGACTTGCAACATATCACCATTGATAATGCACCAAAGGGCAAGAGTGTCTGGGTGGAGAAAATAAGGGGCAATAAACAAGAAGCTGTCCCCTCCCTGCAAAGCAACATACATCAATGTGAATGACATGTGCCAATGTGATTCGGAAACCTTCAAATACATAGATACTTTTCATGGGATACATCACAGCAACCCTGATCTCAAGTGCATGATTGCCCTCCTCATGCCACACTAAAAAGAATGTGCCAACATCAAGGAGGGGTGCTATCCAATCCACACCTATAAAACCAGCTAATAAAAACTACATGTAAACTTGAATGAGTAGGAGTGACTCAACCGCAATGCAGTGTACAGACACATGAATCAGATCAAATCAGCATTGTCAATAAGGTGATACAACCTGCACCACTGTCTCTACTGAACGGAGGATATAACAGGTGCAGTATGTGTGTAGAAACAGGCCCTTCACAGCTGGCATACAGGGAAACTGTCAAAAACCATGTCCAACCCAAATGTCACATCAGTGATGTTGTACGATGATTTTCAAAGCTGCGTGTTAGAGGCGTAGCTTTTTAAAATAGTGAATGGACATTGTCATTCAGTCTGCCTGTAAACTGCTTAAATGCCTGACCAGAGTTGAGATACACATACAACAGCATTTCCCCTTTACATTGCAGAGGGAGAAACATCACCTGTTCAGCAGCCTGTCGCACTCTTCAATAATGAAGAGGAAGAAGACATCTCAACCATCGACCTGGACACCCTCCAAAAGCTGCTCAACTCCATTGGAAGCCCATCTCCGGAAGCAGGGACATCCAGCAGCGTTGTGTTTGCCCCACCAGCTGCACAAAACACCCAGCAGCAAGCACCTACCACCACAGTTGTCTCCTAGGACTTTGAGGAACCACTGTTAACATTAAAATGTAGTGCAGTAAAAGTCCAGCGTGAGATGGCTGGTCAGGTGCGGGTGGGGTTTGACAGCCTGGTGGCCAAAATGGATGGGTTCCATGGGTATCTCAGTCCCATTAGAGACCACCTAGAGCCCATCAGAGGCACCCACAGTCTGCTCCATGCTCTCCAGCATTTCATGACTGACATCGCTGGAGTACTTACTCATAGACAAGAACCACTGTCCAGTCAAAGTGGCTCCAGCGATGTCACCAAGGAGTTGTGTGAAATGCGGAAGATAATGGAGAGCATGGAGTGGATGCAGGCTTCACACTTGGCTGCCATGGCTGCCTACCACAGAGTTGTTGCTTGATAGGTGGTTCTATAGGGCATTGGCACTCCTGAGCAATATGCAGGTAAGTATACTCTAGTACTGAGTGAGGATTGCGGTGTATAAGGTTAGGGAGAGCCACCCTCCTCCTCAACGTGTGGATATCCACTGGTAAAACAGAACAGTCCCCTGCACACACTAACAGTATCAATAACAGTGTGACAAACGCTTGGGTCTTTGCTGGAACATGCATGTCAGTTTATTCACAACAGCCTCAGCCAACACGTGTTTTGTCGCGCTTACGTTTGTGCGCAACGACTTCTTCAGGGCAAAGAAACAAGTAAGAGTACAGAATTGGGGATGAAAGGTATGCAACAATAGCATCCAATGTCAGTTCCCCATTGTGATAGACTTACTTTGAAGGATCGGCTCATGTTGCCTACTCACGCCTGTGGAAACCCATGCTGTCTTAAATGTGTCACCTCGGTTGTTTAATGACAAACTAGTGTATTTTAAGAAAAATTATAATAACACTCTTAGATAAAATATACTGGTCCGGAGTTAAGGCATGCTTGTTCCTTGTGAGTCCAGTTGTGACATATGAACCTAAATGGTCAACAGTGACTTTGCTAAAGTGAATTTAACATCACAACACCCCCTTAATGTTGCCTGGTACCCGAAGGTATGTAATAAAGAACAAAATACCTATACTCAATGCCTGAAGATCCTAGGGGAAACGAGACGGGTAAAAAAGAAAGAAAAATAATGCTAAATATAAAATCCCTGTAAGAGCAAGTTTATCGTGCTAAGGTGACCAAATCTGACCGGGAAACCAACCTAAAATCCGGTTGTATTTCCGTTCCGAATGGGATTCAATAGGGTCCAGTGTTAGACACACACTTAAAACTGCACATATCTTGTGTCCAGAAATAATCCCTCCTATTCATACAATATGTATTCTGGATGTTTTTCCCAATGAGGATGGGTAAACAAAGGAAAATTACCTAATTACATATAGGAATGCACCCAAAGGAAAAATGGCAGGGGCATTTTCTATATACTTTGAGAATATGGAAATGTGGTCCCAAGTACCTTAAATGAGGATTTAGTAGTAGTGCAAGTTTATTTAGGCATATTTAAATAAAATCCATGGTGCCTTGCACCCACTGGATGCAGGTTGTGTTAAAGAAAATAACCGTCAGCCATATCTTTGCTGGTATGAATACGAGACCTTTGACTAATAAAAAGGATCAAAGGAAAGTGTGTCAGAACAAGCAAGTAGACAGACTCCGCGATGAGTATTAAAAAGAAGCACCCAAATGCAGATACTCATATCTAGCGTAATTGACACTGTACAGCTAATCGCAGAAGAACATTAAGTTAGTAATGGGCACTTACCTCTGTGATGAACAGAGCTCCTTCTGGCGTGTACGCTGGAGACCTAATGGCCCGCAGGAGAACACACGTTAGTATAGGCCTGGGAGCGGAAACAGTTGTAGGACTGAACCCGCTCCAAAGACGTCGGCCATCTTGGAACTGTAAATTCAGTACCCCGCTTATCAATAGAGGTTAGAAGTGGGCAATTCATCAGCCGACGAGGTGTGTTGATGCAAAGCTCAACGGTCGTGGGGTATTGATCAGCATTATGCTCGATGGGCTAATGCATATTAGTAAAACAAATACCGTCGGCCATCTTGGAGTGTCTAATTTCCGCATCCGGCTTAATAATAGGGCTGGGCAGAATTTGCATAGTCTCGCTACGCAGAGATCTGCGAAATGGTAAAAAATCTCCACGAGCACGCAGAAATTCTGCGAACAGGCAGAATTGCTTGTTCCGCCCGTTCAAGATGCTTTTTTCCTGTTCGCGAACGCTGTTTGTGTGCTCTGGGGGAAATATCCTGTGAGCACACATTTTGAAAGAGCGAACAAGCAAAAAATTCCGCAGAGCCGCGGATTGCGGAATTTTGGGAAATTCCATGTTCTCCGCAGAACATGAAATTACTAACCCTGGGCGTAGTTTGCGAAGTAGCGCTACACGTAGCTACGCAACGTGCACTTCGCACTATGCCAGCTATGTGTTGCACTTTGCGAACTGCGTAGTACCCTGTTCGCACTGTTCAAGAAGCCGTTTTCAATGATTGCACAGTGCGGACAAACATCCGGCACTGTCCAATCAATGAAATGGCATCTTGCACAGTGCGAGCTGTAGTTTTCTGCCACTCAAGTAGATTTTTACTCGAGCGGCAGCTTTCTCAACGCGGACTGGTAGTTTCTCATCGCGAGCGGTCACGAGCATACGCGACCTCTCGCAATGAGAAAACCTGACATCCCCGCGTTGAGAATCTCGCCGGGAGGTTTATTTTCCACGCTCGCGATCGGCAACTTGATGTTGCTGATCGCGAACGAGGAAAAAGTCTGGCCGGGATGTTATTTTGCTTGCTCGCGGTCACCAACTTGACGTTGAGGACCGCGAGCAAGCAAAAAATGACTGCTGCACTACGCTACGCTATGCGTGTTTGCACTGTGATACATGCAATTCGCGTAGTGCGAAGTAGCGCAAACTTCGCAAACTACACGAGCATAGCGTAGTGCTTTGCCAAGGGTTAGAAATTACCCAAATTCCGCAAATTCCGTGAGCGGAACGAAATTTACCACCCAGGCCTACTTAATAACAGAGATAGTGATGGGCAAATAACGGCCCAAGAAGGAGTAAAGAACCTATAAAATGAAAGTGATTGTAGCTGTGTGCATCCAATAAGATCTGAAAATATAATTTCGATGATTGCTGTCTGCATACAGAAAAAAGGGTTGTAGAAGGAAAACAATGCTGATGCCCCCATGTAATCGTGTGTCCACAGAAAGTTTAGGAATGTAAAGGAGAAGAATGTAATAAACGGAACTCGGGTGAACAATCCCTAGGGTAATGAATCCATTTGGATATAAATTACCCGAAAGAAATACATTATTTATTATTTGAATCCAAGAAAAAAGTGGGGTCTCTAGTAGAAGAGTTCTAAGGCAACATTAAAGGAGAGTCAAGGGAAAGTGATTGCCGAGTTCGGTGTGTGCTGCAAGCGTCTAAGCAGAACGGTACAGAATAATAGTTATCATAAATCTAAATAACATATATTTTATGCCCACAGGATCTACAAACACAATCCTGTGGGTCACCATCGGAGCCAGAGTAAGTATGTCGGTTCCAGAGTAAAGAAGAGAGGTTGTGACAGTAAAATCCTAAATCCGAGGGGATAGGAGAACAAGTATAAGGAGCATGATAGATGGTTGGTGAACAAATGAGCTCCCCAAGTGACAGCCTATAGTGCTGAGGAAATTAAAATCATGTTAGGACGTGTAGTCCTAGGTAAGCTTGCACGTAAGTGTATGGAAGCAGACTTCAAAACTTCAGTTCAAACTCAACAGTAGTAGTAAGATAGAGATCACATCACAAACAAGTCAGAAGACCACATGGAGATTGTGGTACTAAGTAAATAGATACTGTTTCAACTTGGTAACAATACGTCTCATGTGGGAACCATAAGCACTAGTCCCCCAAAAAGTTGTGTAATTCGTGGTCTGTGTTTAGGCCCATTTTCACACTTCTTAATCGCATGATCCAAGTCACTTACCTTCTCCTCAAAGTTAGTTCTCTATTGTCACCTCTCATGTCTCTGGGTATAGTGTCAAAGCCGCAAAAGGAGAAGGTTTTATGGTACCCTGAGCAGGACATTCCAATATGTGCATGGCTATGGGGTACCTGGTGTCAGCCTGCTTAACGGCCCTGATGTGTTCTAAGATGCGGTCTTTCAGAGATCTGGTTGTGCTGCCAATGTAGCTATGTTGACATTTGCATATAACTGCGTAGACCACATAGTTGGTCTGACAGTTGATGTTAGTATATACCTTTTAATACCGGCCATTCGGGCCTGAAAATTCTTTCTTTTTGTCAGTGGCCCATCTGCATGCAGTGCACCATCCACATTTGAAAAAACCAAGTCCGTGAGTTGAGAGCCAATGTATCTGTATGCCCATCCTAGGATAACTAGGGCTAAGAAAGTTTCAAAGGCTCTTCCCCTTGCGGAAAGTCGTTTCTGGTCTGGAAGAAATGAAAGGTTCCAGCGTCTTATCAGCATGTAGTAAGTGCCAATGTTTTCTCATGCTTTTTGTGAGTGGCATGCTAAGCACATTGTAGTTCATGAGAAGCCGATTAGTTCTGGGGTCCTCCTGCTTGCTTTTATCCTGAAGTGTCTGTTATCTCTCTGCTTTTGAGATCCTGTTCAATGCATTGTTTACTGCCCTCTGAATGTAACCCCTGCGCTTGAATCTGTCCCTCATGCTTATGAGGCAACTCTCAAAGTCGCCTTCAATACTGCAATTGCGTTGTGCATGTAAAAATTCCCTGTAGGGGATAGCATTAATCTGATGTCTCAGGTGCACGCTGGTGGCATGTAATATACTATTGCATGTTGTAGCCTTCCTGTAAAGCCTGCTTTCAATTCTGTTATTGGAGACAAAAAGGTCCACATCTAAAAAAGTAATTGAGCTCTTGCTATGTTGGTAGGTAATTCTAATATTAGCGACATTACTGTTAAGGTATGTAACAAATTCCGTCAGCCTCTCAGTGTTGCTTGTCCAAATTAGGAGGCAGTCGTCAATGTACCTGCCCCAGAAAAGAATGGAGTCACTCCAATCACTGCCTTTAGAGCCCCAAATCCAGCTCTGCTCCAACCACCCCATAAAAAGAAAATTTAGAGCCCATATCTACTTCACCTATCTGTTTATACCATTCCCCTTTGAAGAGGAACACATTGTTTTCAAGAATCATTTTGTGCCATGTCCATCAACATGTCCGTATGTTCCCAGAGGCTAGCCGGGCAAGGGTTAAGTGTGTGTCTTAATGCCTGTAGGCCCTGGTCGTGTTGGATGCTCGTATACAGGACAGTGAAATCCAGAGTAACTAGTGTCATAATATAGTCCCAAGTAATGTCTGGCAGAGTGCTGAGTATGTGTTTCGTGTCTCTGATGTAAGAGGGTAGGTTAGCTACCAATGGCTGGAGATATAAATTCACATACTCAGATAGTTTCTCTGTGGGTCCACCAATTCTAGACACTATGGGTCTGCCTGGTGGGAAAGGGAGATTTTTATGCACTTTAGGTAGTGTATACAGACATGGGTGTCTAGGGTGTTCTATTTTGAGGTAAGTGTACTCATTAAAGTCCAAGAGGCATAGATCGTGTCAGCCTTTAGGTTTCTGATTGATGAGAGAAATTAGTGCCCAGATGGGTTTGAGGATAGCTTCTCAAAGCAATCCATGTCATTGAATTGTGATATATCTCTATCATAGTCAACCTGGTTCATAAGCACCACATTGCCCCCTTTGTCAGCCTCCCATATTGTAATATTGTCATCTGCCATCAGTTGGTGTAGGGCTTCCCGTTCTGTATGGGTGAGGATGTCTGTCCACTTGTGGTGTTAGTGTTGTGAATCTATATACTTGTCTAAGTCTGACATGACTAACTTATAAAAAATGTCAATGTTATTGCCAACCAGCATTGGGGGAGTCCATCTTGATTTGGATTCAAGTCCACTGCTAATATTCAGGTCTGTTTGTACATCAAGCTTATAGAGCAGTCTATCCATTGTCACTGGGTCACCCTCACATTCAGAGATCGACATTAACAACTTAGTATCCAGTACATCCTGAATTGTCAAATCATCACTTGAAAGGTTCATTTGCAGTGTGACTCTGTTTTTATTGGTCCATGGAAAAAGTGCAAAGTGTTTTTTAAGTTTAAGGCATCTGACAAATTTAAACACATCAACCTTGGCGTTGCAAATATCTCCCCTATCCATTGGGAAAAAGCTCAAACCCTTCTGTAATAGTGATGTTGCTGCTTGACTAATAGGTTTATCGGTGAGGTTGATGACCGTGGGGTCCCCTATTTTTTCTTGTTCCAGGATCTGGTTCACATTCTGTCTTCTTGCCAAGCCCCCTCTCTTTCCCCGCCTTTTCCACCTGTGGTGGGAGTGCATCGGTTTTGCTCCCTTTTCCCCTTCTTTATTCTTAAAACCTCCCTTAAAAAAGGGTTGTCCCTACCTCCAGTCCCCTCATGTTCACTCTCACTGGTCACCGGCGTGTCCAGCGAAGTGGAAATGAAGCTAATCAATGTAGCTGGCTCTTTAGTTGCTGTGGTTTAGGGATAAGGTGGTCCTATTTTTTGGCAAAGGTGAATACCAGTGCCACTGTTGTAGTCCTGTTCGTCCCTTTTCAATTTCTTAGCTTTCCTCTGTTTAACCTTACTCTAGTGTCTCAAAATTACGCCCTCTTGAATAGCGTCATTCTTTTCGGTTGCCTCTGGTAGGTAAAGATTTTTGATCTTTGTCTCTAAGGTGTACATTTTTTGCCATAGTTTGTTGACCTTTCTTTGTGAGTTTTCAATTAGTATATCCATTAATTTATTTGAATTTGCAGTCAGTTCCCTCTCCCAAGCTACTAATAAGTCATCTTCAAGGTAGTCGTAGATGGGAATAATTTGTGACCTGAGGCCCCTTGGGATTCTTCCTATTCTGATGTATTGTTTCAAAGTGGCCCCATCCCACCATTTCGACCATTTTCTCTTTTTCAGTCTCTCCAGTCTAATAAATTTGCTCTTAAAGCCTTCGTTAGTCGGTGGGTTTCCACTCTTAGTGGCTAGTTCTATGGTCAGTTCCTTGCTGAGGTTACTGAAGAGTTCTTCAGCTTCCTTGTCCCTATTCATCATGTACTAAGTGTGTTTTAAAGCTATTGCGTCCCGGGCAGTCCCCTATTAATTCAAATGAAACTTCTTTATAGGTGGTTCTATAGTGTATTGTCGCTCCTGGGCAATATGCAGGTAAGTATACTCTAGTACTGAGTGAGGTTTGTGGTGCATAATGGTAGGGAGAGCCACCCTCCTCCCCAACGTGTGGCTATCCACTGGTAAAACAGAACAACAGTCCCCTGCAGACGCCAACTAGTTTTCCAATTATATCAATAACATTGTGCCAAAAGAAGGAGTCTTTGCTGGAACATGCGCTTCAGTTTATTCACATAAGCCTTAGCCAACACGTGTTTGGTTGCGCTTATGGTTGTGCGCAGCGACTTCTTCAGGGCTAAGAAACAAACAATAGTACAGAAATGGGAATGAAATGTATGCAACAATAGCATCCAATGTCAGTTTCCAATTTTGACAGACTAACTTTGAAGGATTGGCTCATGTTGCCTAATCGAGCCTGTGGAAACACATGCTGTCTCAAATGTGTCACCTCGGTTGTTTAATGACAAACTAGTGTATTTTAAGAAAAATTATAATACCACTCTTAGATAAAATGAACTGGTCCAGAGTTAAGGCATGCTTGTTCCTTCTGAATCCAGTTGTGACATATGAACCTAAACAGTCAACAGTGACTTTGCTAAAGTGAATTTAACCCTTTGGGTGCTCATGATGGAATGGTTCCGTCATGAGCACCAGTGCTCCTGTGGTCATGACAGAACCATTCCGTCATGAGAACAGGGGCACTAAATCCCTCTGCTGCATACAGCAGAGGGATTTCCTTTTTCTTTTATTGGACTTGGGAGGTTGGGGAAGAACTTCCACCCACTAGCCACCAGGGAGGGGGGAGTGGCATCTTGGGCAAGGGCCTTTGCCCCCCCAGGAGGAAGATGGGGGCAATAGCCCCTGATCTGCCCCCTGGGGGGGGCCAAAAGCCCACTAAGCACCAGGGATTTTTTTGTTTTTATATACGTAGGAGTGGGGCTGCCGAGAATGGACATGTCAATGCCCCACCCCAAAAAAATGCTACAGTCCTTCTGCCCCCAGGAGCCAGAAGGGGCATTAGCACCCTAGGCACAACAGATTTTTTTATAGACCAGGGGTGGGGGTTGCCCAGAATGGGCATGCAAATGTCCCCACTCTACCCCCAAAGAAGCCAAAAGACTTTCAGCCACCCCAGGAGGCAGATGAGGGCAATAGCCCCAATCTGCCCTCAGGATGGGCAGAAAGCCCACTAAACACCAGTTTATTTTATATACATCGGGGTATGGGCTGCCCAGAATGGACATGCCAATGCCCCCCAAAAATAAATGGTACAGTCTTTCTGCCCCCCCTGCGAGGTAGATGGGGCTATAGTCCCTGATCTGCCTGGGGGGGGGGGGGGGGGTAGAAAGTCCAGTAGGCACCAGGAATTATTTTTCTCAAAAATTCAGGTTGGGGGCTGCCCAGAATGGGCATCCCAATGCCCCCCCCAAAAAATGTTCAAAGTCTTTCTGCACCCCAGGAGGTAGATGGGGCAGTAGCCCCTGATCTTCCCCCTGGGGGGGGGGGGGGGGGGGGCAGAAAACCCACAAGGCCCCAGGAATTTTTTTTTATAAGTAGTGGCTGCCAAGAATGGGCATGCCAATGCCCCCACCCCCAAAAACATTGCCACAGTCTTTCTGCCCCCCCTGGAAGGCAGATAGGGACAGTAACCCCTTATCTGCCTCGGGGGGGGGGGGGAGCAGAAAGCCCAATAGGCATCAGGGAATATTTTGTTTTTTAATTCAGGGGTGTGGGCTGCCCAGAATGGGCATGCCAATGCTGCCACCCCCAAAAAATACCACAGTCTTTCTGCCCCCCCAGGAGACAGATAGGGCAGTAGCCCCTGATCTGCCCCACCAGGGGGCGGCAGAGAGCCCACTAGGCGCCAGCGATTATGTCAATGTGTTGCAAGGATCATTGTCAGGCACGTGATCCATCACTGAACTATAATGTTTATCATGTGTGTTACACTCTGTTGACTAACTCGTAACATATACATTGATGATCTGTTGAGCTGTTCATAGTAAAGAGCATGTTAGAAGAATATTTCGGTCACAGTCTAAAATATTACGCACTTCACAATATTCAAAATAATCCTGTGGAAATGGTTCTGTGTGATGATGAATGGGCTTAGCAGTGTAACAATGCCCACCCCTCATTCCCAAATGTAGTGTGAAAGGGTGGTTAATTCATGAGTTGACATTGTCCTATGTTGAGCTGAATATCACTGCTTTGGCACTGAGGCTCAGACAGTCTGGCCACGACAATGTTGTGCCACAAAACTTTTCATTGGCTACAGAGGCCTTTTGACTTCCATCAGCCTGGAAATGAATCATGAGATGCATTATCAAATTTCTAAGTACTCTATGGAACAGATTTAGGTTCCTTCAATCTGTGTTAATTTGGACCAGATTATTTTGCCAAAGTTGTTAAAGTTTTATCATGCCTGTCAGCCATTTGTGAGACGTACTCAAGTTGTAATTGTGGTTATGAGACCTGCTCTTCTGACAACTAACTGTCAATGTCAACTGTAACTGAAATAAGAAATGACAATTGCCGACAGGCACATCAGTGCTGGGTGTCAACGGATTCCAGGTCTGTTCATACACATCAACATTACTCAAATGTATCCACTGAAGTATGTACACTCTGAAATGTACCTGCAATGGCTGGAGTGATGTACAAATTTCGTACTACTGCGCTCAGAAATACTGTCCCTGAAACTACACAATGTTCACATAAAAATAATTCCATGCTCAGTAAACGTACTTAACTTGATTTAGCAGTGAACATGCAGCATGTCCCCAGACTGACCTGTACACATAATACCATGTCCAGCAGCCATGATCATTTTGAGTTTTCAATGAGAATATGCATAATACATCACAAATGTGTCTGTCCAAACGACATATCCCATTCAACGTGGCATGAGCACCAACAACCACAGCTTACATCAAATCATTGAGTTGTGGTGAGACAGTTGATACAATGGGGGCAAACATCATATGGTAATGGTTGTACATTGCCAAACTTCGGAAATAAGACTGTATTTTCATGTTTGTCCAAAGCTCTTGTCAAAATGCTAAAGCACGTAGCAAATGATACTAAACAACATATGTGACATGTTCAGGGGTAGGAACTTATCATAATTTACAACAGTCTAAACTGGCAATGGCCAGCATCACATCTGGCCCCCTTGCACAATCATGTCAGGGTGCATAGATGTTTGGGATGCCGCATGATTGGCTCAATTACATTGCAATGAAATCATCAAAATCAGGGACTATTTGTTTGTACGAGTCTGGGAGGTTGTGAATCATATGAGGCGTTGAAATATCAAGTCAAGAAGGGCAATGCTGTCCTCCATCAGCACATGATGCTGATGTGCATATCTCTTGAATTGATGCTGTATCAACACTAGAGGTGAGGTCCATGTGATGCACATCCAGACTGTGTACAACAACATACAGGGCCTGTGGCATGACTTGTATATATAAACACATACAATCCAAAGGTAGGAGCAACTCACTCACCAGTGGTGTGTGGTTCCATGAAGACATCCACATCTCCCTGTGTGATCAAGGGTCTTCCAGCTGTGTAAAATATATGGAAAGGAAGATAAATGTCATTAACATCATGTTTCACATGACTCACATACATCATTGATGGCTTCTTGATACAATTTAATTCACTGTAACAGTCAGGTGTGTGTCCATGTTAAAAACAAGTTGCAATGTGCTTTGCCTGTCTGACACACAACACATGTCAATTTCAGCATTGTGGCCTAATGGACATCCCTGCCATGATCAGTATGACAAAGCAGACTACAACTTGTTCCACAGGTTCATGAATAACTTTTTTCATCACCAACGTCAATAGACATGACGTTGTTAGGTGAAATGGGTTAATTTTACTCCCCACAGGTGTCTCATGACCCTTGACATGTTGATAACCCACATTGTGTATCTCACAGAGATTGACAGCCAGTTGATCATGTGAAGTATACCAATGCCAAAACACAGAGCGATGGACAGTACATCATGACAGGTATTTAGTTTATCCAGGTAGCACATTCCATGAGGGGTGCATAGATGTTGTCCATAACCTAATTAGTGTTTAGTGGATTTATCCTCTGATCTGCAGCAAAGTTGGCCATGTACTTACCACCTTGCCTGCCGACGATGAGTCCCAGGTGATCCATGAGGTCTCCCTCATGCCCCACACAATCCTGCCAACAGTACTTGCACTGCTGGACAGTCCTGTTCACACCAAACATCTACAGCATTTTTTCATGGATGTGCTCTCACCTCACCTTCCATATTTTAACATTGTATCCCTGGAGGATACGTCCCCCAGCCTCAACCATCTTTGGCAAAAATAAACTTTACAAGCCATAGGAAGCCCCCTAAGGCCCCCTAGGCATCCTGCCCTCCCTACCCTGACCCAACATGTCCAAAAACACAGGTGACCCCAGGAAACCAAAATAAATACCCACAAATTACCACTAAGAACAGTGAAAATGACAAAGCTACCCCTAAGAGGTACACCCAACAAGACAATCAGACAGTCACAAAAAACACATTTGGACAAAGACACAGGACTCACCAAGGGCAGTTTGGACAGTACAATACACACAGAAACTCTCTCCAAAACACCAACACCAGCAGACACCTTCCAACACCTCCACTACTCACAACAGACACTAACAGTGTGGTTGAAAGAAAAGTGAAAGTGTACACTACTCCTCCATGGAACATGATGCAGATTGACATCACTTCCTGGCCGTTTGCAGCCTTTTTTCCGAGTTTGCAATGAAATGTTACCAGCTAAGGTGTTAGCGGGAATATTTTGTGTGTATACATGTATTTTGTGAGCAAAATATTAACAAGGTTTTGCGTTACAATTTTATCCGCAAATTGCTACTTGATAAATAATAGTACCATATTACCAGATTTGGCAGGCCTAACACACAATATGGATATGTGATGTGATCTGTGTGGTGTACTGGAGTGTAGTCTATCTGAACTGTCCTGATATGAGTGATCCTGAGCTGTCAGGAGGCACTAGTTACTCACATTGATGTCTGTCTAAGACTGGTCATGTGTGTAAGTAAATCATGGCTCATTGTCTCTTATTAGGTTAGCATTGGTGGTATGTGTCACTACATGTGATAGTCTTACATCACACATTGCTGTGATGTCTGTGCCAGTTAGATGGGCTTGCTACACACATGTACTTGACCAACAGTCAGTCACTACTTGTATATGAGATTTGTGATGCATAATACAAATGCGCAACTATGACTGCACATTCACATTTGAGTATTTGATTAGCTGGAGGCACAGAGGGGCACATTGATGATGGTTTGTGCTAAGGGACTAATGGGCAGATTTTCAAGAGAAAAGGTCTAAGCATTTCATGCTGTGCCATGCATGACATGATCTATGGCTGGTGTCTAATGACCAGGTCCATTGTCACCATTAAAAAAAATGCTAAACCAGGTTACGTGGTGTAAGGATCTTCTTGTGCAAGCAACATCTTAAGATCAGTCTAGCATTACAGCAATGAGCAGATAATAGATGGTATAGACAATGATGTTACGGCTGGACAGATACCAGTAAAATGTATTGATGTTAGTGTGCCATCCCATATTTTGTATCTAAGGGCTACAAGAGCTTACAGAGAAACCTCAGATAATGCATACTTAATTGTGTGTGACATATAGCAGAATGGAGCAGCCAAATCCAAATTATGCATTGGTCAACATGCCCCACTGAGCCATGTACAAACATGTTGTAGAACCAGATTCACAGCTGAACATGACATTGCTACTTTGGAACAGCAAAGCAGCACTTTGCATGTCACAATCCTTGCAACAGCAAAGCTAACGATGCCTATAAGTGCAAACAGACCGCATGGCGTGGGGACCATGCTGTGCTTTTGTATGAGACCCAGGTGGCTAGACACAGATACTGCAGAGTTACAGCAGACTGACTTTGACTTCAATGCCCACGTTGTGTGTGAGATGGTGGGCTCTGTTTCTTGCCATCGGTGCATCAGCAATGACCATTACCTGGTGACAAAGCCTGGCATGTAAAATGTTTACACACTGCTGACATGAGAAGTACGCATGGTGCAACTTGGTGTGTTGATCATTCAAGGTGCTTCTTATCATGTACAAAGGGTGGTGTGCATTGCATGACACGCACCAAGAGGACACTACGTCATTATGCCCGAGTAGGTTGTGCTGTCCGTCAATGTCGAGGGTGAGGCCCCTCTACTCCACAAGACATGTGGTGCAGGGGACCTGTGAGTAGGCATGTAAAAGGGTCCACTTGTATCTCCTGTATCTGTAGCTCCAAATGCATACGTGGAGAACCATGCTGTACCCAGGCTTGTATGATCTGTACTGACTATTAGGCTGGCTGAGTCAGTGACTCGGAAAGGATGTTGTGATATGAGGCCTGGTGTAGTTTTCAAGTTTGGGAGATGGTTGTGTGTGAAGCAGAAGATGCCTGGGAGTTGTATCTGCACGTTAGCCATGGGCATACTGCTTGTACCAAACGGTTATCCATGGATACTATTGAGACTGGTGATCTGCTTGCCAATGCTGCCATTCATGAGGCAACCATGTGGTGCAGCCTAGCATCCACACATGTTATGGAGCTCTTAGGTGTATGTAGGACTTCCATGGATGCTATTGGGACAGATATTTATGTCAGGCATACTCCTGACTGGAGTTGAATGGCTTGCTGTCCACACTGGACTGCTGCGTGGACCATACATGATGGCTGGCCAGCTTGACCCACACCGTTTCATGATGACTATTTGTACATTGCTTGAGTGATACTATGTTGTGTGACATTGACATTTATTCTTATGAGCATGTTTATCCATGTGTTGAAATGTGCCAGCAGATGTGTGGCTATTTTGATTCTTGTAGTTGTGATCAAGAGCAAAATTATCCATATCATGCAAATGACATGAGTAAACTTTTAGTGATGATCAAGTTGAATGTGGTGCACCTTCTTGGTGCTAGAATACATATTTTTTTGTCTGTATTACCAAAAACAATGTCCATTACAGTTGTCATATGTTGCATGTTGTTAGCATGTTTGGGCTGTACTTATTGTATTTCCTGTGGCATATCACTCATGTGTATGTCTGTTCTCTGCCTTGTGTGTGTGGAAACAGAGCAAGCCCATTTTACCCCTTCATTGCCATGACACACTCATGTTGTTGTGCACGTGACATCAACACTTCATTGACATAGCGTTGGCAGGTACCTGGTTCAGCATACATGTTGTTCTGTGCTGCTGTCTTGCCAGTTGGCCCATGGCTGACATATGTGTCATTGTTTGTGCTTCTGTGACTATAGCATTGTCAGATCAGTGCTGTGTTGTAGGATGATTCATGCACAGTGTTAGCGAGCGATGCATGACGTGTGCCTATTGGTCATTCCAATGGCACATGTGTGATCTTTGGAGGTATTCCGACCTTCTGTTGTTGTTTGACGGTGTATGCTTTGTGTTTGTAGCATTCCCTGCACTGTGTTGATACATCAGTTATTATATCTGTAATGTCCTCTGTATCTTCATCCTCATCACTCACAAGTGGATGCAGTGCAGCTAAGTAATGTAAATTTGCTACTGTCGTCAGTTCCCTGTTTCCTATGTCATGTACTACACAGATATGTAGGATTTCACAAAATAGGATGGATTTTTATCTATGTGGCCCCAGCTATGATGATGCATCAGACAAACGGTGTATGTTGTACTACGCTCTTGTATGTAAGCAGACCTGTAGGTGCTCCTGTGATGACACTACACACAGTTGTTGGTTCTCATTGAGGGACCATACACAGTAATTGGCTCAGATGCCCAATACGTTGTTCCATTCCCACTCTTCCTTTAATTGGTGTCATGCCCCCTGTCAGGCGTGGGAGCTGTGTGACACTGTGGTTTTGTTGACTTTCAATTACCAGATTCACCAGCTTCAGAAGTTAGGGACGAAGTATACAGATTTTGCTGTAGGGACATTTTATTTGCAAAAAAAACAATCAGTGGATTTTGTTTTTAAGAAATGCTTGTGATGTGACATTTGTTGAGGGAGATTAGGTAAAGGAATTGCGGATGATAACATCCCTCCTTGCTGTTCCAGTGGGAGAAGCTGTGGTGTGTCTTGCATCAGCTTCATCCTGGCCATCCTCCGGATTTTCCTGCACTTCCTGGTCTTCTGGTAATGATGTGTTTGTACACAGATGTTGTGCAAAATGCAACATGCCATTATAGTTTTACAGACCAGTTCAGGGCTCCCCCCCCCGAAATGTCAATGCACCTTGATTTAAGGACTCCAAAGGTCCATTCAATGTTGGCCCTTGTGCGTCCCAGTGCAACATTGTAGTCTCTCTAGGCCCGTGTGTGGGCCACTTTGATGGGGGTCATTAGCGTTGGTTACAGAGCATATCCTTGATCACCTGAAACAGATAATGTCCATTAGTGTTTGTGACTGCTGTGTTTGTAGAGTGGCTTTTTTGTGTGTGTGTGCATTGTGCAACTTGGTACTTTCTGCGTTGTCATGTGGTGTTTTAGACAATTGACCTGCATCACTGAAATTGACTTGCCTATACTTAACAGCCTACACATCACCATGATGGCATTGGCCAGGTCCTGTGTATCACCTCCATGTTGTGACTGCAAGGATCACTCAAAAAAGATTAGAGGTGATTTACAGGAACGTAACACGAACAGTCCATCACTTAGGCACAGATTCTTAAGGGTGCACCGTTGTCCCATGGGCCTAGTGAAACAGCCACCTTGACTTTAGGCAGATTACTATGTTTAAACATAATAAAGATACATCATTGTGAGTCATTGTGCTGAGGGTAGCTGCGAGCAAATATACCTGGCTGCTAAACGTTTTACTCATTGTGGGTTATTTACATCTACCTTTCTTCCAATGTGGATCAGGGTTTAAGTGACAGTGGCACTGCTACCTGGTGCACTTGACTTACTGGGACATGTGAAGACAACAAACATGGATAGTGCTGTTCTTGGGCATGAGTTAACTTTGGTTCTACTTGTATGCATGTTGGCCTAATAACTTGCTGTGTGTGTGTGTTCACAATCGACACACATTTATTTTGCAACATTTGAGCATCTGATTGCTACACCTCACCAGGGGAGTCAAATGAATGCACAACATGTCCTGAGATTTATATTTCTACTGTTTATATGCTCTTTATATGCATGATCCATTCTGACACAACGCAGACTGATGTTTAATCAACTTTGGTGATTATTTGTGTGCAGTTGTGGCTCCCTTCATGCATACTTGCATTCCCATGAGGCAGGCAACCAAGCAGCATGGTGCATGACTGACTGGATTTTTGCATGTCAGCTAATTGTGCACCGTCACAGGTGAGAGCAGGGTGATGTGTCATCTTGTTGTACATGTTGCACAAGTCTTAATTTCAGGATGGATGTAGCCCAGCAGAAGCATATGTCTTGTGGCACGTACTGCAATGATTATTTAGAATTTTTGTCTGTGAAGTTCTACAAAATCTATCTTCCGAGATTGACGAGGTGGTTTGTGGAAGATCTTCTGGGCTACTCTTTTGTTTGGCCTACTTACATATGTCTTGATTTTTTGGCATTGGGTGTTTGTGTATGGTAGGTGGACCTGTCACAATGTATGTCGTTTTGCATTTGCTACATGTGCATTCTCACATTTTTGTGCTGCAGTATTGAGGACTTGAGGTTTGTGGTGTTTTCAGTTTGGACCTACCAACAAGCAGTCCATTTATATATGTGCCATTCCCAAACCACTGGTTGATGATCGATTGGCGAAAGATGTATGAGTCATGCACACTCCCTGGAAACTTTGCAACAACATTGATGAAAAGGCCGAGGTTTTCCATGATTGCCTGCATGTTCATTGAGTGTGTGTGTGCTTCCTGTTCCTATATATATGCACAGTGTCCGCAGGAGGCACAAGTTGCACATGGGTGCAGTCAATTGCCCCCAACACATGCGGAAACCTAGCAATGTCATAGAAGCCTTGATTGTTGTCAAGTTGTTCTTGTGCAGTGTTGGGGAGGCGTAGGTGCTGCGGTATCAGGCTGATGATGGTATCAGGAGCGGCTGGTCCATTGGGGCTGAGGGGCCATGCCCCTCCACATTTCGCCCCGCATGAACAGTGTCTATCAGGTTGAACATAGGTTAGCCTGACAGACAATGTTCACTTTTCAGTTCATGCAGCCAGGAGCCAGACATGCGCATTTAGCACAGGCTCCTGGCTGCTTGAGCTGAACTTTGCTGGGCTGAGGAAGTCACTGCTCCTGTGGGAAGTGACGTCCTCAGCTTAGCAGAGGTCCCTAAGGCCCTCCCCTCAGTGACGAGGGGTAGCGTCGCTGATTGTCTCTCACCTGGGTGCTTCAGTTTTAAGCCCTGAAGTGAGCAGGGTTGAGTGTCAATCAGTGACACTTCATCACAGAGTGGGGTGGGGTCAGCCGTCTCACTGACCCGATCCCACTCTGTGATGACGTTGGGACTGCTGCCTTCCCTCATTGGCTGACCTTAGGTCAGCCAATGAGGGAAGGCAGCAGTCCCAAGCCTTCTGGAACCTCCGTGGAAGAGCTGGCTGCAGGTAAGTGTTTGTTTTAGTTTTAAACTGGTTGGTGCGTGCGTGTATGTATGAATGTTTGGTGAAGAGTGTTGTGAATGGATGTGTTTGTGTGTATGCATGAATGTTTGGTGAAGAGTGTTGTGTGTGAATGAATGTGTTTATGTGCGTGCGTGTGTTTGTGTGAATACATTGCTTTAAGTGTAATGTATATGTGTGCGTGAGAGTGTGCCCCCCCCTCCCTCTTCCCTCCAAAACTTACCGGCCACCACTGGATGGCATCCAAGACATTAGGGAGGAACCTTAAGAAGGATGACTGTGAGACTCCACCTACTCTGGCAGTAGTTGGTTGGAAGGTACCAGAGGCCAACAAGCATTGCAAGTAGGTTTGTCTGCAGAGGGATGTTTTTCCAGCGCAGGGATGGTGCCTGCAGTCTTGGCGCTATCTGAGTATGTTTAGGATGGAGGTCCTTTTTAGCCTGTAGTGGGCTATCACATCCTCTGGCCGGAGGTCTATCAGAGTGATGCATTGGCGGAAAACCCGCTCTCTTCTGCGCCACTGCCTCTGCGGTGGTGCTGGTGGTGGGGGTGGTGGTCTTCTTGGTGCTCCAAGAGTAGTACCTCTATGGCGTAGTTGAGAATGTCAATGAGGGTCTGAGTTGGTCTTCCATATGTACAGGTGTGTTTGCACCATTTTTTAGACCAGCTTTTTCTGGTCTTAAAAATCTGCTCCTAACTGGAATTGGCGGTTGTTTGGGGGGGATTATCGCTAGAAGGAAAAATCATTGTAAATATCATAGAGTGTGGTTAGCGGCAGTTTTTTCATGGGAATGCACACCTTGTATCTTATTTTCGTTAAGTCCACTAACAGAAGTGGCGATCTTTAAAATTCACGTTTACGCCGGAAAAAGTATTGCTAACTGCAGTTAGCGGCAACTTGTGAATACAGCGACTAAAAAAAAGCAGCTGTAACGTCAAATAATTGACGCTACAGTGGCGTTAAGTTCTTGTACATATGCCCCTTAGAATGACTTTAGACCTAATTATGAATCAGGCAGAGCACATTTCTGTGTGGAACCCAAAATCTACCCTACTACAAATGGCCCAGTGGTTTTCTATCCAGTGCTTCCAGGTGTGGCTATAGTGGATCTGATTTTACTTGCTGGAAAAAACAGCCAGTAAAATATATTTAAAGCCTTTAACTCGAACAGCAGCTACACCTTATCCCCTGGACCATACCAACCTTTTTCTTTGGCAAGGTCGGAGGGAACAATGATTCCCCTTCCAATTGACTGTATCTCCATTTCTCTCCTCTACCCCTTCAACTTTCCTCCTTCCTCAAAACAGCCCTCACCCCGAGGAACATTTACCACCGACATAGAACAGCAGCTTGTAAATGTGTTCTTTAAACCTCTTGGAATAGGGATCCTTCTCAAATGTGCACAGTAATTTAGTGCTCACACAGTAGGCCGCTATTCTGATGTGTCTAAGTCATATTGGAATGTTGGGAGCACCATTGAAAACAATGGAGTGCTCCGGGCTTCTAATGGCCAGCAGAAACCCGGAGCTCCAACATTCCAATGTCCTGTTGCTGTGAACAAAGGCCTCATGAAGCCCGAGGGGATTTCAATCCCCTCAGGCTCACTGAGGCCTTTGTTTTAATTGTTTGAACATTCTGCCCTCTGCCACTAGAGGCATAGTGTTCTAATAGCCTTATAGCCCTCCATAGCTGGGCTATACATGCATTAAAGTTCAGTTCCCTTGTTAAAGGCTTAACAATGGAGTGGGCCTTTAGTGGCTCATGTAGCCTGATATGGTGAGCTATAATGCTAATAGGTGGAAATCCATGTGGAGATACTGACTGGAAATTGTAATTCCAGTCCAAGAATCTCTGTATGAAATTGCGACCGACTCATAATCAGGCCATTGAATTTAACTCAAACAAAGGCTTTTTGTGGTGTGGTACAAACCCATTAATTTGTTTTAGATATTTGTGTTATAAAAGAAGCTGTTGTTTGGGCTTTGAAAAGTTAAACAAATTGTACACCTTGACTGATAATTTATGGTCCCTCTGAAGATTTGGGTTCATGGAGGCTCCACGGACCAGCATTTGAAAAACAGCCAAATTAAATTGAATGAAACGAACACGTTCCACTCCACAGTTAGTGCTCACGCTTGAATAGATGAGTTATGCCCTTCTGCTTAGACGTGTGATGTGTAATAGTATCGTGATGCTGGCAAGTAATAGAACAGACGTAAGAGCACAGTTTATATTTCAATTGTTACAGGTTGCCCCGAACAGCGCGATTAGGGCTCATCTCTCCCTATGGGATAACTAAACCGATCAGTAGGAGCCGTTCCAAAGCCCTGGGATCCAAACGTGGTCACCGGCGCAGTCGGTGCTCGCGCTTGAACACACACAAGTGAGTTATGTTCACCAGTTCAACGGCGCAAAGAATAAGATCATGGCCATGCTAGCTAATATCAGCACAAAAATTAGAGCACTTTTTCCATTTTACATTCTACAGGTTGTCCTGAACGGCGCGAACACAGCGCAACCTCTTTTCCATCGAGATATCAGACACCGCCATCTGGCACTTCCCGCTACTGACATGAGGCAAGTTAGACTCTAATAAGGCATGGACTAGAGCCAGGAGCACCCTCCTCAATACGCAGTGGCACAGTTCTTCATAAGTCAATTGTGGCATTTTTAAAGAGTGCACCCCTTCTAAAGCTGGCCTGGTTCACAGCTTAGTAAAACTTTCCAACTTTTCTCTACTTTTTTCAGACACTCTAGTGTATTCCGCGGTCTTACGCACCATTAATTGTCAATCACCATCCGTGTTCTTCTTCTACCCACGAATGGTAAGAATGGACTCTTTGATGTGTTAAAGACAAGTGATAATTACAACTCAGGGACTTACAGCTGATACATTTTTCGTGTTTTATCATATTCTAGTGTTCGACCTGTCCTGGTCCTGAGGAGTACCCCAAAAGAAAAATAGAGTTCTGAAACGCGTCAACCTAATCCAGCTAGCCGTAACTACCACCAACCCACTGAATAATACAGTGTGCAAACAGGGCAATTAGCCTGTTGTAATTGTAGTGTTGTCTAGCTGTGCATGACAGGTTGCAATTTTGGAAAGTGCAAAAAGTCTGTACCGCCATTGTTTCTTTTTCAAATCAAGGACTGTTCAACTCGTTTTGTCATGCTTTGTCACTTTATAAGTTATGTACTCATCAAATGTCAATAGTGTTGTTATTATTGATGTTTTGTTGAATATGTATACTTATTGTTTTTCTCTATGACATGAGTTAAGTGTTGACCGCATAGGTTCTAAAAGTAAATGCACAAAGAAAAGGTGTGATGAAGACACCAAAACCACTTTAATTGTCAAAGTGTGTTTTTGAATCTAAAACGCACACCCAAACACATTTTCTTTTCCAGGTACCTGAGAATAAGCAGTAAAGAGGTTCTCGTACTGCTTTAACCCCGTAAAACAATATCACATTCAGGCTCCTAAACAATTGCAACATGGATTGTGATTTTATTTGAAACTATTATGATTTAATATCAGTGATATTAATTTCTGAAACAATTTATAGTATTAGGCATGTCTAAATGTACCTTTGCCCGCTGACCTTGGGCAAATCATTGAATCATCATTAATTTTGCTCATTTTTAACAATTGTTTATTGTTAGAAATGGGATTTCTGGCTGTTTAAGGCTTGCGCCAAAGCCAGGCAGAAACCACCACTCTAGTCAGGGCAAGGAAGTTACACGCCAAAGATAACCCCTGCTCACCCCCCTTGGTAGCTTGGCACGAGCAGTCAGGCTTATCCCGGAGGCAATGTGTAAAGCATTTGCGCACGCACACAGCAACAACATCCCAGGCCCACCACAAAAGAAACTCCACACAACGTTATATATAAAAAATAGCCTTTGTATTATCATAACACATTAGAATAGTATGCACATATTATACACTGTGCCAACTGGCACTGTGCAATATTTACAAGGGATTATGTACACATGACAGGGCCACATGGACCACTGTCAGAACCATCACAAAGTGAACTGAGTAAAGGTAGAATTTAGCATAAACATAGAACACAACCAGTACTACTGGTAATCACTGCACTTTGCATCAGCCTGTAACATCAACTACATTAGGCTCAGTCTTACATTAGGCGCCAAACGCATTGTATGGCAACCTCGTCAGCATAACCACATTATACAATTCTCTCACAAGTCTAAACACATTAGACCCTAACCTCCTAAGCATAACTCATCTTTGGGAATAACTCTCACTAGCATAAACCATTATATGCAAACCAACCTCATAATCATAACGCACATTTAGAGGTATCAACACAGGTGCGTAAATCATTCTACATACATTACATTTCCTAGCACCCAAAAATCACAGTAGGGCCTGGCGCCCTATTACTCTAACAATCCCCCCCTGGCCAACTGGCCATCTCATCTTGACTGGGGGAGAATGTCTGCATTGTCAGCATTCCGTCCATCATTTGTTTGTTGTAACGCTTTTCATCCTAAGTGGGATGGGTATTCCCAGACGTGGGACCCGTGCTCACTACGCCACTGGAGTCAAGCTATCCTGGCTGATGACGGCTGATAGCCAGAAACCGGTCCTAGGATGCTTGATTCCGGTCCAGGGAAGACATGGCTTGGCAGTTCGGGCTGGACTGTTCCCATGAGGCACAGGGTCAAGACTGATTTGCATATGGCCATGTCTAAACTGGAGTGGTGTAGTGGGCAAAAGAACGATGGATTTAACCCAGATCTCTTGACTGGGGGAGAATGTCTGCTTTGTCAGCATTCCGTACATCATTTGTTTGTTGTAACGCTTTTTGCCCTAAGTGGGATGGGTATTCCCAGACGTGGGACCCGTGCTCACTACGCCACTGGAGTCAAGCTATCCTGGCTGATGACAGCTGATAGCCAGAAACCGGTCCTAGGATGCTTGATTCCGGTCCAGGGAAGACATGGCTTGGCAGTTCGGGCTGGACTGTTCCCATGAGGCACAGGGTCAAGACTGATTTGCATATGGCCATGTCTAAACTGGAGTGGTGTAGTGGGCAAAAGAACGATGGATTTAACCCAGATCTCTTGACTGGGGGAGAATGTCTGCATTGTCAGCATCCGTCCATCATTTGTTTGTTGTAACGCTTTTGGCCCTAAGTGGGATTGGTATTCCCAGACGTGGGACCCGTGCTCACTACGCCACTGGAGTCAAGCTATCCTGGCTGATGACGGCTGATAGCCAGAAACCGGTCCTAGGATGCTTGATTCCGGTCCAGGGAAGACATGGCTTGGCAGTTCGGGCTGGACTGTTCCCATGAGGCACAGGGTCAAGACTGATTTGCATATGGCCATGTCTAAACTGGAGTGGTGTAGTGGGCAAAAGAACGATGGATTTAACCCAGATCTCTTGACTGGGGGAGAATGTCTGCATTGTCAGCATTCCGTCCATCATTTGTTTGTTGTAACGCTTTTTGCCCTAAGTGGGATGGGTATTCCCAGACGTGGGACCCGTGCTCACTACGCCACTGGTGTCAAGCTATCCTGGCTGATGACGGCTGATAGCCAGAAACCGGTCCTAGGATGCTTGATTCCGGTCCAGGAAAGACATGGCTTGGCAGTTCGGGCTGGACTGTTCCCATGAGGCACAGGGTCAAGACTGATTTGCATATGGCCATGTCTAAACTGGAGTGGTGTAGTGGGCAAAAGAACAATGGATTTAACCCAGATCTCTTGACTGGGGGAGAATGTCTGCATTGTCAGCATTCCGTCCATCATTTGTTTGTTGTAACGCTTTTTGCCCTAAGTGGGATGGGTATTCCCATACGTGGGACCCGTGCTCACTACGCCACTGGAGTCAAGCTATCCTGGCTGATGACGGCTGATAGCCAGAAACCGGTCCTAGGATGCTTGATTCCGGTCCAGGGAAGACATGGCTTGGCAGTTCGGGCTGGACTGTTCCCATGAGGCACAGGGTCAAGACTGATTTACATATGGCCATGTCTAAACTGGAGTGGTGTAATGGGCAAAAGAACAATGGATTTAACCCAGATCTCTTGACTAGGGGAGAATGTCTGCATTGTCAGCATTCCGTCCATCATTTATTTGTTGTAACGCTTTTCGCCCTAAGTGGGATGGGTATTCCCAGACGTGGGACCCGTGCTCACTACGCCACTGGAGTCAAGCTATCCTGGCTGATGACGGCTGATAGCCAGAAACCGGTCCTAGGATGCTTGATTCCGGTCCAGGGAAGACATGGCTTGGCAGTTTGGGCTGGACTGTTCCCATGAGGCACAGGGTCAAGACTGATTTGCATATGGCCATGTCTAAACTGGAGTGGTGTAGTGGGCAAAAGAACGATGGATTTAACCCAGATCTCTTGACTGGGGGAGAATGTCTGCATTGTCAGCATTCCGTCCATCATTTGTTTGTTGTAACAACTGGCCATCTCAAACAGGGCTCAAATGCCCTAGGTCCCAAGAGTCAGGGTTGCTACCTAGGCAATGAAAGTCAAGGGTGCGCCACTGCGCCACCCTAAACGTGGCAGCTGACCACTACTTGCTGGGCAGCTGGAAAAGTGTTGGGCAAAGGAGAGCATTTGACTCCTGATTTCACAAGACCCCAAGAGAACGGTGCGCCTAAACGATGCAGCTGCCCACTACTTGCTGGGCAGCTGTAAATACTCAAATGTGGCATGGGCTTGCAGTAGCCCTTAAAACAAAAGGGGCCAAACGTTGGAGCCACCTGGGCTCTAAAAATCATCTGCTCCTCTGGAGCGCACTGGCTCCGTAAAGAAATATGGCCCGAGCGTTGGAGCCATCTGGGGCTCTAGAATAATAATGTCCCCCTGGAGCGCACGGGCTCCTGAAACAACTATTGCCACTAAAGAAGAACTGGCCCTGAGCACTGGGGCACGCACTGGCGTTCTAAATAAATGAAATATGCCCGAGGTTGGAGCAACTGCGGGGGAAAATCATGGGCCCCTCTGGGCCCTAAGGATCAGGAGGTCAACGTTGGAGCAGCCCTCTGCAAAGCGGGGCTGCTCTGGAGAAAGGCACTGGCACGGTGCCTGGACTTTTGCTCCCCCCAGCCAGCTCCACTCACCGGCTCTCCTGGCGACTCCTTCTACCCAGCGCGGAGGGGCAGGCACTGACAATGTGCCTCGCGCCCCCTCCGCACCAGCTCCTCTGGCGGGACTCAGCGCTTCCCCCTCGCGGCATGCACTGGAGAGCCCCCGCTCCTCGGGGACTCTCTCGCTCTCGGTGCATGGCGGGGGCAGCCTCTTCTTGGCTTCTGCACATCAGCAGCGATCCCTTCTCACTCGCGGGGCTTCCCTCCTCCTTCACGGAAGCCCCGCCCACGGGACACAGAGCCTTGTTCCTCTTCCGGGTCGCGCTGGGCAGCGGCCTGGACAGATCCCTCTGGTGGCTTGGGCCGCAACGCTGGAACGCGGGGTGGGCACCCGCGTTGGGCAACATCAATTCTGCAGCATCTACAGCGGGGTGGGCACCCGCCTTCCATTAACTACAGTGTGCGGCCATAACGCGGCCACATCATCAAGAACGTGGGGTGGGCACCTGCAGTGACACCAAAGCATAGGTGGACAATGAGGGGTGGTCTCCCTCCTAATCAAAATTAATAAGCGGGGTGGGCACCCGCAAACACGATCAATCAGCAGGGTGGGCTCCCGCTCAGCAGTTATTACGGGGGAATCCCTACGCTGGGGATTCCCTCTGGGGGCAAAGACGGCAGCTCAGCACTGCCCAGAACCCACGCATTCCCCCTTCTCATGGGGAAAACAAAAATAAAGCACTCCCAGGGCGCTAGAGGCAGAAAGAGGTCCTGGGCCCTGGAAAACAGAATAAGTCCCAGGGCGCCCAAGTGTAGGCAAAGTCCTTGTAGGGTCCTGGAAATAAAAAGGCCAAGCAGAAGGGTCCCAGGAAGAAGTCCTCCAGGCATCCAGGGGCTGGGCAGGGCCCAGGGAGGCAAGCCTTCCCCTGGGCCCCAGCAGCAGCACGCCCCTGGTAGTTTCAAGTCAAGAACAAGAACATTTTCATGGGGTCACAGCCCCTCTATTTATATCAGCAAATCCTTTGTTTTACAACTGTAGGGCAAGGGGAGAACCAGATACAACTAGTTCAGGAGCACTTGAGCACTTTGTTTTGCTCAGCTCCTCTCTTCTATTCACAGGACAGGCCAGGGACATCAGATGCACCACAGGGGGTAGAGCCAGCATTGTGGAGGGAAGGCCCAGCCCTATTCAGGTCCCAGGTGCAACTCCTCCCTCCCATCTACATGCAGATCTCTCCATTCACCACTGGGCAGACTCACCCTGGCTCCTGGAATTCCCCAACCCTCTCAGCGCCTGTCAATCACAAGCCAGACATACACTCCACATCAGGCAGGCAGACACACAGTACACAGAAAGTCCAACTTCTAGAAGTGGCACTTCTCCACTAGTCACCATAAATCTGTGCACACCATTGTGCAGCATTTATTCTCACGAGTTCGCACATACTAAACTCGACCTTGCACTCCACTCACATCAGGAATTACCATGGACACACATATCTCCCATGCATTCCTATGGGAGGGCAGGCCTGTCTCACCACACGCACTCAGAGAGCGCACGCACTTTACACTGGGCCACAATGCTAAAGTGCGCAGAGGTCAAAAATCACTACCAATATGTCAGAGCTTAAGGCAAAAAGTTCAGGGGCGAACCTGCCAGAAGTGCCAAGTCCAACATTTATCCTGTGAAAAATCAGGGTGTGTAGTGAGTCAATCTTCTATGCCTTTCATCAGCAGGAAGTGCGTTGTCTGTCTTCCATATCACTTAATGTTAACAAAATTAAATGGTGGATTTTTGTTTGTGCAAACTGGCTTTGATAAAGACCTTGTGGTCGAAATGCGTTGCAGTTGATACCAATACAATAATTGTGTGACCACAATCCTGTAGTGCAAGTCTTTCTTTGTATAGGACAGAGTATACAAAGTTTCCTTCATCAATATATATATATAAAAACTCCAAAAGAACCCTTTCACCTCCTTGATATAAAGACACACAGCACAAACTCCTCTTGTTTCTTCCGCTTTTATTACAAATCCAGAGTCATAATGCGTTTCGGTCAGCAAGTGACCTTGATCACATAATGAAACGCTCTGCTGCATTAACTTTTAGTACAAGCCCACTTGTGTCACGTGATCACTTAATAAATGGACATTATAAAAAGACTAACATTAGAACCAGAATGCTTGTCTGCTCATACATATTTATATAACCACCTCTAATTCGCTACACAAGTCAAAGATGGGTCTGATACAGCTCGAGTCGCCTCACAGTAAGGTTTTTATTCCACCACTTGGCACATCAGAAGTAACGTGTACTCACAGTCTTAACACCTGGAAACGCATTTCGGCGAATGCCTTCCTCAATGCTAGTTTCCTACTTGACAGTTCATTTCTGAGATTTTGCGGGGTTTATTAAATGCTCTCAGATGGAACCCCATTAGATCACTCAGGTGTAGTCACAGAGAGAGGACCAAGAAGTCTCCAAACAGTTAGTTCTGCCCTCTCTCAATGTATTCAATGCCTCCAGTGTACAGCCAAATGTGCCTGCAATCCTGTAAAAAGGAGCCAAAAACAGTTCAGATCCATGAGCGCGGTAAAGTAACCTGCTCGTGCACACGGTGATGCTCTGACCATCATCAGCTGCTGCACTGCCCTCTACTCACTACGGCTGGGGGAGTGGCGGTTTTCCTCACTGCGAAGCATCCCATTCAGCAGTGAATTTGCTGCTCTCTCCCCATTGCCACAACATATCACGGCCGGGGGGGCGCAGCGGTGTGCAACCTCCTGCACTTATGCCACAGTTTGCCAGCTAGACGCGGTGCTCCAGAACGAGAGGCGTGTCTGTATGCAGTGCCAACTGCTGCCACATATCCACCTCCAATCCCGCTTTACAAGTCAAAGACGGGTCTGACACAGCTCGAGTCGCCTCACAGTAAGGTATTTATTCTACCACCTGGCACATCAGAAGTAGCGCGTACTCACAGTCGTAACACCTGGCAAGCACGTTTCGACAAATGCCTTCCTCAATGCCAGTTTCGTGCTCGACAGTTCATTTCTGAGTTTTCACGGGGTTTATGAAATACTCACAGATGGAACCCCATTGGATCACTAAGGTGTAGTCACAGAGAGAGGACTGAGAAGTCTCCAAACAGTTAGCACTGCCCTCTCTCACTGTTTCCAATGTCCCCGGTGTACAGCCAAATGCGCCTGCAATCCTGCAAAAAGGAGCCAAATATATATATATGCATATATTAATTGGCGGATACAACGTCCATGCAGAGTCAACAAAATATATTCATGCAATACAGGGCTCTGTGTGCAGAAAATTTCAAATAATTAATTGTAAATATATGAAAAGTATATATATTAATATATTGAAGTTAGTTATGACTTTGAGAAATATGTTTATAACGATCATAGTATGTTGTCAATTTGTACTATTGCAAATCATGCACTAGTACTTTAAATTGGACATTCACAGTTTGAGCCGTATCATGTGATCAAGGCCGTGGAGCGGCCGAAACACGTCATGGCGGACTAACTTGGTGGCAATAAAAATAAAGAAACTCTGCACCTACTTGGGTCTACGCTCGTTTTTCTAGTCCGGAATAGAAGTAGCAAGTGAGAAGCGCAATATATATATATATATATATATAGATATATATATACATGGAAGATGCCATACAAATACATATATCATAGAACTTTACAGAGATTAGCACAGCAGCAAGTGCCCAGGCTTTATGTGGAGTAAACAAAATACATGAAGCAAAATATAAGAGACGTTCGCAGAGACCATGATATAAGTGCATGGTGTACATTTGGAAGGAGCTAAGGTAGGTGTTGGGCTGGAAGGGAAGAGTTAAGGCACAGTTTTTTCCCAGGTAGTGACACTCAGAATTATTCATAGGTGTGGAGTGGCAGCGGTAAGCCAGCCGAATGGGTTTAAGGTGGGGGGGTTAGATATTTGTTGCAGAGAAAACGTTTCAGTTTCTTCTTGAAGTGTGAAAATGATTGATTATCACGTAAATCTTGAGGTAATGCCTCTCTCTTTACAGCTGCCTCAGCTGTTACACAAAACAGCTCTCTCAACATTCTGATTGCACCATTCCCTCAGAGCTTTATGCTTTCAGAGACTGCACATGCACCACAGACTGTCTCCACCTAGCTTCCCTAACATGCAATTAAACACAGCTTCCTATTATGCCATGCAAGTGGCAAACTGTAGCAGGCTTTGTGCTGTTCTCCATAAGTATCTAAATGTGTAAGGAGGGGGTTGAAGGCAATTAGAGGACTAATGGGGCTTTTGGACAAAGCCGTTCTCTGTTGATAGATAATTTGTTGCTCTTGCTCTCCCTCCTTCTCAAGTTGGACGAGATTTTTATACCACTGCTGCCACATTGGCATCAGACAACTTGATGCCAAGAAGAGTGTGCCAAAGACAGACCAAAATCCTACTGCCTTGGCAAATGCAGACCAGGACTCTAATTTGCCACCATTCTTCTCAGTTTTCCTTCTGCATCCGTCTCTACCAAAAGCTACATAATTAGATTACTAACATAGCCACCTTTAAAATAAGAACCTTAGACTCAGATATCATCCCCCAGAATCCATCTCCACAGGTAGTGACATCACTGCATTTCCCAGCATCTATCTCTACAGGAAGTGACATCATTGGTTGGCCTACAAAACATACTTTACCAGAAGAAACCAGGGGAAGTTGACATCAGTGAATTGCCCAGTACCCATCTATAAAGGAAATTACATAACTTCCTGTCTTCTGACTACTTGAATCCACCCCTAAGGGCATCCTACCACTTAAGCGAAGCTCACAAAGGTCGTAACAGACAAGGTTATCTCCTGTTTGGGCTAGTCAAGGGCCACATAGGGCCTTGGGAGAGCACACTAATAATCCAAGGACATTGCCGAGAACATACAATCTATCTGCAGACAGGAAAGAGAATGCAGGAGAATTAGAGCCCTGATAACCTCATGCTACTAATGTTTTGCACACACGGATCTCATCACATCAGCTAAAGTTAAGTACTTAACTGGCACTGTGAATGAAGCTGCCAACAGAAGCAGATCCCTCTTCACATTAACCAACGACTGCACCAACTCTCTGCCTCACTCTCTGGCCCTCCTCTCCCACCCTCTAAAGGCAAGTGAAATGCCATTAACCACTTATTCAATCAAATAATGATTACATTAGATTAAATATTGATTAGATTAGATAAGAATATCCAATAGCACATCAACAACACTATACCTGCTTCTTTTCTGACACCCAACCACTCCTGCCCTCTGCATCCTACAATGGTCATCATCCAAACAACTATGTTTTAAGGGCCCATCCATTTCTTCATCTCCCTCAAAGCCTCCCCTATAATGATGATATCTTACCCTTATTCTTCATTAAAGCCCTCTGTGGAGAAGTACCACATAATCTATGCTTCCCTCACTCAAGACATGTTCCCTGAAGCACTCAAGATGGACTATATCCTCCCACTCCTGTAGAAACCTAAACTAAACCTCGAAAAACCTTTTCAACCGCCAGACCTTCACTACTCTGTCTACATACACAAGATAGTCAACAAAGCACACTATTCATAATATTCAATATCACATCTATGCCAACCATGACCTGCACCACACTGCCACAAATCCAGCTTCAGATCAAGATGCAGCATGAATGTAGCATGAATGTAGCAACTTTCTAAAGGGTGCCCCTGTCTCGTGGCATTACTGGACTGCTCAGCTAACTTCGAAACTGTTGACTATTCAGGCTTGGTGAAATTTAAATTACTCTGGCATAATTAGCATAATTGTGGAAATCTCAAGTTATGCTTGTTACATGAAATACCCGAAAAGTATGCGATTACTCTATTTCGCATAAATAAAAATTTAAAGTGAGCAGCAATTGTGTTTATCATGCTATTATTTTAATGCGAAATACTTCAGTGCATAAAAAGTTTAACTGAAGGACATATTTCATCCTAAAGTGCTCAATGACAGATTTGCTTTTCGTGTAATTATTGAAAGCAAATTACATGATTTTTTCACATCCCTATCGACCACCACATTGTTCCACACCCTGAAGTCTCAAACAGGATTCACAAGAAATTGTCTTCAATGGTACTCCTACTCCCTATGCAACCTAAGCTGGTTTGTTCAAATAGACACTTCCAGATTTCAGGAAATCCCAATCATCTGCAAAATCCTTCAGGGTTTTATTTTGTCCTTCGTCATTCCTTGGGGCTCTCTTTGGGGCTCTAAGTACAAACACAACATCAAAATTCACCAATATGCTGACTATATTTGAAGATCTCTTCTACTCCAGACATCCAATGCATCAAACACTGCTTGCTTATTATGCAGACCTGGTTGTCCAGTACCTATCTGAAGCTTAACCTGAGCAAAACAGAATTAATGCTGTTCACCAAGAACAACAAGCACCAACTGGTATATTCCATATAGGTACTTTAATATAGGCCTCGGTAAACTGGTTACCCTTCACCTATATTCTCTACCTACATTACACTTGTCACGGTTTACAGGGACTGACCATTTACCCAGATATTACACTGCATTCAGAACGCAGGTTTTCCCTAGTTTGAAATCTCATACATTATGCATGAGGGTTCTTGGAAGCACAGCAGGATTGCCATCTCCTGTATAAAATCTATGTACAAAGTTCATGCCCGACGTCATCCTTAGGCCGACACAGTAATACAGCAAGGTAGGACCCCTGGGGAGACCCATGGGTATATATACACCACATCTTGCTAAAATAGCTAGAGGAGACCGAGACTTCCCGGCCGACACACTGACCAGAAACGCTGAGGTTCATGCATGCAGACACTCCAGCTCGCAGTGGTCTGAAAACATCCCTTGCAGGGTGTCCAACTCGAGACCAGGGCGGCGTCCCACTGTCTCACTTAAGGTAATGGGGTTGACTAGATCCTAGAGGAATTCTTGGCTTAACACCTATACCCATGCTAGGTAGGGAGGCATCGTAGGAGTACACATCTTTTATCATGTGTTTTATATACTTGAGTGTATTCATGATTTCAGTAAGATGGTAGAACTATAGTGGAGACGGAGTTCCAGGTACACACATTGCTATGTTAGCATAAGCGTCTTAGACGTTAAAACGCCATCTTGCCACTTTTGCTGCTTTTGCACATGACACTGCAGATAGATGTTATTATATGAAAACTGCTTGCTTGCCTTTTCTTCACATGAGAACGGTCTGTTGTTCACATCCCTAGACGTGCACCGCGACCTTGGTCTGAACATTGTGTGCAGAAACAGTCAGGGCCAACAAACAATGTATGCTTTTGAATTCAGGTTGATCGGCCCACGCTCTAGCCATAACACGCACACAGCTGCAAATATCTGAAACTCGAGCGCCTTTAATATTGCAGTTTGCATGCATGAGATACACACTTTGGAGAAGACCTTTTCCAGACACAGACAAAACTGACCCTGTGATGTGATTCACCTAAGCTGTTATTTACGGTATGGGGTTCCCCATTCAAACCTAGAGACCTTCTATTAGTCTAATAATACTAGCTTACTAGCGAAGGGAGGGTGGTTGTATTCCACCATCATTTGTAACATGATTTCTCCCTTCATTTTCTATGGTATTGCAACAATGCTGATGGTTTTATTCTTAATCATTTGTCTGCTTATGTTAGCCAAAGTACTGCATCTTAGGACACGTAGTTTATAAAATAAACGTTTTAAACTTTACTGTGTCTCTGATTACTCTTGTTGTGGACTGATATGAGAATAATAACAAACAGGTATTTCTGATTCCCACCATTCCTGAGAGTACTCTAAGTTGCATGTTCTGGGTTGTCTAATCATTGGTAGCTTTGAGATGATACGGAGAGCGAATGAGACACTGATGCTAGTCGGATAGGGGTTCTGGATACTGAGGTGAGTTTTTGGTACACCGCAATTCACTGAGGTCCCGGTTTCCTGCACACAGTTCTGTGCATGAGCAGAATGCCTGCAACATGGCGCACCTAACGTTTGGTCTTATGTTTTGAGACTCTTGTTTCCGGATAGCGGGAGTGACGGTTTTGACCTACCTAATAGTTACTCTATAGGTTCAATCAAGCTTGTCAATTAAAAAGGTTTTTCTATTTTGAACCCTTGTGTTACTGTTATAATAGATTGTTTTTCTTCACTGTGTCCTTATGGCCGCGGTGCCTATTGCGGCGAATAGCCGAGCACCTCTCCGGCGTCATTTGACGTAGTTCGGGGTGCCGGACGATGGGATGGCTGTTATCTTTGTGGTGAGTGCCGATGCATCAAATCCCTATGAGTTGTTTTACTCTTGGGTAACTATGCCGGCGGTGAATGCGGACGATAGTACGTTTCACTCCTATACTCCCACGCAGGTCCCAGCGAATTATATGCCATATAGGACGCAGGAGATTCCTATTTCGGCTTGGCAGCATCGTATTTGGTTTATTGGTGCCCTCCCCCACACGGTTACGCTGTTTCGTTTAGGCCCTTTATCCATTTCAGGGGCCACTTGGCTAGTACACCTCATCCTCGTTATTTACATGCTACGGTGGATGAGTTAGGTGTACTCCATACAGTCCTGATTACAGTACATCGGGCTTTAGTACAATACGTTTCACGCAATGTGCAGGTAGGGGCACCTGTTGTTGCGGGGCAACCAGCTGGTCCAGCCGGGATTGTTATTATTTCCATCATGGTTAATTCGGTAATGGGCAAGCACCCCCAGAATAAGGACGATTTGCCTAATTGGCTTGCTGAGAAATTTGACCAGCTGGAAGCAGTATTTCCGCACTATACTCCTGTGGAGAAACACAGGATACTCACCATTAGTTTGCAGAAAGACTTAGTCCCAGAAGTGGCCGATTGTGAGAACTGGGGTAAAGTTTTTGCAGCGGTCTACTCAAAGTGCTTCAGCACCCCATCTATGGCCGTACTTCCTTCCGTGATCAAACTTGTTCAAGATCAACACGGTCCCGACGCGGCGGTCGAGTTGGGAATGAGACTTGTCGGTGTGTTCGACATGGTTGCCACTCTCATCCTTGGAAACCTCAAGGGATATGCGGTTCACTTTCAGGTGGCGAATGGTCTAGCCCTCGTAGATGACGTCGATAAACCCCGAGAGTTGCCTAAAATTATTGCGGAGGCATATAGAACTATAGGCCGCAGTAGTTTAGGGATTGACTGGCACATGCATCAAGCTAGGATTTTGCGAGTCCTTAATAGCGAATATTAAGGATTCGCAATTAAGGACTCGCAAAATCCTATGCATGTAGGAATCACTATAATAATATTCCTACACATTCCTTATTTGAAACACGCAAATTGCGAGTCGCAAATAAGGAATAGCTTCCCATTCATTCCTAAACTGAATGGGAAATTGTGCATGCAATTTCAGGGTGCAAGGGTGTCAAAAGGACACCCTGTTGCACCCCTGGAATTGACCTGTGAACATATGTTGTGCACACACATGCCCTCAGGGCATGTGTGTGTGCAACATGAAACTTTGAAAAATGCACAACAGTGCATTTTTGCAAAGGTTTTGCAAATTACCATGAAGTTCAAGTTCATGGTAATTTGCGCCCCCTAGTAGCGAAATCGCTAATTTTATTACTTTAATGCATTGCATTTAAGGAATCTTAATTTGCGATTCTTTAAATGCAATCGCAATTTAAGTAATCGCAATTTAAGATTACTTAAATTGCGATTTTTGCATTTGGGATGATGCATCCCAAATGCAAAAATGCCGGTTGCAAAGGGGCAGATTGTAAGAATCTGCCCATTTGCGACCTGTTTTTCTTTTGATGCATGTGGCTTTAAGCCTACTATTCAAATCGCAGATGTGCAACAGCAAACTAAGGCGGGTTCGTCTTTCAAAGACGATCGTCCAGCTTTTCCTACACAGAATTGGAGAACTAAGAAACAAGAAAAGCAGCAACTGAAACAGGGGTCTCGTCCCGCGTCACCGGTACAGGCGACTAGTGAATGCACATATGATTTGCGCGATCGCACTAGAATTAGGTCACCTGATAGATTTCAAGTTACTGAACAACGTTCTCCTCGTTCTTCACAGGAAACATCAGCCTCGCAGTCCGGTGGCGGAGAACGTGGCAAAGGTCGGGGCGCCCAACAAGGACGTGAGCAACCCCGTCAGCCTGGCGGTAAGGGCAAGCAGGACGAGTTTGCATGTCAACGTCCCCCGTTTCAGAAGAAGAAAGTTTCTGCACTAACAGCGAGGTATGCCACAGATAGTGAGAACACAGCTTCGTAACCTGACATGGGCACTAACGCTGCTCGACAGTGCAGCGAAGGTTACAGTAGTGCGGCAAGCACTGCGTCCATATCTGGAGGCGACAGCAACTGACACGTTCATTACTGTAGAAACTGCGGATACTAGAGTGGCTCCCCGTGACAGACTATATGACATAGTCCTTTTAATTGAAGGTGACATACAACGTACAATACAAGGGATTTTTTGGGATAATCTGACCTCTACATATGACATTCTATTAGCAGAGGCGGACTGGCCCCCAGCTTTCATTTTGGCCACTCCTAGAGGGGAGGAGGTAATTCCCCCGTCCTTCGCACACACAGTGCCAACGGATCACACTCCAGAATTTGCAGAAGAGTGGGCCCAGGTGCTTGCTCCGGCTTTGTACAGTACTCAGGTTGGGTGGGATAAATTGTCGCCAAGCCATGAAATTCCTTTGCGGTCTATGCCCCAGCCGCAACCCCAATATCCCATGCGCCGCGAAGCTAGATCTCACGTCGCAGAAATCATTGAACAATTGGAATATCAAGGTGTTATTGAAACCTGTGTGTCACCAATGAATAATCCTCTATTCACTGTAACTAAACCTTATGGGTCGTGCCACCTAGTTTTGGATTACGGGCATTTGAACTCTCATTGTCAGACTTGTGCCGTACAGAATACCCACAGTTCTGCCCTCGTTGATAGTCTCGTGAGAAAAAGGTTTAAGACCACACTTGACATATCTAATGGCTTTTTCAGCCATAACCTGTCCTCTATTAGTAGTCAGTGGACAGCCTTTACTTCTGGCGGCAAACAAAAACAGTTTAAGAGATTACCCATGGGCTATAAGAACAGCCCTGGCATCTTTGCCACACGTGTAGTCTCTCTGTTAGAGAGCATTGACCCTGATGCGTACTCGTATGTTGATGATATCTATCTCAGACGACGAATTATGGCCACATCTGAGTGGCGTTGACTGCATTATTGTTATGTTTGCGGACTTCGGTTACAAAGTCAACTTTGCAAAGTCACACATTGCAGAGTATACAGTGTTGTTTTTGGGCTACGAGCTCAACAATGAAGGTCGAGGATTAGCTCCTCACTTCCTGGAGAAGTGCGCATGTCTGCGTGCTCCAACAACGCTGAAAAAATTACAATCTTTGCTGGGTTTTCTAAATTGCGGGCATACTTATATTCCCGATTATGCCCAGCGTATCAAGCCGCTATATGCCTTGGTACAACCTCATTTTTCCAAATCGAGCTGGCTGGCAGAACATTCAGCTATCTTGCAATATTTGCAGGCTGACCTTCTTGCTTCTAAATACTTACTGACACGTGATAACCACACTAGTCTGGTAATCAGAATTGTGCCTGGCGCAGTGGGTTTCACGTACTTAACGATCAATGAGGGCAACACAGTCCCCATTGCTTACAAATCACACCTGTACACTTCGGCTGAAATGCGCTTTTCCACTGTCGAAAAAGTTTTGACTACGTTGCAGATGGCGATTCTTAATGAGAGAGCACAGTTGCAGGGGAAACGCATGTTGGTTGTCACACCGTATCCTGCTCTAGAGGCAGCAACGAAAGCCAGTGTACCTAATTCTAAAGCTTTGCATCCACGTTGGATACAATGGGCCACTTCCTTGACATCACCGGATGTCACCTACATCTTTGATGCCTCATTGCAGACTCAGGAGTACTTGCAGTATGAATTCGTTCATCCAGCTCCTCTGTCTTTGCGCCCGCTTGAAGATTACCATTGTATTATTTACACAGACGGTTCGGCGTAACCGGCGATGGGATCAAGGCATGCTTATTCAGCCACCTGCGCAATTGTAGCTGGTACTTTCGTGAACGGTGAATTCAAGTCTGATGTCGTGCATACGCAGTCATTGGGTGATTGTACCGCACAGTTGGCAGAGCTACATACTCTTGTGCTTGCACTGGAGTTTGCTGATCCACGGGTTACAACTCTTATAGTGAGTGACTCGTTTTACTGTGTTCAGTCTTTTAATGACAATTTATTCTTTTGGTCTCAAAATGAATATCGTGATTCCAAGGGTAGCACAATTAGGCATAAAATGCTTTGGGTTCTAGTGGCAGAACTTAAACAGAACTTGCCTCTCGTGAATGTGATTCACACTCTTGGGCACCAGCGAGTTGGTGTCCACGCTGTTGGGAACAGCTTGGCTGACGAAGCAGCGAAAACAGCAGTGGCAACATATCTAGTAGCAGCAGTTACAAGATCCAAAAGTAAGATTGATGATGACATCTTGACAGCTATTGCTAAAAAAACAGAGAAGGGCAGTAATTACCCTAGAGGTTTCCCTTCTCGGTACTCTTATCATTTAAGTCCTGATAAAGTTCCCTATGTGAGAATTAACGACGTTGGTGACAGATTGATCCCCAACATGGACTGCAGACTTTCATTGATAACAGCGGCTCACGAAGGTATGGCCTCAGCTCATGCCGGCGTTTCAGCGACTGTTACTCTCTTACAACAACGTTACTGGTGGCGCGGATTGTATAAACAAACTCGTGCTTATGTTCTTAATTGTGACATTTGCCAGCAGATTAAACCTTCGACTACTGTGCGCCCACCACAAACACAGTTGTACACATCTAATAAACCACTTGGGTGTGTTTATTTAGATCACTGCGGTCCTTTCTCCTCTGATACTGCGTATAAGTACATCTTAGTTGCAGTGGATTTGTGCACACGTTATATTTGGGTATGGCCTCAAAGGAGTGCTGACGCTCGAAATGTCATCAGGGATTTGCGTGTCTTTGTGGGAATTTTCGCGTGTGGTACCCTTCATTCTGATCAAGGTCCTGCGTTCGCCTCTAAGGCGTACAAAGAAGCCATGAGATCTTTGGGGGTCCAAGTAAAATTTTCTTCTCCATACCGGCCTGAGGGCAATAGTGTTGTGGAACGAATGAACCGTGACTTAAAGCAATCCCTGACAGCTAGGGTTTTAGGTACTGGCAGGAACTGGTTAGCACATCTCTATAACGTACAACGTGCACTTAATAATCTCCCTAGAAGGTCTCTGGGTGGGCGGACCCCATACAAAATGCTCTTTGGCATAAAGATGTTTGTCCCGGACCTTAATGGTCTAGACATGGCGGCTTCAGCCACACCCTTTGACGTAGATGATCACTGTGCTGTATTACAGAATCTACAAGAGACCAGAGACAGTCTTGCGAAGGAACACTTGCCCTCCACAACTGACGCTGCACTTATGATTCCGGTAGTCGGCTGGCTACCTCGAGTTGGTTGACCTGGTCCGTGAGAAGGTGGAGAACAAGAAGGAGTTCGGCCCCTCTTATCGTGCTCTGGTACCAGTGCATCGTGTGCAGGTTATAAGAACAGTCATTTTACCTCCACTTCCTGGTTGCAAGGATAACAGGTACATCTCCATTGACAATGTCAAACTACAGCGAGTGGCCGATTCTTCTTAGTATGACTCCAGCGGTCTCTTGTCCAGCGATGCTGAGAAATTCTGTTTTGGCTCCGGCAAATACCAACAGGCCTGACATTGCCATCGAGATGCATACAGTTACTAATCCTTTGTTGCCTCCACCGGCTGATGGTCGATCTGAAGATACTGAGTATGCTTATCCCACTGATATGTCGTTGCCTGGTTTACAATCAACTGCATTTGACCAGTCACGTTTTTCATTTGACACTAACTCTATGATTCACAATCCCCCATGGAAGGTTTCTATTTTTGCTACTTGGTTTAAGAGACATTTTTAATCCCCCCTGGACTTACATTTGGCTGTTGCTCATAAGTATTTTTTTGTTTATGTCCATTGGATTTGTGGTGGTATTTTTTTGTCTTGTAAATGGACACTATCTCACCGAAAGATCTGCAATTAGACTAATTGATGGAACTCTGGCCCCCCACTCCTCATCGCACATCATGAAAAGGGACCAGACTTTTGTGAATATTACTGCCTGGCCTGTGTTGGATGGGATTGTGTGGGATGCTGTTAAATTTCAAATTCATGGTCCCACAGAGGTGATTAATGTCCCAAATGTACTTCGTGTTTCTATGGGAGATGTTGTGAAACAAAACATCCGCTCTGATGATTTGGAAGTCCAGGCCATTGAGGCACTGTTTTCTGATTTGAAATATTATGCTGCCTTTGATGCTGAAGATTTGTATTTAGCCTCAGCAAATTATGGAAAGTTGTTTTGCTACCAACACTATGGCAATCATTTCCTGCATAAGGCGAATACATTTAGAAATGTTGTTAATTATACACAATGGGAACATTGTCCAGCACCCATTGAAGGCAGCTCCAAAACTCTAGTGAAAAAATGTACATATTTTACTGATTTCAGTGTATCTAGACCTGAAGCCTTTTATTTTAAAATGGCTGTTGAGTCAGCATCTAAAGTTAGACTGACCCATACTAAATTACTGTATTCTAAGTCCTTTATGGATGAATTAGCTATAGGGGGCTATGAGCTGTGGAAATATACCATTGATCTTCAATCTGTTTGGGGTTCTAAGACTTGGCAGGTACAAGGCACAGAAGCACTGCATCGTGCATGCTTTATCCCCAACCACCTGTTATTTTTGTATTCTACTGTTTTTCAGACCACCTGCTTTGGATTGGCTACTTCTAAAAAGATGAATTTCCCTTCTATTCCTGATCTGGGTGCTTATCCTACCTGGGATAATCACACAGATATGTCCCTTGATGAATTGCAGTCATTCATTACTAATACATCCTTCAATATTTCCAACTTAGATCCCGAAGGATGGTTGATATGGAAGAAAAGGTTAGATTCCTGTCAACATCGTTTTCTGGGTCTGCTCCCCGGTTATACACAGGTTAGAATAGACCCCCGATTTGAATCTTCCCAATCTGTTACTACCTATTCTGTAGGAAAATTATGTCAAAACTGGCTTCAACATTCCACCTTGGCATCTGTTAAACTTCATTTGTCCAAATTAACTGACACTCTAGATTTTAATGATTTTGTTAAGGGCCCTGTGGGTCGCAGGTCCAAAAGATGGGTATATGCTATTTACAACGAAGTTTGGAAATTATCTCCAATTGAGGCTGCTTCTAGATTAAGAGCTATTGATCAAGCAAATTTGGAAAAAGTGCTTGCTGTCATTGATAATAGCATTAACACCGTTTCTTCCAGAATTTACACATTAGATAATATTGTTTCATCTGTTGTGGATATTGTACAAGATGATATTTCTGTCTTATACCATGGTCAAAATCAATTGCGTTCTATAATGCAGTTTGCATGGACTTTACAAACATTGAAGGCTGGGAAAGTTCCTTGGTACTACATGAATACGTCATCTTTATTCCTGCCGTTTAATCTGACAGATAAGCAACAGTTCATGTCCATGAAGGATGCAACATATTCACTATTGCATATTGAAAAGTTGGAACCTCTGTGGCCGAATCAAACTCAGCTGTGTGGCTTATCCATGGGTTAATCACTTTACCTTTTCCCTTGTTTAAGTTCAGTTCATGTATGAAGCACTATGCCTTAGGCAGATATAAACCACTAGGTACCGCTTACCTACATGAAGTTTGGTCGCTCCCATTTACATACAAGAGCATGAGTGAGGGTAAAGAGGTTTATTTAAAAGGAGAGGATTGCACTTCAACACCTGATTACTCAGTAGTTTGTAGGAACATCCAATTGCATGGCGCTTGCAATGTTCATGCCCCGAATTTAGCTTGCATTTTGAAGGGAAATCCTGTGCCAGCAATTACGCCAACTTTTATGTTACCAGGTAATGGTAGCTATTTGCTTTTAAATAATGAGGCGTGTTGCGGGATGCTAGTAGGGATTCCGTACATTGTAACTGTCTCACAACGAGTAGTCTGTTGTAAGAATGTGCTTTTCCCACCCCCATATGGGAGACTCGATGTATCCATCTGGCCTTCCATACCAACCTTGAAAGCAGAGTTCAACAAGATAATCAGAATAAGGGCTCTATTGTCTCAAAAAGAAGTCGCCTTAACTTCCTCTCGTGAAACATTTGTCCTTCACGTAGCAAACACCCGCACCGAGGTGCATGCGCTTTTAAATACTGATCTCCCACTTCATTTCGGTGCTCTGATTCACACTATATTCAATGCCTCGTCAACAACTGGCTTGGTGCATTTTTTCAAAGTTGTGGGCTCCGACCTTGTGACCTCGTTCCAAACAATATTTGGTGTGATACCGGCGTTTTTTCATTCTATTTTTTCCAGCGTCCTCGGCGGGCTTCCGTTAATTCTCGCCTTGACTGCTGGTGTGCTGCTGTTGATTTGTTTGCTCCGCAATGGCTGCATGATCTGTGTCACAAGACAGCCTGCCCTGGTTGCTTCAACTGTGCAACCAGATGCTTGAATAATATGGAACACTACCACTGGCTACTTTGAGTGCAGCCTATGGATTATCCTTCCGGTTCTCATACTTTACTTGTGTGCAACCTGTTTTCCATTGCCTAGATTGTTCATTTGAATGGGCTCTGGATTTGTGCCGATTGAACACGTCGTCTCCTGCCACCGATTATGATCGACTGATGAGTCCCTTAGTGGCTCATGAGTTAGACTGTTCTGGTATGGGGATTATGGCCTGTGCAGCAGCACATGGAATCCTAGGAAATTGGGATATATATGCTGCAGCTCATGACTTCCTGGCGCGAAGTTATCTTGAAGAACATGCAAGTTGTCCTCTGATGGTGCTAGAGGCTCCGGTAATCGAAGAACATGAATGTTCATTTAGTTTATTAGATTGGATGGCTGAATCGTTTACTGAGCATTACAACGACTTCCTCTTGGAGGCCGTTGCAACATACTGTGCCTACACGTTGATGGATTAAATTGGCAGTTGTCCATCTTCCGCACTTACTAACTGGAATTTTTTTACTTTTCGCTTTTTCTCCAGAATGGGCTGTATATTGCCCCAGATTGATTTTTTGTTTTTTAATTTTTTTCCCAACAAACTTTTTGAACTTTCACTACTAATTATAAGGATTGGCAATATATGAACTTGGTTCTGTCTCACTCGAACTTGAACTCTGCGTTCCTACATTCCTTCCCTATTTTGTTTGTGGTCCGATCAAGGGAGAGTAAAGACAGGGTTTTGCCTGCACACATTGCTATGTTACCATAAGCGTTTTTAGAAGTTAAACGCCATCTTGCCACTTTGCTGCTTTTGCACATGACACAACAGGTAGTTGTTATTACAAGTAAAACTGCTTGCTTGCTTTTCTTCACATGAGAACGGTCTGTTTTTCACATCTCTAGACGTGCACCGGGACCTTAGTCTGAACACTGTGTGCAGAAACCGTCAAGGTCAAATAACAATGTATGATGTTGACTTCAGGTTGATCAGCCTACGCTCTAGACACAACAAGCACACAGCTGCAAATATCTGAAATATCTGCCTTTAATATTGCATTTGCATGCATGATTCAGACACTTGGAGAAAACCTTTCCAGACATAGAGAGCAGAGCTTATCCTGGGATGTTATTCACCTAAGCTGATCTTTGAGATACGGGGTTCCCCATTCAAACCTAGAGACCTTCTATTATTATATAAAACTAGCTTACTAGCCAGGGGAGGGTGGCGCACAAGGTATTATATGACCTGTTTCCCCTATCATTGTAACATGATTTCTCCCTTTGATTTTTATGGTATTGTAACAATGCTGATGGTTTTATTTTTGATCATTTGTCTGCTTATGTTAGCCAAAGTACTGCACCTTAGAGCACGTAGTTAAAAATAAACATTTTAAACTTTTCTGTGTCTCTGATTACTCACGTTGTGGACTGATATGGGAATAACAACAAAAGGGTGTCTCTGTTTCCCACCATTCCTGAGAGTACTCTAAGTCACTTGTTCTGGGTTGTCTAATCATTGGTAGCTTCAAGATGATACAGAGAACGAATGAGACACTGATGCTAGTCGGATAGGGGTTCTGGGTACTGAGGTGAGTTTTTTGGTACACCACAATTCACTGAGGTCCTGGTTTCCTGCGCATAGTTCTGTTCATGACCAGAATCCCCGCAACAACACCTTATCTTATTTTCCTTGAGAAGTTATTTTGTGTTCTATACACAATGATTAATGAGGAAATAGATCCACTACATCAAGCAATGCCCCTCTCAGAAGATGAGGAAGATACAAACGCAATACAGATTACGGCACATTTTAGAAATGCAGTCACCATAAAACTGTCTAATACCTAGGGGTGGCATAGTAGCTTTCATGATTGAGGCTCACGAATCATACGAAACTGAGGTATTTTATTCGTGGGTTACATTCCCAGCAGCAAATGCAAGAACAAAAACATTTCATTTCTACACAGAAGGTGATGCACCAGCGGAATATTGTCCGTTTGAGGACATTGAGTTTCCCCTTACGTACCAAAAACACTTATACTGGTTTAAAGGTGCCCTACCCCATATAAGAAGAAGAGTAAGACTCCGTCCGCTCAGAAGAGAAGGAGCAACATGGCCAATATTGGCAACTTATACACCACATCCTGACATTGAAACTATCCCAGAACCAGACGTACTCATATTTCACAAAGCATTAATAAAACCTTACAGAAACATGACACAATACGTCATGGGGACATTTACAGTCCAGCCAGCAATGGAAACAACAAATACAGCTCAAGCTCAAAATACAGTGACTAAAATTACACCACAAACATTACACACAGTAATGGGTAAAATGCCTGCAAAACTTGAACAAATGCCATTCTGGATAGCTGCGAAAATAACACAGCTGGAGGCAGTATTCCCAAATACTAGCCCTTCTGAAAAACACAGAATGCTAACAATCTGCTTGCCCATGGGGATCACACCACAACTAGAGGACTGTACCTCGTGGGGTACAGTTTTATCTGCCGTATTTACCAGAACTCATAGTATCCCGTCATTAGCAGTAGTACCAGACGTGTTAAGACAAATACAAAATGAGTACAGAGCAGAGCCTGCTCTGAACTGGGGATAAACTTACTAGGTAACTATGCCCAGGTATCAGCCATAATATTAGCAAATATTAAAGGGGAGGCAGCATCAGTGGCCATCCGCCAACGCCTAAGGGAGTTCAGTCCTTTACACCAGGAGCAGAAACTACCAAAAATAATTGAAACTGCGTATGCAGAATTAGGCAGGGACAGTTTGGGTGGGAATGCATTAAAACCACAACTCATGGGTAGTCCCGAGAAGGAGACTTTCAAGCAAACACCTACTTCTTCTAAAAAGAAGTTGGACAATAACAAAAAACAAAATATTAAAGAGAACAGATCGCAGTCCAGATGTAGATCTCCTCCACAGGAGCCATCTGAAAGGAGGTATATCCTTAGGAATAGGGATAACATTAGGAAACCTAATGGGTATCAGGATACTGATACACGTTCCTCTTGTCCCTTTCAGGGTTCATCGAAAAACTCAGAGAGGGAAGGACAGTGAGACAGACAAGAAGAGCGTACAAAGTCCAGAGACAAGCAGCATGCTCAAGACTATACGTCCAAAAAAGAAGACAAAGCCAAACCAAAACCACAGTTCAAAAAGAAGAAGGCTACAGTTCTAAATATTAGACATGCCCAGAATTATGAGGACACGACTACTGAACGGGGAATGGGCTCTGACAATGTTAGGCAGTGGGGCAGAAGTAACAATAGCTCACCTGAAACTGATGGAATTTCTGGTGACAGCAGACTTGCATGATTATATCACTGTGGAAACAGCTGATACTAGGGTAAATGTCCCATATAAATTGTATGAAATAACACTCCAAATGGATGGGTACAAATGTAGGACAGTTAGAGGCCTCTTTTGGGAGAACCTGACTTTTGGCTATGACATTTTGTTAGCCAAACAAGATTGGCCGCCAGCATTCATCATGGACTGCCCTAGGGAAGAAACGGTAACTTTACCAGCATTTTCCAACCACGTTCCAAAACATTTAAAATATACATATGCGCAGGAGTGGGCGTCAGCCCAGGCTCCAGCATTATACAAAAACCATGTTGGATGGGATGAAGATTAAACCCACCACATTTTTCCACTAAAAAATACTCCAACTGCACAAAGGCAGTATCCTATAAAGCAAGAAGCTAAAAAACAAGTCAGGGAGATCTTAAATCAACTTGAATATCAAGGGGTGATTGAAACTTGCACCTCTCAAATGAATAACCCTTTGTTTCCAGTATCAAAACCAGACAATTCCTATCATTTAGTTTTAAATTACAGACATTTAAACACTTGCACTAAGACATTTGCAGTTCAAAATGCATACAGTGCCGCATTTATGAATAACATTGTGCAGAAAAAATACAAAACAACAATAGATATCTCAAATGGATTCTTTTGCCAAAACATAGCTCCTAAGAGCAGATACTTGACAGATTTCTCAGCTGGGGTCCCAGAGGCTGTTTTGTCGACTCCCCAAGGGGTATAAGAACAGCCCGGGGTTGTTTTCAGCCATGGTAACTGAATTGCTTCAAAATCTGGAGAAAGAGGCATTGTCCTATGTGGATGATATTTATCTAATGGACGATGACCTGGAGGAACACTTAAACAGAGTGAATACCATAATTTTGGGATTTACATCTGAAGGTTATAAATTCAACTTTAAAAAATAGAAAATAGCCCACCTTAATGTCCTTTTTCTAGGATATGAGCTTTCAAGTGAAGGGAAAAGCCTAGCGGCTATTTTTTTTAGAAAAGTGTGCACTGCTCCAACCTCCAAAATAATTAAAAAACTTACAATCAATACTAGGATTCTTTAATTTTGGCAGAACATACATTTGGATTATGCAGAAAGAGTAAAACCTTTCTACGGTAAAAAAAAATGATTTTTCAGTTGGACACAGGAACTTCGTTCCTCACAAGCTGACATGATAGCTTCAAAATACTTACAGACACGCGTAAACGTTCGCAACCTGGTGATCCGAATAGTTGTGGGTCAATCAGAATACACCTATCTGACATATAATGACGGTGAGACAGTACCTATAGCATACAAATCACATTTGTACACAAATGCTGAGATGCGTTTTGCATCTACAGAAAAAATTCTAACAGCAGTACAGACTGCTGTAGTCAGAGAAAGAGCCCTGGCTCAAGGGAAACGTATAATAGTCATGAACCCAGTTCCAGCTTTAGAGGCAGCAACAAAGGCAAGCATTCCCAACGCTAAAGCCTTACATCCAAGATGGGTACAATGGACTAATTCTCTCACTGCAACAGATGTAGAATACAGGTACGACCCACATTTAAAAAACCAAGCATTTCTGCAATACGAACAAGAATATCCTCTACCAAATGAACTAATGCCTCTAGATCAGTATGAATATATTATTTACACTGACGGTTCTGCGCAACTGGCCATAGGGAGTAAACAGCGATACAGCGCCGCGTGTGCTATCGTTAAAGGACGGATGCAGGATGGAAAATTTCATCCAAATTGCACAGAAACACAGTCTCTCAGAGACTGCACGGCGCAGCTGGCAGAACTAAAAGCACTATTACTGGCACTGGTAAATACGGATCGAGAATTCCCCACACTAATTGTGTGTGATTACTTTTACTGTGTGCAGTCATACAATGAATATCTACATCACTGGAGACAGAATGGGTTTAAAGATGCAAAAGGTGGCACAATTAAGCATAAAACACTTTGGGAACAGGTAGTGGAGTTGGAAAACGAACTACCAAGGGCTCACGTGATAGACACACTGAGTCATCAACGTGATGGCGTTCACATTGAAGGGAATTCATTGGCTGACAAGGCCGCCAACGGGGCTGTACGAATGGCTTCTGTAGCTGCAATCATTCACTCAAAAACGAGATTAGATGGTGATATAATGGTTGCGATTATTGCCACACGTAATAACTCAACACTACCAAAAAAGTTTCCACTCAAGTACTCCTACAAGTTAGATGCAAACAATGTTCCATTTGCTCAAATTCCTGGAGTGGGGGATAGAGTAATACCAAATATGGATCGAAGGTTAGGATTAATTCTAGCAGCACACAAGGGTATAGGTTCTGCACACGCAGGAGTTTCTGCTACTGTTACTCTATCAAAACAATTCTACTGGTGGGCAGGACTAAGAAAGCAGACTAAGGACTACGTCTTGAAATGTGACATCTGTCAGCAGATGAAAGGCTCCACCGTAAAACGACCAGTGCAGACACCATTATTAATATCAGACAAACCACTCACGTGTGTTTATTTGGACCACTGCAGCCCCTTACATTCTGATAGGGCTTACAAGTATATCATGGTTTCAGTAGATTCCTGCTCTAGGTTCCTATGGGTGTGGCCCCAGCACTCAGCTGACGCTCAATCTGTTATAAAAGATTTGTGAGTCTTTATAGGGACACACGCAATCGGCACACTTCATTGTGACCGTGGCCCCTTGTTTAGCTCTAAGGCTTACAAGGAAGCTATGGGAAGTCTGGGTGTAGCATTGCGGTAAACCAGGACTTAAAGCAATCTTTAACAGCTAGAGTATTAGGCTCGGTGGAAATTGGGTAAAACATCTGTATGGAGTACAAAGAGATTAATTAATCAGCCAAGAAGATGTCGGGGGGGGGTCACTCCTTATGAGGCCCTATTTGGGACGAGAATGTGGGTACCTGATCTTGATTGTGAAGGCACAGTGGCTGAAAAAAAAAACTTTTGACATCCATAAACGTTTGCCTGTTTTACAGGACCTCAACGAAACCAGGGCACACCAGAGTAATGTCAATATAAAGAAGAAGGACACTGGGGATGTTAAAAGTGTCACGGCAAGACCTGTCTGGATCCCTAAACTCAGGGATCTGGTCAGAGAGAACATAGCGGACAAAAAAGAATTTGGTCCATCATATAGAAATCTTGTACCTGTCCTGGCAGTTGAAGGAACAAGAACTGTACTTCTGTCACCTTGCCGGTAAAAAGGAGAAAAGAGGTGTCTCAATTGATCTAATCATACCACACTATGTGGCTGATACTGAGGAGTAGGCCACGTGGACTCCAAAGTAACAGACACCCTGCTCTCACCTCTATACAAACAGAAAGACTCATCACGTTTGAAGGGTCAGCTATACGGAATGATGGACTAAGCAACAATGCAATGGAACTCGTTCCTCTTGATACTGAAGTTCAAAATGAGAACTCAACTGAAAGACACATTTCAATTCGATCAAACACGGATATCTGGGTCAACATGCCCCAACAAGAGCAAGCTACAGTTTCCACAAAACCTGCGGAACTTCTGAAAATTGATCGAACTGCATCTGGCTACTTCATTGACTTTAACACCTTTTCGTTAGATCCAAGCGAACCTGAAACAACGCCAGTCCAACAAACGTGTCTACAGCGATATAAAGATTTTCTGAACTTTCTTAAAAAGACTTGCCTGGTCTGACCTTGGGTGGAACTCTGGGTATTTACAGGAATACTTTTCTTTCTTTTTTGGATAGGCCTAGTAATTGTTTTTAGGATGCTTATTAATGGAACTTATCTTCGAGAAAGCTCTGTTACACAAAAAGTTAATATGATTCTGAAACCGCACCTGTCATCACATCGTGAAATAAGAGACCTGTCATCAGTGAACATTACAGCAGTTCCTATACCTGATATAATAGTATGGCACAAGGTTGATTTCGATATATATGGCCCGACTGAACTTTTAAAAATACCACATTTATTTAAAATATCATTGAGCGATATCATTACCTCAAGTACATTTTCCGATGATTGGGATTATGAAACTGTAAATAATATGTTGTCTGATTTAGACAAATCTACTGCTTTTTCTAATAATGAAATGTTAGAAGACACATCAGACTTTGAGAAAATGTATTGCTATCAACATTATGCTTATCACTTTCTGCATAAATCTGCTAACCCTAGGAATGTTTTCATATATCACCAATGGGAACATTGCCCGACACCACAGAAAAGCAGTTCAAAAACATTTGTACAAAAATGTCCATATTTTTCAGGGTTTAACACATGAAACCCAGCCTCATATTACTATAAGGTTGCACCTACACCAGCACAGAACAATATGTTGACAAACACCAAACAGATCTATTCTGCTTCTTTTATTGCCCAGTTGTCTGAACAAGGTTTCGACTTATGGGAAGACACTATAGACTTAAAATCCATCTGGGGTACAAGAGACTGGCTGGTCCAGGGAACAGAGGCACTATTTAGAGCATGTCTTATTCCTCAACAAATAATGTTCTTGAATGAAACAGTGCAACAAACAACTTGTCTTGGGTTAGCCAGGAATAAAGGTCTGAATACACCTCGGGTGCCTGCACCATCACACACTGAGGATAATATAACATCACAAAAAGTGGTTACAGTAGATGACATCTTGCAAAGCAATAGATCAGACCTCGATTGGAAGGAATGGTTGGTTTGGCCCATAGACACCAATAACTGTCAAGAAAGATTCTTGGGTAAAACTAAAGGATTTAGGGGCATATCAGCAACATCCGGCAATTATTATCGCTCAGCGCTCTTAGCGTGAGGATAATTATCGCCCGGTAACGTGGATTTTTATCACTGAGATAGCGTGCTATTAGCAACGCTTATCTCCTCAGCGATAAAAATCCTAGCGCTAACTGCCTAACGTGAGATTATCGCTGGAAACCCAGCGATAATCTCACATAGTGTGGCGTTAGCTTGCTGATAGGGACTCACAAACTTAACCATGATATCCACCTTCCATAGGATATCATGGCTAAGTCAGTCCTGAAGCCGGCGTAAGGAAAGTAGCGATAACAGGGGTTATCACTACTTTTCCTGCCGCTATGCTTCATAGCGTGGGGCTTGATGATAGGAGAAATGTCGCTTAGCGACATTTCTCATGTCATGTTAGGTCAGGAACGACCACTTTGCATCTCATTAGAGATGCAAAGCAGGGCGTTAAGAATCCCCACGCTAAAGCAAGGTTTCATGAGTTAGCGTGGCCTTGCTAATTAGGCGATAAAATTATCGCCGCTTTTCAGCCGAAAACGGCTGCAAAAGCTGCGATAATTTTTTTATCGCCAGCTTGTAAATATGCCCCTTCGTTTTAATAGGCCAGATCCACGTTATGGGCAAAGACAACACCCAGGGGTAGTGACATCGTTCAGTGTTGGGAAGTTATGCCTTGGTTGGCTACAAACCTCAACACTCACACAGGTGAAACAACACTTATCCTTACTTACAGGGGATGTGGACCTGCAGGAATTTTTATTAGGTCCTAGGAAACCACGTCCAAAACAATTCTTATATGCTATCTATAATGAAATATGGAAAATCTCTCAACAAGAGGCCGTGGAACGATTATGAGAAATCGATCATCTAAATCTAGAGAAAGCTCTATCTGTGGTCGATAATAGGTTAACAACCTTAACATCCAGGATATATTCACTGGGCAACATTGTATCTTCTGCTATCGATGTACTAGAACAAGACTTGTCCATACTACAACACGGGCAATCACAATTGCGTTCTATTATGTTGTGAAGCTGGACGCTGCAATCTTTTTGGGAAGGCTATGTGCCATGGTGTTTTATAAACAGCACATCTCTGTTTTCCTCGTACAATCTGACAGAGACACAGATAGAAATGGCACAGAGGGGAGCAAAGTATACAATGCTGCACTTTGAAGAACTTGACAGATTGACATTTACAGTGGCAGAATCACTGTCTACAGAATGGTTAATCCATGGCCACATAACTGTCCTGGTCACAACTTTTCAATTCGATTATTGCCTAGCACAAATGCAGGCAGGTAGATATGAAGAAATGGGTAAGGAATTCATCAAGGGATCTTGGAAACTGCTGTACAGATTTTGATGCCGGAGTGGGGAAAAAGAAGTCTTTCTTAGTGGTACTAACAGCGAGACTACCTTAAGTGGATCACTTATATGCCAGGATATAATGCTTCATGGGGCCTGTAATGGTTCAGTAGCAAACTTGTCCTGTCACTTAGAGGGTGCCCCAGCTGCCGTGATCATTCCAGTATTCAAACTGCTTTTGAATGGGAGTTACTTGATGCTGAACGATCAAGGTTGCTGTGGGATGCTTCTGGACATCACATATCTGGTAACTGTAAGTTCCATGGTTACTTGCTGTATGCAAGTATTGTTTCCCCCTACATATACAGTCAGGGAGGCGCCGCTATGGCCTTCATGAAATATTTCATTAATACGGTTTGATACTTTGAGCAGAATGAAAGCCATGTTTACACAGAAATCCGTGCCCTTAACCACCACTCGAGAGACTTTTGATCTTCAAGTAGCAAGGTCTTCAGCAGATATACAGGCACTTATATGTACAAACTGCCCTTTCCATTTTGCAGAAATGGTAAATCGTATCTTTAACATGTCTGATAAGACAGGCATTGTCCACCTATTTAAGAATGTAGGTTTTGGACTGTTAAGCAGCTTTCAGACGGTCCTCGGAGTTATTCCAAACTTTATACACTCCGTATTGGGAAGCATTTTTGGGGGACTGCAGCTGATCCTGTTTCTAATAGCAGGTATCCTGATTTTTGTGTTTCTGCTATGCAATGGACGTCCCAGTCATAAAGAAGATGGAAACAGTACTCCTGGAGAGAAAATACCATGATCGCATGGTACAACTTCTAGGCACACCTTGCCTAAGGGAACTAAGTGCTTCTTGGTTTTTGTTTTGCAGAGAAGAATGCGTGTTGGATCTCTGTCTGACACTCCCATCATATGCGCGACCGGACGTTGACGCTTTCTGAACTCAATAACAGCCCATGTTTTGCAGTGTCCCTACCATATTCCCATGTTGATGTTGACATTCTTAGAGCCACCGCAGGTAACATCAGCACCTGTTGGTACAGATACCGACTCCTCCTCTGACACCCAGACCTTGGATGGGGCACAGGCTGCCCAGGCTGCCTCAGCACCAGCACCAGTACGGAAAATCAGCTGTGCTCAATAGACATAATCTGCGAGGTGTTACAGGGACCGCCAACTGCGGAAGCAAGCAACATGAATGTTGCGTCTACCAGCCAGGACACAAACATTTGACTCATTTGGCCCATCGTGTGCTGGGAAGAAATTCCGCTTTTTAAAGGCAAAATAGAAAACTGAAACTCTATCTCAAAATTGACATTCCTTACTCATGTGTATGGCTTTCAAAATGCTTGTAGTAGTTTGGACTATACTTACGGACATATTTGATCAATAGCCCATCTGTCAATTTCTAATACTTTCCCTTTTTTAACAATTTTGTTTTTAGATTTTTTAGGAAAATGTATTTAAATGAATGTTTTTAATACAAAAACAAACTAATGTTTTGTATATTTGCGTACACATATCTCGAACACCTAGTAGTACGTGTAGAATTTAAAACTATGTCTTCCATTCGGAAGAGGAGTGGGTGTTATATTCCATATATGTACTATAATATAGGCCTCAGAAAACATGTTACCCTTCACCTATATTCTCTCCCTACATTAAATTTGTCAAGGTTTACAGGGAATGACCTTTTACCTAGATATTACACTGCATTCAGAACATGCGTTTTCCTAGGTTTAAAATTTCATACATTATGCATGAGGGTTCTTGGAAGCACAGCAGGACTGCCATCTCCTGTATAAAATCTATGTACAAAGTTCATGCCCGACGTCACTCTTAGGCCGACACAGTAATACAGTAAGGTAGGACCCCTGGGGGGACCTATGTGTATATATACACCACATCTTGCTAACATAGCTAGAGGAGAATGAGACTTCCTGGCCGAAACACTGACCAGAGAAGCTGAGGTTCCTGCATGCAGACACTCCAGCTCGCAGTGGTCTGAAAATATCCCTTGCGATGTGTCCAACTCGAGACCAGGACGGGGTCCCACAGTCTCATTTAAGGTAATGGGGTTGACTAGAGCCTAGAGGAATTCTTGACTTAACACCCACACCCATGCTTGGTACACTTAGGTACATCTAGATAGGGAGGCATGATGCAGTAACAGCCCAAGTTTGCTCGTAGAAACAAACTATTCCATTCAATCACACTTGTTTTTACCTTAGTCCCTGTTTACGTTACATAAATACCACATACCATATTGCCAAAGCCTCAGTGCTTCCGGCTGCTATATGTTATGATAAAAGTTGGGTCAGCTTCAGTATGCTTAAAAACCAGAAAAATGTGGAGATAGTTCTTATGTGGTGAGATCAACATCCAGAGTGGCGAGTGGAGTGATCAACTTGCATCTGGGAGTTCACTTACCCACATCTTTCAGCTAAAAATAGGCCATATTAATGCCAGATCATTTCTGCTCCCTGTTATGACATATATAATCTATCAGTGGTGCAGCAATGCGACTTACTTGTTATTCCAGAGGCGTGCTAACATCTGCTTTCATAGCCAATGTAAATGCTTTCCTCCCTAACAACTATTCTATCATTGAGGGAGATAGGGTAAGAAAAAGGGCAGAGGAGTCACAGTAGTGATCAAGAATGAAGTAACAATCCTTGCCTTTTGATTATACAATTTCTCTCCTTGAAAGCAGTGACATGCACATTGTATCTAATGTCTGCTCTCACATGGTAGCAGTGTATGTTTATCAGCCAGCAGGAAACAGTGCAGCTTTCAATAATAAGTTATGTGGCTCTTTCAATCACTTTACTCTGGTCAAATGTACACTTGGTAGTTCTTGGTGGTATCAACTTCTCAGCAGAGCAGAGGGATACCAGAATGCTCATTCATTTCTTGACCATCTAGAGCCTTTATTCGGTAAATAGTGAGTTGCAGCCTCATGATTATTAAAGGACATAAGTTGCTCTGTGCACTCACAACAGTAGAGTTTATTCCTAGGGACCTTCAGACCATGGCGCTCCTATGGAGTCATCACTCCTTAATCCTTTGCCTCACTCACATTTGCCGGGATCTGTACAGGAGTGCACTGGCCTTTATAATGAAAGCGAGAAGAGGAGATTTGATGATTTTAAAAGAACTATTGAGATTGACATTTAGGAGGTGGAGGAAAATTTGAGTGAAACAAGACAAGGAAGTGGTGGATTCCCTTTAAAAACCTTACAAAGCAGATATTGTTTCAAATACGTCTGCATATTTCATTGCAAAAGTGGAAGATGCACATAAACAAAACTAGGAGCTGTTCAATCGTCTAACCAGGGATGGAGCTACCTGTTAACCCTTCATTGGTGACTACTAGTCAAATGCTCCAAGACATTTTTGAGTTCATTAGGAAAGTGCAGTTGTGCAGATTACAGAAGGTATTTTCAAAGTCATATTTTGGTGTTTCGTTTAAGTTTGCTCACTCTTCATCCGATTGTACACCTCATACTATCCTAGGTTAAAGTAATGCTGCACCCCCTTCTGCCCGATGCCAAGGCTCGGAAGATTAGGGTGCTGAATTGTACAGGAGTAGTGTAATGACAGGGAGTCACCCCATATCTCATGAGTGCAGCCCTGTCATTTCCTGCTTCATTGCTTGTCAGACCCTCGATGTGCCTGTGTATGCATCATTTGCCTGTATACCCTTTCCATCCTGCCTGAGTTGCTGGTGCAGCTTTGTTTTCGTGTCTCACCACTGGTGCACCACCAGCATTGTCCCTCAGCTTGAGAAAACTCCTCCTCCTTTCTTTTTTTGGCATGAGTCTCCAACATCTTGGAGTGGCAATTGAATTAGTGGGTGAAATCGTCATCCGAATTGGGGCATGATCAGAATAAGTTCTGGCTAAATGCTCAACAGTAAGGATCCATGGAACAACACCTCGGGCGACAACCCAGTAATCAAGATGCGACCAGGAAGAGTGTGCCGCTGTAATATAGGTGCCTTCTCTTCCATCTCGATATACATGTCTCCATGCAGCCGTAAGCCCATGAGCAGAGAAAAGGCTGGGTAATGTGCCGTGTGTTTTGGTGTAGTGGTGAGGGAGCAGGTTAGACCTGTCAGCTGTAGGACAATGGGCAGTGTTAAAGTCCCCCCCGATAATGTGAGTGGACCCCACTTGAAGGATTTGCCCCCATAGTGTAATGATATAGTCCGGGTCATCAATATTTGGCCCGTAACAGCAGGCGAGTGTACCCAGCGTTCCCCAGATCATGCAGCTTCTAGCAGAGGAATCATGATATGTCCCGCCCAAAATGAAAGGAGTATTCTTTTTTTATGAGAATCACTGTACCCCTTGAATATGTGGATTAGGAGGAGAAGACTCAGTCTGTGGCCCATTTGTTGGCAAAACAGGAAGTACGGCGTGGGTCAGAGTGCGTGGCAATGTGAATTTGATGTCGATGAAGATATGTGAGTATTTGCTTACACTTACGGGGATCTCCCAGACCTCTGATGTTCCACATGAGTAGGTTGATCTTTAACACCTCAGTGTGTGGGGTCATTACAATAAGATATGGATAGATCCTGATGCATTTCGGACCTAGGACTGTGAGTGCCTCTCTCAGTGCGTGCTTGCATATCTACCTGCTGGTGAATAAAAAAAGGTGACAATCGGAAAAAAACAATCCCCATCCCTCCCCCACCCACAACAGCACCCCAATCGTGCTGGTTATGTGATGCCCACCCAACTCCCACAAAACACTTGACATTATAGTCCAAGTCAAGGAAGTCCAAGAAAAATTCAAACAATAAGAGGATCACCCGTGCGGGGGGGTCTCTTGTGAGCAACGAGATTCTCCCTTCTCCCATAGCTGCAAAACAGCCTCTCAGTGGTAAGGGGATGGAGGGGGAAGGGGGAGTGCTTGGCATAGTCCAAGGTATAAACCTCAAGATATATTAGGCCCACCATTCAAACATGTAGTGCATGCTTATTGTTTTTAACACCTATCTGATTCTGACAAGCAGCCAAATGACCCAAATCGTGCAGGAGGCGTGGAGTTCTTCTCTTGACAGGAGTAAGTTGGAACTACTTGCTGCCGCTAGGCCCCACATAACAAGAGGCAATGCAAAGAAAGATAGGTTTGAGTGAATTGTCTCCGTAGTTATAGCTTTCAGCCTTCAGAGTCAATCAATTGCAGGGGATGGAGATCTGGAGAGGCGGTCGCTGGGCTCACGGATTTGGCGAACGCTTCTTGACAGTTTTGAGGAAGTCATCAACCTGTTGTGGATTTGTGAAGAAGTATTTCTTACTCTGATATTTAACCCGCAAGTGTGCCGGTTACACGAGGGCATATTCGATTTGTGCCTTCTGGAGTTTTTGATTGACCGGAAGAAATTTGCGTCTCGCCTCCTGAACCGCAACCGTGAAGTCCGGATAGATGGTGAATTTGTTGCCCTCATAATGCAGTGACTTTTTCTCTCTGGCCAGTTTGAGCGCCGTATCGCAGTCCCGGTAGTTGAGGAGGTGAGCCACAATCGGGTGTGGAGCGCTACCTGGAAGAAGTCTGGGGCCCAATTAAGGATGTGCCCTTTCCACGATAAGTTAAGGGGAGATGACCTCTGTGCCAAAGTTGCCTCGCAACAGGCGTTCGATGAAGTTGTCCATGCTCCCAGTGTTGGTACTCTCCGGGATCCCTATGACTCGGATGTTTTTGCGGCGGCTACGCGCCTCAACATCTTCATTTTTGGCAGCGATGACTTTGAGGAGTTTATCCATTTGTGTCACTTGCCGTTGTATCTGAGATGTAGTGTCTTCATTGTTGGAGATCCACCGTTCTGCCTCCTTTAGCTGTTCGTCATGTTTGTCCACCTTCTGGACTATGAAATACATGCGATTATTCATGGAGTCCATTTTACTGGAGATGTGGGTGAGGCTGTGTTGCATGGCCAGAAGCAGACTTTTGACTTCATCTTCTGAGGCTGGCGATTGGGATTGTGACCATTCGAGGTTGGGCTGTCCTGAGTCTACCGAGTTGGAACATGTGGTAGCCTTTTTAGTTTTGAAAATGAGTTTGGGTTGACAGTCATATGTCTTCCCAGTGGTCACAGGAGTATGCTGGGCTGTAGGCAGAGCAACTGACAAGGGAGGGGAGCGTGCCAGTGACGTCTCCGCAACGAGAGAGTGGAGAGGTGTCCAACCACCAGCAGCGACAGTGTATCTCCCAGGTCAGGTGGCTGAGGGGAGCACCTGTATCAACGCCCCAAGCTCAGGTAGTGAGTGGGATCTTCTCCTGCATTAAGGGTGGCTGGCACAACAATATCAGAAGAAACGTAACTCAACCTGCGATGTAGCTTATAAATCAGGCGGAAAGAAGGCAGGCCTCTCCATGCCCAACAGATATACAAAACAAATTCTCTCCCTCAGTGTAGATTGTGAGAGGTGGCCAGTGGGAGAGAGATCAGCCTGAAGTGCGTGCAGAGAGACACATGGAAGCGCAGTACAGCCGACCCGGAAATGAGGAGCATGTGTCTCAAGGGACCGTATAGTTGCCAAGGTGCTGCAGTCTCAGTTTAGCATCCACTGAGCTTGGGGTGGGAGCCGGTGAATACAAATGGCTCGGGGGTTAGTGTGGGTTAGGTCAGGGCCCAGTGACTTACCTCCACCACATGACAGTGATCTCAGGGTAGTCCGTGCTGTGTCCATGCGTGCAGAGGTTAGTAGCGCTGCTCTGCGTTAGCCCCCAGCAGCCAGTATGTCCACATTACTTAGCCACCACAGCCCTGGAGAGATGCTCCGGTAAGTGCACAGCGATGAACTGCTCCCTCCAGAAAGCAGGGAACCCGGAATGGCAGGACAGCACTCAGCACCACATTGCGCGGTGAGATCGCAGCTGCCCGAATAGCTTTGGGTGCATGCTGTCTGCAGCAGTGAGAGAAGTGGGCATCCAGGTAAGATTACAGCCACCGTCACTTGGGGTAGTGCAAGGATGAAGTTTGAGCTGCGTGGGGACAGCGGATCTCTCGTAGTGTGCACGGTGGAGCCTGAGGGGTAGTATGGTCGCTGGGACTGTGCGGGCCGAGCAGCGTTATAATACACTGGGCAATGCGTTCCGCCACTGAACCGCAATCAGGAGTACTGCAGGCCAGTGGATGGTAGAGATAACGGAGAAAAAACAGCCACTCCGCAGACGCTTGTATGGGCTGGCGGGGAAAGCAACATCCAGCGTGGGTCCACCGGGGCCTGTTGTAACGTGGGATCCCCGGGGCTTGTGTAGTGGATTCAGCCGGGCCGGGCCACAGTCGTGGCACCCTCCTCACCTCGTGAACAGAGGATCTCGGCCCAGGAACGGCCGTCCTCTCCGGCGGGTGTGAAGCTGTGAGCCAGAGCCCGGCAGGTTGTTTGGGCTCAAGTAGAGCGAGTCAGCTGCTTCAGGGACGTCTGGATGAGCCGGCAGGGTGAGTCGCTCCTCAGTGCAGGTCCGCCGGGGCCCTTTGCCATGTGGGATCCAGAGGGCTCGCGTAACAGCATTAGCCACGCGGGGCTGCAGACATGCCCCACTGCTCACCGCGCACACAGAGGAGTGCCAGTGTCGGCAGTTGCTGATTTTCGAACCAGAGCGGGGTGTTTAGGCATAAGCGGCAGGCATTTTCTTCAGCTTTTGTTGAGGAGCAATCAGGATAATTGTAAAATTATGCTGCCAATCTGCCAGGGCCTCACAGGCGTGCGGCCATCTTGGTTGTGCGCCACCTAGCTCCCCCCCAAGTCTTTAAAAAAATTTGAATAACCTCAGCTCCTTCTCGGAAAGCCTTATTTTATGTCAATTAAAGGCAGGATACTTATATGTCAAGTTCAAAATCTGTCCAAAACCAGCGAGGCAATATGCTCAATGGGTTTGAAGTAAAAGACTCTGAAAGTGGAGGCATTGTAGCTGCTGGTTGTTTTAAGGAGATTGGCTAGGTTGCAGCCAATCACAAAGGCATTAAGAATAATGGCACCTAAGAAGGGTGCATATCAAATCTAGAAATGTCCTTGTTAACATTACCGAACAGAGCCAACAAGCATCAGCAGTTTTGGGGGTGAGGTTTCATGAATGAGAATCTTTCTGTTAATTTGCAGTATGGACTTCTGGCACTCTCAGCTAATAGGAACATTAGAATTGCCTACAAAACAGATAGATCATAGATTCCAATCCTTTAGGGACAGAAGGTTGACAGGGGCATAATTAGAAGAGGCCTGTTCTAATGTGTCCTGCAAACAGACCAACGGGCCAGGCCATTCCTGGCAGTGATAAGGGAATAATCTAAGCCTTTCCCCAGATCTTTGCCAGACCATAGTAAAAAGGAAACTAAATTGGGATCAATCTGTGGGATGTGGGAAGGTTTGCTTAAAATCATGTTACTCAGATGTTCTTCCTGGAGAGTAGCACTATGACCCTTGACTAAAGGGTGGTTGCGACAGGGACTAGTAAATTTGGCTACATGTTGAGTACGTGACCACTCCCTAGACTTTGGGTGCTGGTGATTGGTTGGATAAAAAATAGGTGAATAGGTGAATAGGTGAAGACCATGGTAGTGAGGGCAGCTCTGATGGAGCTGCAACTGGACAAGTCCAAGAGCAGGTCCCCAGCTGAGGAGGAAAGGATATCTGCTTACTCGCTTGATGCCTGGGGTGGCAGGTTAGAGCCCTTAGAATTAAGGTTGATAAGGCAGTGCCATGAGTTAACATGGACAGCAGGATGACCAGTAAGATCAGAAAAGAGAAACTCCAAAGGTTTTCCAACACTGTCTCGGAAGCAGACCTTGGACAGAGAAAGTGAAGTGTTCAGGTACTTACATATGTGTGTTGACTTCCGTGAATATAATGGACATGGGGTTGCCTCTGTGCTGATGGATGACTTGCGGGCCTGGGGTGTGGCCTCCCTGGAAGAAGGCTCAACAGGTTGCATCTCTTTATGGCAAAGGGCTTGAGATAGGGTGGATTTCCAGTAAGCTTGAGGCACTCCAGAGAGGGCTCAAAATTGTGTCCTGATTGACAGTTGGCATCCACCAAAATGTTTAAAGCTAGAGAGGGTGGCAGGAATGGAGGAGGGAGGAATAGGGGCTTCACTCTGGCAGTTATCTGAGTCTGAAGAATCAAGGGGTTACCTGCCAGGCTAATTCTCAAGGGTCCTCAGAGAGGATCCCACAATGGACCGGCTAATTCTCAAGGGTCCTCAGAGAGGATCCCACAATGGCCAGGCTAATTCTCAAGGGTCCTCAGAGAGTTATCTGAGTCTGATAAAGGTGATAATAATAGTCCTGCTAGAAAAGTACTATATCTGGGGGCTGATATTTTAGTCCCTATGGGCATACAAAAAAGGAACAAGTCAGAATGGGCATATTACGGTTAAATCAACCAGGAATGGCTCTATGGTTGGGTGACAAGTTGAAATCTTTAAGGATATGGCATTAACCTCTTGCCTGCCATTCATGACATATGTCATGAGAATGTAGCACCAGGACATCCTCATGATGTGTATATACACACACACACACACACACACACACACACACATATAAATATAACTTCCAGTGGTTCCTGGAGGTCTTGTGCAACACTTTCCTGGTGCCAATCCTTTCTGCGCACTGTCAAACTTAAAAGTGAGGGTGCCAGGAGCTCACTTCCAGGCCACCCATTATAATGCATGTGAAGGTACTAGTGATGTCACACAAATATTATGTGAGCTTGAGAGGGATTGCCTGGTTCCTCCCAAGTCCATCTAGGGTTTGGACTTGTGATCAGAGCTATTGGAGGGGCTAAAAACAGCAATTACTGTCCCCAGCTCTTCCCAAACCATGCTCATCCACTTGAGCTACTGTTTTCTGTTGGTTGAAGGAAAAAATAACAGAGAGGGCAGGAAGAACAACCCAGCTACTCTCACCCTCCCTATCACCACCCGTCTACCCCACTTACAAAGAAATGAACAAGGATGTGGAGACTGGAAGAGGATGGACAAGATTCTTCCCACTACATCGCCATACATTAACCAACTTATGATTCTTTGTCAAACAGCTGTGTGCCTGTGCTCCGGCTTTTCTTTAGCCTAGGAGAAAAAAGGTGAGGGTGGTCTGACATCCAGCAACAGATTTAGAATTCAAAGCATCATAGTTCTCCCATCTTCCTTATGTTCAACGTTGTGTATTGCACCACTCTTACTTTGGGATACAAAGCAACATGTGGTGACATGATACCTGCGTATGCAGCACCAAGATCCCAGTGTTGATTAAATTCAACCAAAGCAAATTTTCTTTCGTCCACTTTAACACGTGGCCTAATCACGTTGTGAATATGTACTGGTTCTGTGTGGCTTTTATTCCATCCAATTAAATACATATGTGTTTTGAGCAACTACTGAACTGTGATGGAGAAGAAAATCAGTACTCCAACTAGTTAAAGAGGGTATTCCGAACCTTCTACACTTCTCTTCAATGATGGAGGAACACTGGAACCTCTACATTTCCTCCAAGAACATTCAATCATGCCTCCCCACTGCAGCTAAACTCTGCCAAAGTAAAGATTCATCCTTGGAAAAAAAGACAAATTTTACCTGGAAATCAAGGTCTCTAGTTAACCATCATGCTAGGTGACATAGGATCACTCACCATATGTCGGATGCTGACATTCACTCCCTTCTACTTCATTACAATACTGCCCACAATAAATCTTCTCTCGCACAATCCAAGATCCAAACTATTCCCTCCAACCCATTTAAAGAAAAAAGTGTCAATCTCAGAACTTTAAACCTTGATAATTTAATACTGGTCTCCACATCTCTCTAAGAAGCTGTGGTTACCAAATCCCACATCAAGTCGATGCTTTTGAATTGCTGGTCAGCGGTTAGGCATGCCGCGGATATAGCTGACCTCATTCTCTCGCAAGATCTGGATCTCCTGATCCTAACAGAAACTTGGCTTAATGACTCCTACTCACCAATTTTGGACATTCTAGTTCCCCCTGAATATGACATAATCAGATTGGACAGACATCATAGTTCTGATGTCCACCTGTGAACACTTGGACATTGAAATCTGGAACATTGACAGGTTAGTGTGTACTCTTCACACAATCAATCACCCCCGAGGAGATAATCATCTCTTTATAGAACAAGTAATAGAGACCATGGTCTCCAACTCTGACTCACAACAAAATCATATCTTCCTTGGGGACTTCAACCTTCACTGTAACAACGCTAATGATCCCCTACTGTGCACCTCTAAAGCTTTCCACTCTGACCTAAGCTACACACAGTCCTGCAATGAACCTACCCACATCAAGGGATCCACCCTCGACGTAATCATTGCCAAAGACAAAGTTATTCAAATGGATGCCATAACTCACTGTGACTGGTCGGATCATTACTTAATCTCATTTGTCATCCTGGAAAGCGTGTTAACCAGACAAGGCCAACCTCACAAGGCCAAACTATCGTCATGTGACTAAAGAAACATCAGTATTCTTGAGCTAACCAACATTAGTAATAACCTACTTCGCCCGTCCTCTAACCTGACAAATCTAGATGTCCTTACCGGACATTACATTCACTCCATGAATTATATTCTTGACTCAATTGCTCCAAAGCAACTCAAAAGAATACCCAGAAGACCCTCCAAACCTGGTTCAGCTACTCCCTTAATGAGGAAAGACATAAACTGAGGCTGGCGGAAAGGTCATGGAGAAACTCTCCCTCTATAACAAACCTTAAGCAGCTGAGGAGGATCAGAAGCTCCCATAACACACATAGTCATGGTGCCAAAACTGCTCAATTCAGGTTTCAGCTCGACCACACCAAAAATAGGCCAAAATAAACTGTTAAATTATTAAACAACAAGCTAACCACTCAAATAATCAAAACTCTACACTCAATGCAGTGAAGATTTTTCTGCACACTTCATCGAAAAGATAAGAAAGATCAAACAAGGTTTACAGTGCAACTCACCAAACACACTGAGCCTGACCCAATCCATTGCTCCACCATTCCTATTGTTGAGTTCTCCTCCCTCTGGCTCCATGGTTCACTCGCCAAAAAATCAGGCATTATGAAATTACTTTATTCTACCAGATGATGGTGAGTTACTTAAAACTATAAACTCATTAAAACCTTCAGATCATTTCAAGGATCCTCTGCCCACCGAGCTTTTCAAAGATCTTATACCCCACTCTGGTCCAAGATTGTCCATGAATCTCTCCTTCAAGGCAGGATTCCTGTTTGCCTCAAGACTGACCAAGTCACTCCTTACCTAAAAAGCCAAATGCAGACTAAAATTATCCTAACAACTTTAGGCCCATTTCCAATACCATGACCCTAGACAAACTACTTGAGAAATGTGTTCACACGCAACTGGGTAATCACATCGATCAGTTTCACCTACTTGATCAATTCCAATCAGGTTTCCGAGCGGGTCACAGTACCGAATCTGCCCTGACACACATTTCTGATGACGCTCTGAGATTTCTTGACCAAAATGAAAGCTGCCTACTTATTCTCGATCTCTCCTCAGCGTTCGACACTGTCAAACATGATAACCTGATTGATCTTCTTGAAAGGATGGGCATATCAGGCACTGTATTAAATTGGTTTGCCTCATTCCTACACAATAGATCACAGAGAATCAAAGTCAACCATTCCCTTTCTAACAACACACCAGTCTCAATTGGTGTCCCTTAAGGATCTGCACTATCACCCATGCTCTTCAACCTGTACATGGAACCACTTACGGAAATTCTGAACCGCTCGAACATATATTATCACATGTATGCAGACAACACTCAAATATACCTAAAAATATCTTCACCTGATGATATCAAAACTCTTAACTTTGCCCTTGTGAAAACTCAACATTGACTCACTCAGAATCACCTTATGCTAAATACCCTCAAGACGGAATTCTTACTGATTGCCTCCACAAACATCTTACCCCTATTCCAGACTGGCTCAAACAGCTAACGGCCCTCAATTGCACTCCACATATTGTGAATTCCACCAGATCTTTAGGCAGAATGCTGGACAAACACCTGAGCATTAAAGACCACATCAGTGCAACAACTAGAGGAGCCAATCATCAACTCAATACTTTAAGGAAAATCAAACCGTTCTTGCCTCCCGATGATATGCAGTTAGCAGTCCAGTCCCTTGTTATCTCCCGCTTGGATTATGGAATTGTGACCCTGGCTGGGCTTCCCAAAGCTAATCTGGCCCCTTTAAGGGCTATCCTGAACTCTGTTGCCAGACTCATCACAGGTTCTAGAAAGCGCGATCACATCAAGCCGAACCTAATTCAACTGAAGTGGCTTCCTCTCAAAGCAAGGATTTGTTTCAAGATAGCCTGCCTGACACACAAAGCACTACACTACAGCACTCCAATTTACCTGGCAAAAAAACTTGAACTATCTGGTTTGAACCGAGCTCTAAGAAGTTTGAATAATCTACTGCTGAAGCCTCAAAAATTCAACAAAAAGAGAATTCACAACCGATCCTTCTCTGGTCTTGCTCCAAGAATATGGAACTCTCTTCCTCCCGAAATCAGAACTAACCCCTCGATCGCCACATTAAAAAAAGAAGTCAAAGGGTTGTTCCTGAATAGCTACTTTCAATAATAGTCCTGAAATCTCCCAAACATTCTGTACTTACTATTTACCGCACTGTTTTGTAATGTCCTACAATACATTTTATACTGCTGTGTACCTCCCATGACCTGAACTATTCTTCATTCTTCTCCTGGTTAAATTGCTTGCTTTCATGTACAGCACTCTGATACCCTGATGGGTCATGTTCGTGCTATATAAAACCTTTCAAATAAATAAAATAAGTACAGTATTTTTGCATTTTGAGTTTTAATTTCCATACCTATTGGTGTCTAGTGGATTGAATTGTGATTTAGTCTAATCAATATAATATCACTTGTTGTAGCTCCTCGTGCATGGTCCAATGAGCACAAATCCAATACTGAAAATCGATACGTCAGAAAACATGTATAAATGTCAGCTGGAGTTTCCATCTGGTTTGACTTTCAAAACATTGAAATGTTTTTAGTGTTTATTTATGTGTTTCCTTTCTCTTGATGCCAAACACTTCAGTCATAGATCTAAACCAGCATGTTTGTGTGAGTCACCATCGACTCTATGCAGACTCACACACATTAGAGGTGATTGATTGGCAGCTACAAGTTAAATACAACAAAAAGAACGTTCCCTTTCAAAGGGATACGTGATATGATTTCATCTTCTTTGTATTGAGGTGTCTTTGTACATAGCACAATTTGGAAACTGTAAAAAAAAAGCACACAAAAAAACAGCATATTAAGATAATAAGATACAATTTCATTTCACCCTGTCTCCTTTCCCAGAGTAAAAACAAGCTGTTTCTCAAGCAATGATTAGCCTTTTTCTGTGAAACAACCCATTAGCATAAAATATCATTGATTTATCTGAAGGAATTCAATTACCTAGAATGTTGTAAATCCCATTAAATATTCTGTGTACCAAAACAAAATTGGAGCCGCTGTACTTCTGTTCAATGCATAAGTTCAACAGTGAAAACATCAAAAGAATGAACACATTTTTTTGATGTCACATTTTCTCCATTTCAAGGAAGAAAGAGAAAATATACGTGATTATTTACACCTTTCCTTCTGATTATGACAAAGTTATACAGCTGATGTGATTATTTTGGTATTAATGCCTCCGCATGTTGGCTCTCATGATGTACAATGTATCAGAGAAGAAACATGGTCTAGTGGTGTAAGACCCTAATTCCAGTCATCAGTCACCATTAAAAATCACATTTACAAAGAAAGACTGGGTTGTTCTTGTAATGATTCGCAGGATTTGCAGTTTCATTTCAGCCAGACTGGGACATGGCTGACTGCATATTGATCAGGCAACCGAGGTGTTATATTTGTTACTGTGAATAACTTTCTGTCTCTTTTATCTGGCGCTGTAACTGATGCCATTAAAATAAAGAATGGCGGATCCTAAAAGAAGGGACAAGTTCTTTAGAGTGCTGAGCTATAAATCTAGAACTAGAGGTGGGTGCACAGCGCAGTTCAGCTTTTCACGCTTAGATCGCAACACATGAATTTGTTGTACTGTAATTGCATTTATGTAGCGCTTACTGCCCTGACGAGGTGTCCAAGAGCTTTTTCGCTTGTTAATCCATACAAATACATCATACTAAACTCTACCAGTGCCCGGAATTTTTGCACTGGCTCTAGGCAATTTTGGGCCAGTTCCTGGCAATTGTGTACTGGTTTCGGCCATTTTTCCCTAGTTCCGCAAAATATTGCAGGTGTGCCGGGCAATATTGCACCGACATTTCCTCTGAAAAAAAAACATTCTTATAATGACATTTGCACCTACTGACCACTACTGACCATTGTAAAAATGTGAGTTTTCACGACAGAGCAAGAAGAAAGCGACAGATGAAGAAGACAATTGAGCCACCTCCTGGCACTGTGAGGAATTTTTTTAATCTCTTTTTATTGCCTGTAAGATTGATAACAGGGATCAAGCTCCCAGCTTGTTGATAAATATGAGATTTTTAAATGTGGCATGTGCAATAGGAAGATTTTTAACTGCAATACAGGACTCCTTGAATGAATTGGTAATATAATCTAAAATGGGTTATGGGGCAGAAATGCGACTTTATCTACCCCTTGGGGACATTTTGGAGTTCTGGAAGTCCGTATGCATACAGAAATTTATATTTAATGTATAGGTGACCCTTTCCCTATTTGATTATCAGTCGCACTCCAGTCGGCATGCAACACTTGATAAACACCACAAGCAATTTCGCAGACAAGAACGGGTTATGCATAAACCTTGAAAAATCCAAAGTTAAGTTATTAAACCAATGGAACAACAAACACCAACACCGATGGACGATGGGGGGCAGGCAGCTGGAGATGGTTGAGGAATACAACTATTTGGGAGTAATTTTTGACAGGCATGGATCGTTCTTAAAACAGAAAGCAGCCATTAAAGGCAGAGGGACCACACTGGCTGTAGCATTAAAAAACATCAAGCATAGGGGGCGTGGCTTGCGCGCCGCTGCGAGATGGCGGATCGCGCTTGAGCTCCGTAAAGAGCGAGGGCCGACGGTGACATTGCTGCCGCGGAGGAATGCCCCGCTCAGCGCAGAGGATGACATCTTGCCTGGGAATCTGCCGTGTACGCTACGAGGGAGTTTTCTGCTGGTGGAGAGTGGCCAGAGTCCATATATCGGCATTTTGAGGTGGCGCTTCATGTTTTCACGAGCGGCCGCCATTTTGTTTCTTCTGTGAGGGAGTTTTACTCTCGCCTCTACACGACGACGCTACTGGACTTTCCTGTCAGGAATGGAGGCATACAGGAGCTGGTGACGTTTTTTCACTTTTCTTGAGTTTATTTTGTTTTTTTCTGCCGCCTATTGCAGTGCTGCCCACTGTGTGACTTTTTTTGAGGTTTCTGCTACTATATTATTCGTCAGACGCACTGCCACCTCCTTATGTGAGGCTTCTTTGCTCTTGGCTTGTTCTTGGTTGTTTTCGGTGTCGGTGTGTGCCTACTTGCGCCTGCAGCACATGATATTTTTTTGTGAGGTGGTTTTTTCTGACTGGGATCGCCTGCCATATTCTCTGTTCGGCTCTTTTTGATGCAGGTGCATTATTCCTTCCTGCTCCTTTTTCCTTTCGCACATTGAGTGTTTTACAGCCCCTGGCATTTCTTGCTCTCACTCTATCTGAGGAGGTGTATTTTGTTCCTGTTGAGGTGGTTTGCCCTATGGCTGAGAATATGGCCCCTTCACCGAATGCTAAAGACGTTAAGGACTCTAAAGCATCTCTTAAGAGGTCCAAACAGGTATCCCCAACTCCTGAGTCTGCTCCTAAAGACACTAATTCGACTCTTGAGTCCATCCTGACACGCCTTAATGAGGTCTATGAAATTGCGCAGTCTACTAAGACTAATACAGATTTACTGCAGGTGGAGGTATTAGCCATCAGGAATGATTTCAAGGCCCTTTCCCTTCGTGTTTCAGGTACAGAAGCACGGATTAGTGGCGCAGAGGATACCATGCAAAAGCACTCTAGATCTCTCACGCAGATAGAGCGTTCCATGGCAGCATTGAGGAAAGACCTCACTGAACAAGAGGATCGTAATCGTAGATCCAATCTGCGTATTTTTGGTCTTCCAGAGGATGTTGAGAAAGATGCATCTTCCATGATTGAGTTTCTTTATCAATGGATTCCATCTACACTACAAATTTCTTTCCATAAAGATTTTGAACTGGAACGGGCACACCGTGTCCCCTCCTTTCGCCCCAAGTCTGCTACGCAACCAAGAGCGATAATTTTTAAACCGCTGCGTCATCAACATACAGAGCAGATTTTGGCTCATATGCGGAAGGTTGGAGCTGTCTCTTGGAATGGCCATCGTATCTCAATTTCTCAAGACTTTGCCAGGGACACGGTGATAAGGAGAAAGGGCTTCCTTAATCTCCGGAAGAGTTTGTCTGAGATGAATATTCCCTTCTCTTTTGCTGGTCCCTCAAAATTCCGCATTACTTTCAAAGGTCGTGTCAGAATTTTTGACGAACCTGCGGATTTGGCCTCGTTTTTGGATAATCAAATGGAGTTGCAGATGGATCTTCAAACGGGGGCTTCACATGTTCCTGGTTCTTCTGGCACCTGATGCGGCTATACATAATGCATTGTTTTTTGTCTTTGTCAGATCTATTAAGTCTAGCTGCTTTTAGGTCTGCGCGGTGGTCTTTATGTCCATTGGTTTTGACGTAGTTTTGTCGTCTCTTGGTGCTCCCCTATTATCGTTATGGTGTATTGGTCTTTAGTGTTGTTAGTTTTATTGTATAAACCCTTTAATTTTTTGTGGTAGTATCTCTTGTTGGCTTGACTTCACTCCTGTTCGCGTGTCGTCCTGTTACACCTTGCCTCCCCAGTTTGTTTCTCGACGTATTAGGTCATGGTCCTTTTCCTTTCCCGTTGCATGTCTTCGGTATGTGCGTCGATTTTTGTGGTAAATTTGGTTTATCTTATCCTTTTGTGGTCGGTCTTTTTGCTTCATGTTTGTTTCTTGTTATTTCGTATTTTATGGAGTAGGTCATTGTTTTTTCCTCTGCGTTATCAACGTGTTGTTGTATGGTTTGTCTAGGTGGTTTAACCATATATGTTTACTAGGTGTTTATTTATGGCTATATTTAGAGTCAATATGTGATGTTCATATAGTTGCTAGTTATACCTACTTTATTGATTTTTTCATTGAATGATTTGATTACATTGTGTTATTAATTGTCTTTTTCGAGTAGGTTAGTTTTTTATAGATGCGTTGTACTTGATAGATTTATGCCTCTCTTACCTACATGTTCACTTACTTAGGCAAGCACATTTATTCTGCCAGTTTGTGTGCATATGGCTTTATTTACTCATGGCCACTTATCTATATGTTTGTATATAGATTTTACATATTTATATATAGTATTAGGTCTCTTATTTAGCTGCCATAGGGATTCATTGACTGTTATATTGATAGGATGCTATATACCATTTTTTTATTATGTTTCACTTATTTTTCCCATATTGTATCATATAGTTTGCTTCAGATTGTATTTCTTCTTTTCTCTTCATTATGTTCCTTTTTCTCTTGATGGAGTCCGCTTTGGTCTGGTTCTACCTATAGTAATGTTATCTTTTAGTTCACTTTCCACCATCTCTTATTGCCTGAACGTGCTTTCTTTTTCTCTCTTCCCTGCTCTTACCGTTCTCTATGATTCATTTTAGTGGTTATCTATATATTAATTTGGTCAAACGTGTTGCCTTTATAGTCTCTCATTTTGATTTGTTTTCTAAAAAGTTATAATTAATTCCAGTTCTTAGCTTTTAGATAGTTTTTTTTTTAAAATGTATAATCAGCTATGCACTGTTCTGGGGCTTTTTATGCTGTTGTTGTTATTCCTCCTGTTGGCCCCTCGCTCTTTTTCCCATGTCCCCCCTTGTATGAATTTGGTCTCTTTCAGACCTGCCGGATGGGCCCTTCTCTCTCTCTTTCTGTGTATTCTCTTGCTTTCTTTTTCCTCTTCTTTCCTTTTTTCTCTTTGGATTTCCTCTTTGGTCTCACCCTGTTTTGTGTTGGCTGCTGATGTCTGCTGGTTAGCTCTCCTGGTTGTTGCGCTTCATTTGTCACATATGGAATATCTTTTTTCCTGATAATGCTTCTATGTCTGGACTAAATATACTTTCCCTTAATGTTAAAGGGTTAAATCATCCAGTCAAAAGGTCAAAGATTTTGGACTACTGTAAATCTCTTTCTTCGGATCTCGTCCTTTTTCAGGAGACAAAGCTCTCTTCTAAGGAGGCGTTGTTCCTGAAGAAAGAGTGGGTCTTTGATGTTGCTTGCTCAGATGCTTGTGGTAAAAGGAATGGGGTAATTACCTTAGTTTCTAAACACTCTGGGTTATCTATCGTTTCCTCTGAACAGGATACAGAGGGTCGTTGGTTACTATCTAAGGTGTCCAATGGTAATGCTGACTTATTTGTCATGAATATTTATGCCCCCAACAAGGATGACCCGTCCTTTTGGAATGCGATCACCAAAAAGCTCGAGGATACCCCTCACTCTGGTAATCTTATTGTAGGTGGTGACTTTAACCTGCCAATGGACCCTATCTTGGACAGGAATTCTGCCTTTAACTTTCGTCCCCCTAAAGCACACAAACAAATGATTAATATGTGCTTTCTTACCCATCTTCAGGATGTCTGGCGTCTTCATAATCCCACTGGTAGTGACTTCTCCTTTTTTTCTTCCCCTCATTCATCCTTTTCACGCATTGATTATCTTTTAGTTCACTCTTCTCTGGTTCAATCTTCTTCTTCTCCGCTTATTCACCCTATTTTAGTTTCTGATCACGCCGCAGTGACATTTACTCTTACGTCCTTTGTCCCTAGGGCACGAGCTCGTTCGTGGAGACTCAACACAGAAATTTTACATGATGAGTCCTTGGTGCGAGAGTTTTCCAATGACATTGAGACTTTTTTTATTGAGAATGTTGGGTCAGTCAGTTCCCCTGTTGTTCTCTGGGACTCTTTTAAATGTACTTTCCGTGGTCAGGTCATTAAATGTATGTCGAGTAGAAACGCAGCCATTAAAAAGGAGCTCACGGACTTAGCAGATGAGATCAAACGTCAGGAATCCCTTTTTCGACATTCTCAGGACAAGACCTGCCTCCAATCTATTAAGAATTTAAAGTATTCGTACAATACTATAGTCACTAAGAGAGCTCATATTGGCCTGCAGGCTCAGAAATCTAAGAGACTGCTGTTAAAAAATCGTGCGGGTAAGTTTCTTGCAGCCACTTTAAAGTTCCAGGAATCTTCTTGTAACACTTTCCAAATTTCTTCTATTACTGACCAGCTTGGTAAGAAAAAATTTCAAACTGCAGAAATCCTTGAGGTTTTCCGCGATTTTTATAATAATTTCTATACCCCGTCGGCTCAAGCTTCTTTTGAACAATGTCAGGAGTTCTTGAAGTCGGTTCCTTTGAAAGTTGTTTCGGAGGAAGACAATCAATCATTAAATTGCCCGATTACTTCTGATGAAATCATTTCCGCGATTAAAGCTACTCGGTCTGGTAAAGCTCCTGGTCCTGATGGATATCCTATTGCGTTTTATAAAACCTTTATTCCCGTGCTTGTCCCGAAACTCCAATCCGTTTTTGATGCTTTTATTAAGGATGGTTCTGTGTCTGGTTCCGCGGCTGATGCTACTATTGTAGTTATCCCCAAAGAAGGGAAGGATCACGCAGATCCCAAAAATTTTCGTCCCATTTCCCTTCTTAACATGGAAGCCAAGATCTTTGCTAAAATTTTAGCTAAACGCTTAGAGTCCTTTATTCCTCAATTGGTTCATCCCTCCCAAACAGGTTTCGTAAAGGGGCGTCTTGCACGGGATAATATTCGTACTTTTTGTCATATTCTTGGTGCCGCTAAATGATCTAATCTTCCGGCGGCAGCCTTGGCCCTTGACGCTGAAAAGGCCTTTGATAAGGTCTCTTGGCCTTTTTTAAGAGCTGTTCTATGTGCACATAATCTTGGTGAGTCCTTTATTCGTATGGTTATGTCTCTTTACTCCCGACCTAGGGCTAATATACGGGTGAATGGTGCTACGTCTTCCTTTTTTAACCTTTGTCAGGGCACTAGACAAGGGTGTCCTTTGTCCCCTCTCTTATTTTTGTTATCCATTGATCCTCTCCTCAGAATGATTGACTCGCATCCAGATATTAAGGGGTTCTCTTTTGGGTCTCATCAGATAAAAACAGCTGCATATGCAGATGATGTTCTCATTTTTGTTGATGATATTGCACTGGCTATCCCTGCTATTTCGGATACGATTGCTCTTTTTTCAAAAGTTTCAGGATACACTCTGAACAAAGATAAGACAGAGATGTTTCCTTTAAATGCTTACTGCTTCTCATCTCATATGGGTTCGGCGGGCTTTAAATGGCAATCTAAACAGCTAAAATATCTGGGTATCTATTTCTGTTCCACCCTATATGCTACGGCTACTTATAATGAATCCCAAACTATTCTTAAGGTGAGACGTCTTTTAGAAAATTGGTCTCCGAAGCATATTTCTTGGTGGGGTCATATGCAGACTCTTAAAATGATGATCACTCCTATTATTAATTTTGTTTCCTCTATGCTTCCAGTAAGGCTTTCTGATTCCTTCTTTCATGAACTTGATTTGCTTACTTCTAAATTTTTATGGAATGATAGAAGGGCTAGGATTGCTTATAAATTTTTACGGAAATCTTATGATATGGGTGGCTGTAATTTTCCTGATTGGGGGAAGTATCAAACTGCTTTTCTGGTGTCCCAGGGTGCCCTTTGGTTTTCTTCTCCATCTATTCATGCTCCAGCATGGTTGACAATAGAACAGGAATTGGCCTCCCCACTGCCGACTGCATCTTTTTTAACCACAAACACCCTTTCTATTCCATTCTCTCGCTCTATTATTTTAGACACTATTGCTGCGGTTCGTAAGGTTGATAAGAGAGTAGCCATTCCATTACATAAAACTAGATGGTCGTCTATGTATCGCAATTCTAAAATCAAAATTAATATTGACCCTGAGTTGATGTCTTACTGGGCTGGGAAAGGTGTCTCACTTGTTAAACATCTCTATGATTCCAACAATGATCCTTTCCCTTTCTCATCCCTTGCTCAACAATTCTCTTTATCTAATTTAGATTTTTATACTTTTCTTAAGATTAAGGTTGCACTTGCTAAAGTACACCTTCCTCCTTCTTCCCCTATGATTACGCTTTTTCAGCTTTGGATCAGGACTGGTCATGTTGCGTCTCGGATTTATAAATTTTTATCGTCCTCTACACTCCCTTCCCAAACGGTCACACAGCAAAAATGGTTACATCATTTTGATCATAGTGTTACTGCTCATATCTCTTCTGATACCTGGCAAGATATTGGTAAATTTTCTCTTCGTAACAAAATTGCCCCCTCTCTAACGCAATCTAAGTTTTTCTCCATTAATCTTCTTCACTGGACTCCCATTCGTCTGTATTCACTCAATCTCAAAAGAAGACAATTTGTGCTGGAGTTGTGGGCTTTTACCAGGCGATTTTCAACATATGTTCCTTGATTGTTCCCTTCTCCAACCCTTTTGGGATTTAGTTCACAAACACCTCATGCTCATCTTTAACATCAAATTCCAACTGTCTTTTCCATTAATTCTTTTGGGTTTGTTGGCGGCCCCAGTCCCTCTCCCTTTAGATCCCATGGAGTTACAGTTGTTGGACCTCTTATTAACTTTTGCAGTCAAAGTAATTCTCATGGAGTGGAAATCCTTTTCGTCCGTCTCTTACCATACTTGGTGGGCTTGGGTTTCCTTTCTACGAAGTGCTCATACGTCAGTGGACCATGCTCATCTTTCTCCTTCTATTTCCTCTGGTGTTTGGAAAGCCTTAGATTCATACATGGAGTTGGCCTCTGAAGGGTTGGTGGAGCAATATCCTTTTGATTTGTCTGGTTAGTTTTGTCTGGTTAGTGTTGTCTTGTGTGTTGGGTGATTCCTCTGGAAATCCTCTCCTCTTCCTTTTCTCCTCTCTGTCTCTCTTTTTCTTTCCTCCTCTCTTTCCTACTCTTTCCGTCTTTTCTTTCTTCCTTTCTTCTCTTTCCTCTTCTCCCTAATTTGCCATCTGTGGGTGATACTTTTGATATATATCTTTGCCAGATATCATTTTGGGTCTTCCCTCCTTATGTAATTTATTTATCTGATGTCTGCAGATTAATGAATGACAATGATTTGTTCTCCTATTAATTAATTTGATTTTAATGTATTTATTACCTTATTGTCCGATATCAATTGTATCACTTTGGCTTGTATCTTATGTTTCATATTTGCGCTTTTAAAATAATAAAATTCTTTTGAAATAAATAAAAAAAACATCAAGCATAAAATATCCAGCCCCAACCATCTCCCTTTATTAGAAGTACTCCAAGCAAGACTCTTACCTACGATCACTTACGGCAGTGAATCAATGAGAGGCAGAGATGAGGTTTCCCTGGATAATGCGGTCTCCAAGGCCGTGAGAATAACATTTAATCTCCCGCAGTTCACTTCGTCAGCTCAAAGAAGGCTAGAGTTCGGGCTTCAAAAGCAGCAAATATCACGGAAGGGTGCCTATGCCAAGTGCTGGTACAAAATAAAGGGAGCCGAGCCAGGTACACTGAACTCACACTTGTGGAAGAAAATGACAAGAAAAAAGAACTGCCCGGCCATGGGTTACCTTCAATCAGCAATTAGGGTGCTCGCTTTAACTGACCTATGGGAAAACAGCATGCCCCAAAAAAGATTCAAGGATCTGGTAAATAAATCAGTAAAGATTGTATCCCTCAAAGAAGATAAAGCAGCTCTGAGTAAGAGGGTCCACGTCTGGTTTGTAATTCAGAGCTACGCGAGGGCCAAGCCACAACCATATCTAGGAAAAAGCTTCTCTAGACTCACAAAAGAAAGATTCTTGTTTCTGAGGCTGGGAATTTTACCTGCAAAGCGTCACCTTCCGCCATGGAAACGCACAGATACCACAAACCACTGCAGATTATGCGGAGACATCAATGAGGATGTTCTACATTTACTCTGCATCTGCAAAGGCTTGGGAGCGGAACGAAGACAGCTATTAAAGCCGCACCTGATAGAAAGCCAGGTACAAACGTGCAGGCAGGCGGTAAAGGCCTGCTTCGAGGGTAGCAACATTCGGCTGGTCAGTAGCCTTGTTCGATTTATGAGTGCAGCAAAAGCAAAGCTATCCCTGGAAGTACCCTAACAAATTGGTCATTAATTTATGTCCACCGTTTTCTGAGTAATCCATGACAACCCTGCTTAAAAGAGAACGTCCATGGTAACTTTGTCTATCACCTCGGCTCCTTCACGTTATGAAGCAGTCACTTTTGGGATGTGATCCAGCAACAGAGACATAAACTTTCTTAATCCATCATGTCACCCCAGGCTCAGTAACCTAGGCCAAGGAACCAGCCAATCACTGACAGGGGAATCACCTGACAAGAGGTGCAAAGAACTGGGCGTGTAAAGGACACGACGAACTGCAGATAGAAATTGTCAGTAACAAAGTTTTGGTAGCTCGCTTACAGACTTTAACTCTATTCAGACCAAAATACTTAAACTAATCTTGAAGGAACTGGCATTGCAAAGGAACTCTCAGGAATTAAGACTTGAAAAACGTTGAACCTTTTCATGCCATTCCATGCACCTTACTGGCTGCATTGTATACCAATTTTTATTTTCTTGTAATTTTATGGAGTCCTTGCAATTTTTTTTAAATCATTGAACTACATTTTTAGTATTATAAATGATGTTGTTTTTGCTTTTTTATACATATGTTTTAACTGATTGCAAAGGTTTTAATTAATCATGCAATAAAGAGATTTACTTACTTACCTATTTGGTTATGAATTAGGAGCTATTTCATAGAGTGGTACTGCTCCTACTGTATGTTTTAATAGGATTTTATTGTGTTTCATACAGTTTGTATGGTTGCACTTTTTGTATAATTCGCATTTTAACTTATGCTGTATTGTGGCATTTTTATGGCTATATTTGCCAAATAAAAATATATTAAAATGAAAACACTCGTGAGGTATGACTTTGTTCCCATTTACGGGGTATGTATTTGTGTCCCTGTTCCCCTTTTCTTGTGCAGATGTGTATGCAAATAACTATAGACAGGATAATTTCTCTCAGAGTTTTCACATGACATCATGAGCACTGAGAGCAAAGCTCAACTTATCTATGGTGTCACTTGAAACCTTAAATTGGAAACATTGCCTTGTCGATATTTACCCAGGCACCTGTGCTGCCTTCTACCCCATGAGCTTCCTACACTAAACAGTTTCAGATAAGGTAAAAAGCCCCATCATGTGACAAGGTAACTACTAAGAAGTAGCTGTTTGAGGGTGTATTGAGGGTTACTCTAAAGAGAAATGTTAAGTGAAGTCATGTCATAAGGATTTATATGGCTCCTAAACCCAAGGGTAAGAAGGTTTTAAGAGCTTCCAAGGATGTAAATACTAGAAAAAGATAATGATAATAATGTATTTATTGCTTTAAGCAAATTGTGCCTTTCTCAAAAAGAAAATAAAGAAAAAAAGAAAATATACATCAAAATGGAAAATTCGGAATTCAATGCTGAAAGAGAATTAGAAAATGATGCAACAAAATACAGTTTGTAGACATTCTATAGCAAGGTTTAGACTTTAATTTTGGTATAATGAAGCAAATAAAGTAATGGAGGAGCTATCACCCTTAGCGCATGCGCTCCTGATATAAATCTGAATGTTACTGCTTTTTAGAGGGAAGGAGGATTCATGTCATATAAACTGTATATTGTGGAGAAGGGAGAAATGTCTTTGTTGTTTTGTTTTCCAGTGCCCACAGTCACACAAAAAGTTCCATATTTAATGCAAGAAGGCATTGTGGGGTCAGACCTCTTCTTAAAATATGGGACTAATTGCTGGTCCCACAACTTATCTCCACACATTCAGACTCCTGTCCTTAGTGTTCCATAGTTAACCTCTAAATACTGCAGGTCCTGCGTCCAAATAATGGTGTGGTCTAATTTTTCTTTTAGTCACAATAGTGTTTTGCTCCACAGGATATCTGATGCCTCTCTAAATGTAATCCTAGGCATTTTGGTTATCACAAGATTTTGGAGATTATTTACAAGGGACCAAATTGACTTGTTGCTAATAGGTGACATGGACAACTTTTGACCAGGCAATGGGTCTTCGGGCATTTGGCCCTTTTTCACCTATCAACAAACAGTGAACATGGCCCCTATGTTGCTTCCTGCTCAAGGAAATCTCCAGTGAGATAGAGTATGATTCATCGTTCATTGCTCCCTATAATAGGTGACTTCATTTGAGCTTCTTGGGTGCAAGACTGAGATCCTATTGAAGTTGGCCGTCAGCTATTCTATCAAATAAACAGGAAAGGGGATTGATGGGTCTTGTTTTCAATGCCATTTGTCTTAATCCCACTGACCTATATGTAATAACCTATACGCAATAAAAAGGTTTATTTTGCCAGGTCGAAATGGCAGTTTAAAACAGCACTACAAGCTGCAGTGGCAGACATGAGGCACGTTTTGAAAGTCTACTTCAGTGGTTGGAAATATGAGTGCTGCAGGCCACTGGTAGCATATAAGGCCCTGGGTACATAAAGTACAATTTTCTAGGAACTTACAATCAAATTAAATGTGCCAATTAGGTGTAAGCTAATTTTACCAGGTCTGAAGGAGAGAGCAAAAGCACTTTAGCACTGGTAAAGTGTGCAGAGCCCTGAAGCCAACAAAAGAAAATTCAGCAAAACAGGAGGAGTGAAGGCCAAATCTTTCAAGAAATACTTTGCCAAGGACGTCAGGTCTAACAGTGGCTCTCTCTTCCAACTCCCCTTTCAGTCAGACATCTTCCAAGCAAAAATATCCGATTACAGCCTGATACGGCTGACTCTGCATTTGACTTACTTTTGACCCACAGGGAGGTGGTGAATGAACACTACTGACTACAAATCCCCTGAGGGCAAGCGCCTCTTAGGCTCCCATGTCCAGATGTACCTTTCGGTAAACCCCCACTCTCTGACTTCCCGTTAGGTGATGTGGGCCATGCAACATGGAGAGGCCTCTTAATTTGAGACTCAGCCAAAAAAATACAACATGATACTCTAGGAGAGGCAGCAACTGGAAGAAACAATATTTGAAACCACTGTAAAATATAACGCCATCCCCCATTCAATTGGAAACCAATACATTTGCCTTAAATGCATTCTACACCACAATGGTGGAAAAAGCCTTAACAAAACTGGAATTGCTCCACTATTGAAGGGGGAAAAAGCAGACAGACTGCTTGTGTTTCACATAAAGCAGACCGATACACAGCGGCCCACCCTTCCATCAGAAATCCCTGGGGAGGGACTACACACACATCTAGAGAATATTTCCGATGCCTTTGACTTCCACTACACCGACACCCTGCCTCAGACTCAATAGACCATGAGAAGGGGGATTGATTCCTGGATTCGCTGTACCTTCCCAGGCCGGGCGCTGTTAGAGGGAGAAAAAAAATAGAGGAATCTAATGAGGCCATCTCCAACCTTCTGATATGCAAATCATCAAAGGAAGATGGATTCCCAGGTGAATTTTATAAGACATGCAAACCCATGATATCCCTGATAAAACATGATGCCTTCAAGGAAGCAGAAACTTTGAATTTACTGGGGGTCATATTCATCAAGACTGTCATTACCCTCCTCCCGATGGAGAGCAGAGACCCTCTGGACTTGTCGAGTTAGAGTTCCATATCCTTAAAATCGTGGACATAATCTTTGCCATCAGTCTAGGTAAAGTCACCCCCCTCCTCATCCATCCCTCACAGGTGGGCTTTGCACCTGGGTGCTCTTCTAGAGTCCACTCCTGGTATGGGTCTCAAAAGACTTGGAACAGGGCACTCTGGCCGCATCGCTCAATGCAGAAAAAGCCTTTAACCCAGTGGAATGCTCACACTTGTTCAAGGTCCTGGATAAGTTTGGCCTGGGACGCCAGTTCATTAAAAATGTCTAGTGGCAATAAAAGAGGCCAAAAGCAAATCCTAACTGTGGTGACTTTCTTTCTCTTGGTTTCCCCCATCAGATGTGGAGCTTGTCAGGGATGTCAAGTATCCCTATTACTATTCTTACTGGCCCCGGAATCGCTAGTCACAGTGATTAGGAAATCTTCCCTGATACATGATATTTCAGTTAATACTGTGACAGTAAAAGCACTCCTCTATGTGGATGACATCCTTTTGATTGTTCATAAACCAGAGAAGTCACCCCCCCCCGTGATCCTTTTGGATTCCTTCACCTGGATCTCAGGGTATAAAATTAATTGGAGCAAATGTAAATTAATTTCTATGTTTTGGAGCATGACCTAATGCTGTACTAAAGGTTATATTTCTGGTGGATGCCGATAAGGATGAAATCAGTGCCTAATTTGAGACTGTGTTTGCCAGCGGGTGACACTGGGGACTGGCACTTACTTTTCCACATCAAATTTTTACCGAGTGCATGGGAGGTAAAAATACACAAAGAAGTCAGAGGAAGAGAAAGACAGAAAATCATCATACAGGGAGAAAGTAGGAATCTGAAAAGGTGAGCCTAAGATTCATGGGGTGACTGGTAGTGGATTATTGAGGATTTTAGACAGCCAGCCTCGGTTTTTGGCGTACTGATGTTTAATTGCACCTGGTGCGGGCTTCTAGGCAGAGCTATAAGCACTGGCATTCTTTTTTCTACAAATTAAGCTCTGGAAGAAATACCTTGGCATTTTCCTTACCAAAGGTCTATTCCACATGGTAGAGGAGAACATACTGCCCCTGCTGGAAAAAGCCTGCATTAACTTCATCAGTGGTCCACCTTTTAATTATCACTCAGGGATTGGGTGCAAATCATGAAGGTTTTGATAGCACCCCAATTTAACCATTCCTTTTGTATTCTCCCAGGGATAATTCCAAATACTGGCTTTCCACAACACTAGACCTAGCCACTTGGTGTCTGTAGAAAAGGATATCCTAATGTGTGACCGATCCATTGTTGTCCTCTAGAGGACCATGTCTTTCCTGTCACAAAACAACAACCTGAGGATCAGAGCTATGCTCCATGTGTGGAAGACTGTACGCAGCCTCTTGAAAATTAATAAATGGCTCCATGCATCCTCCCCTATCTGGCGCAACCAAGGAATACATGTAGGGGACAAAATGGTCTACTGGCCAACCTGGAATTTAGCAGTCTCCTGTGCATCGACCACATTTGTGAAGAGATCTACCTTAAGACATTACAAGTGCTTAGCTTAGAATTTGGCCTAGCTCTGCATCGTCAATGTCAATTTGTCCAATTGATACACTGCCTTAGTGGACTTGAGGGTAATGATATCATGGTAGTTTCCCCAGTTACCCTTCTGTCATTACCTCGAGATTTGGGGGGCACATAAGGGGGTGGTGTTAGGCCTCTATGTCCTCCTGACAGAGAAACCATTCTCTGTACCAGTATAGGAAAAGGCACACCCATGATATCTTTCTCTGTTTCACAAAATTGAAATCTGCCTACTTTGAAGTGTTAAATAACTGGTACTGGATCCCTATGCATCTGCACCAGTGAGGACTCCTACCACATAGTGTCTGCTGGAGATTTGTGGCAGGGGGATACCACTCACTGCATATCATATGGCACTACCCAGCACCAGCCACGTCCCGTATAGGGCGTGTTAGCGGGGCGGTGATGTGGGATGGGGGAGGGGCAGGGTGGGGGGTTGTAAAATGCGGCATACGGCCGATTTCAGGTAAGTTACGGGAAAAAAAACAAATTTTGTTCCGCGCGCTGCATTGCATTTGGCGATGCAGCGCGCGCAACGAAATTCGTTTTTTTCTCTCTGTAACTTACCTGAAATCGGCCGTATGCCGCATGTAGTAACCTTGACACTCTGGTAAATCTGAGCCATTACTTGTCAGAAGACTAAACTGAGCGCTTATGAAATAGTGATGGGCAGTCCATGCTTCTCCTATTTAAATCTCCATTGTCTCCAGTTTTGCTCGATATGCACCTGAATGATGATGATGCTTCAAAACTTCCAACAACTTTCTCTACAGCTACTTTTCTCGGGTACAAGCTGCCTTACCCGGCTGCCCGACCGCAGCCAGTCACATCCTACAGATAGGGACTGGGCCTTATTAGGGTGCAACAATGAAAATTAACACTCAAACCCTATTGGTGTGATCCCTTTCAAGTCCTGTATCACCACTAACAAACCCAAACCTGTTCAAAAGATGACTAAGGTGCATGCCTCCAACTGCAAAACTCCAACTGAGAGAAGAACTTTCGATCATGCTGCTGCCTCTGTGTCTGTGAACCAATGTGCTCCCACATACCCTGTTCACACTATTGCTAGCAACCTTGCATCATCAGCTCAAGAAGGCACTCTTGTTGCAGACACCCACCTTTCCTGCTCTCACTGTGATGCAACCCCTCCTCCTGCCCACAAATACAATTTACGGCTTAGGTAGCGGAATATCTCACAGCTACTAGATTTCCTGATGCATCTATCTGGTTTACTTTGCTCAACATTTTGTTGTCTGGTTCACTTTATGGCTCTGTTTAGAAGCACCGAGTGGCAGGCGTCCAAAAAGCCCTCCCTGTCACCCAACTTTGGGATCACCAATAATGTACAGCAAACCACTATTTAGCATTTTCTGAGACAGTATCAACAAAATCTTAAATAAACTCTCTTCTTGCTGGTTGATGCCTTGAGCTGGTGTACCCATGGCCCCTTATCCCAGTGATGACTTACATGGGCAGTACCCCAATGTATGTCAAAATGTCTCCTTCCTTTTGCCCCTGTGAACTGAAAGTTTCCATCTCCCTAATCAGCAAATCATGCGCTCATGTTGTTGAGACTGTGTTGAAATGGCCTGTGAAACACAAAACGGCAGCATCTTTGTGAGTCATAATGATTGTGATTCTTCACTCCCTGCCTGATTTTGAGCTCAGTCCCCATCTTTTCCAGCTACCACTGTGCATCCTCTATTCCCGCAACCAGGCACCTACTTAGTTTTCAGCAGCCTTATATATACCTGTTTATCATAGGACTGGTCTTGATAATGCTGCTCTCTTTGCATTGTTCCAGCAATACAACACTCCCCTGCTGCATCTCCTAACCAAAGAATTTGCCTATGGAAATATCAGAAGCTTGTTGTCTACATTGTAAAGAAAAGGAGAGCAAAATAAGATGATATTTTAGAAGAAGTCACAACATGTACAGCTACAGTTTTCAGGTTAATGTCTGATCAACTTGAGGCCCAAAGACTTGGCATTTTGTAAAACGAAATGGCTATTAAATTTGATTGGCTGCTTAGGGTGGAATCTGTGTGATTGTAGAATCTTTCAGATTACATGGAAAAAATGATCCTATTTTACAGAGTGTTATGGAACTACATAAAATGTATGAAGGCTTTAGTCTTCACATATGAAAAGTTTGGTCTTGGTTGAATAGCATGTTAGAAGCATTGAGCATGAAGGTATCAGAGAGTGTTTTGGTAATATTTATTGTCCTTATATTGTTCTATATTATGGGTACTCAATAGCATTTTCTCAGGGCCCAAACGTACAGTCTGGTGTGTGCCTGAGGGCCACAGCGATACTGTTCCATTCCCAAAGAGAGAGGATAGGGTGGGGGATTATGGGGATGGAACAAAACCACACCTGTTCCAAAGATGACCAGAAAATACTTTCGCTCAAATCTTTTTTGCACATTTTACATTCTGTTCCCTGTCGGTTATAAGCATACATGCCAACATTGAGGTAAGTGGGAGATCTTTAAAAAAACAATTGGGAGAATGTATTTCCCTCATTGAGTTCTATTAAAGCAGAGGCTATTTCAGGTGGGAGACAGGCAAAATAAAGCCATTTTTGGCTTCAATAATCGGGAGTCTCCCACCTGAATTGGGTCTATTGGCATGTAGGCTTATAAGACCAACCAAATAGTTACAGAATATTTTGTTCAGTCTAATGGCTTGCCTGACATCCCTCCCTTCACTCAGTGACCCTGCCTCACTGTACTCATGATCACAGTTTCCTTACTTATTTAAGCACCTCCACTGTCCTCTCAGCTAAGCTTTCACCTATGAACAGAGATGCCTTGCCCGAAAGTACAAGTGTAACCTGCTGTTGAAACAAAGGGGCATATGTACAAGCCCCTATCGCCACCACAACATCACTTATAGTGACGTTATGGTGGCGATAGGGGCCGCGCCTTATGTACAAGGCAGTGTTAAGCCACTTAACGTTGCTGCTTGGCTAGCAGAAGTAGCCAAATAGCAGACTATGAGCAGCTTTCTTTGCTGCAAGCAGGGGTCCCAGCGTTGATCTCTGGGCCGGAAAGAAAGGTCTGCTGATGCCGCTCTTGGCCCGCAGGCTGTACTTTGAGTACCACTGTTCTATATCACTGTCAAATCCTCTCCTCCCTAATCCCTCAACGTACCTGAGACTGATAACGATGAAAAACCTTAGTATGGATCTCTTGAGTATGTTAGTGATGATGTGTCCAAGGAAGTGAATCAGTTGATGATATGTAAAAGAGAGGGATTATGATACTTAAAATGTTGCTTAGCGTAAGTGTAACTGATGCAGCTATATATCAGCGCGTGCTAACTTTGCCTTCATGTTGTGCACCTTTATGAGGTGTAAAGTAGGGGTGCGCAAAATTTGCATAATTTGCTTTTGCATAATTTTATGAAATTGTAGCACAATTATACTCAATTACACAAAATTAAAATTTGTCATTTAGAGCTGTATTTTAGCATGAATTGCACCCATGTGTCAATTTTTTCACGAGGACGCATTTCGCTGTAAAAATATAGCCATAGAAAAACAGGTTCAGTGAGCAGCCGCTAGTCATGTTCTGGCCTTTGTCATTGTTTCCAAACCTTCCCTGATGGATTTTTCCCACGAATGGTGTCTAATGGCGTAATTTGGCATTTGATGTAATTTGAGGAATTTCAGTTAATGAGCACAAGGCAAAAATCACGAATTACGCAAAAGGATGCTGGTGTAGATTAAATTGCGTGTACGGCCTGCTGTGAAGCCTCATTTCCATGCTCGACTCTGGAAGCTAGACATTTCTGATTACGTTGCTCAGTAGAGGAAGTCTACTTCTCTGCATCTGTTTGTAGGTCGCCTGCATTCTTTGTCATGACTTCAGAGTTCTGCACCCCTTTGTTTCAGTCTCACCAAATGACCTCCATTGGTGACCAATATACTTAAAACGTATACATTTATGTCTTCCTTCTGCAGCTTATCTTCATGTGAGGTGTGGGGGTATCCCCTTGTCACCTGTTTCTGTGACATAGATAGATTTTTCTTTTGTTAATAAACATTACTGGACCAAATTGGCGAGATTTTCTTTAAAATCGTTACAACAGGTGTGGCCTGTATAAAACTAAGGGCAACCACTTAGATCTAAATGTCAAATCACGAGCTAAACCATTGAAGGATTCTGCATTTAGATAATACTACAAACATCATTGTTGGACTTGGCCCTTCTGGCAGGTTCGTCCCTGAACTTTTTGCTTTTTATTGGTGACTTGGTGTGGTGATTTTTGGTTTCTGCGCACTTTCCCTGTGTCCCAGGGTAAAGTGCGTGCGCGCTCTGAGTGCATGTGGTGAGATAGGCCTGCCCTCCCATAGGAAGGCATGGGGAATGTATGTGTCCCTAGTAGTTCCTGATGCGTGGGGTGTGCAGGCCCGAGTTTGGTATGTGCGGACTCGTGTGATTGAATGCTGCGCGATGATGTGTGCGGCGTGCATGTACCTAGTGTGGAAGTGCCACTTCTAGAAGTGGGCACTTCGGTGTGCAGTGTAAAATGTGTGCCTTGTCGCATGATTGGCTGGTTGAGGTCATGTGACGGGCTAGGGATTCCCCAGAGTCAGGATGAGTCACCCAGTGGTGAATGGGGAGATCAGCAGCTAGATGGGTGGGAGGAGTACACCTGGGTCCTGAATAGGGCAGGGTTTTCCCCACACAATGCTGGCTCCGCCCCCTGTGGTGCGACTGACGACCCTAGCCCTGCCAGTGAATAGAATGAGGGGCTGAGCACACCAAGGGTGCTCCCCAACCAGCTGTGACTGGTTTTCCCCCTCACCCTGAACCCAGAACAAAGGGTTTTTCTGTATAAAACTGGGGCTGTGTCCCCACAGAATCTGTTCTGCTTTGGATCCTGACAGGAGGGGGCTTGCTGCTGGTGGGGCCCAGGAGGGACCGCCATGGGGGTTGCCTCCCTGCTGGAGGGCCCTGTGTGCTGGCCCCTGGGCCCTGCCTTGCCCCCTTGATGCCTCCAGGACTTTGAGGGCGACTTGCTTTATTTCCCTTGCCCCAGGACCTCTGCAACAGCCTGCTAGCGCTCTGGGAGCGCTATATCGCTATTTTTGCCAGGAAGAAGAGCGTGCATGCTCTGCAGCGCTCAGCTGCCATCCTTGCCCCCAGAGGGAATCCCCAGCGTAGGGATTCCCCCGTAATGGCTGTTCCGTGTGGGAGCCTACCCCGCCGCCTGTCGGCTTATGGTAATTAGGCGCGGGTGCCCACCCCGCTTTGCGGCCTTAATTTGTGTCTTTGCGGGTGCCCACCCCGCTAAATATGCCGCCATCTGCTTTTATTTAAAAGCGGGTGCCCACCCCGCTTATTTCCGCTCATTTCTATGCCTTTTGATGCGCGGGTGCCCACCCCGCGACTTTGCTTGCCTGGGGGTGCGCGGGTGCCCACCCGCGACTTTGCTCGCCTTTTGGTGCACGGGTGCCCACCCCGCGACTTGATTGCCGGAAGAAAGGACGGAAGGGGAAGTGCCGCCATTGCCGTGAAAGGAAGTCCCGGTGACCGGTCCCGAGATGGGGGACCGGGCGAAGACGGCGCATCCAGGGACGGGGCTCTCATGAGGTGAGAGATCCCCGCCATGACCGCCAGTACAGAGAAGTCCCGGTCCCAGAAGAGGGACCGGGCGAAGAGAGAGCCCCGCCTGCCGTGCCCAGAGAAGTCTGAATAGCCCGGTGAGTGAGGGGGTGAGAGAGAGGCACCATTGCCGGTGCCGACTTCCTGGGCGGCCCCATTTAGCAGCGGGCCGCCCCAACAAGGGGGCATGTTTATTTTAGAGCCCCAGCTGGCTCCAACCTGGGGGCAAAGTAATTTACCGTTCTTCCTTTTTGCCGCCATACTCCCAGCTGCCCCGCTACTCAGGGGGCAGCTGCAACGATGGGGCCATAATTGTTTTTAGAGCCCAGAGAGGCTCCAACGCGGGGGCATGTGTGTTCAAAGCGCCAGTGTATCCAACGACGCGGGCACATTGTCCTAGAGCCTAGAAGGCTCCAACGGAGGGCGCATGTATGTCGTTTTACAGAGCCTACGTGGCTCCAACGCTGGGTGCCAGTTCCTCGTGTGGGAACATGATTATTCTAGAGCCCAGACAGGCTCCAACTTGGGGACAGGGTGTGTGTCGAGCCTAGGTGGCTCCAACGTTGTGGATATTGTTTCAGGGGCGATTGAGAGCCCCTGCTTCATTTGCCTTCCCAGCTGCGCAGCACTTAGTGCCAGCTGCAGCGTTTAGGCCCTGTGCTTGTCCCCAGCTGCCCAGCAAGTAGTGGGCAGCTGCTACGTTTAGGTTCTGGTGCAACCTGGACTCTGATGTGATTTGGGTGCTAGGAAATGTACGGTGTAGTATGTTTTGCGCACCCTGTGTTCATGCTTTTGGGGTTAGGAAATGTACTGTGTATAGTATATTTTGCGCTCCCTGTATTTCATACCTCTAGATAGGATTTCTGCCTAGGAGGTTGTTTTACCTTGTTTAGGTTGATGGTAGGGAGAATGTACTTCCCTGTGTTATGTACGCCCCTAGAGTAGTTATACTTAGGGGGTTAGGTCTAATGCGTTAGACTACTGAGAATTTGCATAATGTGTTTATGCCCCTGTGATGGATGCAGGATAGGTTTTATACCTGATGCTAGTGTGATGACGCTGAGGTCATTATTGCGCCAGTAGATACTGGTTATGTTCTACATGTACACTTGGTAATTTGTGTTATGTTCTAAGAGTGCTAATTCCTGACAGTGGTCCATGTGGCCCTGTCCCCTGTACATATAATCCCTTGTAAATTCTGCCCGTGCCTGTTGGCACATTGTAGAGTGTGTGTTTTTATCTAATGTGTTGTGTATAATACAAAGGTTATTTTTATAGAATACCTTGTGTGGAGTTTCCTTTGTGGTGGGCCTTGGGTGTTGTTGCTGGGTGCGCGCGCAAACGCTTTACACATCGCCTCAGGGATAAGCCTGTCTGCTCGTGCCAAGCTACCAAGGGGGTGAGCAGGGGTTATCTTTGGCGTGTAACTTCCTTGCCCTGACTAGAGTGGTGGTTTCTGCCTGACTTTGGCGCAAGCCTTAGCCAACCAGAAATCCCATTTCTAACAATCATGTATAAACATGATAAACATTCCTCCAGATTAAAAACAGGCTATTTCTTGAACGCCTGTTTCACTTTACTACATAAGATTATATATCACTGCATTGATAGCTGTTAAAATCAGTACATATGCCCCAAAAGCACCATGATGCGAGAACCAAGAGATGGCACTTTATCATTTGTACTGTATACAGGGCCAATTTTGTTGGTGCATGCTGGGCAATATTATTGTTTGTGAAGCCATTCTATTTTCTCTCTACGACCTCCACTAACAGCATTTTGCTACCTTTCCACTCTTAGGGGTCCATTAGGATGTAGGGCGGATCACCACCGCCCGCATGGCGGTGGTGATCCGCCCTACATCCTTCCCTGCCCGCCACCCATTTCCATGTTAGTATGGCGAGGGGGACCCCGGCGGACGGAAAGACCGTCCACCGGTTTTCCGCCGGTCACACAGGTGACCAGGCGGAAAAGGGGCCTGCTATGGTGGCAGTGTCTGTTAGACACCGCCATCCATATTAGGAAGGCAGCGGGAAGCTGCCTTTCCGTGGTGGCGATGCCGCCATGGAAAGGCATGTGGATATTGACTTCGGGGGCCCTTTGCGGGCCCCCTGGTTATTGGGGGGGTGGTACCCCCCTGCATTGTCATGGAGATGGTGGCAGGTACCTCGCAGTGCCTGTCACCTTGTGCATGACAATGCAAACAGTGCATTCCCAGCATTGTGGTGGGCGGTGCTGTGAGCACCACCCACCACAATGCTGGGAATGGAGGATGCCACCGCCACGGAGGCGAGGCATCCTAATTGCAGGTGCGGGACCGCCGCACCACTAGCGGCCGGTCCCAGCACCGCTAGGGTGGCGGGCGGACTAAAGTCCTAATGGGCCCCCTAGTTGTGGTAGAGCTTGTGTATGCTAATGATGCATGTTACATGCAAGAACTGATTGACTGCATGTACATGTAGTTGACTTTAAAAATTGAGAATGTGGGCCTGATTCACAAAGGTACATTTTCATGTACAGATTTACCCACATGTAAGTCTTCTCCTGCACCTTGGTAGAAATCTACACTTATTTGTACTCACCATTTCTGAGTGTCGATTTACACCTACGTGTAGACTTGCATGTCTTTCTCCCATCAAGTCGGGGTGGAATATCCTACAGCAAGATGTATGAGTTTAAATCTACTATTTAGTAACTTTTCACAGGTTGATGGGGATCTCTGCCACAAAATCGGTGAGCTCCCTATTGGAAAAAATAGCGAACATTATTAAAGTTTATTATTCTGAAACAATGTTAAAGTGTTTACAGTGTATAATATAAAATTAAATGAATTTTTAAAATGTATCATTAAACACGAGCTAATAAAAGAAAAAGTTACAACACATTAACTCATCAAGTTAAATATGTGTTAAATCGCTCATTAATTTAAATGTAATAATTTAGTTCATACACAATTATTCAAACAAATAATTTCAAAATCACTAACGTTCTATTTTTTCTAAAAGTAAAGGGTTTGTGATATGTCAGGAAGTTTGGCGCCCTGCTGTGTTTGCGTAAAAGGTAATAGTATTGCCGTATGGCACGTTGCAGTCAGGATAGAGGAACACACTAAACCCCTAATTGCGTGTGGGTGAGGACCCACACACTTAACAGAAAACCAAGGTCCCGGGCACACGTAAGCCAGGTGAATTACTTATTGTCACAAAAGGTCACATATATATTTCTTAATGTCTGATAATTAATGTCCACGCATAAGTTCCTTCAAGTATTTAATCTTTATGAACACAACCAGCCAACTCGTGTTTCATCACATTTGGGAAGTATCCCGTGAAAGGGTGATATGAGCATGTATATGTACATATGGAAAACTCAAAAGATGGTTGTGAAAACACAGGGTGAACAGTAAGAGAACACCCTTAAAACGTGGAAACCCTAAAAGAAAGTGCCAAAACAATATAATGGTGACTCAGCACATCGGTGACACAGAATCCGGTGGATAAAAAGTGACAAATCTGCAAGACATAGTTGTAACTGGGCAACAACTGGATAGGCTGCTTAAAGTACATTTGTCGAGATTCTTCCCTATGTATGCTAAGTGGTGAGTAGTGAAGTGCGCCTGATTAATGATAATTGATGCAAACAATGCGTGAAAACTAGAGCTAGGATATAACTAATAGTTATTCTCAAACCTTGAGAGAACGTATTATTCAATGTGATGAGCGGAACATAGGAGTTACGAAAAGCTGCGCAAGTTAAAAAAGAAACTCCCAAAGAGTAAAAAGTATGACAGTGCTACCTGTTTTAGGAGCGCCGTAATCGGGTAGGGTCTATGAAGAAAACTTGCAAGAGAAAATCAAGATAAGAGAATGCTCCAAAGTAAAGCGGGGGAAAGAGACGGAGGAGGGATGGAAATGGAATAACAAAAGTAAAGCCTCACCGCTTCGCCGGTGATAATTCCAGACCGGCACAGCTGGCAGTAGAGGATAATTGAATAGATTACCCAGGGTGGCGAGTTGTCAGGAAAAGTCAATCCTGAAACATTACAGAAGGCAAGCTTCAAAATCTATACAGCCAAGTGGCGTGCAAGCAATAAAGCGAAAGGGCAGAGAGCGTAACTAGATCTTACCGGAATGCCGGAGATCTAAGGTATTTAGAAGTGGAGCCTGCCTGAGAAGTCCGCTTCTGTGGCCAAATCGCACATTATTAAAAACAGAGTCTACGAACGGAGTCACAGTGTGATGAAAACTAAGAGTAAACCAGGATCTTACCAGGGTGCTGGCGATCCCAATTAGAGCGCCTGTCAAGACGGAGTACGGTGAGTTCGCCGTATTAATTCCTGTAAAAAAATATCAAAAACTTACTAACCAACTCCTCAGCTCTTGCGATGCCACTAACTCTGTGATCAGCGAGGCCACGCCATGTGGCGGTAGGCCCCCGCTGTTCGATGGCTCAGGCCTACACTGCGGGCCAGCAGGGCACACAAAACCTGACCTGTCCGGACCGCCGGGATGGGGCATCATCGCAGGCTGCACACCCGCTCAACACTTACGGTGCCCCTACCTCAGTCCACTGAAAGTCACCGTCCCGTGGCGGTGTGCCTGTGCCGGCCACAGTGCATGCTGTGCAAGCAAGTCTGGGCTTTTTTATTGGCAGGGTCACGTGTCCTGTAACGCCTCTGCTTGATGGGTGTGGTGTGGGTGTATACTAGCCGTGAGGGAGTGGCTGTGGCTTACTGAAAACTAGACCTGTGACCAGCAGATCACTGCAATGAAAACCTGGGCCATGTAGCGTTGTCGTCCCTCCCTGTAAACGTAAGGAGAGTGGGCTGGCCTGGCATATGCCAGTCCTGTGTGAGGCTGTGAAGAATGACTCCGGAGCTATGGGTGTGGTTCTGTCCTGGGCTGTATGAGGAATCAACTGATGTGGGTGTCTCTGCCGCCACCCGGGCCACAAGCTCAAATGTGTCACCTTTAGAACCAAGTCCCACAACATGGCCAACATGGAAGGTAGGGGGAAATCTCCAAGAACTTATAAGTTCACTATATACTCTCCTTGCAGTACTCCAATGATCCAATCTATACACATGCACTTAAACAATGACTGAGACAAAGTTACATAACCAAAGTTTTCCACACTGCCAGAGGTAACATGATTTCGTGAGCTGTCTACAGCACAATGTAATGTGGTAGGGTTCAGGGGCATCATGCATACATATTGAACACACGGACACAGTTAGATAGATAGTGGAACTGGGTACGGGCACGCTCGGCCCCTTTTTATTACCAGGGTCTCATGTCCAGTGACGCCTGTGCTGGATGCGTTTGGGGTGACTGTAAACCAGCCCTCAGGGAATTCTTGGAGCTGGCAACAAGTACAACAGTAATCTTCAAATCACACACAGAGATTCTATCATAAAGAGTCCATGACTGGTGCTGCACTAAGGTAGGGGCAGCAGATCTGAAATCATACACAAAAGATTCTATCATAAAGGGTCTATGAGTTGTGATGCACTGAAGTAGGAGCATCAGAAGCATTCAGCGTGTGTGCAGGCAGCGATGATGCGTGGAGCGGGCAGGCGGCACTGGGAGCAATGTGTCTTGCCTACTGGACTGCGTCATCTGCAATCACGACTCAATCTGAATTGTGAGCCCTGCTGTCCGCAGTGTAGATGGAAGGCAGTAGTCAGCGGAGACATCGAGGAATGCTTTTTGGCACTTCCTATTGACAAAATCCAAGGACATAGAGTACAGTTTACTCTGCAATTAATACATCAAAACCAAATTTGAACTGTGAGCTCTGGTGTCCGCAGTGCAGACTGCCATTCAGTGTTCCTTTGGACTTGCAAGATGAATTTGGTCATTGTACTAAAGCTATAACTGATATAAAACCAGTTCTTGAAGCAAGGATATTAAAAGGATATTGTTTGGATACACTTGGAGGACATTGACTTTTATACATGGATTATGTTATAGTTAGTTGCCTACTGGCCTGTGAAATTAATGAATCAAGATTGAATTTTAATGGTGAGCCCTGCTGACCACAGTGTAGGTCGGAGGCAGCAGTCAGGAAGGGCCCACAGCCACGTGGCGTTGACTTGAACTGCAGAGTTAGTGTTACCTGAAGCACTCAGCGTGTGCTCAGCCTGCGATGAATCGTGGTCCGGGCGGGACACACTGGTAGCAATGTCTTTTGTCTAATGAATTCTGCCTTAATAAGGCTATGTGGCGATGACTTGTGGTGCACTGAGTTATTGGCATGTGAAGCAGTGAGCGTGTGCGCAGCCTGCAATGATGCATGCTCTGGGCGGGCCGCACTGGATGCTTGTGTGGTTGGACAAATGAGAATCAGTCATCTATGGATTTACATATAAAACATTTTATTTAAATAAAAACAACAAAAAAAAGTAGGTACAGCCATGGCGGGTCATCCCTCGATAATCTGTGAATCACAGCCTGCAAGCCAAAAAGCAAGATAAGATTGTGCGTCATGCGCCCATCAAAGGAGAGAGAGAGAGAGAGAAAGAGAGAGAGTGAGAGAAAGAGATCAAGAAAGAGAGAAAGAGTGAGAGAGGAAGAGAGAGAAAGAGTGAGAAAGAGAGGAAGAGAGAGAAAAAAGAGAAAGAGTGCGAGAGCGAGAAAGGAAGAGATTGAGAAACAGAGTGAGTGCCTACAATGCGGACAAAATCCTCATAGCTCAACTTTCCGCCACCGGTGTGTCTCTAACCATGTGCCAGGACATACTCTAGCCCTCAAGCTCACTCACCTGAAACATAGTATATAATCAGTATGGCAGAGTACATACAACTGCATATGCCTTCATCGCTGTGCCATTTGGGCACCCAGGCTGCTACACCCCATCCACTCCCGCCGCCCAGAGGTGTCTGCTTGCCCCTGCGCACCCAGGCTGCTGCACCCCATCCACTCCTGCCACCCAGTGGTGTCTGCCCACCCCTGCGCACCCAGGCTACTGCACACCATCCACTCCCACCGTCCAGAGGTGTCTGCCCTCCCCTGCGCACCCAGGCTGCCCAGAGGTAACTGCCTGCCGCTGCGCAAACAAGCCTCTCTACTCACCTTCTACCACCGGCGTGTGTGTAAGAGGGCCCACCACGTGCCGAAGCAACATCCTCAACTGTCGCTGGATTCTGGGGCACAGGCAACCAGCGCATGCTGCTGCACCCCGCTGAGGAGTCATGTATGTACAGTCAGCTGCCTTTGGTGTACACGCGGTCCAGCCGAGCTCACAATTCAAATCGGGTCTTGATTGCCAGGATGGTGTATCCAGGCCACGCATCATCGCAGGCTGCACAGCCGCTCAGCTCTGGTGGGACAAACTCAGTGGAACTCAAGTTATCGCCACGTGGCGGGAGGCCCATGTCAGGTAAAGTGCCTCAGCTACCACCAACTCTGTGTACTTCAAGTCATGGAAGAGAATGGAAATGGCCTCCAGCATGTGCACCCAGCCCTTTTTGGTGGCAGGGTCACGTGTCCAGTGACGCCTGTGCTTGATGGGTGTGGTGTGGGTGTAAAGCAGTCGTGAGGGACTGGCTGTGGCATACTGAGAACTAGACCTGTGACCAGAAGATTACTACAATGAAAACTTGGGCCATGTAGCGTTGTCGTCCCAACCTGTAAGCGGAGGGGGTAGGCCTGAGGCTGTGAACAATGACTCCGGAGCTATGGGTGTGGTTCTGTCATGGGCTGTATGAGGAAATACTGATGCGGGTGTTCCTGTTGTAGTGCTGCCGCCACCCAGGCCGCAAGCGCCAATATGTCACCTTGTGACCCAAGTCCCACAACATGGTCAACATGGAAGATAGGGGGAATCACTGACTCTACATTCATCCATACTTCCAAACATGAAAGATCGTGCAAATGACATATCTGATATGAATGTTTATTGCACATTCAGTGGAGTTTTGCAACTGTAGCAATACAGGGCCATGCAAAGCCCAAATTTCAGTTTTTGACACATGGAGGGCAGCCAATTAGCCAAGCTCGTGCTCGGGGTTAGGCTCTACCAACATATGTACTTATCCAATCACTCTGCCAATCCCCAAGCATTTATAATTTTACTATACACTCTCCTTACAGTACTCTAATGATCCAGTCTATACACATGTACATACAATGACCGAGACAAAGTTACATAACCAAAGTCTTTCACACTGCCAGAGGTAACATGGTTGCGTGTGCTGTCCACAGCACAATGTATTGTGGTAGGGCCCAGGGGCAGCATCATGCATATATAATGAACACACAGACACAGTTAGATAGTGGAACTGGGAGCGGGCACGTGCGCTCGGCTCCTTTTTATTACCAGGGTCACATGTCCAGTGATGTCTGTGCTGGATGCATGTGGGGTGAGTGTAAGCCAGCCCACAGGGAATGATCAGTGCTGGCAACAAGTACAACAGCAATTATTGGATCACACACAGAGATTCAATCATAGAGGGTCTATGACTATGCTGCACTAAGGTAGGGGCACCAGATGTGAAATAACACACAAAAGATTCTATCATAAAGGGTCCGTGACTTGTGGTGCACTGAGATAGGGGCAGCACATCTGAAATTATACACAAAAAATTCTATCATAAAGGGTCCATGAGTTGTGGTGCACTGAGTTAGGGGCATCAGAAGCATTCAGACTGTGCACAGCCAGCGATAATGCGTGGTCCGGGAGGGCCGTACTGGTAGCAATGTCTGTTGCCTACTGGACAGCGTCATCTGCAATAGCAAATCGATCTGAATTGTGAGCCATGCTGTCCGCAGTGTAGATCGAAGGCAGTAGTCAGCACAGACATCGAGGAATGCTTTTTGTCACTTCCTCTTGACAAAATCCAAGTACAATTCTGTCTGCAAATAATACATCAAGACTGAATTCAAACTGTGAGCTCTGCTGACCGCAGTGTAGGCGTATGGAACAAACGATGAAATATGTACGGACTACATTGTCGAAATATGTAGGTTTCATGGATGTTATAGTTAGTTGCCTACTGGACTCTGAAATTAATGAATCAAGACTGCATTTGAATTGTGAGCCCTGCTGACCACAGTGTAGGCCGGAGGCAGCGGACAGCAAAGGCCCACAGTCACGTGGCGTTGACTTGAGCTGCACAGATTGGAAGCATTTGGTCTTCTTAACCGATTATAGTCTCTTACACAATTTGCATCGGTACTAATCTTGAATTGTGAGCCCTGCCGACCACAGTGTGGGCTGGAGGCAGTGGTCAGGAAGGGCTCACAGCCACATGGCGTTGACTTGAGCTGCACAGAGTTATTGGTACCTGAAGCACTCAGCGTGTGCACAGCCAGTGATGATGCTTGGTCCGGGCGGGCTGCACTGGTAGCAATGTCTGTTGCCTACTGGACTGCGTCATCTGCAATCGCGAGTCTATCTGAACTGTCAGCCCTGCTGACCGCAGTGTAGGCTGGAGGCAGTGGTGAGCAAAGGCCCACAGCCGCGTGCCGTTGACTTGAGCTGCACAGATTGGGAGCATTGGGTCTTCTTAACCGATTATAGTCTCTTACACAATTTGCATCGGTGCTAATCTTGAATTGTGAGCCCTGCCGACCACAGTGTAGGCCGGAGGCAGCAATCAGGAAGGGCCCAACAGCCACGTGGCATTGACTTGAGCTGCACAGAGTTAGTTGTACATGAAGCACTCAGCATGTGGACAGCCAGTGATGATGCGTGGTCCGGGTAGGCTGCACTGGTAGCAATGTCTGTTGCCTACTGAACTGCGTCATCTGCAATCGCCAGTCTATCTGAACCGTCAGCCCTTCTGACCGCAGTGTAGGCTGGAGGCAGCGGTGAGCAAGGGCCAACAGTCACGTGGCGTTCACTTGAGCTTCACAGGTAGTGGCACCTGAAGCACTCAGTGTGTGCACAGCCAGCGAAGATGCATGGTCCGGGTGGGCTGTACTGGGAGCAATGTCTGTTGCCTACTGGACTGCGTCATCTGCAATTGCGACTCGATCTGAATTGTGAGCCCTGCTGTCCGCAGTGTAGATCAAAGGAAGTAGTCAGCACAGACATTGAGGAATGCTTTTTGTCACTTCCTCTTGACAAAATGCGAGGACATAGAGTACAGTTCACTCTGCAATTTATAAATAAAAACTGAATTTGAACTGTGAGCTCTGCTGTCCGGAGTGTAGACTGCCATTCAGTGTTCCTTTGGACTTGCAAGACGAATTTGGTCATTGTACTAAAGCTATAACTGATATAAAACAAATTCTTGAAGCAAGGATAGTAAAAGGATATTATGTAGGCTTTAGGGATATTATAGTTAGTTGTGTACTGGGTTCTGCAATTAACGAATCAAGACTCAATTTTAATTGTGAGCCCTGATGACTGCAGTGTAGGCCAGAGGCAGCGGTCAGCAAGGGCCCTAATCCACATGGCATTGAGTTGAACTGCACAGTTAGTGGCACCAGAAGCATTCAGCCTGTGCGCAGCCTGAGATGATGCGTGGTCGGGGCGGGCCGCACTGGGAGCAATATCTCTTGCCTATTGGACTGCATCATCTGCAATCGCGACTCTATCTAAATTGTCAGCTCTCCTAACCGCAGTGTAGGCCGGAGCAGCGGTCAGCAAGGGGCAACAGCCATGTGGCGTTCACTTGAGCTGCACAGAGTTAGTGGCACCTGAAGCACTCAGCGTGTGCGCAGCCAGCGATGATGCGTGATTTGGGCGGGCCGCACTGGGAGCAATGTATTTTGCCTAATGAATTCTGCGTCAATAAGGCCACGTTGCGGTGACTTGTAGTGCACTGAGTTAGTGGCATCAGAAGCATTCAGGGTGTGTTTAGCCAGCGGTGATGCCTGGTGCGGGCGGGCCACACTGGGAGCAATGTCTCTTGCTTACTGGACTGCGTCATCTGCAATCGCGAATCGATCTGTATTGTGAGCCCTGCTGTCCGCAGTGTAGGTGGAAGGCAGTAGTCAGCGGAGACATCGAGGAATGCTTTTTGTTACTTCCTCTTGACAAAATCCGAGGACATAGAGTACAGTTCTCTCTGCAAATAATGAATCATGTCTCAATGTAAATTGTGAGCTCTGCTGACCGCAGTGTAGATAAGAAAAGATGAAATATGTATGGAATACATTGTCGAAATGTGTAGGTTTCGGGGACGTTAAAGTTAATTGCCTACTGGACTCTGAAATTAATGACTCAATACTGAATTTGCGTTGTAAGCACCGCTCACCGCAGTGTAGGTCAGAGGCAGCAATCAGCAAGGGGCCACAGGCACGTGGCATAGAGTTGAGCTGCACAGTTAGTGGCACAGGAAGAATTCAGCGCGTGCGCAGCCTGCGATGATGCGTGGTCCAGGCAGGCCGCACTGGTAGCAATGTCTTTTGTCTAATGAATTCTCCCTTAATAAGGCTACGTGGCAATGACTTATGGTGCACAGAGTTAGTGGTATCTTAAGCACTCAGCGGGTGTGCAGCCTGCGATGATGCGTGGTTCGGGCGGGGCACACTGGGAGCAATGTCTCTTGCCTAGTAGACTGTGTCATCTTCAATCACGAATCGATCTGAATTGTGAGCCCTGCTGTCCGCAGTGTACATCGGAGGCAGTAGTCTGTACAGACATAACTCTGTGGTGCTGTGCCACTGGGTTCGCAGGGTGCCTGTGTCAAAGAGGCTCGAGGTCACGGCAGCTGCCTCGTGGCAGGGTGAGGGCCGCCACTCTGGCAGACGCATTGGCCTTCCCAGAAGTGAACCACTCCCAGAGCCCCAGCCTATTCTAGCGGTCTGTGCTCTACATATGAGGTCAGTCCAGCACATTACCGCTACACTTGTCATTGTGTGCATTTTTATTGATGGGTGACTTGCATCCTTCACACATACTTTGTTCCCACATCTACCAACATTCAGCTACTGTATGGCTGAGGGGGCCATGCCCTTTTGGGAAGGTTTGCTGTTCTGCGCTGCCTCAGTGGTAGTAGGGAGTGGTCCGAGGGGGAGGTCCGGGGGGTGGTGGCAGTGGGTGTTTTGGCCTTCTTGGATGTCGGAGCAGCATGATCAGTAGCTCTATGACATGTGTTGGTCTTCAGATGTGGTTCTGGGCTAGGCTCCCTTTTACACTGCAGGTAGTCGTCCTGCTTTACACCAGTAAAAGGCAGATGTTAAATTCCTACTGCTAACGCGGCTTATCACCTGTTTTTGGATCGTATCACAGATTTCGCTGGTCATTGACAATATCGGGAAGTGGTGTTTTCGTGTTATTATTGCACGGGAACGCCTACTCTGCATATCATTAGCGTTAGTTGTCGCTCTCATTTGTGGCGATTAGTTTTGCGGAAGCTATCGCTGGAAAACTGGCGATATCGGCTGTTTTCACCAGGTTGAGAATGAGACGATAATTTAAAATCACTGAAAAAAAACATGGGTTTAATGAACATTATAATTAGAAATTAGCATTTAAACATTCTTAGAAATTCACAGAAAAAAACATATATTTCAGGGACATTATAGTTAAAAATTAGCATTTAATAAACCTTTGAAATTCACTGAAAAAACCATAGGTTTCATTGACGTTATAGTTACTTGGGCATTTCACTCGTACAAAACCAGAAAAATTTGGCCGTTATAGTTAGTAGAGCTAACTCTAACTCGCGCCCCGCGAAGCACTGCTGATGACATCACACATTACATCACTCATGACATGGTCAGTGATATCACTGATGACATCACTGATGACATCACTGATGACATCACTGATGACATCACTGATGACATCTCAAATGACATCACTGATGACATCACTGATGACATCATCCATGTGATAATTTTATGCACCTCCTCACACCCTAATATAACCTTTGATACACCCACTCTAAAATACAGACTACCATTTTTGAAATCATAGACAAACCAATAGAAGTTACTACATACCCACTGACTAATTCCTAGGTATACACACACATCCATTCATTCACCCTTAGAGTCAGTCATACGTGCAGCCACTCATCAATACAGCACTATCATATGCACTCATACTCCTATACAGACACTCATACACAGCCACCCATCCATAGAGTTATTGACACACCTAGTTGGTCATGTAAAGAATTAATAACACTGCCATTTACTCATCTATACAGTTATACACACACCACCTCACTCATGTATACAGATACTAACACATACTTACTCTCTTATACAATCACTGACACAAGCACACACTCATCCATACAGGCACTCTCACAATCACTCACTCACATATAGTCATTTATAATCTCCAACACTCACATATACTGCCTTTCATGTAGTTACTCACACATGTACCACTGAGACATCTAAACACGCACAAACACATCCATACACACACTCACCCACCTATACAGCCATTCACAGATGCATTCTTGATCTGATACACCCAGTGACTCACCCACTCACACATCTATGCACAAAGTCACCCACCCCCACCCACCCACACAAACAGTGAGGGACCCATACAAATACTCATGCAACCAATAAATTACCCATAAAGATACTCATGTAGCTACTCACTAACCCATGCAGAGGCTTACACAACAACAGACAGATACAGAAATTCACACACTTTAGTCACTAAGCCATGCATTCAGTAAGACACAATTAATCACTCACTTGTACAGTCAGTCGCACACCTATTAAATCCTCCATCCAGATACTTATACACCAACTTATTCTTCAATACACCTTGGCATTAACATATATAAAACATATTTAAACTTTATAGAAACAAACATTAACTGGATGATGTCATCAGTGATGTCATCAGTGACGTCATTTGAGATGTCATCAGTGATGTCATGAGTGATGTCACTGACCATGTCATGAGTGATGTAATATGTGACCTCATCAGCAGTGCATTGTGGGGGCACGAGTTATAGTTAGCTCTATTAACAATAACAGCCACATTTTTTCTGGTTTTGTACGAGTTAAATGTCCAACTAACTATAACGTCAATGAAATCTATGTTTTTTTCAGTGAATTTCTAAGGTTTTTTAAATGCTAATTTCTAACTATAACGTCCCTGAAATCTATGTTTTTTTCAGTGAATATATATATTTATATATATATTTCCAAACAAATTGCCCGGAAGCCTTCAGGAGGGCCCTCGGCAGATCTCACACCATCTGGTCTCTGCATGAGACTTCCCTGGATATCACGCTATGTTGCATTCTTCGCCTTGGCTGGAAACAAATTCTGACCTGTGCAGCGCAGTGATCCTATGAGGAAATAAACTTACCTGAATGCCACGCGTCCTACTAAGAATGTTTTTTCAATGCTCAAAATATGTGCAAGGGGTAACAAAACCCACTCAGGGAAAGAGGAAGGGACTACATGTCCCAGCATGCCTCACTATGCAAACCAACTGATGGTGATTAAACAATTAAAAGCATGCTGCCATGAACATAAAAGAAAGCGTGGCTGTACCCTTTGTTTTAGTAGCAAGCCCATGATGAAGAGGTGTCTAGCCTCGAAATGTATCGGCAAAGAATGCAACGTAGCGTGATATCCAGGGAAGTCTCATGCAGAGACAAGATCGTGGGAGATCTGCCGAGTGCCCTCATGAAAGCTCTCGGGCAATTTGTTTGGAAATATATATATAAATATATATATTCACTGAAAAAAACATAGGTTTCAGGGACGTTATAGTTAGAAATTAGCATTTAGCGAAGCGAGTGAAACCCAAAGCAACTGGGCATCTGATGAAGGCATTAGCTGAAATGCATTATGCCCGTTGTTGGTAAATTAAAGGCTGCCGAGAAATTCCCCGCTGTGTCCTCTGGCCTTTCTTACGGAGGGACTTGTTTGCATATAATCATGCGTTGGCCAGTTACGTGTGTACAGAGGACCCGCCTTACAAGAGGCCTGTGACAAACATTGGCAATATGGTGGAAAGTGTCCGAGGTATCGGAAGTTACAGGCTCACCCTGGGGACAAGCGAGGCATGTGGCCACTGCTGCTCGCAGTCCGTGACTGCACGGGATGTGGGATTATTATATCTGCACGCCACAGCCCGGTTTTGGACTCTGTACCGGTGGTTGAGGCATTGGGGACTCAAGGCTGCTTCAAACACTGTTATTGCAGGATTCCCTTGGCTCATATTGGCCCTCTACCCTCTTGCTGGGCACAAAAGCACTCACAGTAGAATAACATGGCTCCGTTACCGAAACTTACCGGGATAATGCCTGTTGGGAATTGAAGTCCTTTAAACATCAGATGGCAGCTGGAGGCAATAAATAACGGAGCCAGCTACACTCCATATTATGGGAGCGCCGCAGAACATGAATGGAGGAAGCGAGTGAAACCTGAAGCAACTGGGCGTCTGATGAAGGCATTAGCTGAATTGCATTATGACTAGGGGTGGGCGGAATTTGCGTAGTCGCGTTACGCAAATCTCCGCGAAATGGTTTAAAATCTCCGCGAACACGCAGAAATTCCGCGAACACGCGGAATTGCTTGTTCGCGATGCTTTTTTCCTGTTCGCGACCGCTGTTTGCGTGCTCGGGGGGAAATATCTCGCGAACACGCATTTTGAGATCGCGAACAAGCAAAAATTCCGCGAAGCCGCGGAAAGCAACATTTTGGGCAATTCCGCGTTCTCCGCGGAACGCGAAATTACCTAAATTCCGCAAATTCCGCGAGCGGAGCGGAATTTACCACCCAGGCCTAATTATGACTGTTGTTGGTGAATTAAAGGCTGCCGAGAAATTCCCCGCTGTGTCCTCTGGTCTTTCTTACGGAGGGACTTGTCTGCAACCTTTCGTCAAGGAACTTCCAGCGTACATCAGAGACACTGGCGATTTCCTGACCAAAATCTATGATTTATCTTGGCATGATGACTTTGTTTTCTTGACCCTTGATGTACAAAGCCTGTATACCAGTATCAGGCACAAAGATGGCCTAAATGCACTCAAACACTATTTAGGCACCAGACCCATACAGCTACATCACCACACAGTCATGTTATTACATATGACTGAGTGGTGTCTGGACAACAACATCTTCATCTTTGACAGGCTATTATACAAGCAGACACAAGGGACTGCCATGGGTACCTGCTTCGCTCCCAGCTATGCTAATTTGCATATGGGCTGGTGGGAGGAGCAGGTACTCATGAAAAAACATGCAAGTCACTTCACCAACAATGTCGTTCTATATAAAAGATTTATAGACGACATTTTTATCCTATGGCAGGGCACTGAACAAAGTGCAATTGATTTCGTGTCTGACATCAACGAAAACTCTCTTAATCTTAAGTTCACATGCACTACCAGCAAAAAATCTATTGTCTTTTTAGATCTTGAATTGTATATAGAGAACCAGAAAATACAATCTAGGACGTTCAGGAAACCAACGTCAGGGAATGCTATCCTTCATGCTGACAGTTTCCATCCTCGCAAACTCATAGAGAGTATCCCATATGCAGAATGCTTGAGGATGAAACGAAACTGCAGCACCCTAGCCAGTCTTCAGACATCTACAGACAGTCTTTTCACACGGCTAAAGAATAGAGGTTATGACACCAAAACACTCAGATCAGCACAACAAAAAAGTGAGAAATTTAAACGGGAAGAACTTATTTTCAAGGATAGCACACAACAATCACAGAAGACAATAGACTATATACCCAGAATCATCACAGGTTACAACATTTATCACCAAAATCTAAGAAAGATTCTTTACAGACACTGGCACCTAGTACGAAATGACCCCACCATAGGACCAATCTGTACCAAATTCCCCCAGTTGGTGTTTAGAAAAGCTAAGAGCATGCATCAGGAATTGGTTAATAATGCACCTACACACACCAAGGGGGGCACCTGGCTCAGACCCCAGAGGGGCTTTCAGAAGTGTTCCAAATGCAAAGCCTGCAAGTATGGTGTGAACACAAGAACCATTTCTCTTCCCCTTAGAAAAACCCCATTTGAGATCCGAGGGAGTTTTTCTTGCAAAACGGATTTTGCAGTATATGTCCTCGCTGTACCTGCAACAAATTGTATGTGGGGAGTACGATACATCCAGTACATGTCCGGATATTACAACACCTCAGGGCCATCACAAATGATGACCCGACATATCCGGTAGCGAGACACATCAATCTACATCATGAGGGCAAAATAGAAGAAATATCCTATTTTGTCATTGACAGTATTGCAAAAAACATTAGGGGAGGGAACAGACAATTGTGTCTGAGACGACTGGAATCTAAATACATCATACTTCTGGACAGCAAGATCCCCAATGGGATGAATGCTGACGAAGCACTTAATGTACATCTTTAGTAACTAGGGAATGCCAACTGTGCACGCATCCCGCTCTTGAACTCCGATCCTTAACACATGGTTCCTTTTTTCTTTTCGTTTTTTCTTAATCCTTTAATTTTTCTTGGCACATACACCTTTTCCATATACGCTCTATTTTCAACATTTTTGCTTGTCTGCCCACTTGGGCTTTACTCCAAAAGTAAAAGCAAATACTTTGTTTGACAAATTGTATTTTACAAATCATTGCATTACTATGACTTATGCATTTCATTTATACGTCAAACTAAACTATAGTGCCCTTTTTGCTAAAATGCATTAATGTTTTTTTCAACACAAGTCAAAAATGTGATGTGTATTTCAATTCAATATTGAATTTTTTGTTTTATGGTTAAGACATACCTGTTATTTCTTTTATGTCTATGTATACAGTTGCTGTGGCAACCATGGTGGAATGTGCCTCGTTTCGGTGATATAAACGAACACTGTAGAGGGACCAGATGTAGTGAAGAAGACGGTTTTCCCGTTGAAACGCGTCTTGGCGTCCTTGTGAAATAAAGTATTTCTTTGATCTATCATCCCACGGAGTCAGCGCCTGGATTTGTATGCGCTCAGAATTCAGGATTGGTTCAATATATATATATATATATATATATATATATTACCTACTGGCGGTCGCCAGTAGGTAGTTATAGTTAGGACCACGTTTCCATAGGAAATCCGCAACATTCTATTTTGAATAACTTTGGCGCCGGTCGACGAATCCTCGCGAAGTTTTCAAAATAGGTGGGGCGCTACGCTCCGCTCCTACCCTGAAAGTCTCGGGGGGATTCGTCAAGCGGGGGCTGAGATAAAAGGGGGGTCCCAAAACGCGTTTTTCCCATGCATTTTTCCATAGGACCTTTAGACGGGGCTACAGCCCGAACGGCTGAACAGAATTACTAGAAATTTGGCAGAGAGGTAGTCCTCAGGTCAAGGAAGTGCCTTTTGTAGGTTTGGTGTAAATCTGTTCAGTAGATTCTGAGAAAATAGCCTTTAAATCAATATATATATCTGAGCCAGCTTACGGTGCGCTTACGGTACGCTTACCGTACGCGTACGGTGGCGTGCGCGAGCGCGATTCTGATTGGCTTTTAGATCTAAGTAAACATTCGAATCGGCCGAAACCAGGAAGCGGCGGCCGCCATTTTCTCTCTCGCACTGAGAGTGATTTTTAAAATATAAAGCACAAAAACATGTAAAGGGGCTGTTTAGACAGCTCCCACACACATAGCCATGTTGAGGGAGTCCCCAAAGTTCCCCCAAGGCCAAAAACGGAATTTTTATTTTTTCGGTAATTTCGCCGATTACGCTTACCGTACGCGTACGGTAAAAAATTAAAAAAAAAAAAAATGATCCACACTCTCTCCACCCCGTGTTCAATTGGTGCCCGAAGGGCACCAATTGGGCATGGCTTATTACGCCTGAGATAAACTAAAATATTAAAAAAAAAAAATAATTAAAAAAAAAATTATCCACACTCTCTCCACCCCGTGTGCAAATGGTGCCCGAAGGGCACCATTAGTGCATGGCTTATAAAATATACAAAAAATTAAAATATTACCTTTCAAAACGAAGTGCATCATATGTCCTCCATGTGCGCACGGTGCGCGAAGCGCATCGTGCGTACATGGCCCATCTAGCATAACGTGGGCACGCGGTGCGCGTAGCGCACCGCGTGCCCACCGTGCGTGCACGGCACTAACTGCGTAAAGTGGGCGCGCGGTGCGCGAAGCGCACCGCGTGCTCACTGTGCGCGCACGGTGCGCGAAGCGCACCATGCGCGCACGGAACGAACTGCGTTAAGTGGGCGCGCACGCCACGAATGGCGTAAAGTAACTTAGCATTTAAAAAACCGTACAAATTCACTGAAAAAACCATAGGTTTCACACACGTTATAGTTAGGAATTAGCATTTAAAAAACCTTGCAAATTCACTGAAAAAACCATAGGTTTCACACATGTTATAGTTAGCGGAAATTTTACTGATAAAAAACCAATGAAATTCCCCCGTTATAGTTAGTGCAGGCAACTATAACTCACGCGACTGCAATCTTCTGCTGATGACATATGTGTCTTTATGAAAAAAAAATATTTGTAATATATGTATAGCTAAAAATGTATGGAAGAAGACATGGGCAAATAAGTGTCTAAATACAGTATTAGCATCAGCAGAGGATTGCGGTCGCGTGAGTTATAGTTGCCTGCACGAACTATAACGGGGGAATTTCATTGGTTTTTTATCAGTAAAATTTCCGCTAACTATAACATGTGTGAAACCTATGGTTTTTTCAGTGAATATAGTTATAGTTAGGACCGTGTTTCCATTGGAAATCTCAAAATTCTATGTTGAATAACTTTGGCGCCGGTTGACGAATCCTCGCGAAATTTTCAAAACTAATGGGGCACTCTGCTCAGCTCCTACCCTGAAAGTCTCGGGGGGATTCGTCAAGCGGGGGCCGAGAAAAAAGGGGGGTCCCAAAACGCGTTTTCCCCATGCATTTTCCCATAGGACCTTTAGTCGAAGGTACAGCCCGAACGGCTGAACAGAATTACTTGAAATTTGGCAAAGAGGTAGTCCTCAGGTCAGGGATGTGCCTTTTGCATATATGGAGTCAATCTGTTCAGTAGTTCCTGAGAAAATTGCAGTTAAAAGCACATACATATCTATAGCCGCTAACGTGCGCGAGCGTAATTCTGATTGGTGGTTACATGTCAGTCAACGTTCGAATCGGTCGAAATCAGGAAGAGTCGGCCGCCATTTTGTTTGTTTTGAGTGCGAGGGTGAAAAAGGAAGGTGGCGAACGTGAAAAGGGGGTAGGGTAGAGAGTTTCTGACCCCCCAGCCTTTGTCAGGGGGTCCCTGAAGGACCACGAAGGCAGAAAAAAACATTTTAATTTTTTGTAAAAAAAATCGCGGGGTGTGCGCACCGTGCGCGCTCCGTGCGCGCACGGTGAAAAACCATTAAAAAAAACAATTTTTAATACGTAGTTTATTGTAAAATAAATATCTAAAAAATATAATAATAAATATATAACTTAGCATTTAAAAAAACGTACAAATTCACTGAAAAAACCATAGGTTTCACACACGTTATAGTTAGGAATTAGCATTTAAAAAACCTTGCAAATTCACTTAAAAAACCATAGGTTTCACACATGTTATAGTTAGGTGGACATTTCACTCGTAAAAAAACAATGAAATTCCCCATATATAGTTAGTTCAGATAACTATAACTCGCGCGACCGCCACTCTATCAAAAGGATGATGTCATCAGTGATGTCATGAGTGATGCCACTGACCATGTCATGAGTGATGTAATATGTGACGTCATGAGCAGTGGATTGCGGTCGTGCGAGTTATAGTTATCTGAACTAACTATAACGGGGTAATTTCATTGGTTTTTACGAGTGAAATGTCCACCTAACTATAACATGTGTGAAACCTATGGTTTTTTAAGTGAATATATATATATATAAAACTTTCAACATAGGGGCTGATATGAAAAGAGAAGTTTTTGGGAAAATGTTGTAAACATTCGTCAAACGACGCCAAAGTTATAAGCAAACAAAAAACGCTTTTCCTATGGAAACGTGGTCCTAACTATAACTATCCACTGGCGACTATATTTATTTATTTATTTATATTGGCTGGAATGGGATATTATTGATTCTGGGTTTGCACCCATACATAGCTCTTACTGTGTTGAACGAAAAACAAATGTACAATATACAGACAAAAACAGATTGGTGGTAAATAAATAATCTCTCCAGAAATAATTTTTGTCAGGAAAAGACTATCGCAATTACTTTGAATTATTCTAAATCAGATCGACTAGTAGTATCGCAGACTGCCCTGTCCTATTCCAAAAATTCTTGAACCTATGTAGCGCTATTCCAGATTCAGTAAACTACATTTTGGAATTACTAATAAATTGCAACAAATGATGTTTACTTCTTCTAGTTCTCATCGTATTCGCAATCTCTCAACCTTCTTTGATGGGCTAATTCTCTAAGTCTGCATTTTTATTTCAATGCATAGATGGACACATGCATATACAACAAACTGGTTGCTGGCCACTGTAAAGAGCTACAAAAAATGTCTCTAAGAACTGAAGTGAGAGGACGTCACTAAAGTACTAATACTAACTACCACTAGTATCTTAGTGACAGGACTCAGGAGTCTCTGCATTACTTCTTACATAATCAGCCCAAGCAAGCGCAAACAAGTACAATTAGGTAGCGCTGAGACCCTGTCTAAAATAATAATCACATACTATTTGTAAACTTAACTAACCTGCGTGTGAACAGCATGCTTGCTAGTTGGGAAAAAAATATTAGCAATAGCATAGAGAACATAAGTAATAATAATAATATTAATAATTACTCACCGAGCCCCGCGACCTCTACTCCTAGCTGGTTCAGCAGGTCCTGGTCTCGGCTCAGGACATCTGACCACCAGTTCATTAGCTGCTGCTGGGTGCGCTGGACACGAGGGTGGCCGTACTCTGCCCGGCGCACTCTATTTCAATGCTACCGGTGCTCCGTCAGTCCGTACCCTGACCCAGGCCTGCCACCTGCTGCCAGGGTAGAGGGGAGGTGGCACTGGACATAAAAGACCAGAACTGACACCTCCACCTCTGAAAACAAAGCACAGGGCCTCACTCTTTCCTGGTGCCTCCTTCAGCAAGGAAGGTGGCTGCTGCCCCTTTTTTGACTCCACTCTGCCATGGCGCGGGGGGGGAGAGAGGAAAAAAAGAAACAGGAAAAGAACTAAGGAAGGTTAAAAAAATAAGGAAATAAAGCAAAAAGTAGAAAAAAAACATAAAATGCACACTCGGAAAGACAAAATGAAAGATAATAAATAAAAATTAGAGGGAAAAAGTTATAGAAGGTAAGGATTAAATAAATTGAAGAAGGAACAAAAAGTAGGCCGAGCACCATAAACAGAGTGAGAAACAAGATGGCCAAGCCCATGCACACCACGTAGTACAGTTCGCGTGAGATTTCCACCTGAGAGTGCATTTCAAGTTGACGTAAGGCGTAAACATCACGTGAAATGGTCGGAACAAGGGAACTCCGCCCGATCACAGCAGTCCGCTTAATGTGGTGGAGGTTTTTTACAACTTCGCGGCATTCTCCGTAGAGTGGTGTTCCATATAGCACAGCGTTCCACATAGCGCGGCTACACAAACTGCGCCAGTGCCTACTCGTGATCCAGCTTTTGTTTCCAAAAGTTTGGGAAACATTGGCTCAAAGTGTTTAATTTCAGTGTTACAGACGCTAGAAAAATGATTTGAGGACTTGTTTTAATTGTAGTTTAAAATCCAACTTAAAGGTCAAATCTGATTTTATATTACTATTTTGCAAGTTACACTTTTAGAAAGTTACCATTTTCCTGCCTAAAACCAAAAGGCTTTCCAGCTGACATCTGACCCCCAATGGCACCCATACAATGTACAAAGGGCTCTGGGTGTGGGGAAGGGGATGGTCCCGAGGCTGTATCTAGACACTCCCTGAGCTTCAAAGGCACCTACCTTGTCACTGGCAGGTGAAGCTCACATATAGTCCTGCTTCCCTTTTGTCTCTCTAATTAGGCTGGCAGTGGGAGAAGAGGGGCAGAACAGAACTGTTTTATGGGGTGAACAAAAGCTTTCCTTTCACCCACAGACTGGCACTGGGCATAAAATTTAACCCACAGAACTCTTGTCAGAACACTCCCGGACCTGTGAAAAAGCAGTAGAAGGACTGCCCTACTGTCTGCAGTGCCTGAAGGAAGACTGGCCTGGAACCCAGGACCTAAGAAGAGACTCCAAGTGACAGTTGGCTAACTTGCTGTTTGAGCTACAGAGACACAATAAGCTTTCAGAGGTTTCTCTTGCTGCAAAAACCCAGCTGACCAGTTTCAAATGGACCCGCCCTAGATTCTACTTTTGGCCTCTGCTGCAGTGAGTCCTAATCCACAAGTGGTGCCCTGCAGCTCCTGGACCCTTGGCTGTTGTTAGAGTGTACTCCTCCTGTTCCCAAACTGCAAGAAATGAGACCTAGAACCGTTTTACAAACTTTTTGCCTGAAGAACCACTGGAGTCTGGGATTGTCATTAAAGCCAGAGCAGTCCACATCACATTTCCCATCTGCTTTAGCTTAGTCGCTTACTCCACCTTCATTAACAACTGTAACAGGGCCCTGCTCTTTAGCAGCCTGCCACTATCGAGTCCCGATTTGGATCCAGCTTGCAGTTTGCACCCCTCCAATGACTCGTTAATGACTATTTTTTCTCCATAAAAGTTTATAAGTCAGAAGGTAAACTTTCCAGTGGGACGAACCTTGTCCATGCATCCGACCCATGCTCCACCATGGTCGGCCTTAACTTTTGACATTGATCAGGTCTAGCGTGACCAGATTACCGCAGTTGGGGTTTTATGTTGTTTGGTGCTATTTTTAATTCACACATTAACATCTCCTGCTTTACCTATTAGATTTTTGTTGTGATGGTGTATTTGTGTTTATTAAAATGTTCCCTATTTTGTTTCCTTAAACCCTTCAGCGTGGCGCGGATTACCGCGCCGTGCTGAAGGTTCCATTGAGCGGGCGGGGCCATGACGGAGTGGTTCCGTCATGCACACAGCGCGACCGACGCGCGTGACGGAACCACTCCGTCATAAGCATTGATGAGGTTAAATGGTTTGGGGTTTTTCTTGTGTTGTGTTTTCACTTGATTATTGTTTGAGTGCAGCAGACATGTTTTACACATTGTCTCCTAGTGCCAAGCTACCAAAGGTTTCCCATAGCAAGGTTTGTGCTAATTATTTGAGGTGGGTCCTCACCCTTCCGAAATAGTAATTTGTTACACATGCCCATTGTGAAATGATGGTCTGACAGACATGCCCAGGAACTATAGATTTTTGTTTCAGTAGGAAAGTTCAAACAATCATATTGAAATATTGCATTACAGTTTACTCAAAATGCTAACCTACTTCAGGCCCAGGAACAGCTTGAGGCAGCTAGTGACACTGCCCAATAGCTTGTGCAGAATCATGAAGATGCTTGCACCAGCCATCAGAAACATTGTCCAGGGCTGGTGAAATCCCAACCCTGGCCTCAGGGACTCACATGCTTAGTGCCTTTCTCAGCTGTGAAGAGCTATTGCATCACTGCTAAAGGTAGCAATCAATGATTTAGGCTTAAGACCTGCAGGGCCCATGGCTAATGCCAATCAGCCTGTCACCCACCATTTCCCAACTCTTTGCAGAGTAGGGAAAGGCTAGGGTGAAACAGGGCTAAACAGGCCTTTTATTCCACAGGGCATTTCCCCAGTGGGCTTGAGCCCCTGGATGCCTCTGTCTCTTCCCCAGCTCCTTGAGGTTAATGCAACAGGCAAAGGGAGGCTTCAAGAGAGAGAGAAAAAGAGAGAGGGAGAGTTTTGAGGGAAAAAAAATCACAGAAGAGGAAAAAGGATAGGAGAGACAGAGGGAGAATGAATGGATGGGAAGAGCGAGGTTAAGCATGGAGGTGATGGGAGCGTGTCTGGTTTGAGCATTTTTGCAGTGCTGATTTGATTGCCCAGTCCAGCACTGGGCTGAAACATGAAACTGAAACTTCAAATCTGCAACTGCTCTGGTTCGCGGTTTTAATTTCAGCTCGAGTGCTGGTTAAATTGAGATGGAGCTCTTTGGCTGCCCTGAGGGTAAATGGAACTCCAGGAATCCAAATGGGACCTGAGCATCAAGCAAGGTAATTAAAAAAAAACTCTTAAATGTTATCTGTGGATGAGGGTGTGCGTCTGTTAGGAAGTGTGTGTATGAGCAGGCATGTGTGTGTTTGGGTGTGTGTGTGTGTGTGTGTGTGTGTATGTTTAAGTGAGAGAGAGTCAGTGAAAGACAGAGTCAGAGTGAATGAGAATTAATTATGGGATGAGTAAGTATGAGTGACGATGAATGTGAGTGAATGAGGAAGAATGACAGTGAGTGCAACTGAGTGTTGCTGTGTGTGAGACACCAAGTAAATCTAAGTGATTCATAGGATGAAGGAGACTATGGGGCACATGTACAAGGGATTGCTCAGCCAGAATGTCACTGTTACCGATGTTCCGGTGGCACAATGCCCTGCTCAAAATTTACAAAGTGTATCTGTGTGAAAGTGGCGAGTGATGGGTGTTGCTGTAGGTGTTCCACCGCAACACCCATTGCTTTTTGATGCTGCCCCAGATTTACAAGGAACTGTAAATCTGAGGCAGCCCCAAAAACTAACTCATGCTAATGCAGGCACTAGATTGGGACAAGTGCAAATACTTTTATTATTCCTCAGTTTTGCCATTTCTATGTCTGCTGCATTCGGCAGCAGACATAGAAAGAGCAAAACGCCATTAATGATTGTTTTTCAACATGAAGGTGTTCCTTCATGTACAAAAACAATAATTAAATAATGATGATTTGCTAATTCTGCAGCACACATAGAATTAGCAAATCACCATTATTGATTTTTTATTTGCAGGAATGGACACCTTCCTGCACATAAACAATAATCCCTGCAACACAGACACCCTTGCATTACTGCGCAAGGGTGTCTGGGTTGGTGCTAGGCAGCTATTTCTAGGGATTCTTGTAAATACAGTGCAAATGTGCAAAATGTCGCCCTGAGGTGTGAAAGAACCCCGTCTGCAGTTGTAATTAGCACGAATGACTTCCTAACACACCAAACATAAAAGTTATGATTGCACCAGTTATAGTCATTTCAAACTGTCCATAACAGTTATGCCAGCAGCTTCCAGAGAATTGTGCTCAAATAAATGTGGAAATTACTATTCTGGGAAAAAAAACTAATTTCTGTTAACGACATTCAGTATGCGCGTACATGAACCATTCACAGCATGTACAAGTATGCTTTGAAGTGAGCTGTCCTCTAATTATTTCTTTCTACTTAATCAGATTAATTATGACGACACCCACTGTAAAATCAACATGCTATGTATAATTACTATTAGCTAGGCGCCAAACGATAAGTAACTACACAGCCCAATAGAGTTCTCTGTAAACATGTCTTAATTAATGATGTGCCTAAACTCATCACAAATCTATCAAATGTATGCTCAGCGCTGATCTCCTAATGTCATGAAACAAGTAATTTTACAATGTCATCGTCCCACATTAATTCTTTGTCCTGCAATTCATGGGCTTATGTAAATGTTTTTTTTTTTTTAAATTGTGCTAGCAAATTCCTAATTCTTAAGCAACCAATCTAGGCCTCTGACTTTGTTTAGATGAAACATGATATTCATTGTCATACCTTCAACATGACTGTGAAGTTTGTATTCTTTGTCATTCAACTGTCTAACATGTAGAAAAAGTTGTGGTCTGGTGTAATGTATTTACCTTCATGGAAAATATCAATCAACGATTCTCATGTTAAGGAGGAGGAAAGGGCTTGTACCCACTTCGATTTCGAGCTCATACTTAGGGAAGAAGAGTCAGAAAATGATTCTGTAAGTAATTTCTCAATCTTCCTGTGGCACCAAATAGGTGCTGGGGACTAGTGCTGCAGGGCTTTTGAGCCTCAGTTTGAACAGCAACATTAAGCTCCTTCTGTGTACCTGTTACACTGCAGTATAGCGCCCTGGCAGGCCGAGGCCACCACAAGTGCCACACCACTTTAACGACTAAGTGAACACTATCCTGAAAAACTCTTGTGTCAAGAAACTTTTACAGAGAGAGCGATGCGCACCTATTGATGGCTAAATAGACTGCTGCTGTGGATGATGTCAGCAATGGAAGTCACCCACGTGATTGACACAAGGGGAGCTGACCTGATGAAGGGCGAAAACAGATACCTTAGCACTCTCCCAGAACACGCCGTCACACTGGTGCAAATCACCAACAACTACACCATAAGCTCACCACAGAAGAGTGTGAGCCAGGACCAAAATGGCTCTGCGACTGTAGGGGTAGTCACTCCAGCTGAAAAACAGTAATACCTCGACTACTTACTAAGGGGCATATTATCAAGTACAGCGTTAAAAATGATCGCCGGTTTAGCGGCAGAAAACTGCCGCTAAAGCGGCGATAATGGGCTTGATGATATGCTCTTGAGAATTCAAATAGAAGTCCATGTTCTGGTGTGAACATGGGCTTCTATTGGAAATCTCCAGGGCATATTATCAAGCCCATTATCGCCGCTTTAGCGGCAGTTTTCTGCCACTAAACCATCGATAATTTTAATGCCGTCCTTGATAATATGCGCCCTAGTAATTTAGGAAACTGTTTTTTTATTGAGGGGGTGAAGTGCCTTCTCAATCAACAACCACAATCCCTGTCAGCTTGAACCACAAAAGTCACAACATTAACTTGTGCATAACTCTCTGGTAGCTTGGTACAAAAGCAACCTCACATTTAGTCTCTTTCTACCTTTGGGACACATTCAAACCACATCAAGAAGATCATTCTCAAATACCGGAAGATGCTTAAAAATGCTCAGGTATTTAAAAAAAAAAAATACTTGCATTCAAACGATGTTCCAGGCTGTGAGACAAGCTGGTGATATAGCGGAAATCTCATTTAAATTGTAGGGGTGAATCATAATCATGTGTAGAGCGCATCCACATATGATCATGCAATTATTGTTAACATGGGGTGTTAAAATTGTGAAACGTATTAACACAATTATATGACCTGCGTTAGTTTATGGATTAATGTCATGGAGAATTAATGTAGAAAATAAATGTAACTAGCACAAGACGTTAACTAGCAGAAAAAGTTAACACTAAGAACTATTGTGCAACTGACATTTACACGTATAGTCAATGTGCTTATTAATTATGTCATTTTGCATATAGGTAAATGTATTGATTGAAATACTACCAATGGTTATGCAATTGTGTTGATGAAAAGAGACACGTCTTATGTTAGCTGAAGTCCTAGGCCTGAAATGCAAGTCTCTGGAAACTCTCACTTTAATAATTAATTGTTGATTTCATGTGCATTGCAGATTCTGTTTTCTCATGTTTTTATTGTATGTGGAGAATACATTCTTTAGGAAAAGTAATGTCTTTGTTTTAGTAAGCTTGGCAAGAAGAGAAGAAGTTGCAATTGTGTGTCTTGGGTCGATAAGGGCAGATCATTGTGCTTCACACAGGAGAACTCATGGGAACCAGGGACAAATTGTATCCAGAATGGTATACTGTCGACATAGTGGAAAATTACCTCCAGGGCTGTACCCGGGATGGATGGCGTGATACGAACTGCACCATGGGAATGTTACCCCTGAATAACTGGCTGTTGGCGTTAGGGATAGTGCACCACTCTTTCCTTGCCTTCAGAGAGAGATCATCTTAGAATGAACTCTGTCTTATGTAGCTTAATGCTACTTGACCAATTGATGGTGGAGAGAGTTAGGGAGACTCTAGGTGCTGACACCTTTTACACTTCTTTCTGAAAATCCTTATGTAGGGATGTCACTTTAGTGCTAGTGTAGGGATAGACTAATGCTTTGCACTCACCAACCCTCAATGCAGGGAAATTTGGACTCATGCCACCTCCTTTTCTGTATTGTACTTCTTGAATAATTGTATTGCTCATGCTGCATCATCTAAACAGGGCACGCAGTTTTGGCTTTATGCTGATTCCTATGTACTTCTATACTCTTGTGCTGGGGTGTCTCTATGTTCAGTTCTTGGCTTTTTAATAAATTAACCAACCTTAACTAGTTGTCCATGGGTTATTGTGTAATCAGGAGAGTTATTGGCTAATTGATTGTTTCTCTAATGCTTTTCCTTCCCTCTAAACTTTCATGCTGCTAAAAAGAACCATCGGAGTTAGACTCTAAAATGGCCTCGAACTTATGGGCCCGGCCTTTCACTGGTCAAATCATATTACAAAGTGGTTCATCAATCCATTACTAGGGGTTTAGGCCTACCACCAGTAACAAGACCCTGCTGTTGTGACAATTGCATGACTTGTTGAAGTTGTTGTGGTGAGGACCCTCATGATCAATGGCATTCTCGTCAATGTCAAGCATTTCTCTAATTGTAAAACAAAATAGTTTATGTATTGTGTTCGATGCCCCTGTGGTATGGCTTACATCTCTAAGTCCACTCAAACAGTCCGGAGAAGAATTCTGCAATACCAGTCTCGAATCAGAAGCCGGATTGAACATGCCCCACTGGTGGAACATTATTTACAATATGGGCATTTACCCAGGTAGATGAAATGGTGGGTAATCGAGATGATCAAACCTTCTATCAGAAACAACAACCGGGTTCGTCTTCAATCATTAAAGGAAAACAAAAGGGTTTGGAAGCTTGAAACAGTCAACAAAGATTTTAATATCAGTGTCAAATGGATTTCATTAGCTCTGCTTAACTAACTGGGTTGTTTGTCATGCTCTCAGTCTGTTTGTTTGACAAACTCAATTGTTTTGTGTTCTTTATTTATAACATGAATGTGGCTCCTTCTCCAAATGTATGTCCATATATTACTATGTCTTAAGGACGTTGCTCTGACCATATTACTATCACATTTGGATGTCTACCTTCCTTTATTAAGAATCAGAGGCCTCTTTTTCCACTGTACATGTGTTCTGCTTAATACTCAGTGTATATCATCAACTATGTACACCCATTGGTGTAATGTGATTGAGGCCTCGTTTGTCATTGCGTATGTACTCTGCTCACTATTCTGTCTATATCATCAACTTTGAACACCCATTATTGTCATTCATTTAGGTTTCATACCTTTTGATCAGGTCTTCTTTGGATATTGCACATTCATTATTGGACAGCATCTCGTACTTTGCCACTTTATGATGTTTGACTCTATAACACTCACCTAGCACACAAAGTGCCAATCTCGGTCATCTGGTCATGCTAGACCAGGGGAAAGTCCTAAGTATAGAATTACCAATATGGAGCGTGGGCCAGAAAAAAGGGACCAGGTTAGTCCAGCTGAAGAAGTTACCTACTCAAAATCTGGTTTGAAGAGTGCAGTTCAGTGTGGGGGAGGTCACCAGGAGCAGGGATCATCACTGTAGCGTGAAGAGAAGGCCAGGCTCCGCAGATGGTTGTAGAGGTAGTGCGAAGATCTAGGTGGATGTTGCAGATGGTCATCGCTGGAACTTCACGTTGGCAGTTACCATGGACTGTCATCACTGGAATGTGAAGTGCAGCTCTCTCGTTGCTTCTCGTTGCTGATGATCACTGTAGCTCGAAGGCTCATGTTCACCACAGCTTCGCATATGTAGGCGGCAGAGTCTCAGTGCACAAGAAAAGCCCCAAACTTCAGGATTTCACCTTTATTGGCAGAGGAGTCCTTAGTGCCAGCCAAGGCTCCAGAACCTGATGAGGCAGCTCTTGGGGATCAGTTACTCAATCTAGCAGAGGCCGGCAGGGTAGCTTAGGCAGGTCCAGCTGCAGCAGGTTGGCTAGGCAGATGCAGTTAGGCTTCTTGATTGTGTTGTGTCCCTGTAGTTCAGAACAGGAGGCCAGTCAGCTAACCCATGGAGTAACTCTGGTGGTCCTGGGTTCAAGGAGCAGGTACAGGCTTCCTTCCTTAGGAAGCAGAGCAGCAGCTATGTCCTTCCAGCAGAAGGGCAGCAGGACAGTCCTACTTCTCAGTCTCCCACAAGGCCAGAAGTGATCTGAAAAGTGGAAGGGGGATGGGAGCACACTGCCTCACATCCTTGCACCCAATTTTCCCCAATGATTCATTGTGAATGCAAAGCATGATAACACTTACTTCAGTAGTAGACTTTAATGTTTCACCCTTGTTGGTGCAGCCTGTGCTGTGTAACTCTAGACACATGTTTCTGGATTAATTCCTTCATCAATAGGGAGCAACAAATCATTTTAAGGGGGCTGCAAATGCTGCCCAAAGTCTTCTCAGGTTTCTGTACCACTCACCGGGTGCAGGTGCATCAACACAGGCTTGTCAGTTCAGTAGCTCAAGGGAGCTTTTTCAAACAGAACGAGGGTGGGAGCACACTGCCTTACATACCAGCACTCACTTTGTCCCACTGTCTCATGGTTAATGCAGTGCATGATAACACTTCAGGAGTTGTCTTTTATTTTTCACCCTTGTTGGTGCAGCCTGTGATGTGTATATCTAGACATGTCTTTCAAGATAGTTGTCCTTTTTCAGTAGAGAGCAACACATTCTTTTTGGGGAGCTGGGAATGCTGCCCTAAGTCTTCTCAGGTCTTGTACCACTTACTGAGTGCAGGTGCATAGGGCGAACTGACTGCTGGGATGTGAGACAGTGTGCTCCCACCATCTTTTTGTTGGAAAAGGCTCTTTTGAGCTAATGAGCTAACAAGCTCTGACTGATGCACCTGCCAGTGCCTTTGAGACACCTTCATCAATTATGTTTATCATCTGAAGAGGAAGACAGCACATTCTTCCCTTTGCAAGAATGGTTTACCTTCATGATAATTAACCAAGTGACTTCAGAGAAGCAGATTGGGAAGCCAAAATATCATCCTCAAGTTTCAGTTTCTACTATCAGCCAAATAATATGCCAGCCCATTTCCCAATTCAGATAGAGAGTGAACTGACCAATTACAAAAAAGAGCCAAAATCCAACTAAATTATTAATTACATATGGATGCTCTGAAGACACGCTCAGATAGAGAGTGAACTGACCAATTACAAAAAAGAGCCAAAATCCAACTAAATTATTAATTACATATGGATGCTCTGAAGACACGCTCACCTTCCACGGTAACACAGCAACAGGCAGCCTCTCTCCTGGTGATGATTCTGGCTCACCATGCTCCCCAAAATACTCTCAAAGGCAAATACCAAATACGGAAACTCCTTGTTATGAGCAAGGCCGGCAAGGCTCCACCACTGCTGACAGGTAGCGTGAACCAGACAGTACAAAAAACAGGTTCAGTGGTTGGGTACAGTTTTTTTATAAGTTTAAAGTGGAATAGGGGTGGCTATGGAAGGACGATTGCCTCATATTGTTAGGAATTTAAGCAAAGGAGGGACAGGATATAATGAAAACAGAAGAAAAATATTAAATTAAGAGGACTAATGGAAAAATTTCTTCATAGAGAAAGCAAGCAGTAGGTGATTAACTGCATACCTGATCCCAAAGGGATCGTAAAAGTGGCTGAAGGGAAGGAAAAGGCATATAAGAGAAAATGCAATAGGCATGCCATTCTGTAAGACCTCAATCTCCAGCCACCAGTGATCGGGTGTGACAACTAGACCAGTAAAAGACTACCGAATCATGCTGCTCAGTTTGATGCCAACTTAAGAACGCACGTAAGACACACCACTGCACTGATAATCTTGAAGAGGGGCAGGCGCTAAATGACTTACAGGAAGAAGGGCCTGCCTCAAGAGCACACTTCAACACACAAAATTAAAATAGCCAGGAACTCTATTCATCAGGCAATGGGAGCTGCTAATAACCTACTCCTGCTGTTCGGTGAACTAGCAGACTTGGTAACTACAGCACCGAGGTAGCGTGTATAGTTTGCCAGGCTAAACAACTATTTAAAAGTGCCAAAAGAACCAGATGGTGATGTAAAGAGATTACAACCAACAGGGCATGGGTCAGTGGCCCCTCAAGTAAATGTATTTGTGGCCAAGACCAGCATAGACACCATAATCAATAATGTGATGGCAGTGGACCTGATATTAATAATGTTCGTGTAACAAGTGGTTGGCAACATTGAGACGCTGCTGGCTGACTTTGAACATGTGTCTCATGGCCACATTGACCAGAACATCAACTGATGGCACTAAGACACAGGGGCATTCCGTTCCACCTTTGCCCACTGGTAGTAGAAGTACAGAAATTGGAGATCCTCAATGTAATCGAGAAAATATCAGGACCAATCCACTGTGTATCCCTTATGGTTGTCACCATTAATCCAAAACAACCAGCAATGGTACAGATATGCGTGCACCTGCCCAATAAGGGGATAAAAAGACACCTCATCACATGATTGACAATATCCTAAATTACCTTAACAGGGTGCAGTGGTTTGCAAGACTGGACCTAAATTTAGGATATGATGAAATTATGTTAAATTAGGCCACTTTTCCACTCCATTAGGACCTACAGCAATATAAACAGCTACATTTTGTGATTTTATCTGCAGCTCAGATATTTCAAAACTATATCAAGCAGACCCTCATCAAAACCTGAAGGGGTACTAAATATCAGAAACAACACTTTAATACCCGCCAAATCCTGCAGTTCGGCCACGCTAAAGAGGATCTAAGATAGAGGAGTCACCTTACACTGAAAGGAACGCTCCTTTCTCATGGATGGAATTGATTTTAATGCTGTGTTTTCTCTTGTAATGGTATTTGTGCAGATCCCCAAAAAGATGCCAGCATCAGAAAAGCCTGAACGCCTCAGAATTTATTTTCAATATTGCCACTTTCTGCTAGAGATTCATTCTTGGTCTTGCCACTCTCCCAGAGCCATTCAGACATTCATAATGAAAAGTTTAGAGAAGTGGAGAGAAGTACATCAAACAGAATTCTTGAAGTACAGTTGGACTTGAGGCTGTCCTCCTCCAGGAGCAACTAAGCTACACATAGGACAAAGTATGCCCAGATGCGGGTCCCTTGCTCACTTTGTCACTGGATTCAAGCTAGCCTGGCTGATGAGGGGTGTTACCCCACAACCGGTCCCAGGATGCTTTTTCTGGTCCGGGAAAGACCTGGCCTGGCAGTTCGGGCTGGACTGTTCCCATGATGAACAGGACCAAGCATGATGTGCATATTGCTGGGTCTGAACTGGGGTGGTGAAGTGAGCTAAAGAACGATGATGGATTCAACCCAGATCTAATAGTGACAGGGCATGAGTGTCTGAAAAGTTTCAGTGCTACGTCCATCATCTCCTTGTGTTTGCTTTGTTCAGCCTAAGTTGGCAGGGTATGCCCAGACGTGGGACCCTTGCTCACTTTGCCCTGGCTAACGAGGGTTGTTACCCCAAAATCGGTCCCAGGATGCTTGTTTCTGGTGCAGAGAAAACCTAGCTTGGCAGTTCAGGCTCGGCTGTTCCCATGAGGTAGAGGATCAAGACTGATTTGCATATGTACTGGGGTAGCAAAGTGAGCTAAAGAAAGATGATGGATTCAACCCATATCTAACAGTGACTGGGGGTGAGTGTCTGAAAAGTTTCAACTCTCCGTCCATCATCTCCTTGTGTTTGCTTCAGTCTGCTTAAATCATCAAAGTTCACATTTGAAATCTGAATTGATGGCCAAATATGGGCTGGGGGAAACAGTACTTGTGCACAACAGGTCATCATGACCCCATAAACTGTCACCACATATGGTATTCCTGGTTTAATCCCACAACAAGCTTTACCATTCAACATCACATAACTCCCATTAGAGAGCTATCTGAATACTGGACGAAATACAGTTGCTGGGAAACCTTTCAGATAACATGACAAGTTTGACTTGGACGCATTACATGGGCCATGGAAAATTACCTCCCTGCAAACTAAAGAATGGCCTAAAGTACTCAAGCAGCCTGTGCCACTAAGAAAAACCTCAGTTGCACCATTCTAATAATGAAAATTGAAAGGTGGAACCCATGCCTTGTGTACAAACCTATTTCCTAGCGTTTCATATCTGCCTACTTTATAGAGTTGCAAGCAGTATTTAAAGAGAAAAGTTAAAATTGTCAGAGCAATAACTCTGTGTATTGTCCAATCTGCACGTGGCACTTCTGCAATTGTAAATGGTAATTGTTCTAACTTTTCTATGTGTATCCTTGTTTATGTTATATTTTTCTTAGCCACAATAATCTGTTCTTTAGTTAAATTATATAGAGAGAACAGGCTGATGGCATTTAGGCGTTTCCCTGGGATGTGGCAAGTATAGAGTGTCTGTAGAGTCCAACTTAGGAATATTATAAAGCTAAATTGTCATTGCCCATGTTGTAACGAAGATATAGCACTCTGTATGATGTTGATAGCAGAAGACATATTGTTGCCCAGAGAATAAATCCTAATAGGCAAAGTGGTTATACCATTGTTTACTACTGCTAGAGCCCTTTCAAAATTGACTCTATCTAGCTCATGAAGTCTTGCAGCAGCTTTCTGCTGTGAAACTTTCCACACTTCATTGCATACTGCATACAAAAAGTGCTTTTGACGTGGATTTCGAGGACCTAACAAAAACTCCTGTATGGCCATACCATCAGAAACAATTGACAGGTGCTGTTTAACCTCAGACAACATTGAACATTTTAGAAAATCTACACACAACTTCCCAATACTGTAAGTTGTGACCACTCCTGCGTGTTCTGTCTGCGCATAATGTGGGTCCATCCTTTTTATCCTAAACCCTTCTGTGTTTTTAGAAAATGTGCTTGACACCTGTTAGTATCTAACGGCTACACTAACTATTCCCCTTTATTGGAATGTGAAGTATTGTATGTCCTATTTCTAAGCATGTTGTCAAACGTGTCCTCATGTAGTTTGTAAATTGTTGTCAATTAACAAAATGTGGGAATGTGGGAATGTTTTGTTTTTTATGGTCCTTTATCTGCACCAAGACAGGAATTCTTCGCTCAGTTTTATTCAGGAAAATCATTTGGCGTGGTATAAGGCATGCCCTATATAATGCTGTGTTCCCTTGAATCTGCCAACCGTTAGTTCCCCACATATATTTGTAAACATCATTGTCTTTCCAAAAGTCAAACTCTTGTACAGACAGCTGGAAAATGAAAAATGCAGAATAAATCATCTTGGTGTCAGTGAACATAGTTTTCTTAACCTGTGAAGGTGTAAGTTTATAACAATAAGACTTTTGGTCAGCTGGATTGTGACCAGAACAATAAGCACTTGTCTGGCAAATGGTTTCGAGCTACCTTGTTATTGTGTAGGGCAGTATTCCCATTGTGTGTAATTAAATACTGCATGTGGAGTATTTGCTCTAGGCAAATAATGGTGACCATAATGGTGAAAACGGAACATTTCATTATAATTACATATGCCTTCATACATTTCTTCACTATTAAAAAACGTATAGTGCTCTAAATCATAAAACATGTCATGCACTGTGTTAATGTCCCAATCATCATCGATAGTATCAGGAGTGAATATATCATTCAATGAAATTAAAAATACGTAAGATATTTGCAAAGTTTCAGTCAGCCCAAATATATCATAGGATACCTTATAGCAAACAATCCCATAAGGAAACAGAACTGCTGAATTGCGTACCAGGGAAAGGTTTCTTCACACTTTGTGTGATGAAGAATGGGGTTTGAAAACCTCCTTTACCAGTTTGACAGCAGAGAATTCTGGAAGATAGTGTCCGTTCAGAATCTGAATAAAGACAGTCACAAAACCAATCCAGATAAAGAGGAAAAGTAATGCATTTGCAATGCAAATGTATATACATGGCGATGTGTGGTATGTGTTTTTGAGCCTGGTGTCAAATTTATGTGACCCTGTTTGTGGAGGTGGATCAGGTTCTGATAAATCTGAAGAGAAGACATCAAAGTAGACAAAGTAGCATGATGTTGTTTGTACAAGGTTTGGTGGCTTGTTGAGATGTGTAGAACTGGTAGATGGCTCTAATACTGGTACGTTGCAGTAGACACCATCTGTGTCTATTTGCAGAATTGAAATCTGTGTTTCCGTACATGTTGATTGTATGGTATTTGTTGATGTAACAGGTAGAAGTGATACTTCAGTGTTTTCTGTCCCCAGCCAGGGAGAAGAAGCTGGTTGTTGGTCAAACTTCCAAAGAAACTTCCTGTAGGGTAGTGTGAGGGGACAGGTAATCACCCAGGTGCCCTTTTGGCCTACTGTGTTGTAACAGCCACATGATGTGGTTTGATGAGGTCTATTGACACAAAGCTCTTCTGTTTTCTAACAGCAAGGGGCAGTACAAGTACAGTCCTGGTTCCTTCAACAGCCAGGACAGGTACAGGTACCTGGTAGGATGTACCAAATTCCTTTTTGTCTGCAATCTTTTCCTAGACCAGAACACTGATCTTTGGGATCCAACCAGCAATTGCTGGTGCTTCTTTCCCTTCACCAGTGGTGGAATGTTTGTGCTGGACAGTGCTCTGAGCGTCTTGTAAGTTGTTCAAATCCTGTAAACCATCCAAACGTTCATTGATGTCAAAAGGTGTTTCCATTGCCACTGTACTTGGACTGTCGAGGTCTAGAACTCATCTTAACACTGAACAGGATTTCATAGGGTGCCCAACCACCAAGGGATTTTCTAGGCAGATTATTGAGGGCTCTCCGGACCCCATACAGGTGGTGAACCCAACCGTGACCAGACCTAATACCCTAGCTGTAAAAGACTGCTTTAAGTCCTCCCCACTTCCACGTTTACCTCAGGATGGTAAGGTGAGGAGTACAGTATAGTCACACCAAATTTTTCTTTGTGTCTCTGTAAGCCCTAGAGGCAAACTCCCAACCTTGGTCAGAATGGATTGTGGCTAGAGCATATGTCCTGATGAAGGCTGGCAGGCTTTTTAAAATAGTTTGGGCATCAGCCGATCACTGTGGCCAAACCCATAGGAATTGAGAGCAGGAACCCACTGATACCATGATGTATTTGTAAGACCCATCTGAATGTAAGGGTCCCCAGTGGAATAGGTAAACATAATCCAGAGGCTTGTCAGAGATCAGATGAGATGTTTATCATGGGCGACCTATAGTAGAGACCTTCGCCTGTTGGCAGATATCACATTTAAAGACAAACTCTTTGGCCTGTTTGTATAAACCTAGCCACCAATAAAGTTGTTGCAATAGAGAAATTAAAGGCACCACTCCCACATACGCAGAGGAAAGACCCTTATGTGCTGCTAGGATTGAACCTAACCTGCAGTCTGAATTGGGTAGTATACTATCCCCCACTTCAGTAATATGAGTAAATGGGATGTTTTGCTCACTTAACTGAATGGAGTACTCAGTTGGAAAACCTTCCGGAAGTAGCCATTTAGCACAGTGTTGAGAGCCATTTGAATGTCTCAATCTACCCTTGTACTGGAACGAGTATTTGCAGTGACAACAGCAGTTTTCACTGTTGCTTCTGCGGTTTCTTAACCCATAGAAATCCCTTCAACATGCATTCCTAAACGCTTATAACTCAGGAATCAGTGGCAAACATGCTTTGAGTTTCACCACCTGTCCCCAAAGCTGGCTGTGCTTTATAATGTACCCTTTGGAACGTCCGAATCCATTCTGGCTCCCTTAGTGTAAGTAGTCATTGTAAGACTGGACACAATATTATGAATCACACAACATAATTGGGGGGAATCCGGGATCTGTATTTTCAAGTGCCATAATCGGAGCTTTCAGTTCAGCCAGCTGTGCTGTGTAATCACCAAGTGACTGAGTGTAGGTTTTGTGAGGGTGGAATTCTTCCTCTTCCATTCTACCCTTAACTGCTGCTCATGAGCCAGAGTATTAGTACTTTGTCACTCGGGCAGGCTGAGCAGAACTGTCAGTATAGATGACGTAATCAAACTGATCTAGAGGCATTGCTTTATTGGGCAGAGGATATTCATGTTCATATTGCAAATATGCTTGTGTTTGAAGTGTAGAGTCATGAATGCAGTCTACATCTGTATCCATCATGGAAGTAAAGCTATCACGGTGGGAACGCTGGCCTTTGAAACAGCCTCTAATGATGGAACTGAAGTCATGAAAATTATTTGCTTTCCCTGAGCCAATGATCTTTCTTACACTACAGCAGTCTGCACTGCCATCAGAATCTTTTCTGTTGGTGCAAAATGCATTTCTGCATTGGTATATAAATGTGATTTATATGCAAAGGTAAAGTGTCTCCTTCATTGAATGTGACATAGTGGTACCCGGATGCTCCTGCAGTTATACAGATATTCAGGTCTGTGGTGTGTGTAAATGTTTTGAAGGTAACATTTCAGCTTGTACTAAATGTAGGATTTGTGTGTTTTACCATGTGTGCATAACCTGGTATGTAAATTCTGCCAAAGTTCAGGAAACCCAATACTGATTGGAGTTATTTCAATGTGCTTGGTGGTTTTTCCAATGTGTTTGACAGTTGTAGAAGTGCCTACTTCTCCAAATATTGTGTCACAAGGTTTCTGCCTTAACTTGATTGCTCGTATCCCAAAAACAGGACACCGAGATAGGCAATTTTTGATTTCTTGAAATTAAATTTGTAGTCCATGTGTGGTAAATCTCCAAACAAGGCAATCTACCCTTGCTAAGTGAGTTGATAGGTCATCATCCATCAACTATGTGTCGTCGACATAGAACAATGACTGATCATCACAATCTTGTAAAGGTTCGGTTACCCATACTGAAAGCAGCCCAGGGCTATTCTTATACCATTGAGGCTATCAACAGAACTGTTTTTGAGAATCCAGGGTGCTGAATCTGGTCAAGTACTTGCTTTCAGGAACTATACTTTGGAAGTAAAATCCATTTGAAATGTCTAAGCTTGTTTTGTATTTTTATGCGCTATATTGTTAATTAGTGCCATGCTGTACACTTTCTGTACAACAAATATGTGTGTAGCAGAGTTCAAGTGTCTAAAAATCTAAGACTAAATTATATGAATGGCCCGGTTTCATTACTGAAAACATGGGATTATTCATAAGTGAAGAGTAACTTTCTATTACAACCTGATATTCAAGTTGGGTGTGAATCTCTCTAACCTGGTTTTGTGTTCAGGTGCAATGGGGTATTTTCTTTGTGGTTGTGGGGTTGATCTCATAGGTATCATGTGATAGGGGAACTCTCAGTTCACCCCACATGGTTGTGGTATAATGCTAGAACCTGTGTAAGGCCTACTCCTTGAACTATGAATGTTTAACTGCATCTGGAAAGAGGCCAGAGAAAGCAGGTACAATTACCATTTCTCTTCTGGGGCAATCCATAACAAACTATGGTGACCAATTCTTTTCAGCCAAGAGGATGTCATAACCGAATTAAAAGTTCTCCCAAAAGAGAACATTTATGGTACTTTGTATATCCCCCTTCATTTGGAGTTGCATTCTTATAATTGGCAAGGGCCCCTCAGTCTCCTATCTGGTGTTTGCACCGGGATATAGTCACTTGTTGCTACTGCCTCCAGACACTCCATAACATTCTGATGAAGTATAGTGACTTCTGCCAAACTGTTGAGCATGGTCAGAGCCCACTCCCTGCTCAGAAACAGTGTCCTTAATATCTGGGGCATGCTTGACTTTAAGGCCAGCTACCTTCTTCTTTTTGAATTGATGCTTGGACTGTTTAGGTTTGTCTTCCTGTTTTATAAAGTCAGAAGTGTGTTATGAGTCCTTCAGTTTCAAGTCTCTGAAAGTTCTTTGCTGACATTTCCACTTCATAGATCTGGGCTCTGATCATCCTCCTCTCTCCAAACTTCTTTCGGATGACTTCTGAAAGGAACGAGAGGAACGTGCATCAGTATCCTGATACCTATCAGGCATTTTAATAGTAACACGGTCATGCAGATCATAGCATTTTTCAGTAGGCTCCTGTTGAGGAGATCTACCCCACTTCTTTGTGGCAGATATTGTGGCAAAATTGCCCAGCAGTTTCATGCCCAAATCTAGGACATGGGGCTGCCCCTTACTCATTTTGGATCTGTTTAAGCACTTCTGGCAAATGAGGGTATACTGTGTGTTCTGGTATATATATTACAGCAAAGACTGTGCCCTACGTTGTGCAGTGTTCTGCTGTGGGAGCCATTCCCACTGGCAGGCATATTGTGAGGATTCTATGTTTTTCTTGGGGAGCCGTATGGGAGAAAACTGCTTCAAGCTGATTTGTTTGTGTAATTCAGACTAGAATCTCCTCCTGTTTGACGGGAAAATTACCCATGACTGCATTGATGGTCACAGGACTAATTCCAGGCATAGCTAATTGTGGATGTGCAGCTTAAGCAGCCCTCGCTGTTTATTGTCAATGTTTGTATGCCATATTGTGTCAAACATCTGTATATTCTGACTAGATCTGTGTGCAGTGTATGTACTTCTGCTACTGTCAGATGTGCTATATCGGGGAAGGATGTATAGCCAGTTAAGACTGGCCATGTTGCTCCCTCATTGCTGAGCCAGTTTGGCTACTTCACACCAGTTTTGGTGTTCTTGGTATGTTAATGGTATTTTAAGTGCTTCATAAGTTGTGTAGTTATTAGGAGCTGCAGCTACAGTGTAAGCATGAAAAAATCTTGATTGTGCATTCATTGCTGGGAATGTAACCCATAAATAGAATACATCTGTCCTGTATGCTTTGTCAGCCTCAACCACGAAGGTTACAGCTCCACCTGTAAGGAGGAGCCCATGCTGTTGTAAAATTTGTGTGACTGCAGGTCAGCAGTTTATCGTTATGTGAACAGGTGCTTTGCTGGCCATTTGAATATGTGGAACTAAGAGAGGGTACCTGTATAGGGTGATCCTTTGAAAGGTTCAAACTATACAACTTACAGCCAATACATAGGGGTTCCCTACGCAGTTGAGAAGGATTTGTTCCCTTACACCAGGGACATTACTGGTATGTTGGTGAGTATGGTTCTTTGGGTACACAAAAGACAACAACTCAGGTAATCCATTAAATAAGAACCCAAACTAGAACATTGATGGCATCATGTCCTGCAGCTTATACTGTCTCAGAAAAAAATGTGCATGTGTTGGACACCATAAACATCAAAACTGTGCAAGACTGATCACCACCACTGACACACCATTGGGATATATTGATCTTAGTCCTGCTAACTCACAGGCCACCATCTGTACCCTATCCATAGTGTGTAAGACTGATCACCACCACTGACACACCATTGGGATATATAGATCTTAGTCCTGCTAACTCACAGGCCACCATCTGTACCCTATCCATAGTTGGATGACAGGTGTAATGTGCAACCTCAGAACATGACAACATTGACTCTCCAAGGAAACCATGATAACTGATCTATAACCGTTTCACAACTCATGCATACCCAAACAGATAGACAAGAAATATACAACATAACGTTTCAATATTTATTGAAGCATTGCAATTCTTGAGTAAAATATGTGCTCTGCAATAATCAATAAAAGGAAACAGAATAACGTGACTAGCATTACTAGAATGGCGAAGACAATAAACAGTTCAACCATTTTGCTGTTATAGAGAATATATGCTGAACTGAGCTCTTGTACAGAATGTTTAAGGTATTTTGATAATATGCCTATGAAGTGGAAATGTCAGCAAAGAACTTTCGAAGACTATTATCCTGCACAGGCACAAAAGCAAATGTGTGTCAAATGTCAGCATGTTTAAGAAAAAAAGGCAACTTTAACATATAAGAATGTAAAATGGTGGTGTTTCTGCCCGAGCCTAAATTTGACCACATTACAATGCAAGTCTGCACTCCCTGGAATTAAACAAAAAGACACTACTCAAACACAACAGAAATCTTACCAGACATGCACAACACTGCAATATATAGAAAAAAGCCCTACATTTACGATCAATAGTCCATGACTATTATACAAGTAAAAAGAAACAGCTAGTTCCGCAGCAATATTTTTAAACCTCCTTCCAAATTAATAAATTCACTTCCCACAGGGGCAGAATAACTCTTGTTAGAAATGGGGTTTCCGGTTGGCTAGGCTATGCACCTAAGCTAGGCAGAACCCACCACTGTAGTCCAGGCAAGGGAGTTACACACTGAAGATAACCCCTGCTCACCTTTTTGCTAGCTTGGCAGAGCAGTCAGGCTTATTCCAGAGGCAATGTGTAAAGCGTTTGGCAAACACACTCACACAGAACCGACACACTAGGCAGACCACAAAAGAAACTCCACACAAGGTTATATAAAAATAGCCTTTGCATTATCCATAAAAACACATTAGAACATAATCACATATAATGGCACTGTGCCACTGGCACTCGTCATGACTCCACAACGATTACATAAATAACTTAGGTCAATCAGGCCACTCTCCTGACCATTACAGTTAGGAACCAGTAGCTACTGGTAATATTGCACTTAGCACAACAAGTTATGCATACATCTAGTCATCAGTGCACTATGGTAGACACCTTGTAAAGGGCACACATCAATAACCTCGCCACCGGTGCTAAAACCATGCCACCGCATAGGTAGACACAGCCTTGTCCTCGGGGCAGCATCCTTAGTTCCAAAATTAAAAGGCCTCAATTGGCGGGGAGACCTAACGTGGTCCCCCACATCCACAACTGACACAAGGTGCAGCTGCCTTCTGGGATATACAAATACCCAGTAGAGAAACCCTCCCACGGTACCTTCACCCTTCGTTGGTTTCTTCCGCGAGACTGTCCGCCACTCGGGCCCGCCTCTCCCTCTAATAGGCGGGGAAAGGCGGGAAGCTGCAGAATGGAGCCCGCAAGGCTACGGTTCTATCCTTAGGCCACAGAAGCCCACAAGGCACTAGCTCGGTCACTCCTGCCGGACCGCTCCAACAAGAAAACTCGCGGGGCTCTCCATTTCCTCACAGGAGCCCCGCTCATGATCAGGCATCCTCTGCCTGACTTCTGGCACTCTGAATGACACTGGCACACACAGCACGTCGCACTGGAGCCCCGGTTGCCACAGCAACAAGAGAGTTGAGGCAACAAGGCCGAAGGGAGACTTCGGACAACAGGACGGCATCGGCCAGCTAAGTATGCTTTATTCTGGACCAACCAGCAATCTCAAGCCGTGTTCAAATTCCGGCACTTCTCTACCCTCGGCAGGCTGTGTGGGCTCAGCCCGGCCATCAGCAAACAGGCTTCCACGAGCAGTGTTGGACAACGTAAAGAGCGCTTCTCATGCACTTTCACCCAGCACCAAATAGTTTAAAGGAAGGGCAGTCTCCAGACCCTGTACAGCGCTCCACATGTGCTTCTAAATAACAGGTTGGGAAACCACAGTGCTCACCACGCGCTACTTCAAATCACATAGGGCAAGTCACAAGGCCAAGGGAGGCCACAGGGGCACACCATCAAAGTGTCCCCAGGGAGGCCAGCATAAGGAGTCTTTTAGACAGAGTGGTAGTCTTTCCCCTAGCCCCAGAAGGTAGCAGGTCAGCACTTTCTGCAGTCCAGTTCCATGGCAGTTCCTCCTGGTCCCACGCAGTGTCTTCTGTTCCAAGCAAGCTCAAAAAAGCATGGTGTCACAGCACCTTCACTTATAGTCGACAAAGTCTTTGTTCTCTGCTGGCACAGGGCTCTGAGTCCAGTCAAAAACAGTTTTGGGGGCTCTTTAAATTATAATTGCCAGTGCACAACACTCCCAATTCAAAGTGCAAGCCCTGACTCCAGAACGACCACAGGGGGGCAGAGTCATCATTGAGGAAGGCATGCACAGCCCTATTCAGGTGCAGGTGCTACTCCTCCCACCACTCCAAATGTAGACCAGGCTTATTCAGCCCAGCCGTGACTCATCCAGACTCTCCGGAGCCACTGCACATCCTCAGCCCCTCTCACTCCAAAGCCAGACAGTCAAAACACATCCTAGCAGAGGACCAAAGACACATAGTACACAAAAATGTCCCCTTCTAAAAGTGCCTACAAGGGATTCATTTAGGCGCACTCAGTTCAACAATTCATACAGTAATGTATAGCGGTTCCAACCGGTAACCTACAGTTAAACAATCTACAGTTACATTTTTTGTTTCTTCCCAAAAGATCTATATGAGATACTCATGAAATGGGTGCGAATTCTTCCAAAATCAGTCGGCGTCTGCAGCGACAGCGGCTTGTCAGACAAGTAGCGGCCGGCTTCTTGCTTGACGTTTGCAAGCACGAATATTATTGAATACTTCACGATTGCTCCATTAGAGCCTTACAATTAGTTGGGAAATATACCACCACCAGGTGGCCTCGGGCTCACCCCCTCTTTGATGAAGATAAGCGTTCAAGGGTTTAGCAGGGGTAGAGAGTACAGTGAAGATCATCTGGTGGCTCCCTCCTCAGTGTGCAGAGCCTGCCTACAACATGCAGCAGACTTTTACTCTCATTGGCTCGGGTATAGGGGACATGGTTTGCCACTTTACAGTGCTCCTAGTGCAGGGTGTCTGCTTTCCGTGGCTTAGAAGTCCTTTAGGGTGTCTGGGGCTTTGTTGGCTGGTGAGTCCTTGTTTTGAGTTTCTTCCTAAGAGGAATCTATACCTTAGAATATAGAGAATGTTGTGGCTGACTACTCTACTTTTCATTGCTGGTATGCAGTTGTGCCCCTTGTACCTTTGCATTTTTATCGCACACTTGGGGTTTAGTGTCCCTTTTTCTTGGACTGCATGTTGGGTGTTATAGGTCAATGTTATGGTCATGAGAAAGTTTAAAAACGGAAGCATGAGATGTTCTTCTCTAGGGACTTACCTGACTTTGATGCTGTCACTCCTTTGCTGCATCCCTACAAGGTTTTCATGGCTATGAGGCTTCCGCAAATATGCTGATGGAGGATTTCTAGTAGTAATCTCAATGACCTATAAGATTGATACTAAAGGACTTCCTGCATGGTACAGTGTGGGGTTAGTCTGTAACTCCACTGGCAAGAAGTGCAAAAGTCACCAGAGTTGCAGGGCCTATTCTTCACTATCCTCATTATCATCCTTTCCTCTGGATGAGTCTCATTTGGGGGACTTTTACTGGCAAGTATTTCTGTAGGAGGGACATGAATGAGTTCTGTTGGTACCTGTACCTGTAAGGATTATCTGAGGTGGTGTCAGCTCCTACCTCCATTAAAGACCTCTTATGGCAGTAACATAACGCTTCAGTTTCTTGTCTTCATATCCACCAGCTCATTAAAATCTTATTCACAGAGATTGGAAAGACCTGGCTAAAGTGGCATTTGATAGTGGTATTTTGGATGTCATCAGAGATGTCACGTGTTAGGTCATTTGAAACCCCACCAGTGATGTCATCAATGAGTTATACAACATGTGAGTTCATAAGCAACGTATGACGGGGTGCAAGTTATATTAGCTCACTAAATTATAACTGGAGAATTTAAGAGATTTTTCAGTTTTAGACATAATTTCTTATCTCAAAGTCTAACTATAATGTCACTTTAACCTTTATTTGTTCCTGTGATTTTCTGTTTTTTTTTTAACGTAAGCTAAGATCCTATTCTCATACCTAACTATAACCTAACTGTAACCTTGTTTTTTCCGTCGATTTCTCAGTTTGTTTAATTATATTCTAAGCTCTGCATTTACCCAACCCTCTCGAGTAACCTGTGCACCCCCTGCCCCAGGGAGTGCCTAAATCCCACTGTGCACCTCCTCTGGCCAGGCCATGCAGCCAACTCCCTATGGGTGCCAACCCCCCCACAGAAGCCCAACCTTCAGGCAGCCAAATCCACTGCACACGGCCTATGGCCTGAACAATGGCAGTCGGTCACAGGTCTTGCATTGTTTTCAAAGGGTTTTTCAATACTGCAGTGCCACAGTTGTGTCCTTGGTGGGTACTGGGTGATGATTCCACAGTACCAGTGACCTAATATATATATGTATCTTTAATTTGATGTAAGACAGTGTCCCTTTGGGACTCCACCAAATAGCTCTGGGGGTCAGGGTGTGCTCACCCTCCCCCTACGTGGCCTTTCTTTGTTTCATTGTATTCAGAGTTGTGACCAGCCAATTCGTTTTCTCTCCATACAATAGACAGGGGGCAAACACCAGGGCAAACAAAGGTACTCACTCACCCGAATAAGGCAGGAACCGCCAATGCGGTTGCGTTGAAAAACAAAAACAGAAGCGCATGTTCACAGTTCTTGAAAATGGCCAGGTTGCTTGACTAAAGAAGCCCTTTTCTAAAAGCCTAGGGTTGCTCTAATATAAACACAAGCAATTATGTAATAACTGTGTGGGAAAACATATTCACAAAATCGAATGCCTTAAGGTTGCATCCAGATTGCCCATTTTTCTGCATGTTAACAGGCAATAAGCCAAACCTAGCGCCTGTGTTCTCACTACCCCGAGTACTCGTCTGTTTCTTTGGAAGTTATGTCACGTATTTACCATTTCAAAAGGCTCCTACATTAAATAATTGCCGACTGTCCGGTCTGCCGTCTTGTCCTGCGGAGCTCAGCTGAAGCCCATTTCTACTTCATGTTCCAAAACAGGCTTCAGTCACGTTTTATGGGCTCACTATTTTGACATATGATCTAGCTGGTGCGGAAAACGACAGGCGGGAAAGGCAGCGAGTGTCACGTTTGCACCACCCATGGTCATGCAATGATGAATGTTCATGCGCGGGAAACTGACAAAAGTGAGAAAGAATGAAACACGCACAAAAGAACTGGAAGTAAAAATAAGGGCAAAGGAAGTGATGTGAGAGACAGTATAGGAGCAGAGAGGGAGATAAGAGCCTGACACACAAGTGATAGAGACTAACTATTGCAAATGGTGTGGGAGGTATAAAGAACTAGGTTTGAAATTTGCTTTCATTAACCAAGTGTGAAACTTTTCCTTTTCCGGCAATATCATGACCTTTCACGTCCTGTGACACACATTAAAGGTGACTGCTTCACCGTACTAGGTTTAGGGGATGCAGGAATCTACATTTTCAATGTTCCTTTAAAAGTCTGTGTCTGAGATAAACAAACTGGGTCTGCTAGTTCTTGTTATGGGTAAATGATTCTGTACAATAGCTAAACAGTTGGTCTCGGGCATACAGTAGTCTTTGAGGCAGGAATCAGTGAATCCTTCTTCGGATTAGCCTTGGTGACTAGCTACATTTACATTGTTGCTTCTTCAGACACCAAAGACCAGTTTTCTCCTGATACCAGGTTATCAAATCCAGGGAATTATCATCATCCTTATTGCTGAGCTCTGAATCAGTGCAGGAGGGATGAGGGTAGATCAACGATCCAGAGGCGCCGGGGCCATATGAATTGATGAACTGGTGCATCTGCTCTTAATTAAGGTCGGTACTAATTAGCTCAATGTGCTCTTTAGGATTAATTTAGGATCATGGTTTCTACCAGCTAGCAGTTTGAGGCCATTGTTATACCATAAAACATAGCTGTGGGAAGAAACACTAAGGGGCATATCAGCAACAAACGGTGATAATTATCGCTAAGCGCACTTAGTGCTAGGATCATTACCGCCGGCTATCGCCGAATTTTATCGCTGAGATAGCTTGCTATTAGCAATGCTTATCTCAAAAGCGATAAAATTCCAGGCGCAAGCTGCCAATTGTGCGATTATCGCTGGAAATCCAGTGATAATCGCACAACGTTTGGCGATAGCTTGCTGATAGGGCAAGGCAGACTTAGCCATGATATCCACCTTCCATAGGATATCATGGCTAAGTCAGTTGAAAAGCAGGCGTAAGGAAAGTAGCGATAACCATGGTTAGCGCTACTTTTCTTATTGCTATACTTGTTAGCGATTCCCTTCATAATTGGAGAAATATCAGTTAGCGACATTTCTCCAGTTATTATAGGAAGGAACGCCCACTTTGCATCTCATTAAAGATGTAAAGCTGGGCGTTCAGAAAACAGGGGCTAAGGCTAGGATTCACGCAATAGCGTGACCTTGCTGATATAGCGATAAAATTATCACCTCTTTTCGGCCGAAAACGGCCGCAAAAGCGGCGATAATTTTTTATCGCCGCCTTGTAGATATGCCCCTAAAGTCTTATAGTAGTTGAGAAAACCAATCCTGTGGGCTGAGCCAAAGGACAACCGAGTGGTCTGGAGATTCAAATTTATCACAGCACTCATGTTTTTTGTCAAATGAAGACAACCAATTTTAATTTCCAAACAAAATTAAATCAGTTTTAAGAGAGCATTTGGAAAGCATCAGTGAGAGCAACTCTCATCAGTAATTGATTGGACTGCACCCAAATCACATTTTTCCGGAATCCTGCCCAGTCCAGCTCTCAACTAAAGATAAACCACCATCAATTTTTAATTAAAAATATGTGTGCTGGGAAATTCTGCATTTCGGAAATTTTGCAGAAAGGAAAGGGTGTACATTTCTGCAACTAACAGATTTCCTCCACGCATCTGCAATTAAGATTTTTATAACAAACCACATCCCTGGTATTTCATTTATGAGCTGATCCACCTTTGAGTCTTTGTTCCACTGCTTCACAAGTGACCTCTAGATTATGATTGATCTATTTATTAATTTTCAACTTTTTTATCCCCGCCAACGACTTTATAGCATTAGGAGCCTTCTAGTGTCGCAAGAACTATATGTTGAGTCAGCAAAAGAACTAAAGGGGCTAAATCACTTGAATAAAGTAGAGAAGTATGCTAAAAATGTCTTATGTGTAACCATAAACTGGGAATTAATCATAATATTTACACACTAACTAGTGACAGCACATAGTGAGTTGTGGCACCAAGGCAACTTACCTCAGAGCCGGGTGACCAGGAGGCTGGGGTTTTGCTGGACAGCTTGAAAAGGTGCTGTGCCCCTCTTCCATGGCGGGAGCGATCCTCTATCTGCTGCAAACCAGTCGTGAAGGCTTCTATCTGTCTTGGAGGCTCTGTCTGGCGAGCGTTGGACACAAGTTGAGATGGCATGATTCAGGGACTTTCTGAGAAGGCCGTAGGTGGAGTCACACCAAACAAAGCACACATACCTCAAAGGCCAGGACAGGATTTCAAACAACCAGTAGTCCTTTACATAATGTCCATGGCAGCATCAGAAGTACATTACCAATACCCAATGCAACATGGCTATCGTTACCTTTCTGGGTCATAACTGGCTTTCTGCTGTTTTTATGACATACCAAGAGTTTAGACTGGTGTTTCACTGTGTTGTAATGCAGACACAGATTTTTTACAGGAGATTCGTCTCCTCCTCATCCTATATTTTTCACTTTCTCTGCCTTTAGCCTATTTTGCTTAAAACCGTTCTGGTTCTTCGGGCTTGTCTTCTTCCCAGGCCTGTTTGCACTTCCCTTCTTGGGCTACTATTCTCTACGCTCATATTCCTGGACTTCCGGACCACCGTGTCTGAGGTTTTTTCTTCCTCTGGCTTTTTAGGTCTCGCCTGACCCAGCGCATGCGCTGGTCTGGCGAGACTTATTGAGAGGGCTCCAAAAAGTGCTACCAGGGCAGCCTGGAGCTACAGTTCACGTGCGCGGGCGCGCGCGCCATGCTTTACCGTGATTACTATCACTTTAGCTGCCGCAAGGCCGCTTTATTGTTTGATCGTGATCGCGATCACTTTTACTTTCGCGGCCGCACGGCCGCTTTGCATAGCCAATAGGTCTCGCTTTTGGGACCTTATAAGTATTTAGTTATGCAACTGTTGCATGGCTAAACACTTATAAGGTCCCAAAGGCGAGACCTATTGGCTATGCCAATGCTTGTTCCTCTTGCTCAGTAGCTCTTTACTGTAGACACCTGCTCCCTCCACATTAACTGTTCTGCTTGAGGACACAGTGGCTTTGTATAGGTGTCGCCCTTAACTCTAGCATGCCAAACCAAGGCGACTGGAGCCACTGCTACACCCAGCCCTCTGTATAGGCTTGTCATAAGGAGTTTGAGTATAACAGAGTTTCCTAAAAGCCAATCATCTGTGTGAAGCAGAGAAACCTGGTAAATAATATCATTACTTATAACCTTAAACTGGAGATTTAAAACAATATTGTGTGCAGCGTTTTCATTTAAGTTTGGGAACACAGGAAATGTATTGAGCTTAGCTGTTTGCTCGACGCTAATTGCAAGCAATTAAAATCAGTGTAATCATCATGTAAATGAACTTTAAAAAAGTACATCGACTTAACTTTCTCTTAGAAAAAAACAGAATCACCGCCCTGGCCAACACATTCCCAGTGCGGGGGATAGGTCTGTGCAGATGCATTCACTGAAAGAGGGCACCCCTCTCGAGGTGCACACACCGTGCGCATTAGATAAAAAAAAGTACAAACAACTGCTAAACAATACTCCGGTAATTTACCTACAGATTCTTGTTGGTGCACAATAATTACTGACATTTACCCTTTCCTCCTCTGTTTCTCAATTCAGGGCGTGCGTCCTTATAGCAGATTGCATTGTTATTCACGGTGTGCTGTGCTAAAAACAAAAACGGCACAATTGGCTGAACAGCAATTTGTTCTGGTAATTGGTGTTCGTTCAGTATTTCCCTCAAAAGCTATCAGTTGGAAATAGTTCAGAAATTGTCGCGCTTTTTCAGCAGGCTTTGAATATTGGGCACTGTAGGCGGTCCGCATTAGAGAGATGTCGATAGAGAGATGTCTGTATGTAATTTAGCTCCTACGTGCCGGTAGAAGATCCATCCCTTTTATGAAAAGTTGGGATGAACTAGTTGCTCCCAATGAATGAATGAACGAATGAATGAATGTAGGAATGGAGACGCTTGCGTACTGTGAGGCAGCACAGTGACTAAATTAGTCGGTTTTATTTACGAGGATAGAAGTAATTTACCCCTATTGTCGGGTACATACATTTGTGAAATAACTGCTGGGCGTTTAAGCTTCACATGCATGTTTAATCCATCACCAGACATTTCTTTGCCCTCAAACTCACTCCTGCATGCTCTTTTTTCTCCTGCTTTCTCCCGTTGTTACTCTTTCCCGTATTTCTTTTCCCCTTCTTTCCCCCTTTTGTGTTTTTCTAACTCTTATCCTGGGTCAAAGACTGATGGAAAAATAAGTTCCGGTTGCCAGAAATCAGTGCGGTATGCCAAACCTGAAACCACCGGCTCAAATTGAGCACTACTTACAGGTGAGACGATAACAAGATCTCTTTTTTGCATCTGCAGAAGAGAGTTGTGGACCCACTTTTGAAGAAATAATGGAGCATATTATCAAGACAGGCGATAAAATTATCGCAACTTTAGCGGCAGAAAACTGCCGCTAAAACGGCGATAATGGGCTTGATAATATGCTGTATGGAATTCCAATTGAAGCTCAGGTTAGATGTCCTTCACATCTAACATGGGCTTCAATTGGAATTCCATACAGCATATTATCAAGCCCATTATCGCCGTTACAGCGATAATCTCACGTTAGCTAGTTGATAGGGACTCACAAACTCAGCCATTATATCCACCTTCCATAGGATATCATGGCTAAGTCAGTCCTGAAGCAGGCGTAAGGAAAGTAGCGATAACATGGGTTTATCGCTACTTTTCCTGACGCTATGCTTCATAGCGTTAGGCTTGCTGATAGGAGAAATGTCTTTCTCCTGTCATGCCAGGTCAGGAACGCCCACATTGCATCTCATTAGAGATGCAAAGCTGGGTGTTAGGAATCCTGACGCTAAAGCAAGGTTTCACGCGTTAGCGTGACCTTGCTGATTAGGCGATAAAATTATCGCCGCTTTTCGGCCGACAACAGCCTCAAAAGCGGCGATAATTTTTTATCACCTGCTTGTTGATCTGCCCCATAATTCGGAATTTGTCAGAGTTACTGCATGATGTTTAAACAGAACAAGATGTAAACAGAAACAGGTGATCCATGCTCAGCGTTCCTGTCATTTACTGTCTGCATTTCATTATCTAATGCAGAGAAAAAACAGGCTACGGGGCATATTTACAAGGGCATTGCACCACCAGAGCCTCACTTTTTAGGACGCTCTGGTGGCACAATGCCCAGCTCTATATTTACAAGGCGGCGTTACGAAGCCACTTTGCATAGCTTATTTGCAAGTTGTAAATATTGTACCTTTTCATGCAGGTATCAGCATGAAAGGGGCCTGCAATAGGTGTTGCTGAGGACGTTTAACACTGATTGCTTTTTGATGCTCCACCAGATCACCCATTGGTTTTTGGTGCTGCCCCAGATTTACAAGGTTGTGTAAATCTGAGGCAGCACCAGAAACAAAGGCCACTGAATAGCAGACATTACATTGGTGCAACAAAGAGAAATACTGTTATTTCTCCTTGTTTTTGCTCCGTTCTGCAGCACACATAGAAGGAGAAAATAAACTTTAAAGATTGTTTATGTGTGGGAATTTGTCCCTTCCGGCACATAAACAATCATGCCAACAACACAGACACCCATGCACCATGGTGCTAGGGTGCCTGCATTGGAGCATGGCTGCTAAATGTGCACCAGCTGAAAGGACAGGAATACACTGTGGGCCAGCTGTACGACCCTTTTTAGCATCACACATAGGAAATCGGCCCGCTTGCGTCCACTAAAAAGGTGTGTTATGTACAAACCCTATTTTGTGAGTTGGTAACCTATTACCAACTCGCAAAATAGGTTTTGTGAGTCACTATAAGGAAGGGGCATGCCAAGGGCATCCCTTCCTAATACAAGTTGCACTGCTATGTACGATTGTTTTACAAACGCAAAAGCAGTTGCAAAACAATCACAGTTATCACTTACTTCAAGTAGGTGGTAAGACAGTCGCAAACGGGAAGAGGTCCCTATGGGACCCTTTCCCCTTTATGTTGGGCAGCGAAATTAATTTTTAGGAGGAGGCAGTGGTCTCACTGAAACATAACCGTTTCATTTTTCTTTTTCAAATGCATCCCGTTTTCCTTTAAAGAAAACATGCTGCATATAAAAAAAAGTTCTTTATTTAGAAAGCAGTCACAGACTCTGTGAGTGCTGGCCATTCCCAATGGGTCGCAAATGGCGACCTGCCTCATAAATATTGATGAGGCTGGTCATTTGCGTCCCCATTTGGAATCACAAACTGTGTCTCAGACACTGTTGTACATTTCATTTTGCGAGTCGCAAATTGCGAATCGCATTAAAAAATCACAATTTACGACTCTCAAAATGGAATGGTGGTACATCTGGCCCTGTATCTTTTAAATACGGTGCATTCCTGCCCTTTCCAATTGGCGTGGGGCGATGCAGAAAAATTACTTGCAGCACTGCCCTATGCCAATTCTTTGTATATATGCCTTTCTATGTATGAACTTTAAACACCACAAACACAAAAAAAGACAGACGCTCGGCTGAGCGCTGAGCCAGCGCATCTTTTTATGATACGTCCCCTGGATCGTTAGATGCTGAGCCACAGAGCACAACTCACTTCTGAACCTGTGTGCAGTCTTTTATATCTCGTATCAAATAGGTATGCATACAATTAGGACATAAAACATTTTTTTAAATGATGCACTTCCTTTTCTTTCTAGCTTACACTATGTTCCCAAAACAGTGCCTTTCCCCACATTTTATGCATCACTTGCACTGAGATCATTCAGGTGCAATGTACATTCCATTTACAAATATGTCAGCATACCCACTCAATTAATTTGCCGCATGTGCTTCAGATGTTCTTGACTGCACCAGTGTCCATCCTGGAATTGTCTATATATATGACTTAGGCAACAATTATAGAAGGACTTGTGTTATGCACTTGCAAATTACTTCCATATTCAAATGTCACATACCTATTTGTCCATGTATGCCGTTTATTGACTTGGGAGCAACTTACAAATGTACAAATGACAGTTTTTTTTTCCAGGTTTTAATCTAGTTTACATCTGGAAAAAATCCCTTATTGATCAGGCACCAATTCCTTTATTACAAAAGATGTGCTGGTTTTACGTTAACTTGTGCACGTGTTTTGCTTTGTGGTTGTTATAAACAGTTGGATCTATGTTGTGGTAATTTTGCCAACAAATATTTTGTCCACCATCACCACACCAACTATTTCAAATGCTGGCAAATCATTTTCTTCTATCATCTTTACTACAAAATTATGAGGAATGGTTTCCTATTGCTAATTTGTAACATGTCAAAGATAATTTTTTATGTAGTAGCAGTCAGGCCCTTTGCTCTCCTGTACTAATGCCCATAATCACGGGTTCCCCCTTTTAGCACTGGTTGTTCTGTTGATACTCTCTGTACATAACTACATGTATATTATACATGTAACAGTACCCTTCATTCTACCAATGTTTTGTGGCTTATCTTAGTCTGAGTATTTTCAATAACTAATGTGCTATACCCAAATTAAAAGTATTGGATAGGATCACAGGTATTCCCACAGCTGGAGATCACTCAACACTATATTCTTACGCAGATGACATCGTACCTTTACGGCCGTACCCTTCTTCATCCCTATTTCGCTGTAGACCCCTGATGGTTTTGCAGAAATATCCAGCTACAAGCTGAACTGGGGGAAAAAAGCAAGGCCTTGCTGCTGTCACAGATCACCACATGCGCCACCATCGCCGGTTACCTATTCCAGTGGAAAAATTACCGCCTTAGGTATCTGGGTATTTTAGTTACAGGGGCCTGGAGAGCAAGGTGGCGGATAACCTGGACTCACCTATGGAGTGAATGTGATCGGACTGTCTGAAATGGTCGTAGCTGAATCTCTCACTCTGGGGACAGACTCATGCAGTGACAATGGCTGCTCTTCCCTGATTTAGGTACGTGTCGGGCATGCTTTCCCAATTAATACCCCTCTCTATCCTCCGTCAGATAGATAAGACCATCAAGACCTTCATCTGGGGTTCAGCATGTGCTCACTTGGAAATTCGGGAGCTTATCGCTCATAAATGAGCAGGGGGATTGGGCCTGCCTTCGGTGGAGCATTACTGTCTAGCCTTACATTTGGCACAAATTGAATACATGCTCCTCCGGGTCCAAGGCCCCCCGTTATGGGTCATGAACTCAGACTCCAGGAGGCCTCATTTGGACTACAGGCCCTCTATATTCTTGGCCCTGCCGCCTCCGGGTCTTTCAATCCTAAGCTGAAAGCCATGCATGCCGCTTGGATGCAAGCTCACAAGCTCTTTTCAGTAGATGCGCATCTCCATGACAAAGCTCCTCTCTAGAACAATACTTGTATCCGTATGGGGTGGCCATGCTTCATTGGGATTCCTGGCACAAGACTGGGACCATGACTCTTACAAACCTGATCTCTGGGGGCGAACTCAAGTCCTTTGAGATGTTGCAAAAAAATGTGGCCTGTTACATACTCAACAGTTGCTCTATAAACAACCACATCATTGTCTGTTGAGCAAATTGGGTCCCCAGCCCTGGACCATCCCCGGTCTTTTACCTTAATACTTGGGGTCAGTTCAAAGGCTTGATTTCCAGATTCTATAATCTCCTGATTTGCCATATCTACTCACAGCCACAATTGGCTAGGCTCTGAACAATCTGGCAAGCTCACCTATAGGTGGAATATGATGAGGAGGATTGGGCAGAACTTTTGGAAGTCTTAGAACAGCGAGTGCGGAAGGCACGAATGAAGCTCAGTCTTTTTAAGATCCTTTAGGGCTTACTGAACACTGGCATGACTTCAGGTTGCAGGGTTGCTCCCTCACTCTGCCTTCTAGATATGCGACCCCACTCCCTGCGATATTATGTATTTCTTACTGGACTGGTCCGCCATTCGCCCCTTCTGGACAACCGTAGGGTCTACACTCTGGAAATCTATGGATTTGCCCTTGCCACTTCCGGATCCCCGAATTCTCCTACATAGATTATCGGATCATTCCGAGATGACCCACCATGGCCGTAGTTTGCTCATCACTGTCCTGACAGCTACCAAGATCTATAATCTGTGACACTAGCATTCTCTACAATTGTCATCGCATGAGGAAAGGCTCACTGAGATGTACAAAACTGTGTCCTACGAAAAGGTCATTTGCAGTTTAATGGACAAAGCAGATATTTTTCTTCTCACATGGTCCCCCTTTCTCCAGGATGCCCACCCTAATTTGCATTGAATCGTGATTTTTCCTCATCAATAACATTGCCCCCCATTATTCCCCCCTTTTCTTCCCCTCATTACTGTACTTGGATTTCTCCTGACCGGCCTTCTCATCCATGATCTGTAGTTTCATCTTCCCTCCCTTTATTTCTTTTCGCCCTTCTTCTCTTTATTTTCCTTTTTCTCTAGCTTATTTTCTTACCTCTCTCTTCTCTCCCTTTCATATATATTAGGATTGTTTGTTATTGGTGCATGTATCGCAATCAACATTTATTTCTCAATATGGGTCCAAGCTGGACTAGCATGTCACTGTATTTGCTTTTATTTTTCAGTACTTGATTTCTGCCAATAAAAATAATTGCTACAAAAAAAACTAAAAAAGTGAATAGATACAATACATACTACCAGAGATTACACCATTAAGGGGCCGATTACGATCTCGCTAGGAAAGAGCTCCATATGACTCAGATCCAAGGGCTTTCCTAGCGAATTGCGCTCTGCGAGTCCGAGTGACTGATTCCGATGCACCCGTATGGTGACAGACTCGGTTCGCTCGGACTCCCATTGAACTCTATGGGAGCATGCATACTGAATGCCTACACAGGCTCCCATAGGTAGGCTCCCATAGCAATAAGGGGTGGCTAGGGAAAAGCGTACACCCTGTGATGGGCACCCCATGGTGTCCACCACACTGTGCATGCATGGAAAGGGGGGGCCCATGGGTACCCCCACAGGACCAATTCGGAGGGCCCTAGGTGAAAGGGGGCCCACTACAGCCCCCTGAAGTCCGATTCCCACAGTTGTTTTGTCTCACTGAAACTGAGTTGATACCGCCGTCTGAATCGTGCATCGTCAGCTCCATTGCACGGCACGATTCGGCTGCAAATGAGTTGGACTGACATGATCGGGTTCGGAAACGATTCGGTCGACACAGACAAGATCTTTGCATCGTACTTGGTCGTTTGGAACGGGGGAAGATTCGGTCGGAAACATAGGCTTCGAATCGGATTTGCTCATTCCGGAACCCTTCTGGAGGTCTTTCTAATGAGATGGTTATCGGCCCCTTATTCTTGTCAGATAAATTCAGGTTAAACAATGCTAGAATTCATGAGATCATTGGACATCGATAATCAACTCAAAATGAAGTTTGAATTGCATTTTTCCATGAGTGGACTATTCAGGTAACTGTTATAGAGTGAAATTAATGTTTTTAAATGTTTTTATTTTTACAGAGGATTTGCCATAGGGAGTGATGCCATAGGTATATTTAGTGTTAACTTCCTATTGCAGTCTTGAAGATTCCTCCTTGGTCTTTGTTTAGCCCTTGATCATTTTGAATTATGATTCTGGAGTGAAAGCATCAGTCATCCTTTGTCTGCAGTCTTTGCTTTAATCAACCGCCCTTGGAAAGTTTAAATTGTTTGGAAGTCCAGTGCAGTACTGTGTTTAATGTTTGAAGAAGGCAAGTGCCAAATGTTTCTCTTTTTTGGATGTTTTCTATCTGCTTTTTACTGGATGACCTGGAGTTTGGACTAAGGGGTGCAGGGCAGGTCCATTTAGAGAAAAGTGGTAAGAGTGAAATGCCAATGGACATTTTGGGGTATTGGAGGTGTGGGTTATATTTCCTCCCTTGCCTTGTCCTTCTGGCTATATTTTCAATTAAATTGTGGTGTTTTACTATTTTGGGCTTCATCTGATACAGGCTATTGATGTTGGTCTTAATATATTTTTCCCATTCTCGGTGATGCTTGACTAGATATATATATATTTAGATATATATATTTTAGAGGCCTGTGGTTGGCTTTGAATTTATGCTCATGGAGCCATCATTTGTGTTTTCTTTAGCCATTTGTTTCACAAGTGCTTGCCTGCCATTTTGAATGTGTGTGAGATGGTTGTGTATTGTGCATTTTAAGCAACTTTTATGTTTGTGGCCTAGGAAAAGTTTGCCTAGTGATGTTGGTGTTTGGGGGAATTTTAAGGTTTATTTTAAACATCTTTTGCAATTTTCCTTGTTGTTGTGCTACTATTATTCTTTTTGGTTGATGTTTGTATTCTTACTTGTATGATGGGCCTATGCATATTACACACATTTTGGGTATATTTGTACAATTCTTTCCCTGTAATGCTTAAAGTGTTTATTGGTAGGGGTGGGGTGGAAGGGGCTCAGCCAGGACACACACAAATGTTTTCTTCGTCCTCCGTGCCTCCTCATTGCTTATCATGTAACCATTAACCATTTTGTGAAACCAGTGTGTGCCTAAACAATTTTGTCTCTGTTTGCCATGCGTTATCCTCCCAAGACATGCGTTCCTCCACCATTTTGTGAAACCAGGGTGAATGTCACATCATAAACTATTAAACATTTTATGACACTTTAAAAAATGTCTTGCTGGGAGCACTGTATTTGTTATGCCCCTTTTGGATCCCACTGGTATATCTACTAATTGTGTATATATATATATATATATATATATATATATATATATATATATATATATATATATATATATATATATATATATATATATATTATCGCGCTAAATCTCCAAAAGCAGCCGTGATATCTACTGCCTCAAATCAGAGTGCGGACCACAAAATCCATTACGCCATTAAAAGTTTTTTTTCAGCCTCAGCTCACACGATCGACATGACGCGTTTCGGTCCCGGAAGGACCTTGATCACATGACGCGCTACACATCTCGCGGTGTCTTAAATTGCGTTTTTTTACATTTTTTTATAGTTCATTTAAAGGGGACATGCCAGTGAGGTTCAGTTCGATCATAGACATCGAGGAAATTTCACATGTGAGTTTTATACATTTTCAAATTATCACATTTAGTGTGCAAAATAGCAAATTGTTAAAATTATTGCAACAATGCTAAAATATCTACAATAATCTACCTTGTCAATTTGATGTACATACTTGTGTGGCCGGTTTTTACATTTTAATTTAGACACAGTCAGTCAAATTTAAAAAATCAATCTCATTTAAATAAATAAATAAGCTAAAAGCATAAATATTGCTGCTGTGTCAAGAAAAAACCTTTTCTCTCTTTATGGCCATACTCATTTGCGTGTATATGTACATCTGTATATATAGGTGCCACCAAACCGTCCAGGTATAAATACCAGGTAGCAAAGTGTCTAAGTAGATTGGTTATGTTTTGGACACTATTGTGAAATCAAAAAAAGGTCCTGATCAATATTTTAACAACCTCATATTTTCTTGTTTGCATGTAGGGTAAGTGTGCGTGGGGAGAAGAAAAACAAATGAAAATCCCTTTCTTTCCTAAAGTGCTTAGGGCTGTGTGTGCATTTTATCCCCAAATTCAAAAAATGATTTTTTACTTTGTTTAAAAAAAGAAGAACCCGATATGTAAGTGTGGTTATTTGAGAAGTGCAAATGTGCAAAAACAGCATAAGGAAATATAGAATATGGACATAATATTCCATCTTATTAGTTATCTTATAGATCTCAGTTTTCCTTAAATTGATCTAGTTTTTCCCAAGAAGTTCGATTATTGGATATAAAGCTGCTTATTCAGATTTTACCCCGATTTTGCTATGACAAAAGATGTAATTGGCAGAGATTCACAAACACGTGTATAGGTCTTCGGTTTGGTTGAGGCCATTGGGGTGCTTAGTATCCAGATTTAGGATATATCTGGTTTCTAATTGTCTGAGCGCTCTGACCCTATCTCCCCCTCTTTTTTTGTGTGGAATATTGTCGATCAAAAAATATTTTAACAGAGTGGGATCGGACTTATGAAGGTCCTCAAAGTGTCTAGCGACAGGGTACGCTGGGTCAGAATTCTTAATTGCCCTTAGGTGCTGAAGTACCCTCTTGTGCCCTTGTAGGATAGTACTGCCTACATACCTTAGTCCACAGGGGCACTCCAGCACATAAATGGCATGATCTGTTTTGCAGGTTAGGTATTTAGTGATCGGGATTTCTTCTTTAGTAAAAGGTGTCTTGAAGGCAGTGGTGTTAACGCCCTGTTGACATGCTTTGCACGATTTACATCGATAGAACCCCTTTCTTTGGCTTAGCCAGGTGACTTGAGTCTGATTTTCCAAGTCATTTCTGACTAATGCATCCCGCATAGATGGCGCTCTGCTGAAGGTTATTGACGCTCTTTTAGGGAGTAAATGGCCTATGATGGGGTCCCCCAACACAATGGGCCAATTTTTATTGATTAGATTTCTAAGGGTTCTGCCCTGTTTGCTGTAGTTCAGGATAAATCTAAATTGATCCTCAGTTCCCTTGGCTACTCCTTTTGTTTGAAAAAGGGTTGCTCTATCAAGATCATTAGTTTTTTTAATTGCTCTGTCAATAACCTTTCTCGAGTATCCTCTTGCCAGAAATCTGTTTTTACTGGCGGCCTGTTCCTGTATAAGATCCGTGTAGTCACTACAAATACGCTTGAGACGCAGCATCTCCCCATAAGGGATACTCTGTATGAGGTGCTGCGGGTGTGCACTGCTGGCATAAAGTGTTGAATTGCCAGCTGTTGACTTTCTATGTAGTGTAGTGTGGATCTGACCCTCCTTGATATAGATCTGCACGTCTAAAAAGTTGACTGACATTGAACTGATATCTGCTGTAAACTTTAAATTTAGGCTGTTCTGATTGAGACTGTCCACAAATAAAATAGCATCAGAGGTGCTGCCCCTCCAAATTATAAAAAGGTCATCAATAAATCTGACCCATTTCACTATGCTGTTACTAAGTTGCATGGAGTGTCGTTGTGTCAGGACCAGTTCCTCCTACCAGCCCATATGCAAACATGCATAGCTGGGAGAAAAACTGGCCCCCATAGCTACACCTCGTTGTTGTTGATATAAAGAATTCTCAAAGAGAAACACATTGTTGGTAAGACAGAACTCAACCATGTTGGCTAACATGTTACTGTGGTCCTCAAATAGGGCACCCCTCTGTGCAAGAAAATGTTTCATTGCTCGTAGTCCATCTTGGTGATTGATTGACGTATAGAGTGATGTAACATCTAGAGTCATTAATTGATATTCATTATGCCACTCACAGTCTTTGATTTTAGAGAGGAAATCACCAGTATCACGTATATAAGAGGGCAAAGCTTGTACAAAGGGTTGGAGAAAAAAGTCCACATATCTCGATGTGTTCTCCAGTAGGCTGTTGCGAGCTGAAATTATTGGTCTCCCTGGTGGTTGCAATGGATTTTTATGTACTTTAGGTATAAAGTACATAATCGGAATCGTGGGGTTGTCATTGCGCATGTATCTGTACTCATCTTTGGTTATTAGACCCGCACTTTTCCAGGCCAACAGTTTCGTTGCAAATACCTTGTACATGTTCTTTAGTATCTGGTAATCGCACCGCGTGTATCATTCCCGATTCTTTAGTTGAGACATCGCCTCTTCCACATAGTTTTTTCTATCCAACAGCACAATGTTGCCGCCCTTGTCTGAATTGCGGATGATTACCTCCTTGTCTTTTTTGAGCTTACTCATTAGTTGTTGGTATTGCACTTTTTTTATGTTCCTCTTTGTGTCAGTCTTGGTGTTCACAGCGTAATTAAGTTTCTTGATGCCATTGATGACTTGCTCATTAAAGATATCGATAGAGTCTCTCACCGTGACAGGATTAAATGTAGAGCGAGGTTTAAAAGGTGTAATAATTTTCCTTGCTTGTACCGAGTTGTTAGTTTGCGAAGAAATATAATTTTCGTTAGCCAGTTCTTGTAGAACTTGTAGCAAAGGTACATCCCTCGGAGTGAGGTCTTCCGGTGTGGACTCTAAGCCTTGTGTGTAAGGGATTGACTTTTTGTTATTATTTTGTTCCACAGAGAGGAAATGTTTTTTTAGTTTTAGTTTGCGAATGCTTTTAAAGATGTCCATTCTCGTGGAGGCATAGTTGAATGTACTCTCAGGACAATAGGAAAGACCGAGTGCTAGGAGCTGTTTTTCCGCTTCATTTAATGTGATGCGGGATAGATTGATGACAGTTTGACTGGTTGACATCTGTGTTTTTTCTATCTTCTCCAGTTGCACCTCGGTTGTTTCCTCTGTGTTTGTTTTTGCTGTGGAGCATCGTTGTTTTGCTTGTCTTCTCTCCCTCCTTTTTCTTGTGGAGTTCCTGCTTGTTTGTTCTTTGTTCTTGGGCGTAAGGTGTCCCTGCATTCCAGGCATAAAAAATCTACCTCGTCTGCCAGAGAGATACTTGCTGGTACTTGTGCCATAGCTTGTGCACGACATTCCAAATCTGAGTCACTTTCTCGTCCTGAGCTGATGCTAGAAACGGAGGTTATTTCATCCGGTCTGTCTGGTCGCATTTGGGCTGTACTTGGGCCTTGTGTTGTATTCCCATATTTAGATATTTTTAGTTTATCATATTTTTTGGCAAAAGTGAAAACTCTGCCACACTCATAGTCCATGCGATCACGGTGAAATTTATAAGTTTTTCTTTCTCTGATTTTGTCTTCCTCCTTTTTCAAACGTTTTGCCATTTCATCTTTAAGTTTTTTAATTTCCTCCTGTTGATCCATGGCATTAAGTTCAGTATACAGTTTATCAATGTCAGCTTGTATTTTAGTGCGGTCTGATTCGGCATACTTAACTAGTATGACCATCAACCTCATAGACGATTCTAGATTAGTCTCTGTCCATTCCTTCATCATAAGTTTGTCCGGGTTCTCATAACTAGGAGCTAAAAGAATTCGTAAACCCCTTGGGACTCTTTTGACGTCCAAATACCTCTGGAGGGATTTTCCCTCCCACCACTTGCTCAGTTCGCTTTTCATCAACTTTTCAAGTTGTCTCACTTTGTCGCGTATACTGGTGCTACGGATGTTAGGTGGTGCATTATGGGTGTTGGAGTCCTGTGCTGGTGCTTTATTGTCATGGAACATATTGGCTGCCGCTTCTTCTCTTTCCCTTAGCGCGTCTGCCGACATGCTTTGGCTGTACTGGCTGTAATTAAAAAACTGATTGCAGTAATGTGGGCGTGGAGCGTATACAGGAAGCTGTGAATAATTTCTTCGCTCCCCGGTATTCGCTCGTTACTTGACCTCCGTACCCAGCATCGGCTTTTTTCAAATCCCACACTTACACCCGGTAATGGCGTCCCGCGAGCCCTCCGACTCGCGTTCGCTTACCTTGCAGTGTTGGTGGGTCTCTCCACTGGATGCTCGCTGGGGGCTTGGCTATCCGTAAAATCCTGGTAACAATTAACTGTGAAGGGAGGGCTGAAGGGAATTATGTTTAATGACCCTCAGGTTACTAATCCCCAAATCTTACATAATATAACAAACAAAAGTAACCCTGGTCAATCAATCAGAGCCTATTACTGTACAAACGTATTGTAAGAGAGAAAGCACATGTGAGTGATATCATCAGTGTTGAATCCCATCAGCCACTGTGAATAGCGGTTATCATCATATGGAATTCGTCCACACACAATGCTCTCAGATTAGAGATGAGTGTAGTGTGTGAAACCAGGGACAAACAAACAGGTTCAAAGAGTTATTTTGCCCTGGTGTATTGTCATGTCGCTACTCAAAAGTTGACAGTGGTTATAGGTTTAGAAGCAGTGCAGAAACAAAAAATTATTGTGCCAATGTTAAAAACAACTACTGAGTCAGTCCCACAATTTTATTCATGACTGACCGAGTGATGTAGTTAAAAAACAGTGCAAGGAGCAGTTCGAAAAAATAACTGCTATTGTCCAACAGGTGGTCGACATGTTTCAGCCATAGTGATTGGATGTCAATCTGGCTTTCGTCAGGACCGATTTAATATGCTACTGCTAAATTAATCCATACAGTGAAAAGGAAAAAAGGAAAAGATACGACCTACTTGCGTGGTGGTATTGTATTGAAACACTCCCGACTATGCATGGAGTGGATTGCAAATCCTAAAAATAAAAAGGATTATCAGTTCTCAGAAATTTACTGGGAAAACAACAGTGAGAATCCAACAACGTGGTGCACAGGCTTTTGCTCAAACTCAATCTGTAAATGCTGTTTGCAAGGTTCAGGCTCTCGTGGTCAGTTAAACTAACTGTGGTTTAAAAGACATTCAAAACAACTTCATAGTCAAGGTGGGAAACGCCAATTTATATAAGTAATCGGTGTTCCTGCTTACCCCTCAGTGTAGGGGGTCACGCCTCACCCCACCTGGCATCCGCTCAAGTGAACGAGGCCCCGCTCTGTATTGAAACAAACGGTTGCTGTGATATTTGTACCTAGCAAGAGTTGCTGGTTTAAAAATAAAATTTTATCTCAATGTTTATGTCCAAACGATAGGAACATGGCTAACAACAGAACTGACTGGTAAAGGACTGCAGTTGTCTGAACTGTAACAATAAACAATAAAACTCAGTAGCGACGGCGTTTATGTAAACATCTAGGCATGTCGAAGTGCCAATGGATGTGTCTCCAAAGAAACCTGAGACGGTTTGTCACAAACGGGTCAGCATGCTGAGACATTGTTAGGGTATCATGTTTAAGATATTTGCTTGATAGCTAAGCAAACGGGTATAGAAACAAGTTTAGAAAGAGAGAAAGACGACCCGTCTATAGAGCGCTTACCTTTCCGTCGGTACCTCCGGCTGAACTGAGCTGGACGGGGAGGCACCAATGTGTGTGTATGGCGCTCATAAATAGTAGCGCGTCTTGATGACGTGCGCGTCAGTATCTGAAAAGGCTCCTGGTATTTGGAGTTTCGTGTCTGTTATAAGTATTTCGTTAGTCTCTACTCGGATGGCGGTTCATCCGTAGTGATAAAGAAGTGCGAGCGCTATCTGCTGTGTTAGTTGTAGCTTAGAAACTGCAATCCAGGTGGTGATCTCTGAACATACATAATCACATCTCGATACCGGTGTTCATAAAGAGATGTGAGTGGCTTTATTGCCACAGATAAACAGAGTGATTATATGGGTAGATCATTATGGCCATATGTCGTTGTACTTAGTATGACACCTGTGAATGGGATGAATATTGTCGTGAGGTGTTTGTGGAATGTACGTATTCCCCGGGGGGGGGGGGGGGAAACCTATAAGGGGTACATTCAATGTTATTCACAACCTCATCCTCAGTGAAAAAAGGGAACTACCAGATATTAAAGGCTAGTCCACGGTATATCATCGTTAAGCCCTTGTTCATCACTATGAAGTGAATAGATCCATTTTTGTTCTTTCCTAAAAAGGAAACGGGCAATGTCACTGACATGTGGAGGAATAAACGGCTGCTCTAACACCGTCCACTTAAGTTCTTCTGGTTTGTGTTTGAGAGTGAGAAAGTGTTGGGTCAATTTGGTCGCTTGTTTATGACACCTGATGGTGCTCTTGTGTTCATTTATGCGAAGTTTGATTTTGCGAGTCGTCATTCCTACATACCTCAAGGAACAGGGGCAAGTGATCATGTAAATGACTCGTTCAGAGTTACAGTTAGTATGTTTGGTTGGAACCCAAGGTCTCTGTGTCCCAATATCAATTTCTTTAGTTGGGGCCGTCTGGGGACAGGCAGTGCAGTTACCGCAGGGAAAATGTCCTTGTACCTTCGGTAAGTCCCAGAGAGTGTTTGTCCTCACAGACTGGATGGTTTTGGGTCGAGTGTGTACGAGAGTGTCTCGTAAGTTGGTTCCTCTCTTATAGGAAAATAGGGGACTAGGGAGAGTGCCTTTTCCTATATTGAGAATGGGCCAATGTCTGCGTATAGTTCTTTGTATTTGGTTCGTCTGGGTGCTGAAAGTGTGTACGAACGTGAGCCTTTGTAAAGGTGTCTTAGTTACAGCAGGTTCTAGTAATGCATCTCGATTATTGTTGAGTGCTCTCTTCATAGCCTTCTTCACAAGATGTGAGGGATACTGACGTTGTTGTAATTGGATAGATAAATTTTGAGCATGTTTTCGGAAGTTGTCTGTGTCTGAACAGTTTCTGCGTAATCGCAAAAACTGTCCTACAGGTAAATTTTCCCGTAGTGCTCTGGGATGGAAACTCTGAAAGGTGAGCAATGAGTTACGAGCCATGGGTTTCGTGTACAATTCACACTCTAATCCACCTTATTTGGGGTAGATTTGAATGTCCAAGAAAGATAGTTTTTCTTTGCTGTATTCTATGGTGAACTTGAGAAATGGATTTTGGTTGTTCAGCCAGTCAAAGAATTCTGAGACCTGTAGGGTGGTGCCTCTAAAGATGACAAAAATGTCATCAATATAGCGTTTCCACACTCTAATTTGATCTCGAAAGGGATTAGAGGAATTGAGAATGTGATCCTCTTCAAACATGTGCACATAGAGATTGGCTAGCGAAGGGGCAAAAATACTCCCCATCGAAGTTCCTGACACTTGGAGGTATATTTTGTCTTCGAACTTGAAAATGTTTTCGGTCATTGCCAATCTCGCACATTCCATGACAAAGGGTATTGGTGTCATGATGTCTGAATCCTGAACACTTGTTTCTAGTAATGTCCGTATGGCTTCAAGTGTTTCAAGTTGGGGGATTGCCGTATACAGCGACTCTATGTCAAAAGACACAAGGTAATCCTGGTCTACATCAAATGTTGTTACTGTTAGCAGTCTCAAGACGTCTTTTGTGTCTTGAAGATAGGTAGGCATCTTCTTGACTAATGGTTTTAGGAAAAAGTCTACGAAGGTAGACAGAGGTTCCAACAGGGAGCCTATTCCTGATATTATCGGGCGTCCTGGTGGGGGTCTTTGTGTTTTGTGAATTTTTGGCACGGTATAGAAGTAGGGCACAACCGGAAATTTGGTTGTTAAAAAATCCACTTCATTGGCAGTGATCCAACCTTCGGCTTTCGCCTCTTCAACCATATGTTGAATTTCGTTGGATAATCTCATAGTTGGATCTAGAGGCAGCTGTCGGTAGGCCGTGGTGTTATTAAGTTGTCTAAGACATTCTTCCCGATAAGCTGTTGTGTCTTGGATGACAATAGCGCCTCCTTTGTCGGCAGGTTTTATTGTAATGGTGGTGTCATTCGCCAGAGTGGAAAGAACTTTCTTCTCTCTAAGAGGTAGGTTGTGATAGATTTTAGCGTTACTACTTTGTGGGTTATTTATGTCTTCTAAGACAGCTTTCTCAAATGTAAGTACTTGATTTGGTACTTGATGTAGAGGCGGATTAAAACTGGAAGGTGGTTTCAAACATTCGGTTGGTTCCGCACTCTTATCTTTAAAGAAAAAGTGTAGTCGAATTTTCCTGAAAAAACGTGCCAATTCACATCTGAGGGAAAAAGGATCTCCCACATTAGTTGGGACAAAGCCGAGTCCTCGGTTGAGAACTGAAAGTTCATCTTTATTGAGAGAACGTGCACTCAAATTGACCGCTAGGCGAATGACACCACCATTACAATAAAACCTGCCGACAAAGGAGGCGCTATTGTCATCCAAGACACAACAGCTTATCGGGAAGAATGTCTTAGACAACTTAATAACACCACGGCCTACCGACAGCTGCCTCTAGATCCAACTATGAGATTATCCAACGAAATTCAACATATGGTTGAAGAGGCGAAAGCCGAAGGTTGGATCACTGCCAATGAAGCGGATTTTTTAACAACCAAATTTCCGGTTGTGCCCTACTTCTATACCGTGCCAAAAATTCACAAAACACAAAGACCCCCACCAGGACGCCCGATAATATCAGGAATAGGCTCCCTGTTGGAACCTCTGTCTACCTTCGTAGACTTTTTCCTAAAACCATTAGTCAAGAAGATGCCTACCTATCTTCAAGACACAAAAGACGTCTTGAGACTGCTAACAGTAACAACATTTGATGTAGACCAGGATTACCTTGTGTCTTTTGACATAGAGTCGCTGTATACAGCAATCCCCCAACTTGAAACACTTGAAGCCATACGGACATTACTAGAAACAAGTGTTCAGGATTCAGACATCATGACACCAATACCCTTTGTCATGGAATGTGCGAGATTGGCAATGACCGAAAAAAATTTCAAGTTCGAAGACAAAATATACCTCCAAGTGTCAGGAACTTCGATGGGGAGTATTTTTGCCCCTTCGCTAGCCAATCTCTATGTGCACATGTTTGAAGAGGATCACATTCTCAATTCCTCTAATCCCTTTCGAGATCAAATTAGAGTGTGGAAACGCTATATTGATGACATTTTTGTCATCTTTAGAGGCACCACCCTACAGGTCTCAGAATTCTTTGACTGGCTGAACAACCAAAATCCATTTCTCAAGTTCACCATAGAATACAGCAAAGAAAAACTATCTTTCTTGGACATTCAAATCTACCCCAAAGAAGGTGGATTAGAGTGTGAATTGTACACGAAACCCATGGCTCGTAACTCATTGCTCACCTTTCAGAGTTTCCATCCCAGAGCACTACGGGAAAATTTACCTGTAGGACAGTTTTTGTGATTACGCAGAAACTGTTCAGACACAGACAACTTCCGAAAACATGCTCAAAATTTATCTATCCAATTACAACAACGTCAGTATCCCTCACATCTTGTGAAGAAGGCTATGAAGAGAGCACTCAACAATAATCGAGATGCATTCCTGGAACCTGCTGTAACTAAGACACCTTTACAAAGGCTCACGTTCGTACACACTTTCAGCACCCAGACGAACCAAATACAAAGAACTATACGCAGATATTGGCCCATTCTCAATATAGGAAAAGGCACTCTCCCTAGTCCCCTATTTTCCTATAAGAGAGGAACCAACTTACGAGACACTCTCGTGCACACTCGACCCAAAACCATCCAGTCTGTGAGGACAAACACTCTCTGGGACTTACCGAAGGTACAAGGACATTTTCCCTGCGGTAACTGCACTGCCTGTCCCCAGACGGCCCCAACTAAAGAAATTGATATTGTGACACAGAGACCTTGGGTTCTAACCAAACATACTAACTGTAACTCTGAACGAGTCATTTACATGATCACTTGCCCCTGTTCCTTGAGGTATGTAGGAATGACGACTCGCAAAATCAAACTTCGCATAAATGAACACAAGAGCACCATCAGGTGTCATAAACAAGCGACCAAATTGACCCAACACTTTCTCACTCTCAAACACAAACCAGAAGAACTTAAGTGGACGGTGTTAGAGCAGCCGTTTATTCCTCCACATGTCAGTGACATTGCCCGTTTCATTTTTAGGAAAGAACAAAAATGGATCTATTCACTTCATAGTGATGAACAAGGGCTTAACGATGATATACCGTGGACTAGCCTTTAATATCTGGTAGTTCCCTTTTTTCACTGAGGATGAGGTTGTGAATAACATTGAATGTACCCCTTTTAGGTTCCCCCCCCCCCCCGGGGAATACGTACATTCCACAAACACCTCACGACAATATTCATCCCATTCACAGGTGTCATACTAAGTACAATGACATATGGCCATAATGATCTGCCCATATAATCACTCTGTTTATCTCTGGCAATAAAGCCACTCACATCTCTTTATGAACACCGGTATCGAGATGTGATTATGTATGTTCAGAGATCACCACCTGGATTGCAGTTTCTAAGCTACAACTAACACAGCAGATAGCGCTCGCACTTCTTTATCACCACGGATGAACCGCCATCCGAGTAGAGACTAACAAAATACTTATAACAGACACGAAACTCCAAATACCAGGAGCCTTTGCAGATACTGACGCGCACGTCATCAAGACGCGCTACTATTTATGAGCGCCATACACACACATCGGTGCCTCCCCGTCCAGCTCAGTTCAGCCGGAGGTACCGACGGAAAGGTAAGCGCTCTATAGACGCGTCGTCTTTCTCTCTTTCTAAACTTGTTTCTATACCCGTTTGCTTAGCTATCAAGCAAATATCTTAAACATGATACCTTAACAATGTCTCAGCATGCTGACCCGTTTGTGACAAACCGTCTCAGGTTTCTTTCGAGACACATCCATTGGCACTTCGACATGCCTAGATGTTTACATAAACGCCGTCGCTACTGAGTTTTATTGTTTATTGTTACAGTTCAGACAACTGCAGTCCTTTACCAGTCAGTTCTGTTGTTAGCCATGTTCCTATCGTTTGGACATAAACATTGAGATAAAATTTTATTTTTAAACCAGCAACTCTTGCTAGGTACAAATATCACAGCAACCGTTTGTTTCAATACAGAGTGGGGCCTCGTTCACTTGAGCGGATGCCAGGTGGGGTGAGGCGTGACCCCCTACACTAAGGGGTAAGCAGGAACACCGATTACTTATATAAATTGGCGTTTCCCACCTTGACTATGAAGTTGTTTTGAATGTCTTTTAAACCACAGTTAGTTTAACTGACCACGAGAGCCTGAACCTTGCAAACAGCATTTACAGATTGAGTTTGAGCAAAAGCCTGTGCACCACGTTGTTGATTCTCACTGTTGTTTTCCCAGTAAATTTCTGAGAACTGATAATCCTTTTTGTTTTTAGGATTTGCAATCCACTCCATGCATAGTCGGGAGTGTTTCAATACAATACCACCACGCAAGTTGGTCGTATCTTTTCCTTTTTTCCTTTTCACTGTATGGATTAATTTAGCAGTAGCATATTAAATCGGTCCTGACGAAAGCCAGATTGACATCCAATCACTATGGCTGAAACATGTCGACCACCTGTTGGACAATAGCAGTTATTTTTTCGAACTGCTCCTTGCACTGTTTTTTAACTACATCACTCGGTCAGTCATGAATAAAATTGTGGGACTGACTCAGTAGTTGTTTTTAACATTGGCACAATAATTTTTTGTTTCTGCACTGCTTCTAAACCTATAACCACTGTCAACTTTTGAGTAGCGACATCACAATACACCAGGGCAAAATAACTCTTTGAACCTGTTTGTTTGTCCCTGGTTTCACACACTACACTCATCTCTAATCTGAGAGCATTGTGTGTGGACGAATTCCATATGATGATAATCGCTATTCACAGTGGCTGATGGGATTCAACACTGATGATATCACTCACATGTGCTTTCTCTCTTACAATACGTTTGTACAGTAATAGGCTCTGATTGATTGACCAGGGTTACTTTTGTTTGTTATAATATCCGTAAAATCCTCCCGGATTACTGCTTGTGTGACTTGAGCCCAATAAATATATTTATATTTATGAAGAGGCCACGCCCCTTTTTACACCACTCTGCAAACGCACCTGTTTTTGCACTGCTGGTGGGGCAATGAGGTTCCCTTGTGTCCTGAGGACTTCAGGACTAAAGTGGACTTCCTCCCCCAAGCAGCAGTGCACCAGGAGGTGCATTTGCAGAGTGGTGGAGAAAGGGGGCATGGCTTCTGATCACCTCTCAGTAATCCCTCTGTGCTCAGCTTACTGGGGGCCTCAGGAGGGCTAATTGGCCCCCAGGGACCCTCAAGAGGCAAGGGGACTACATCCCATAACCAAGAGTGTGCCAGGATGCACGTTTGCAGAGTGGTGGATAAAGGGGGCATGGCCTGGTATTCATAACTCAATAATCCTGCTGTTTTGGACTTACTGAAGGTAATAGGAAGGGTAGTTGGCCCTCAAGGCAGTCCTTAGGGTCCAACTACCCCTCCTATTACCATCAGTAAGTTAAGTTCCACACAGTGGGATTGCTAAGAGGTCTTCTGAGGCAAAGAATCCCTCCTGGTACCTCCTGTAAGTCCTACGCAGCAGAATTCCGGAGCAATGGTAGGAGGCCTAGCACCCTATCTCCACCTCTCTGCAAACGCGACTGCTAGTTAAAAAGCATGGAAATTCACTGAGAAAACCACAGGTTTCAGTTACATTATAGTTGGAAATTAGCATTTAAAAAACCTTAGAAATTCACTGATAAACCACAGGTTTCAGGGACATTATAGTTAGAAATTAGCGCTTAAAAAAGCTTAGAAATTCATAGAATAAAACAAAGGTTACAGGGATGTTATAGTTAGGCTGACATTTCACTCGTACAAAACCTGAGAAATTCAGCCACGGGTGCTTGAGCACATGCGAGTGATTAAAAAGGACGGTAAGCAATATCCTATTGCTCGTCATTTTAAAGCTAGCTACAATCAGAACTGCAATGTACTTACATTTTATGTCCTTGATAGGATTCCAAACAAGGAAAGGGGGGGACCGGACCTTAGAACTTGGAAGATTTGAATCGAAATTGATCATAAATTTTAAAACACTTCGTCCAACTGGTTTAAACCTGGATGAAGAATTGGCGGTTCACTTGGGATGATTCAGTGGTGAAGCAGGTGTATAAAAGTATTAGACCTCCCTTCTCTACTTTGACATTAGGTTTAGGCCATTTTTTAATGTAACATGTTTTTGAGAATTTGATTTTAATTAGTCCTTGTTTGTTTTTTGTTACAGATGAAGAGATACGGAAAACACATGAGAGCTATCTTATCTTTTATTGGGGTAGAGCTATCAGTCATTTTCATTCAGTTTGAAGTTCCAGCATGATTTGGACTTTATCCTGAAATCATCCACTTAGGTGGAATGGTGTTATAATAGCCTTGAAGAGGGCATATGTAGTATTGATTTAAGCAATTGTCACTGTTGCCAATATCACGTGGTATTAATATCAAGGGTTTGTCACAAGGAATTAGCCCACTGAGGTAAAATTATGTGGGTATACTGTACCATGATTTGGGTGAAAAAAAAAAGAATATGAAAAGCCCACTGGGGCAAAATTTGTGGCAGAAATGGTGCCGGTAAGATGCGCGACAATTGCTTGTTTGAAACACACATTGAGCGTGAATATAAGAATTTTTTGTAACAATAAATTTGACTCGATTAACATGCTTTACTCATTGTTGAATATATATTATTGTCTCTCTTGCGAAATGCCTCTGCTATGTAGCAAGTTAAAAACAGACAATGAGTATGTTTTTTATGCTTATCACGGGCACGTATCACATGTGGTGTTTCTTTAAAAGAAATGGAAAGCAGCTTTCAAACCTAACCCATGATCAAGGAGCTGAAGGCTCCGGAACACATTGGTACCATGTTGCTAGCGTTTACATTAAACACACGGTCATATTGGCGCCGTGGTACTGTGGTTTTGTTCAGCGCGAATGTATGAAGATTTGGCAGTACCTACAAGTTGTTGTGTGGACATCTATATATATATATATATATATATATATTCGTCCTGCACAATGAGGGTCCTTCTGGGATCAGTCCCGTCGCCAGGTGGAGCGTCCTCCGGTAGTGACCCAAGCCGGTATTAAATTATATCAAAAACTTCAAATAATGACGCTCACTCGGGAGTCCATTGCAACCATAGAGGTTTAATAAAGTGAACCGCTACGCGTTTCGACACAGGAAGTGTCTTGATCACACGATTTTCACAGTACTACGTGACTCGTATAAGTAAACAGGAAACATAGAAAAGGCACTACATTGGGAGCAAGCCCTTCCTGCTCCGTTTTTTGGCATCCATCTTGGAACAGTACCCACAGTTGGTATATAATGATACACAAAACGTATGATCTTGAACAAAATGCACATATTGATACATAATTATACTATATATGCTATTGTCCTAAATTAAAAACGGTATAAGTACCCATGAGACAATTTCAAAACGATGTTCAACCATGATTATACATGCCTGTGTATCGATTGCTTGAGCCTAATTAAAGTTCAAACATCTTAGATTGTTTAACCGGCAAGTGCCCTTGCAACAATACTATTGATTATACACAATCGGTGGAACCCTTTTATACGCGCTCTAGTGGCTTAGTGTAGATACCTTACATGAATCCCGTAATTACTTCCCCAGGCAACTATGCAAAATAAAAGACCCCCAACCCGTGAAAGACAAGAAAAAAGTGGATAATTATGAGTCTCTAAGAAGGTAAAGAATAACCAAAAGTTTTGTCACTTTACTTGTTGGAGAGTGCTTGGATGATTCTGGATGAAGAAAAGGGTAGGGTGCCCGTGAAAACTATGCCCACCAGTGCCATTGAAGGGTCCCTTCCTTTCCTCCTAAAACAACAAAAGAAAACAGAGCACACAATTAAAAACACAATATTTACACTACAGTATTCAGATTCAATAACAGCAACAGTATATACAAGAACTAATCATCATACAAATGGCTTGCCAACTCTTCATCAAGATTATGCCCTCCTGGAAATCTAGTTTCTAGTTCTATAATCCATTTTGATTCCTTTCTCCTAAGAGCTAGTTCCCTATTACCGCCCCTTTTGGGTGTGTTGATTTGTTCAATGGCAAAAAATCTCAACAAAGAATTGTTAGATTGGTGTTTCTCCTGGAAGTGACGGGCAATCGGATAATGTAAATCTTTGTTGGTAATGGCCCGTAGGTGCTCCTGAACTCTTTTCTTAACCATGCAAGTCGTACTACCTACATACCTCAGTTTGCACGGGCACACTAGAATGTATATCACAAAGTTGGTGCTGCACGTCAAGAATTGTTCAATCTTTTTGTTTTGATTCCTACCTGGAATCACAAAATCTTGTACCATGTGGCTAGATTTACAGGCCCTACAGTGACCACAGGGATAGAAACCTTTGAGGTTGTATTTGTTACGATTGGGGATTTCAGAGATATCGCCTTTCATCAAGATGTCTTTGAGACTCTTCCCTTTGCGATAGGTGATCAGGGGTCTATCTCCTATACTGGGACCAATGACATTGTCAGTTTTTAAAATTTTCCAATTCTCTACCAGTATTTTCTTAATCTTCTCAGATCCCTGATTGAAAGTGGTGATAACTCTAGTCACTGTTTCTTCGCTGGGTGTGGGTTGTTTAGTTTCTACGGTGCTTGATCTAGTTGTCTCTTTTATTTTGTTTACTGCTTTTTTCAGAGTCCATTCTGGATACCCTCGTTCCCTGAATCTACTCAGCATCTTCACTTGTTCACATTCATACAAGGCATCAGTGCTACAGTTCCTCCTTGCTCTTAATAGCTCTCCAAATGGAATGCTCCACTTGAGAGCTTCTGGATGAGCACTATGGGCATGGAGGAGGCTGTTGCCAGCTGTTTCCTTCCTGTGCAAACTGGTCACTAGTTTATCCTGGTCTACCATAACCATAGTGTCAAGGAATTCCAATTTTTCACTGTTGATGTTTGCAGTGAGTGTGATGTTATAAGGATTCTGATTGAGTGCATTAATAAAGGCCTGTGCCTCAGGTTCTGTGCCCCTCCAGATGACAAACAAATCATCGATGTACCTTATCCAAGTTACAACTGAGTTGAAACCAGACTGTAAATTCTCATCCCTGCGAATCTCCTCCTCCCATTTTCCTAGGAACACATTGGCAAAGCTTGGCGCAAAGCACGAACCCATCGCGGTCCCGCGTACTTGCTTGAAAAGATTGCCATCAAACATGAAGATGTTATTACTAAGACAAATTTTCAGCATATCAATGATCATATGTGTATGTTCAAGATAACCTATGTCACGTTTCTTCAAGAAATGTAGACAAGCCTCTATGCCCTGATCATGATTAATGATCGTATAGAGTGAACTTACGTCCATCGTAATGAGGAGATAACCATTGACCCAGTTGACCTCTTCGATTTTATTGAGGAAGTCTTTAGTGTCTCTTATATACGAGGGGAGGCATGTTACATACTCCCTCAAGAAGTGATCTATGTATTTGGAGATGTTCTCATTGGCACTCCCTATTGATGAAACAATAGGTCTCCCTGGTGGTCTAGTAGCATTTTTGTGGATTTTGGGCAATAAGTATAATATGGGGAGTTTTGGGTAATCCTTTTTCAGAAAGCAAAACTCTGGCCATGTGAGTAACCCGGCTTCTTGCCAAAGAGACAGCTTTTCCCATGTGTTGGTTATGCTGAAATTATACTCTGTGAAGTTGCTAGGTACATAGAAATTTCTATCACTAAGTTGTTTAAGTGTTTCTTCAATATATAGTTGTCTTCCCCAGAGTACAATGTTACCTCCCTTGTCAGATGGTCTGATAATGATACTGGTATCTTCAGCCAGAGAGGTGATAAAATCCCTTTGTTGTTTAGTTAGGTTGAATTTTACATTCCTAGTTTGTGACATTTTATACTTGAATTTATTCAGTTCTTTGTTAACAACTTCATGGAAAGTGTCTAATGAGTCATGTGGCAGTACTGGACAAAAGATCGATTTGGGTTTAAACGGGGTGGAAGCTGCCCTGTCAGTGCTTATAGGTTGTGAGTGTGCATCATCATCATTGTTATTTGTTACACCCCCCAGATCATACACAGTTTCAAGTACATTGGCATCACCAACAGTTAAATTAGAAAAATCACTGGCTTCATCAGATATGTTAGTCCCGTTAAAAGTTTGTTTGGTATTAAATAAGGAATGCCATTTTCTCAACTTCAATTTACGAATAAATTTAAACATGTCAACCCTTGTGTTTGTATAATTAAACAACTCGGTTGGACAAAAGGTCAGTCCTAAGCATAACGTAGTCTTTTCTTTAAGAGTCAGTGTTCTTGTCGATAAATTAATGATTGTTTGATTTACCATTGATTCATCCATGATTACTTGTCTCTGGTTTGGCCTCCACGTCAGGTTCCCACTGGCTCTCTGTTTGATGCTCCTCTGTTTTCTTTTGAGGCGTTTCTTCTTTGAGCGGGTCTGCCTCTTGTTCTTCCTCTCCCCCGACTTTGTCCTCTCACTCCTTGGGGTGCTGATTGTGACTGTTCTTTTTGTCGACGTGTTCTCAGCACCCGGAACTCGTCTAAAAAAGTCGCTGGCTTAGAAGAAATTTCCACATCTGAGACGCTGCTAGTTGTTGTCCCCGATACCTCTGAATCTGTGTCACTGATATATACACGATCTTGGTTGGTTGGTGGAACATTGGGATCAGTAGTAGTGCCTTCACGGACAGTTCCTTGACTGTATAGGTGGTCGTATTTCGGGCTATACGTTAAAATCCGTCCGCTCTCGTAGTCACCACAATCCCTGTGCAACTTTCTCTGTTTTCGGAACTTAATGTCATCCTCATATTTTTTTATTCTTCCTTTGAGGTCATCTTTGAATTTCTTAATGTCCTCTTGTTCTGTGCTACTACTGAATTCTTCATCCAGCTGTTTAAGTTCTTTAATAATGATTTCCCGATTTTCCCACGCGTATTTCACGAGTATGCCCAGCATGTTTTTGGAACTGGCAGCAGAGTTGGCTGCCCAGTCGTCCAGCATTTTGGGATTCGGTGATTCGTGGGATGGAGTTATATAGATTCGTAATCCCCGTGGTATCATATCTTTGTCCATGTAATCCTGTAGGGAGATCGCCTCCCACCACTTGGAGGTTTCTTGTTTCTTAAGTTTCTCGTATCTTTTTAATTTTGTGTTTAACACATTTTCAGTAGTTTTATCCGTTGCTGTGTTTATTTTTGTGCCCTTGCCTGGTGCTCTGGCAAATAATGTTAGTGCCTCTCTCCGTCTTTCTTCCTCATCATCCATCTTGGTTCCACGGTGTCAGCGACCCCGTTTTGCAAAGTTTACCTGACGTTTGCACTCGTCACAGTAGATAGGAAATGTACGGTAGTGAATACCGCTCCTTAACTCTCTAAATCGTGCAATGGCTCCCCCGCCTTTCGTAGGCATTTCCTGGTGCTGAATACCCTCCGGAATCCCGTGGACAAACGACCATTCAGCAAAGATTACTGCGAGTTCTCCCGCTGACATACATAAGTATTCTCATTTGTCAATAATGTTTCCCGCATGCTAGCGCACAAATACAGGTAGGCAAAACACGAAGTACCCGCGTCCCCGTCAACCCGGAAGTGCACTCATATACAAGTATACGAGTGTCCCCCAGTCAGCGTGTCCGCGGCTTCAGGCTTACCTCACCCTGTCTGTGGCAGCAGCGTAATCCACAATCTCCTTAACCAGAAAAGTTCTTCAATAACGGATCCAGCCGGCATACGATCCCTCCAATAATAGTCCTGCACAATGAGGGTCCTTCTGGGATCAGTCCCGTCGCCAGGTGGAGCGTCCTCCGGTAGTGACCCAAGCCGGTATTAAATTATATCAAAAACTTCAAATAATGACGCTCACTCGGGAGTCCATTGCAACCATAGAGGTTTAATAAAGTGAACCGCTACGCGTTTCGACACAGGAAGTGTCTTGATCACACGATTTTCACAGTACTACGTGACTCGTATAAGTAAACAGGAAACATAGAAAAGGCACTACATTGGGAGCAAGCCCTTCCTGCTCCGTTTTTTGGCATCCATCTTGGAACAGTACCCACAGTTGGTATATAATGATACACAAAACGTATGATCTTGAACAAAATGCACATATTGATACATAATTATACTATATATGCTATTGTCCTAAATTAAAAACGGTATAAGTACCCATGAGACAATTTCAAAACGATGTTCAACCATGATTATACATGCCTGTGTATCGATTGCTTGAGCCTAATTAAAGTTCAAACATCTTAGATTGTTTAACCGGCAAGTGCCCTTGCAACAATACTATTGATTATACATATATATATATATTCACTGAAAAAACCATAGGTTTCACACACGTTATAGTTAGGAATTAGCATTTAAAAAACCTTGCAAATTCACTGAAAAAACCATAGGTTTCACACATGTTATAGTTAGCGGAAATTTTACTGATAAAAAACCAGTGAAATTCCCCCGTTATAGTTACTGCAGGCAACTATAACTCACGCGACCGCAATCCTCTGCTGATGCTAATACTGTATTTAGACACTTATTTGCCCATGTCTTCTTCCATACATTTTTAGCTATACATATATTACAAATATTTTTTTTTCATAAAGACACATATGTCATCAGCAGAAGATTGCGGTCGCGTGAGTTATAGTTGCCTGCACTAACTATAACGGGGGAATTTCACTGGTTTTTTATCAGTAAAATTTCCGCTAACTATAACATGTGTGAAATGGTTTTTTCAGTGAATTTGTACGGTTTTTTAAATGCTAAGTTACTTTACGCCATTCGTGGCGTGCGCGCCCACTTAACGCACTTCGCGCACCGTGCGCCCACTTTACGCAGTTAGTGCCGTGCACGCACGGTGGGTGCGCGGTGCGCTACGCGCACCGCGTGCCCACGTTACGCTAGATGGGCCATGTACGCACGATGCGCTTCGCGCACCGTGCGCACATGGAGGACATATGATGAACTTCGTTTTGAAAGGTAATATTTTAATTTTTCGTAATTTTTAGAAGCCATGCACAAATGGTGCCCTTCGGGCACCATTTGCACACGGGGTGGAGAGAGTGTGGATCATTTTTTCTTTTATTATTTTTTTTAAAAATATTATAGTTTATCACACCTCTTATAAGCCATGCACAATTGGTGGTCTTCGGCCACCAATTGCACACGGGTGGGGAGAGTGTGGATAGTTTTTTTTTTAATAATTTTTTACCGTACGCGTACGGTAAGCGTAATCGGCGAAATTAGCGAAAAAATAAAAATTACATTTTTGCCCTTGGGGGATCTTTGGGGACTCCCTCAACATAGCTATGTGTGTGGGAGCTGTCTAAAAAGCCCCTTTACATGTTTTTGGGCTTTATTTTAAAACCTAACTCTCAGTGCGAGAGAGAAAATGGCGGCCGCCGCTTCCTGGTTTCGGCCGATTCGAATGTTTACTAAGATCTAAGAGCCAATCAGAATCGCGCTTGCGCACGCCACCGTACGCGTACGGTAAGCGTACCGTAAGCGCACCGTAAGCTGGCTCAGATATATATATTGATTTAAAGGCTATTTTCTCAGAATCTACTGAACAGATTTACACCAAACCTACAAAAGGCACTTCCTTGACCTGAGGACTACCTCTCTGCCAAATTTCTAGTAATTCTGTTCAGCCGTTCGGGCTGTAGCCCTGTCTAAAGGTCCTATGGAAAAATGCATGGGAAAAACGCATTTTGGGACCCCCCTTTTATCTCAGACCCCGCTTGACGAATCCCCCCGAGACTTTCAGGGTAGGAGCGGAGCGTAGCGCCCCACCTATTTTGAAAAATTCGCGAGGATTCGTCGACCGGCGCCAAAGTTATTCAAAATAGAATGTTGCGGATTTCCTATGGAAACGTGGTCCTAACTATAACTACCTACTGGCGACCGCCAGTAGGTAATATATATATATATATATATATATATATATATATATATATATATATATATATATATATATATATATATATATTCACTGAAAAAACCATAGGTTTCACACATGTTATAGTTAGCTGTACATTTCACTCGTAAAAAACCAATAAAATTCCACGTTATAGTTAGTGCAGGCAACTATAACTCACGCGACCGCAATCCTCTGCTGATGATGTCAGATATTACATCACTGATGACATATGTGTCTTTATGAAAAATTAATATTTGTAATATATGTATAGCTAAAGATACAGTATTAGCATCAACAGAGGATTGCGGTGAGTTATAGTTGCCTGCACTAACTATAACGTGGAATTTCATTGGTTTTTTACGAGTGAAATGTACAGCTAACTATAACATGTGTGAAACCTATGGTTTTTTCAGTGAATTTGCAAGGTTTTTTAAATGCTAATTCCTAACTATAACGTGTGTGAAACCTATGGTTTTTTCAGTGAATTTGTACGGTTTTTTAAATGCTAAGTTATGTATTTATTTTTAATTTTTGCGCGCACGGTGCGCTTCGCGCACCGTGCGCGCGCTGTGGGCGCTCGGTGCGCATCGCGCACGGAGCGCCCACGTTGCGCATTTTGTACCGTGCACGCCTCGCCTTTTTTTTCAAAATATCAATTGTTTTTTTCTCCCTTGGGGGTCCTTAGATTTATATATTAAATGTGATTGTTAATTTTTTTTTTTTTTTTTTTTACCGTACGCGTACGGTAAGCTTACCGTACGCGAACCCCGCGATTTTTAAAAAAAATTATTACATTTATTTTTCTTACTTTTTGGTCCTTCATGAACCCCCTGACGAACGCTAGGGGGTCTGCAACTCTCTTCATTGCCCCCTTTTCATGTTATCAACCTTTTTTTTCAGTGCGACAGACGGCCGATACTTCCTGGTTTCGACCGATTTGAATGTTTACTTTGATCTAACAACCAATCAGAATCGCGCTCGCGCACGGCACCGTACGCGTACGGTAAGCTAACAGTAAGCGCACGGTAAGCGCACGGAGCGTGCTTACAGATATATATATTGATTTAAATGCTATTTTCTCAGGAACTACTGAACAGATTTACACCAAATCTACAAAAGGCACTTCCTTGACCTGCGGACTACCTCTCTGCCAAATTACAAGTAATTCTGTTCAGCCGTTCGGGCTGTAGCTGTGTCTAAAGGTCCTATGGAAAAATGCATGGGGAAAACGCGTTTTGGGACCCCCCTTTTTTCTCAGCCCCCGCTTGACGAATCACCCCGAGACTTTCAGGGTAGGAGCGGAGCGTAGCGCCCCATTAGTTTTGAAAATTTTGCAAGGATTCGTCAACCGGCGCCAAAGTTATTCAAAATAGAATTTTGAGATTTCCTATGGAAACATGGTCCTAACTATAACTATCTACTGGCGACCGCCAGTAGATAATATATATATATATATTCACTGAAAAAACCATAGGTTTCAGGGGTGTTATAGTTAGCTGGACTTTTCACTTGTACAAAACCATTGAAATTCCCCCGTTATAGTTAGTTCAGCTAACTATAACTCGCGCGCCCGCAATGCACTGCTGATGACGTCACATATTACATCACTCATGACATGGTCAGTGACATCACTCATGACATCACTGATGACATCTCAAATGACATCACTGATGACATCACTGATGACATCATCCAGTGAATGTGTGTTTTTCTGAAAATTAAATATGTTTTATATATGTATATCTCAAGGTCGATGGAAGAATAAATGGGTATATAAGTGTCTAAATGGATGATTTGTTTTTGAAAAATTGATTGTGTAACTGACTGATTAAGTGTATCATAGTGAATACATGGCTTAGTGAGTAATGTTTAAATATGTAAATATCTGTATCAGTCTCTCACTTTGTGTATAAGTGGCTGCATGGGTTGGTGAGTAGCTACATGGGTGTCTATATAGGTTATTAGTTGGTTTTTTGAGTATCAGTCTGAGTGTCTGCATGGTTCGGTGGGGGGTATTACGTAGTGCATAGGTGCATGAATGAGTGACTCACTGTTTGTATGTGTTGAACACAGCATGTGTGCAGGACTGTATGGGTGGATGAGTGTGTGTATGGGTGTGTTAGTGAGTGAATGACTGTCTCAATAGTGTCTTTATGAGTAACTACATATGTTTTAAACTAGTATATGTGACTATTGGTGTATATATGTGAGTATATGTGAGAGTGAGAGATTGAAAGAGTTCCTGTATGAATAAGTATGTGTTTCTATAAGTGATTGTTTAAAAGACTAAGTATGTGTAAGTTTCCGTAGAAGTAAGTATGGTGGTGTGTGTATAACTGTATATGCAAGTAAATGTATGTTTGATTCTTTATTAGCATGAGTGACTATGTGTGTGAGTAACTCTATGGATGAGTGGCATTGTGTAACAGGATGTATAGGTGTATGAGTACATATGATGAGTGAGTACATGTATGAGTGACTGTATAGGACTGTTGGTGAATGAGTGGATGCGTATGTGGATCTTAGAATTACTGAAGAGGTTGTTGTAACTGGTATTGGTATGTCCATCGTTTTGAAAATTTTAGTCTCTATTTTTGAATGTGTGTATCAAAGGTTATATTAGGGTGAGAGGAGGTCTGCCACTCTATCACAAGGATGATGTCATCAGTGATGTCATCAGTGATGTCATTTGAGATGTCATCAGTGATGTCATGAGTGATGTCACTGACCATGTCATGAGTGATGTAATATGTGACGTCATCAGCAGTGCATTGCGGGCGCGCGAGTTATAGTTAGCTGAACTAACTATAACGGGGGAATTTCAATGGTTTTGTACAAGTGAAAAGTCCAGCTAACTATAACACCCCTGAAACCTATGGTTTTTTCAGTGAATTTCTGAGGTTTTTTAAATGCTAATTCCTAACTATAACGTGCCTGAAACCTATGGTTTTTTCTGTGAATTTCAAAGGTTTTTTAAATGCTAATTTCTAACTATGCCTACAGAGATAGGACATGTGAAGAAAGAAGAAAAAATGCACAGAAAGAAACAAAAGAAGTGCAGAAAGAAGCAACAGAAGTCCTCAAATACGAAGATAAGTGCAGGAAGAAGGATAACGTGCAGAAAGAACAAAAAGAAGAGCAGAAAGAAGCCTTGTTGCAAAATCATCCTGTACCCTCAACTTTTTCAGACGGATACTGGTGGTAACTGAGTCTGACTAACCAGTCCTAGAGCCAGTGCTATGTTAAAAGACACTTCGAATACAGTGAAAACACCTACATACACTAGGGAACATTATTCGTTGGGGTCCCCCTGTGATTAGCATGACCTCCTCTGTAAGCCCCTAGTATATAATAGGGCATGGGGATTAAAACTACCTCTTAAAACAGGCCACAGGGCGTTTTTGCACACGTTAACTCAGGCCCCGTCCCCTCCATTCACCACTGTGTAAACACGCCCTGTGTCCATTTTTAGTTGGGAGATTAAGTTCATTTGAATCCTGAGGGTCCCTAGGGTCCAACTAGCCCACTAGGTACCTCCAGTAAGTGCCACAGAGCTGCGTTGCAGAGAGGTGTAAAAAGTGGCATGGCCTGGACCACCTCTCTGCAATGCAGCTCAGTGGCGCTTACTGGAAGCACTTGGTGGGCTAGTTAACCCCCAGGGGCCCTCAGTATTGAAGGGAAATGATATCCCAAATTTAAAACGTGCCATAGTGCGTGTTTGCACACGTCACCTCAGGCCCCGTCCCCTCCCTTCACCACTGTGGAAACACGCCCTGTGGCTGTTCTAAGTTGAGAGATTAAGTCCCCTTGAATCCTAAGGGTCCCTAGGGTCAAACTGGACCACTAGGTACCTCCAGTAAGCGCCACAGAGCTGCGTTGCAGAGAGGTGTAAAAAGGGGCTTGGCCTCAGAACACCTGGCTGCAGCGCAGCTCCCTGGCGCATACTGGAGATGCCTGTTGGGGGCGCGTTTGCAGAGTGCTGCACGGAGGGGGCATGGCCTCCGGCACGATGCCAGTCTTTTATTTATTTTAGTTTTTTAAGAAGGGGGGCTGTTTGGTTCCCCTTCTTATTCTAATTTATTGGCCCTGATGACCCCATCCCCCAGGGCCAGTCTCCTAATTATATTTTTTTGACCCCAATCCCCAGGGCCGGCCACTGTTTTTTATTATTTTATTAAAAAATATATATTTATAGACACACCTAGGACATGCTGGACAAACCGAACGTACCTATCACCATGACGATTTGCTTGATATTCATTAAAAGGCGACTATGCATGCAATGAATCCACGTGGAATGTATTTACACCACTAGTGAAGCTCTGACATGTCTGATGCCCTACCGTGCCTAATCCTGGTAGACACCCTTGTCGTTTATTTATACAAACATGGGTAGCTATTGACGGGCACATTTAATACACATGCACACCAAGCCATTCAAAGGGGATTCGACAAAAATTCGACCAAAACTATGCAAGAAACCCCCCTCACGGTTAATAAAACACACATCCACTGCCGGATGTGTAATACTTTTTATTTTACTCTCTGGAAAGGGGACGAACATCACTTGAGAGTCACAGCGTGCTCCTGACAGAGCCCAATGCTGTGTTACACCCACCATTGCCTGCCGAGTGCCACACACCTCTGTGTTGTATTCCACTAGCTAGTGCATATGCTATGACACTCTCTAGCCCATGTGCACTGTAACACCACCCCGTGAATATGTCATGCCACACTTGTCTTCGCACGGGTTATATTGCCCCATCTAACGTGCCTTTCTCGATGCCTATGTTATAACGCACAGTGCTATGCCATACAAATTACAATCTGGGATCCATATCTTTGTCACAGTGCATATGCAACGTTACACTCCCCAGCACATATTTTATATTACAACTTTAGAGACTAGTTAGGTTACACAACACTGCCCTGTGCATATTACACTCCAAGGCGCATATCGCATAGCACGCGCTAGTGCCTGTGCTATCTCGCGCTCTCCAATGAATCTGTCATTGCGCACAATGTATTGCATATTATATTTCACGCCCAGTTCATCTTATATCACACTTTTTGGTGCATAGTTTATACCATACACTATATCTAGTTTTCATTTTCAATCGTGCTCTCAGGACTATGTTCTATATAACACTGTGTTCACCTACCCTTTTCACGGGCATTACATTTTGTGATAGGGGGTGGAGGGTCAGGGGGTGTTTCTGCCAAGTGAGCCCGGTGTCACAGTCACAAACGTCCTCTTCTTCCTGAATAAAAGTGAGATTATGCTGCATACTTGTTCATATTTTAAGTAGTTCGCACAGACACAATGTTTTAAAAACAATAAAGTTCCTGATACCCGCCTTCTCTGAACAGTTAGCTTGCTGCCCCATCCCCTTCCTCCCTATCCTCTGTTGTGTGAATCCATGGACTAGCCTCCTCCCTCCTGCCATGCATGGTCTGATGTGCTGCCACTGCCCTCAATTTAGTATGATGTACCAGTCCACTCCTCCTGCCCTCCATTGCCCATTTCTATGCCCCATCATTGACCTCCTGCTTAAACTCTGTGCTTAGCTTGCTGCCCCTATTCTCCTTCCCCCTGCCCTCCGATGTCTTTGTGCATGCCCCTGCTCCATCCTTTTTGCCCACCATGTCCCATGGACCTGCCACTCCTATCTACTCTGAGTGTTCTGTTGAGCTGCCACTCCCCTCCCACCTGCCTAGCATTGTCAGATGACTGTAACCTGTCCCTGCCACCTCCACCCTGCCTGTCCACATGCCATGCCCCTATCCTCTTCCTCCTGTCCTACATGGTCCATTGTACTGCCACACCCTTCTGCCCTCCCTGGTCTGTTGTGCTGCAACTGCTCCTCCTGCCTGCCCCGTGTGGTCTGTTGTGAGGTCCCTTCCCCTGAACTTTCTTGTCTGTGCACAGGTCCTGACCCTCCCTTCTATCCTCCATCGTCCTTTGTGCATGCCCCTCCACCCTCCTTCTTGCCCATCATAGCCATTGTGCTGCCACTAACCCTCCCACTTGCCATGCATGGTCTTCTGTGCTGCCATGGCCCCTCCCACCTTCCCTGTGTGGTCAGTTAGCTGCCCCTGACCCCCTCCCACCTTCCCTCCATGGTCTGTGTGTATGCCATCACAGTCTCACTGTTGCTCTTCATGGTGTGTCTTGCTTATAGTGCCCATCCTGCCTGACCTCCATGGCTATCTTGCTGCTCCTGCCCTGCCCCCTTGCCCCCAGCCCTACTCCCTCCCTCCTGGCTTGTCTGTTCCATTGTAATGCCCCTGATCCGTCCCTCCTGCCCTTTATGGTCTGTTATGCTGCAGCTTTCTCTCCTGTCTGTCCATTATGGTCAGCTAGCTACCATTGCCTCTTGCCCCTCTGTTCTCTGTTGTCCATGTGCATGGTCCTGTCCCCTCCCTCTTGCTTTCTATGGATTGTTGTGCTGCACTCCCGTCCTGCATGCCCTGTGTGGTGTATTGTGCTGCTGCAAACCCTGATGCCTGCCCTGCAGGGTCAGTTTGGTGCACCTCTCCATGTCCCTCCTGTCCTCTGTTATCCAAGTCCATGTCCCTATCCCATTTCCTTCCATCATCGAATGTACCATACTTGCGAACATTTTGAACTTGGTAAGAGGGAGATTTTGAAAAAAAACTGGGGTATTGATTTTCCCCTTTGAGTTACATTGAAAAAGAGGATATTGTAGACAGGAGACAGATCAAATAAAGCCCATTTGAGCTTAAAAACATTGGACGTTTCCTGGCTGAATCGGGTCTGTAGGCATGTATGGTTGTACTACCATTGCCTCTTCCTTCTGCCCACAATGGTCTATTACATTGCCACAGCCTTGAAGGAGGGTAGATTTTGTATCACAGGGGGCCCCTGGCCCGTTCTGTCCACACCTGAAGTATGAGACCCTTGTCCTTGCCCTGCCAGTTGCATTTGTAGGCCGTATTAAATTGACCAGCGGGTCCTGTGTTGCTATATAATTATCCTGAGACATCCTTACCACTCAGCCAGCATAAAACCCCTGTGTAGGCCCTTCTGTTCAATATGTAGGCCTCTTTGTTAAATTGACCATAGCTCTGCAATTTTAGTGTATAGCAGTCTGAAGGCAGGTCTGCAAGGCCTTCTGATCCAAACTAGTAGCCCCCACCCTACCCGAGTGCTCCGTGCTCGGTATCAAAGTTCAACATCCCCCTGAAGCTGTCGACATACAGTAGGCTGCATCCTGGACTGGTACTTGCTTCCTGGGCAGGTTTCCCGCTTTTAAGGAAGTGGCAACCGCAGAGCGTCAAGTTAGGAGAACTGAGGAGATTTTATACATGAATATATTGAATTCCCGTACAATACCCATTATTTTCTGCTTGCTCTATGGAACTTACGATAAGCGATTGGCCTGAGAGACTGACCTTTTCACCCAGTCCATTGTCAGCATTAAGTGGGTAAATGACGAAATGTCTGGTAAAATCTGCAGACGAAGCTTTTGGGTAGCATACGTAGGTAGATGTAGCGTGCAAAGGAGCCCACAAAATGATATAAAAAGGGAGCACCCACAGATATCGACGGACTACCTCGCCGTCTGTATGTAGGTTAACAGGCAGTGCAGGTTTTCCCCAAGAGCTGGGAGCTCTTGTCTTCCTTTGCTTAAAATGTCTTGCTCTGCTTTGCTTGAAGTATCTTATTCTATTTTACCTATATGAAATGTCATGTTATGTTTAACCATTGTTTTCTTTACTTTTGCATTTAAAAGATTTTGTATTGTAATTGCAGGAATGCTTGCTCTAAGAGTAAACGTGAGTGTTCCTAGGTAACATTTTCCTTGGTGTAACTTGTTTCTCATGATGCATTTATAGATGTGTTTTCTCTCTCTCTCTGTCAGTACATTAATTGAGATACAGAGAATATTATGACAGCTGTATGATTATCTGGATTCTGTATTTTGTACTTTATGTCTCTATTCTGCGGTTTCTTTGAAGTTGCATCTTCTCATTAAACTGCCATTGTATTCTGCCTCCAATTCCATGTCTCATATGTCTGTTTTCTAAATTTTTGGAGCAAGCGTTCCTAGGCACCCCGGCTCAAATTAAGGTGCCCCTTTTGTCCCTGACTCACTCTCCTGCTCAGTTCTGTGGTGGCTCCCGGGGATCTGGGGACCGCCCCTAGCTTCCTTGACCCGTAATAGATCTTCCCTCCAACAGCCTCTCTTGCAAGTCCTGTATTGTTGGTTTGTTGCCCCTGCCCCCCTTTCCACTGCCCTCCATAGTCTGTTGTGCTTCCACGGCCCTTCCTGCCTGCTCAGTGTGGTTAAATTGTTGCCTTTGCACCCTCCTACCTGCCTTCAATTTTCAGAGTCCGTGCCCCTGGCCTCTGCCTCTCAACAGTATCCTAATGAACAACTAGATTGCTAACATTCTATATTTATTACAAAAGTGTGGAACGCCTGACATCATATTGATGTAATCAAAACTGTAATACCTAGAGCATTTCCTTTAGAAATTACATATATGAGAGGGTCTTATTGGCATCAAAATTATGGTTAGTGCTCTAAAAGACTAAAATAAGGACATATTTTCTGAGTTTTCAAATAGCGACAAAGCACTTTTAAATTATTTGTTATCTTTATGTTTTTTTTATCCAGTTGACCACTTGATTAAATGTTGCACTTAGGGGAGAGGATGTGGTGTTACTTCCAGAACTGCAGACTTTGCAACTGGGGAACCAGGTTGAAGTTTCTGCTTCAGCTCGACATTCTGTGATTCTGGTCAAATCACTTAGTCTCCCCATGTCTACAACCAAAATGAATTTGTTCTTGTGTGATGTAACCAATGCTCATGTAAAGCACTCCAATACCTGACAAGTCTGCACTATATAACACTGCAAAAACACAAAATAATAAGTGTTTTGCACACTTCTGTCATTGGGCTATATTTGGGCTACATCTGGGTGATTTTGGGCTACATTTGGGCTCTTTTGTCTCCGGTGGCCATCTTGGGAGATTTATTTGTTATGAAGTTTCCTAATTTCCTCATGTACTGCAGTCTCCTCAGTAGGAAATGCTTTCAGTTTTTTACTTTGATTCCATCATGAAGGTATTCAGATATGTCACACATTTGCCATAAATTCTGAATGTTAGCACTCTAGTTGCTCATTAGATCACTGTAGTAAAACTACTGCACCATGGAAGTCTGCTCCTGGTATTAAAAGTGCATGTTTCAGTCTGCATGTCAGAATTTTTTAATGAAATAGAAGAGGATTTGAGAAGTCACTCAAAATGTGCCCTCATTTTCTTTCTTCAGCATTAATCTTAATTTCTATGGCAAAATGAACCTCCTCATTGTGTTCCTTTTTAAATTAAATGTTTTAAGTGTTACCAGTTTATTCCAATCAAGATGGCTTCAGGTGTGCCATACTTTTGTCATAATGAAGACAGTAAGCGCTCTAGTTGTTTTTAAGAACATTCTGGGACATTCTGTCATTGGGCTATACTTGGGCTACATCTGGGTGATATTTGGGCTACATTTGGGCTCTTTTGTCTCTGGTGGCCATCTTGGGAGACTTATTTGTTATGAAGTTTCCTAATTTCCTCATTTACTGCAGTCTCCTCAGTAGGAAATACTTTCAGTTTTTTACTTTGATTCCATCAAGAAGGCATTCAGATGTGTCACACATTTGCCATAAATTCAGAATGTTAGCACTCTTTTTGCTCATTAGATCACTGTAGTAAAGCTACTGCTCACCAGGGAAAACTGCTGCTGGTATTGAAAGTGCATGTTTCAGACTGCATGTCAGAATTTTTTAATGAAATAGAAGAGGATTTGAGAAGTCACTCAAAATGTGCCCTAATTTTTCTTTCTGCAGCACTAATCATACTTTTTATGGAAAAATGAACCCCCTCATTTTGTTCCTTTTTAAATTAAATGTTTTAAGAGTTACCACTTTAATCCAAGCAAGATGGCTTCAGGTGTGCCATACGTTTATCATAAGTAGGACTGTTAGCGCTCTAGTAGTTCTTTGGAACACTCTGGGAAGCTGCAGTAGAACACAAAGGAATCAACTGACAGTCTCTGCCCTTGTTGGATGTACATGTTTTACTGAGAATGTCAGACTTCATGCTCACATGACTGAGAAAGATAATGTGAATTTACAGAAAATAAGCTCTCAGTTTAGCCTATAGATCACCTTCCAAACCTCTGTGGTAAAAGCATGAGAAAATATTTTTCTCTCAATCATGATATCCCAGCAGAAGGCTTTTTCACATGGTGAAATCACCTTAGAACATACCACAATTCCTAAAATGAGTATGGTACCATCAACAAATGATTTATAATGTAACTAAAGTCTTAAAACCTTCTATTAACTGCAATGCTTTTTAATGAGGTGCTATCATGTATATTGGTCCCAAGATGGCTGCCAACACTTCTTGGATGAAGTGCTGACAGCCAATCAGATCTCAGGATGAGATGTGTGGTTAGGCTCCGCCCACATATATATATGCTTTTAAATGCTATTTTCTCAGGAAATACTGAACAGATTTACACCAGACCTGCAAAAGGCACTTCCTTGACCTTATGGCTACCTCTCTGCCAAATTTCAAGTAATTCTGTTCAGCCGTTCGGGCTGTAGCTGTGTCTAAAGGTCCTATGGAAAAATGCATGGGGAAAACGCGTTTTGGGACCCCCCTTTTTTCTCGGCCCCTGCTTGACGAATCCCCCCGAGACTTTCAGGGTAGGAGCGGAGCGTAGCGCCCCACCTATTTTGAAAATTTCGCGAGGATTCGTCGACCGGCGCCAAAGTTATTCCAAATAGAATGTTGCAGATTTCCTATGGAAACAGGGTCCTAACTATAACTACCTACTGGCGACCGCCAGTAGGTAATATATATATATATATATATATTCACTGAAAAAACCATGGGTTTCACACACGTTATAGTTAGGAATTAGCATTTAAAAAACCTTAGAAATTCAATGAAAAAACCAAAGGTTTCACACATGTTATAGTTAGCTGGACATTTCACTCGTAAAAAACCATTGAAATTCCCCCGTTATAGTTAGTTCAGCTAACTATAACTCGCGCGCCCGCAATCCACTACTGATGACGTCACATATTACATCACTCATGACATGGTCAGTGACATCACTCATGACATCACTGATGACATCTCAAATGACATCACTGATGACATCATCCAGTGAATGTGTGTTTTTCTGAAAATTAAATATGTTTAATATATGTATATCTCAAGGTCGATGGAAGAATAAATGAGTATATAAGTGTCTAAATTGATGATTTGTTTTTGAAAAATTGATTGTATTACTGACTGATTAAGTGTATCTTTTTGAATACATGGCTAAGTGAGTAATGTTTAAATGTGTAAATACCTGTATCAGTCTCTCACTTTGTGTATAAGTGGCTGCATGGGTTGGTGAGTAGGTACATGAGTGTCTATATAGGTTATTAGTTGGTTTTTTGAGTATCAGTATGAGTGTCTGAGTGTCTTCATGGTGCGGTGGGGGGTATTACATAGTGCATAGATGCATGAATGAGTGACTCACTGTTTGTATGTGTTGAAGACAGCATGTGTTCAGGACTGTATGGGTGGATGAGTGTGTGCATGGGTGTGTTAGTGAGTGAATGACTGTCTCAATAGTGTCTTCATAAGTAACTACATATGTTTTAAACTAGTATATGTGACTATTGGTGTTTATAAGTGAGTATATGTGAGAGTGAGAGATTGGTAGAGTTCCTATATGAATAAGTATGTGTTTCTATAAGTGATTGTTTAAAAGACTAAGTATGTGTAAGTTTCTGTAAAAGTAAGTGTGGTGGTGTGTGTATAACTGTATATGCAAGTAAATGGATGTTTGATTCTTTATTAGCATGAGTGACTATGTGTGTGAGTAAGTCTATGGATGAGTGGCATTGTGTTACAGGATGTTTAGGTGTATGAGTACATATGATGTGTGAGTACATGTATGAGTGACTGTATAGGACTGTTGGTGGATGAGTGGATGTGTATGTGGATCTTACAATTACTGAATAGGTTGTTGTAACTGGTATTGGTATGTCCTTTTTTTTGAAAATTTCAGTCTCTATTTTTGAATGTTTGTATCAAAGGTTATATTAGGGTGAGAGGAGGTCTACCACTCTGTCACAAGGATAATGTCATCAGTGATGTCATTTGAGATGTCATCAGTGATGTCATGAGTGATGTCACTGACCATGTCATGAGTGATGTAATATGTGACGTCATCAGTAGTGGATTGCGGGCGCGCGAGTTATAGTTAGCTGAACTAACTATAACGGGGGAATTTCAATGGTTTTTTACGAGTGAAATGTCCAGCTAACTATAACATGTGTGAAACCTTTGTTTTTTTCATTGAATTTCTAAGGTTTTTTAAATGCTAATTCCTAACTATAACGTGTGTGAAACCCATGGTTTTTTCAGTGAATTTGCAAGGTTTTTTAAATGCTAATTCCTAACTATAACGTGAGTGAAACCCATGGTTTTTTCAATGAATTTGCAAGGTTTTTTAAATGCTAATTTTTTTTTTTCTTATTTTTTTTTACATATTTTTATTTTAATTGTCTATCCTTTTTTAAAGACTATGGTTAAATTTTAAAAATTCTACAATATGTTTTTATTTTACAATTTTTTTAAAATAAACAGGTAAAAATTATTAGCAATACATATTTTTTTTTTCCTTTTTTTTTTTTTAGTGCGCGTACGGTAAGCGTACGGTTTACGCAATGTCCGTAATTTATCTACGCTGTTTGCGTATAGTTACGCAATTTGCGTAGCCGCGCGTACTGCGCGTGGGGCGCATACGCGTGTACGCTACACGCGCACGTTACGCAGAAGTGTTGGGGAGTGACTGTTATGCGCATGCGCGCGAGCGCGTGTCTTTTTTACGCGCATGCGTACTTTTGCTGTAAGCGCACCGTAAGCGCACCGTAAGCGTACGGTTGGTCATGTGATCATGAAACACAACTTTTCATTGGTTGAAACTACATTCAGTTCTAGAACTCTCCTACACCACACCCATTCCCCTCATTTCTGCTTGTGATCCCTTAGGAGAAGGAGCTGGGTTGTCTTTGTGATACGATGGCAGAACAGCAGAGCCCTTCTGAGAGTGAGGCTAGCAGCACTACCTTGAGGCAGAGAGCGAGGAAACAAAAGACCTCTTACATATGGGAGTATTTTTCTTTTCCAGAGGGCCAGCAAAAGGTAAATGCACCCTTAGTGACTTGTAAGCTGTGTGGCCGTGTACTTTCAAGAGGGAATCCGAACAGGAAGTATTCCTTTGGGAATCACACCATGATGAGACACCTTAAGGATGTACACAGAAGGACACATGCTCGACTTACTGAAGGTAACCCTTCAGTAAATCAACCAAGCACATCCACAGCAGCTCAGCCTGGACCATCATCTGCAGTGCCGAGTCCTTCTTCTGCAGGTCAGGTGAGCCCTTCATCTGTGGGGGGAGCATCTCCTTTTTCTGGTCCTCTGGAAACTAACCCTCGGTTTCTGAGGGTTGAAATACGGTGTGCCACTTGTCATGATCTAATTTGTTATAGGGAGACCAGTATTTCCCTAGTGAACAATTTAATAGATCAGCACACTTGTCGTACCGTCTAATATTCCCATTCATTCTTTCCTCTGTCCCTGCATGAACACAACGGCTCTTTTAAGAGCCAACCTTACCTTTCATCTATTTTTTATATATGTTTTTAAAAACTTTAAAAAAATTTTTTTTTTAAAAAACACTAAAAATCAATTATCACATTACAAGGTCCTTGAGAGACTACAATGAAAAACTGAAAATGTGATTGTAGAGAAGTGGAAAAAAGGGACCATGATATTTTTGACTTACCATACCCACTCAAAAAAATATTTATTCATTTAAATTTTTTTTAAATTGCTTTAAAAATGGTTCTAGTTTTCGAAAATTTTCTATCTCAATCTGAAAAAAAAGAAAAAAGTATTAATATTTAATAAAACATTTTATAATACAGTACACATATTTACATATTTTTCCCCAAAATATTTTTGCCTTTTTTTTTGCTGTTTTCAGAATATATTGCATTTCACTATAAATTGTGAAAGCAATTGCATTCATCATTTAACAGCGGGCAAAAAAAAAATTAACAATCTCAAAGATTGTTTTAAAAAAGCCCACAATCTCTTTTTGCATAAACATAACTTTATAGAAATGCATAATATTCTTAAAAAATATCATCTAATATCAATACTTATTTCTTTAAAATACCGTCTGATATTTTTGTTTCAGAAGTATAATCACAATAATATATCTCACATAACTCCACAATACATCTGGTTCCATTTCCTTTAGGCCAAATAGTAATTTTAAAATTCTTTTTTGATTACATTTCCAATGGTAATCCAATAAAAATCTAAAGTTTAAATTGTACAGATCTCACCGATTCTCTGTAACATTTTGGTTTCCGAAAGATTTATTAATAATTAAATAAGTCCACAATAGAATTGTTTACCTTTCCGCATGGCCAAATAGTAATTTTAAAAAAAAAATTTGAATACATTTCCAATGGCAATCCAATAACATTCCAAAATTTAAATTGTGCAGATGTTACCGATTTTTTCTAAATTTTTGGTTTTCCAAAGTTTCATTAAAAATTGAAAAAGTCCACATTACAATTGGTTACCTTTCCATTAGGCCAAATGATAATTTGTAAAATAATTTTTTGGGAAAATTCCAATGGTAATCCAATAAAATGGTAAAATTGTTTTGTACAGATCTTGCCAAATCTCTCTAAAATTTAGGTTTCAGGAAGATTAGATAGGAATTTGCTAAATCAAAAGGCAAACGTTGCTTAAAAATCAATTGGGAATCATTACACAGTGTCCAGCCTTTTTCACATTTAAGATAAACTGTGTAATGTCCAGAAGTTACAGTAGGTCCATCATGGAAAATTATTGCAACTGTTACAAAAGTTTTCCCTGAAATTGATAATTGCTGTCCTGTAAACTTCTTTATTAAAGTATCTAATTTTGAACCATCAGCTTTACAGCGTTGCATCATTAAAATTACATACTGTCCGTATTCCTTTAAAATTAACGTTGAAAACATGTCAGATTGACACTCACTGCATTCCATGCTATGATTAGCATCTTTAACTAATTTAGCAAAAGTGACTGTTTTACTTTCTGGCAATGTTAAATAAATAAACCTTTCAGAATCAACATTAGAGCCACATATATTATAACAGTTTTCACAACTATGTTCCCATTTATAAGAGAGACCAAATAAATTTTCAATGGGAACCCCTTCTTCTTCCAGTACCTGAAGAAAAAACATCAAGAATTCCTGTGCGTCTTGCTGTACATTTTGAGAAAACTGTATTCGTCCTGAACATACATCTAAAAGTTTTCTAATTTCAGTAGCACTTTCTATTTGAGTTTTATCATTACTCAGCTTTTGAAAAAGGAGACTCAACTCAGAACAGAATCTTTTTCCCTGATTTACTATTATCTGCTCTTGCACACTTTCCAGATAAAATGCAACATTCAGCACTACATTTGCGTAGCAGTTGACACCAGAGCTATTTTCAAAATGACATCCTACAACCTGTTCTTCATTTTCCTTTTTCTTTTTGCTTGCAATTACATCACTCCTCTTTTTTTTCCTCCTCTCTACATCTTCATTACAGATATTCTCATTTCTCCTTTTACGAGAAACTACACGTTTCTCCAACACAGGATACTGACCTAAATGAGGAGCATAGCTTCTTCTTAATCTATTATACTCCTTTACACAATTTGCATCAGCACTAACTTTTGAGTCATCAAAGTCTATCGTGAATAAACCTGATAATGTTTTCACTCATGACAAAGCAACATATGCCATACCTTCTTTGAACACAGTTGAACCAATATTCACAAATTCACAATCTACAGTCAATCCTTGAGACTTGTGAATAGTTACAGCATATGCTAGAGAAAATGGAAACTGCTTCCTACGTACATATAAATCTTTCACAAGCATGAAACGAACTGAACAACGACAAATGTCTTTAACTTCTTCTAACTGATCAAATTTTATTTTTAAACATTCAATTCCATCTTTTTTCTGATAATTAATAAAACCCACAACTCTTCCCATAGCTCCATTAACTAAACCTTTTTCAACATCCAAATTTCTCCTTAAAAATACTCTACAGTTCATGCAAACATATAGATTTTTTTCTAATCCAGCTGTTTTGGAAATGTTCTTCTCTAGTGAATCCAATTTATTTTTCAGTGTGCCTGTTAATGTGACAGTAATTCTTCCATCCTAAATTTTGTCCACTGCTTCCAATTTCCTGATATCTTCCTTTTCCAATTTCAAAAGCTCCTCATTGAATATTGAGCATTCACGTAGAGTTGGCATTAAGCAGATGACACTTTTCTTTTCTGCAATGTTCTTTTATATCTTCTCTGCAACTATTTCTTCCTTTGGAAATAAATTATGTAGCAGCCGACTCTGTAATGCTTTTTTTCCAGCTTCAGTGAGTAGTCCAATTCTGATATCTTTCAGAATACTTCCATATTCTTCATCGTTTGCTTGCCTCATATTAGTAGTAAGTTCCTTGTACTCAAAGAAGGACCAAATATTTGTATTACCGATGCTTCCCAATGACTTCTTTGTGTCTTCATGTGTCACAGTATTAAACACTGGTTGTCCTTTAACTGGAGTAAGTTGCAAAAGATCTCCAAAAACTATGACGTGTTTTCCTCCAAATAACACGTCATAGTCTGTCTTCAGAATTTGCTGCATTCTTAAATGCACAAAGGCAAGCATTAAGTTTGATACCATGCTCCCCTCATCAATAATGAGAACTTGCATCTTCTTCAATACTCTTGAAACTTCCAAGCATGCTTCTCCAGTTAGCTTGTTGTATTGTATTTTGTTCTCATGCTCCACTGGTAACATTAGCAAACGATGTAAAGTGATTCCTTTTATGTTATATGCTGCTAACCCAGTTGGAGCAGTAACCACACAAGACAAAGTAGAATCCGTTTTTTGCTGTAGGTAGCTTCTGATGACTTTTATAAGGAAACTTTTTCCAGTTCCAGCTTGTCCGCTTACATACATCCTGATTGGATGAAATGATGTGCATGAGCACTCTTTTTTTTCATGTAGAAATCCGTGATCAATTTTGTTTCTGATCTCTTCATAAATTTGTTGCTGCTCTTCGTTCAGTTGTCTTTCCAAATTTTGTAAGTCTATAAATTCTTCTTGAGCTTGATTCATAGCCGTTTCCACTTCATTCATGGCTATTGATGCTTCATTTTCAACGATTGGTTGTCCTAGGGGATCTTGACTGAGTGTTCCTGAACTTTGGCTGTCCTGAGAACTGTCTCTAGCTATTTCTGCTGCAATTGTAGTTTCCTGTTCAATTTCTTCATTTAACATTTGCAGATAAGTTGAGAATGTACTGCATTGTATGCTGTCTTTGCAAGCATTAAAAGAATCTTCATAGCTTTGAAATTCTCCCAGTAGTTCATCCTCTGTACGCCATGGTTTAAACAGCTGTAAAAGAGCCAAGTAGTAAAATTCCTTTTTGTCAGTAGTGTCGCAACTCAGCTTCCTGTGATTTATCAAACTTCCTTTTGTTTGCTTCACCAAACATCCTTCCTCACCAATGACTTTATATTTTCCATTGTTGATGTCTTCTGTGGCTTTCCGTGAATAAATGTAGTTCTGCAGCACTTCATAGAGACACATGTTCTCCAGATGATGACTTCTCTTGGGATAATATGTGTCCAACATGTATCATTTCAAAATATCTGTACTTTCTGGGTCATTCTCGGCCAAATATTCAATTTCTCCAACAGATTTCAGTACCCGATTTCTCATTGCTGCAAGGCCTAAACTTGCCCAAAATATTCTTCTTGATTTCGAGTAGAGACTTGCAGAAGATAACCTATCTGAACATTCGTAGGATCCAATTTCTCGATGCGATAACATCTTCAAACTGAAACTGTACAGCTTCTTACTGACAGTTTTCTCGTGAGAAATCTCTTCCCACATTTCCTTCAATTCTGTTTTTTCTGATTTTGTAATGTAAGACGTTACTTATCGAGCAACAGCAATGGAATTGTCAGCTACATACTGTATATCCATGTTAGCGTTCCACATGGATAAAATGACTGGGTTGTAGTCATTTATATTTTTTGATTCTTCTTTTCTTTTAAGGTTGTAGGTATTCTTAGGTGATTTTCTTGTGATAGTATGTCTCACAGATGACATAAAACTGTTTACTCTTCCATTTGAAAGAACAGGTCTAGGAAATCCAAATCGACATTTAGTGTAGTATTTATCTTTGCTCTTGTATTTCCGTCGACAGTATTTTCCACACCGATGACTTTGGAAACGTAAAACTTGCTCCTTTAACTTTTTCTCTTCTGTGCTTTTTGGTATAGCACATGTTGCATATTCTTCAATGTAAGATAACACTGCTTCATCAGCATCTGTTCCAAACTTTGGGGCATCCTTGATCCACAACAGCATATGAATATGAGGAGCACCTCTTGCCTGGTACTCTTTTCTCCAAAAGAAATCCACTACTTCTCCTAGAGGTGGATTTTTTTTATTGCAGATGAACGACATCATAGCCTCAAATCTATGATTGAAATATCTGCAAACATTAACCGGATCCAATGAGCACAGTTCTCCTGCTGTCTTGTATTCGATGTTTTTAATGTTTGAATTTGCCTCTCGTAGAAAATCCAGTAAATCATCCCAAGCGTACTCCGCACAGCTTAGGGTAACAAACCATGTTGGTGTTCCTAAATTCCGTAACATGCATTTTAATTCACCATGGCGTCGGTACCAATATTCATTTGTCCCACGCTGACAAGCCATCAGATTGATCAGTTGTGTTTCCAAATGATCATCTCGGTGCTGCACTTTCTCCATAAAATCCTTAGCAGACACATTTTGTAAATGTACTCCACTTTTTAAAATGTGATTTACTGCATAACACAATGCAGACAAGTCGCTTTCAAATAAAAGATGGAACAAATAAGGAATACTTTGTCGAAATCTGGGATCTTCAGCATATAGTCTTGTAGTCCGATACTCAGAAGCTGGAATCTGTTCTGGACGTTCATCGTATCGTCCTCCTTTTCCTTTAGGAAACAGTTGGGGAAAACATCGAGCTTCCAAGCTCTCCTCCCATACACTCACGGGAGTTCCTTTTGCTTTCTTCATCTGAAATAGATCAATATTGTCTCCCATAACTTCTTTTGAATGAAGAGGATGTATGCTAAAATGTTCATAAATTTCTTCTTCCTTTGACTTGTCCACTTTTTCAATTTGTCCATTTGGTGTTTCTGTGTCTTCTTGTAAATCTTCTTCTTCTTCTTCTTCTATATAAATTGATTCATACCATTTGTTATTCCTTTTCAAATACAAATTTGCTCTTTGTACTTTCCGTACATCTACCAGCTCCTGCCAAATCTTCTTATTCTTTGTAGGTACACCATTAACCAGAATAATTAATGGTTCAGTTTCCAAAGTATCCGCATCAATAGTTTCCATATTTTTTTCAAATCCAAGGGCAAATACACCAATCTACCTTTTAAACCTCTCAGTAAATCTGAAGGAGGTAATTTACCAGTTTTGGGCTCCATACGTACTATGGTCTGGAACGGATGAACACATTGAATGAGTATAGACTCATATGTATTTAATTCAGAAAGTTCCGCAGGAATAGCATCCAATTCTAAATATTATGTACAGCTCTGGTCGGCATTCTATTTTCCTCTAACTTGTTGTAACAGTATTTACAAATACGCTGATTTTCACCCAATTCAAAACAATTTTCAAGAAATATATATGTGGCAAAATCCTTCCACTTATAATTATCTTCATTTTCACTTTTTCTGTAGAGATCAACATTCCTAGTTTGTTTTCTATAATGAGTTCTGCGGCAACAAATACAAGTAATATTTGGTCTTTCATTAGAGATTATTGCAAATTTTGTTATGTGATCATTAAATGTCTTACTTACAGAGGGTTCTACATTCTCTTCCACTTCTTCCTCATTTACTGTGTCCTTTTCTGCACTGTTTTGTTCAGGACCAAAGTAACAAAACTGAATTTCATCAACAACCTTCTCTACATCTGATACCGTTCCACGGAACAGAGCCCTATTCAATTCATCTAACTTTATTGCTGGACTTTTAGCAAAGTACAACCGTCTCACAAACTTTCTCATTTCAGTATGATGAACAGCCAGCATCCTAAAATGATGGAAAACACTATTACACACTTTTCTAGATAGACAAGCCAGAGAATGACCCTGCAAACCAGTATTCTCTCTCACTCTGCATGGATCCAGACTTTGAAGCACCTTAATCTTCTGTTTTACACTTTTTTTTACTATATTCTCTTAGAAACTCACGAAATTTATCAATAGATTCCTGACGCACAGTGCAAATACTACTACAATTCCAAGTGTACACTGGGGCTTTAGGACGTCTCCCCATAGCCTCATCCGCCATCACTTGTACCTCATCTCTTGGAACCATTATCTCCTTCTCCATTATGCAACCATTTTTCACTTCGTAAGCACGACCTCTGGTGTCAACTGCATGCAGCAAACTATTACTTTGAAAATAGCTCTCTTCATTAAAAAAAGGTTCACTACTTGAACTATGCATCCATTTTCCTAAAAACACTTTACAAAAGTTTGTTCTGTTCACTACTCTTTTCCTTTTGCTTTGTGATTTCAGTACATTAACCATTTTATCTAATGTACGCATCCTATTCAAAATTAAAATGAATAGTTTCCTTTTTAATTCTAATGCCTTTGCTGCAATGGCTTCAATTTCTTTTTTTCTCTTGTAAAATTGAGCCTTTTGCTTATATTTCTTCACATCCTTTATCAAATTGGACATAACTCTTCTCTGAAACATTTTTCTACGTATCTCTTTAAACGCTGTTTTTCTGTTTAAGTTTATCTTTTTAGTTGCAGAAGGTATATTTGCATTAACTAAATGCTCAATTTTTTCCTCTCCTTTTCTTTTGAAAACATTTTTTCCAGTACAGACATTTTGTACATTTTTCCTTTTTTTGAATATGTTCTTTAAAAAATCTTTTGTTTGCTTACCAGAAGATTTTTTCTTTTTCCCAACATGAGCATCTCCAACTAACTTAGGTCCTCCAGTTGTCTTCAAATATAGGTTTTTTTTGTGGTCTTTCTTTACTCTGGATTTTGTAGGCATCTTAAATTTTGTTCACTGCTCTTCAGCAATACCTGAAAAAAACTAAAAAAAAATTCCTTTATTTTATTTAAATATATTACTACATTTTTTATGTTCTTTAGAAATCTTAAAATACTATAAACCCCTTTCCCATAAATGAAAATCACAATAACACCTTCACAAATTAAATTTCTAAAAATAATTCCTGTGTGCACACAAAGTCATGCTTTGAAATTAGGCAGAAAACTGATTTTTCAGACCAGCACCATGTGTAACCTGGGTGACTGCCTACACTCCAGGAAGGGCAACCAGCCTTAGTGATGCTGTATGTATTTGCATTACTGACTGAAACCTCAAACCCCACTCGCTTGTGAATACTGTGCATGATTCCACATGGTAAGCAGCTGGGTGTGTGCTAAGAGTCTGCTTCTGCACCAAAAAATGGCTCCCCCTTTCCATCTAATGCAACTGTGAAATCACCAGAGCAATACGCAATGAATCTCTGCCTGTAATTCCTATATGCACACAGAGTCATGTTTTCACATTAGTCACAAAACGAAATTTCTTTGCCATTTTGAAAGCACACTTACTACTCTTTTTTTTTGGCAAGTGATAAACACTTTTACAGACTGACACATTATGAATCCACTTTTCAGATTCTTAAAAAAGCACATGTCCAAACTGCTTTTTCAGACCAGCACCATTTGTAACCTGGGTGACTGCCTACACTCCAGCAAGGGCAACCAGCCTTAGTGATGCTGAATGTATTTGCATTACTGACTGAAACTTCAAACCCCACTTGCTTCTGAATACTGTGCATGATTCCACATGGTAAGCAGCTGGGTGTGTGCTAAGAGTCTGCTTCTGCACCAAAAAATGGCTCCCCCTTTCCATCTAATGCAACTGTGAAATCACCAGAGCAATACGCAATAAATCTCTGCCTGTACTTCCTATTTGCACACAGAGTCATGTTTTCACATTAGTCACAAAACGAAATTTCTTTGCCAATTTGAAAGCACACTTACTACTCTTTTTTTTGGCAAGTGATAAACACTTTTACAGACTGACACATTATGAATCCACTTTTCAAATTCTTAAAAAAGCACATGTCCAAACTGCTTTTTCAGACCAGCACCATTTGTAACCTGGGTGACTGCCTACACTCCAGCAAGGGCAACCAGCCTTAGTGATGCTGAATGTATTTGCATTACTGACTGAAACTTCAAACCCCACTTGCTTCTGAATACTGTGCATGATTCCACATGGTAAGCAGCTGGGTGTGGGCTAAGAGTCTGCTTCTGCACCAAAAAATGGCTCCCCCTTTCCATCTAATGCAACTGTGAAATCACCAGAGCAATACGCAATAAATCTCTGCCTGTAATTCCTATTTGCACACAGAGTCATGTTTTCACATTAGTCACAAAACGAAATTTCTTTGCCAATTTGAAAGCACACTTACTACTCTTTTTTTTGGCAAGTGATAAACACTTTTACAGACTGACACATTATGAATCCACTTTTCAAATTCTTAAAAAAGCACATGTCCAAACTGCTTTTTCAGACCAGCACCATTTGTAACCTGGGTGACTGCCTACACTCCAGCAAGGGCAACCAGCCTTAGTGATGCTGAATGTATTTGCATTACTGACTCAAACCTCAAACCCCACTCGCTTGTGAATACTGTGCATGATTCCACATGGTAAGCAGCTGGGTGTATGCTAAGAGTCTGCTTCTGCACCAAAAAATGGCTCCCCCTTTCCATCTAATGCAACTGTGAAATCACCAGAGCAATACACAATAAATCTCTGCCTGTAATTCCTATTTGCACACAGAGTCATGTTTTCACATTAGTCACAAAACGAAATTTCTTTGCCAATTTGAAAGCACACTTACTACTCTTTTTTTTGGCAAGTGATAATCACTTTTACAGACTGACACATTATGAATCCACTTTTCAGATTCTTAAAAAAGCACATGTCCAAACTGCTTTTTCAGACCAGCACCATTTGTAACCTGGGTGACTGCCTACACTCCAGCAAGGGCAACCAGCCTTAGTGATGCTGAATGTATTTGCATTACTGACTGAAACCTCAAACCCCACTCGCTTGTGAATACTGTACATGATTCCACATGGTAAGCAGCTGGGTGTGTGCTAAGAGTCTGCTTCTGCACCAAAAAATGGCTCCCCCTTTCCATCTAATGCAACTGTGAAATCACCAGAGCAATACGCAATAAATCTCTGCCTGTAATTCCTATTTGCACACAGAGTCATGTTTTCACATTAGTCACAAAACGAAATTTCTTTGCCAATTTGAAAGCACACTTACTACTCTTTTTTTTGGCAAGTGATAATCACTTTTACAGACTGACACATTATGAATCCACTTTTCAGATTTTTTAAAAACCACATGTCCAAACTGCTTTTTCAGACCAGCACCATTTGTAACCTGGGTGACTGCCTACACTCCAGCAAGGGCAACCAGCCTTAGTGATGCTGAATGTATTTGCATTACTGACTGAAACCTCAAACCCCACTTGCTTCTGAATACTGTGCATGATTCCACATGGTAAGCAGCTGGGTGTGTGCTAAGAGTCTGCTTCTGCACCAAAAAATGGCTCCCCCTTTCCATCTAATGCAACTGTGAAATCACCAGAGCAATACGCAATAAATCTCTGCCTGTAATTCCTATTTGCACACAGAGTCATGTTTTCACATTAGTCACAAAACGAAATTTCTTTGCCAATTTGAAAGCACACTTACTACTCTTTTTTTTGGCAAGTGATAATCACTTTTACAGACTGACACATTATGAATCCACATTTCAGATTCTTAAAAAAGCACATGTCCAAACTGCTTTTTCAGACCAGCACCATTTGTAACCTGGGTGACTGCCTACACTCCAGCAAGGGCAACCAGCCTTAGTGATGCTGTATGTATTTGCATTACTGACTGAAATCTCAAACCCCACTCGCTTGTGAATACTGTGCATGATTCCACATGGTAAGCAGCTGGGTGTGTGCTAAGAGTCTGCTTCTGCACCAAAAAATGGCTCCCCCTTTCCATCTAATGCAACTGTGAAATCACCAGAGCAATACACAATAAATCTCTGCCTGTAATTCCTATTTGCACACAGAGTCATGTTTTCACATTAGTCACAAAACAAAATTTCTTTGCCAATTTGAAAGCACACTTACTACTCTTTTTTTTGGCAAGTGATAATCACTTTTACAGACTGACACATTATGAATCCACTTTTCAGATTCTTAAAAAAGCACATGTCCAAACTGCTTTTTCAGACCAGCACCATTTGTAACCTGGGTGACTGCCTACACTCCAGCAAGGGCAACCAGCCTTAGTGATGCTGAATGTATTTGCATTACTGACTGAAACCTCAAACCCCACTCGCTTGTGAATACTGTACATGATTCCACATGGTAAGCAGCTGGGTGTGTGCTAAGAGTCTGCTTCTGCACCAAAAAATGGCTCCCCCTTTCCATCTAATGCAGCTGTGAAATCACCAGAGCAATACGCAATAAATCTCTGCCTGTAATTCCTATTTGCACACAGAGTCATGTTTTCACATTAGTCACAAAACGAAATTTCTTTGCCAATTTGAAAGCACACTTACTACTCTTTTTTTTGGCAAGTGATAATCACTTTTACAGACTGACACATTATGAATCCACTTTTCAGATTCTTAAAAAAGCACATGTCCAAACTGCTTTTTCAGACCAGCACCATTTGTAACCTGGGTGACTGCCTACACTCCAGCAAGGGCAACCAGCCTTAGTGATGCTGTATGTATTTGCATTACTGAGTCCAACCTCAAACCCTTAAACTATTCTTTTTTCATACCAGTACACCTTAATTTATCGTGAAAACATAGTCCATATTATTTTACATGTTCCTCACATTTAAATTTCTCCCAAAACAGAAAATAATAAACACAACTTCAACAAAAGGAATCCCATTTCTATTATTCATTTCTTAATTTACCATATACATCCCCTCTCAAACTCTAAACTCACCTTTAAAATTAGTTAGTTGTGAAAGAAATGTGGCACTCAAACAGCAGATTATCAGAGCCAGGATCTCTGTTCTTTACACCTCTCTCCTCTCAGCAGAACCAGATAATGGCAAACTTTCCCTCTCTTTTTCCACACATATACATGTTAGTTTCAAATCTCAGTGCTTCCCCCTTTTTTCAAATGTAATCACACATTTCTATTGGTTGAAAACCAACCCTTTTCCAAAAGTACCCTTCCCCCAACTTGACTTCTGCCTAGTACCCTTCCCCCAACTTGACTTCTGCCTGCTACCATAGCAACAGCTCATGGAACACTGCTGTGTGGAGTTAGGTCAGAAGTTCACCAAACAATGTTTCAATTCCACAGAGCAAGAGTGCTTGACTTTTCAAACCTAACAGCAAATCCATAGTACTGTTCTTTGGTAATACATTTTTCTGTACCAATACAAAACATGCTTCTATTAATTTACACATACAGCCTAGTTTTTATTCTAGAATGGTATGAAACAGCCAATCAGTTCTTTTTTTTATGAAAAAAATATGTATGCCTCCATTTCCAAACTGTCTTTCTTTTCATATTGCCATTCTACTGAAAGACACCTCCTGAGTGCATCCAGTTCTCCTTTGAAGATGTTCACAGTGTGGATTGTAGGGCACAGCTATGTCTTCTGGAGTGAAAAGTATGCAGAGAAAACAGATATGGTGAGAGACCTTGCTTTGCCAAATGTAGACATTAAATGGATTGGTCAGAGAGGGTTAAAGTGGCACCAATTGATGCCATTGGTGAAATCCTTCATGCACATCCAACACCCTGACCTCATAATAGTGCACTGTGGTGGCAATGACCTAGGCACTTTGACTGGGGTAGGTCTGGAAATGCTTATGAAGGACACCTTTGCACAACTGTTTTCAATTTTCCCTAAAACTGCCTTTGTGTTTTCTAACATATGCCAAAGGCAAAAATGAAACTGGTCCAATCATTTCTGTCCGCAGATTGACAAAGCAAGAAAGCACGTCAACAATCTGTTTCTGCTTTCCTCCGTGATTATGGTATGGGTTCCATTTACCACAACAACTTGCGTTACGACATGCAAGACATTTATAGAGGAGATGGTGTGCACTTCAATGATGAAGGGAACAGAGTCTTCCTCTTGAACCTTAGACTCTGCATCGGTACTTACTTGTAGGTACCACTAAAAAATCACTTCATAAACACAACGGCTCTTTTTAGAACCCCCTAATATCTAAACACTTAAATCAGCATTTCATTTCTTTTTTTCTTTTTTTTTTTACCGTACGCTTACGGTGAGCTTACCGTACGCGTACCCCGCGATTTTTTTTAAAATCAATAAATGTTTTCTTTGTACTTTTCTGTCCTTCTTTGACCCCCTTGCAAATGTTAGGGGGTCTGTAACTCTCCTCCTTGCCCCCTTTTCTTGTTATCACTCTTTTTTTTCTGAGTGAAACACACGAAATGGCGGCCGCCGCTTCCTGGTTTCGACCGATTCGAATGTTTACTAAGATCTAAGAGCCAATCAGAATCGCGCTCGCGCACGCCACCGTACGCGTACGGTAAGCGTACCGTAAGCGCACCGTAAGCTGGCTCAGATATATATATTGATTTAAAGGCTATTTTCTCAGAATCTACTGAACAGATTTATACCAAACCAACAAAAGGCACTTCCTTGACCTGAGGACTACCTCTCTGCCAAATTTCAAGTAATTCTGTTCAGCCGTTCGGGCTGTAGCCCTGTCTAAAGGTCCTATGGAAAAATGCATGGGAAAAACGCGTTTTGGGACCCCCCTATTATCTCAGCCCCCGCTTGACGAATCCCCCCGAGACTTTCAGGGTAGGAGCGGAGCGTAGCGCCCCACCTATTTTGAAAAATTCACGAGGATTCGTCGACCGGCGCCAAAGTTATTCAAAATAGAATGTTGCGGATTTCCTATGGAAACGCGGTCCTAACTATAACTACCTAATGGCGACCGCCAGTAGGTAATATATATATATATATATATATTCAAAAGCAGCCATAATATCTACTGCCTTAAATCAGAGTGCGGACCACAAAATCCTTACGCCATTAGTAGATTTTATTCAGCCTCAGCTCACACGATCGACATGACGCGTTTCGGTCCCAGAAGGACCTTGATCACATATATATATATATGTAGAAACATATAAATATACTGTAGAATAAAATGTACGCTGAGTAGATTCTTTTTCAATTTTCTGTGGTGTATTTTTCATGAGAGTTTCAATGTTTGTGAACAGTGTGTTAAAAATGAACTTTCTGAGTAAAAACTCAGTTCTCTACTGATATCAACTTCATTTCTATATGTAGGTTTGGTATGTGTCAGCGGTGTGATACAGATCAGAGTTTTCCATAGAAGGACATTTGTTTTGGAATTGGAATTAACTATTTTGGATTTCTCTGAACAGTTGTGTACAGAATGAAAACCGTACTCAATGAGGGCTTCCCGTATATATGTGGTTGATTGTTAATGTGAACTATGCTAGCTGTAAAGTGTATGGTAAAGGGTCAATGTTGCACAAAATGAATGCTTGTCACACCTAAGGAAGTTGCATCTATGATGGTAGTATCGATGGCTGATATTCTCTTGAGCTATTTTGTACTTACTGTAGGGCCTCTAAAACCATATTATGATCATCATTACCTGTCCGCCCGCCACCGTAACGGTTTGCGGGACCGTCCACCAAAGTTGCAGTGGTGCCGCCATGCACATTAGGATGCCACCACCACCATGGCGGTGGCATCTCCCATCCACAACATTGTGTGCCCGCCACAATGCTGTGGATGCACGTTGTGCGTTGGCATGTACAAGTTGACAGGCACCGCGCGGTGCCTGCCACCTTGTCCATGCCAATGTAGTAGCCCCATGTGCACCCCCCACCCCCCAACACTCTGGGGGCCCACAACCGGCCCCCGAAGGCAAAGACCGCGTGCCTTTCCATGGCAGAAACACCGCCATGGAAATGCATGCATCCTAATATGGATGGCGGTGTCTTTCAGACACCGCCACCATGTGCAGGCACTTTTCCGCCCGGTCGACGAGTCGACCAGCGGAAAAGCGGTGAAAAAGTGGCGGACGGTCTTCCCATCCGCCGCGAGCCCCCCAGCCATCCTAATATGGCGGGGGGTAATTCTTGGAAGGATGGCGGGTGAACCGCCCTGCCGGGACGGCGGTGGCTACCGTCGGCCCGGCAGGGGCAATCCACCCGCCATCCTAATGGGCCCCTAAGTTGTAGACCAATATGCGGGTAAGCAGAGTTTGGATGATGTCATCCGTGATGTCATTTGAGATGTCATCAGTGATGTCTTAAATGATGTCAACAAACATGTCATGAGTGATGTCATATGTGAGGTTATAAGCAGTGCATAGTAGTGGGTCAAGTTATAGTTAAACTGTAGTTTGTAGTTAGCCTGTGATTTATTTAGTTCAAAACATTGATGTTGTCACTGAGAAATTCACCTAACTATAATGATACTTTAACCTTTGTTTCTTTAAGTGTATTTCTAGGTTTTTTAAAAATCACACGTGACTAAAACGTTACTTTAACTTTTGTTTTATTCAGAGAATTTAAAGGTTTTTTTTAAGTAAATGAATTTATTTTGTGAGTTTATGTTTGGTAGAATGACTGTATAGTATATCCTGTGTACGGACAGTATTTTGAAAACTTTTTTGTTATTATAACATAATCGTGTATTTCCTTAGTTCCTATACCTCTCACATTGAGATATGTTACCAGCAATCTATTTTTCAGGTGTAATTACTCTCAGGAAAGCTTCACGAGATGCTCACTGGATACTCACTAGATTGTAAGAGTTCTAAATGTAATTGCAATCGATTGTATACAGTTCTTTTATCATGTTTTCAGTTATTATTTAATGCTAATGTATAATAGAATAGTTATTAAAATATGGTTGGATATATATATATATATATATTTTTTTTTAAAGTGATTACTCTCGAAAGACACTTGTGGGAGCTGACAAGCAATCCTCTGCGTGGAGTCGGATGTGTCTGTACTTCATGTTCGGCTCTCATGAAGCACTCGCGAGAGCTTACTTTTTGAATTACCCTAATAACAGTGATTTCTTGTAATTTTGAGGAAAGTAAGACGTTAGAGTTGTTGATTAAGTAAGAAAAACTTATTATTCTATTTAAGATATAAAGCAAACATTTTTTTATGGTCTCACAAGATGACTGCAAGACACTCACAAGCAGTCCAGGAGAGGAAACACACCCCATGGAAGGATTGTGGTTGGTTAATATGAATAGAAGATTCCATCCTTTTTGCTTTATTTCCTTATTGGAGTTTGATGAGGGTAGACATACCTGGTTTGCTCGCTTTTCCTGTTTGCCTTCCAGTACAAAGGTGTCTTCATCCGATTCTGATGAGCAGCTGAGGGCAGTTGCACCAGCTTGGTCACCTTAGCCTGCCAAGGTATCCTTGTTGTGGCAGTTCTTTAATCTGAGGTCAGGTGGCAAAATGTTTCTGCAAAGTATGTCATCTGTAATCTTTTAAAAACGGAGTTTTGCTGGGGGAGCAGGAAAAAAAGTATAGTATGAGTACCTCAGAAATGTGGAGGCACCTCAGATCTATGCTACAGTGCTAAACAACACTTCAGGGGCTTCCCATCATTTGCTCCTGGAGATACTGTGCCTGCACAGGTACTAAGTGCAGAGACAGACAATAACCCTACTTATCTGAATAAAGCACTATTTTGCTGCTTATGTAGGCAGATCATTTTTTCATCAGAGATAACCAGGTCTGGCAAGGATAAACTTGTCCAAGATCACAAACGCCCCCCTTAGGCAGTAGATTTTCCTTAACAGTTTTAAAAAAAAATGTTCTCCATTTAGTTTTTTAGGAGATGTGATTGGTGTTTGTTCCTCCACCTAAGTTGTATGTTTCAGTTCTACCCTAAAATAAATATTTAAAATACAAAAAAATTTAAAAATGTTAGAAAATACAAAATAATTTATAATTGTTGAAAACTGTTAACACAAACATCTCTTTTCAGAGCTACCCTATAGTTTCATGATCTGTTTCCCTTGTTTTCTTTCTTAAAAACTCTTGTGTGTCTCTTGCGAGAGCCAAAAAAAGCACATCATAATCAGCAACCCCAGTGAGCCTCTCACAAGAGCTCCTGAGAGCCCAGAAAACAATCCCTCATGTGAAGTACAAGGGGCAGTGCTTCCAGGTTTGCTCTCATGAGCCTCTCATGGGATTGTACTTTTTATAATGAAGTTTGCATTTTCACCGACTATATCCTGATGTAATATGTATCAGTTATATACACCAGAATACTAACAGTGTGTATAGATTAATAAAATGCAATCCATCATGTAATTGTGGGGAAAATCAATCAATCAGATTTATGAAAAAACTCACATGTTTTTGTGCATGAGACTAGCATTGGTAGATAGAACACATTGATATCTTTTTATTTAAACTCAATTTCTTATTATTGGAAAAAGTTCAATCATTTCATAGTCATTATCCTTGGTAAGTCACATAACAAATATGAATATGAACTTTAATGCCTTTTCTCTCTTCATATCTATATAGTCGTTTGCAAATATGATTTTTGTAGAACTTTGGCTGTAGAAATATAAGATAGGAATTTGGAAGTTTCCAGGGTAAGCTATCATCACATTCATTCCAACCATATGAATGTTTAAGGTAGACTGTCTAGTTACCAGAGTTGATTCAGTGTCCATGATGAAAAATATTAGCCACAGCAGTGTATGTTTTCTTATGAATTGGTATCTGACCAGTTTTAAAGTTGGTGACATCAGGATTGATTTTGCAACCATCAGCCCTGCATCTTTGCAGCATGAGAATGAGATATTTCGAACTGTGTCTTACAACCAATGTAGACAACAGTTCTGATGTTCAGTGTGGACAGAAGTTGTTCTATACAGCTTTTACAAACAGTTTTTAAAGAGCCACTGACTTGCGATCTGGTACTCTAAGGTACACAAATCGCTCTGATTGAATGTCTGATCTTCCTAAATAGCGACAATTGACACATTCATGGTTTCATAAATAGTTTGTTGTACACAAATCATTAATTGCAATAACCTAATTTTCTAACACATTTATCACTACCATTAAAAATTCCTATGCATCTTGTTACATGTTCAAAGTGAACTCTGTACCACCGTTACAGTGGTCAACTATATCACATATAAACGCAATAGATTTACATGTGTGCTTTTAAGTGTGTTCTAAACTGAAGAGAGTTGTCAAAACTTGACATAAAGGTATCTCTATGTTTTGTACAATGTTTCCAACTACTGGCTGTAGGTGGAATAGAACATTAAGTACTTCATTATGGTAACATGAAACTCTAGAAATGCTAGCAAATGGAAAACCTACTACATTGCTGACTTCATTAGTTTTTTGCATTTTCAAAGTCTTTGTGGATTAGTCACTTTGTTTTGGATCTTTTTGAAAATCTACAATCTCAGAACTTTTTCACTTTTCATAACTTGAATGGTAGTCAACAATGGGATAGAAGCCTGAGATAGGAGCATAGATTTTTTGCACATGATTGCACTCTATCACACATAATGGTACAATCCTGACAATGTCCGCACCTGTGATAAAGCAATATAAGACATTCCTTCTTTAAAGACTGTGTGACCCATATTTATAATTGCTGCATCCAAACTTAATCCTTGAGATTTGTGAATGGTGAAAACATAGACCAAACACAAAGGAAACTGTTGTCTTTTCACATACAGATCTTTCACCAGGAGAAATTTGGCAGTGCACCTTCCAATTTCTTTTTTTCCCTCAGTGTGATGAAATTTAACCAGAATATATTCATACTCTGTCTTGTTGGGATGTGTAATAAAGTCTATTACATTCCCCATTGCACTTTTCCCTAATCCCTCCGCGATGTTTAGATTTTGTTGCAAAATTATCCTGCAATTTCTACAGAGGTTAGAGTCTTGTCTATACCACCAGTATGTGAAACTGTTTTCTCTAGTGATTCCAGTTTCTTTACGACTGATTGACATAGTGATAAGTTTAAACCTTAGAGTTGCATTTTATCTTTACTGGTAAGAGTCACTATCTCATGTTTTTCCAAATGAAGCATGACGGAGTTACATTGTGTATACCTATTCAATATTATTCAATATTGGCATTAGACACACAATATGTTTCTGAGTTTTCATAATGTGCTGCATTATAGGAGCTGGTGACTTCTTTTGTGGGAAAAGAGATCTAAGCATGCGAAAAGTAACAGTTTTTTAGATTGCTTGCAAATGTTTCCTTTTCTGAAGTATTTGAATATATTGGCATACTCCACATCTGCTGTCAGTTTCAGATTTTCTGACAACTCAGCGTATTGGACATTTAACAGTATGTTAACAGTTCCAATACTCCTTAATGACTTTTTTGTTTCTTCATGAACAACCTTTTTAAAAACTGGTTGACCTTTGACTAGAGTCAACTATAGAAGGTCGCCAAAAATGATGATGTGTTTACCACCAAACAAACACCGAGTCAGTTCTGAGGACCTCCTGCATCCTCAGATGAATGAAGCTAGCATAAGGTTTGATACCCTTCTCATCAATAATTAGAACTTTTCATTTGTTGAGAACTCTGGACACTTCATGACAGCATCACCAGATAGCTTTAGAGTCTCTAGGTAGTTGCCACATTCCGCGGGCAACACAAGAAGCCTGTGCAATGTGATTCTGTCATTGTTGTGAGCAGCTAGACCAGTAGGCACAATCACAACACATGATAGGTCACAGCTCATTTTCTATAAGCAAATGAAGTCATCAATTTAATCAGAAAAACTTTCCCTGTACCTACCTGGCCAATAACATAGAAAAGTGTTGGCTTGAATGTTTTACAGGTACATTTAGACTTATCATGTGGCAGTCCAAGCTCTACAGATTTAATTTCTCAAAAATCTTTAGTTGTACTTCGTTTCAGTTGTTAGATCAAATTTTCTAAATCGATGCTCTCACTCCTCACTTGACCTATAGTATTTTCTACTTGGTTCATAGGTATGGATGCCTCATCTTCAATGATAGGCTGGCCAAGGGGATCTTGACTATTAGGCCATCAGCTCTGGCAATCTTGTAAACTGTCCTTTGCAAGTTCTATAACAATTGTTTCTACCTGTTGAAATTAATAATTTAACATTGTCTGATATGTGGGAAACACATCACATTGAATGCTATCTTTGACTGCTTTAAAAGCATCTTCATAACAGTCATTGTCACTTAGCAGTTCACTTTCTGAATGCCCAAATATTTTTTTTTTAAAAGGCAGGTAAAAAATTATCTTTTCTCCCCTGCTTGACAGCTCAATTTACAATGATTAATGAGACTTGGTTATGAATTTCTGACTAAACATCTGTTACAGCCAGTCACCTCAAACTTTCCTTGCTCAATGTTCTCAATTGTGGCAATTCTCTGTGTATAGTACTGCAGTACTCCATAGGAACAAAAGATTTCTAGATTGGCACTTCGATTAGGGTAATAATTGTCCATCATATTTGTTTTGAGGAGCTCAGTGCTTTCTGGAGCAAACTGAGCAAGAGATTCAATTTCAGGAAATTATTTCAACACATGTTTTCGTGTGGATGTGAAGCCTAAACTAGCCCAAATTATTGTTTTGGACTTCCCATATAAGCTTGAAGAACCGAGTTTGTCACAAGCTTCATAAGATTCAATGTCCCTGTGTAAACTGAAACTGTAAAGCTTTTTACTTAAAGATTTCTCTGCTACAGTATATTCCCATGCATCCTTAATTTCTGTCTTTTCTGACTTTGTGATATATGAAGTCACGTATCACGGTAGAGCAATATAATTGTCTGCTACAAACTGAATATCCCCTGTTGACATTCCAAATTGACAAGATTACTGGGTTGTACTCATTGAGAAGTTTTGAAGCCTCACTTCTTTTCAGGTTATGTGTATTTTTAGGTGATTTCCTAGTTATAGTGTGTTTAACTCCAGACATAAAACTGTTCACTCTTCCTTTGGAGATTACAGGCTTAGGGAATCCAAACCGACACCTATTTCCATTTTTATCTGTATCTCTGTCAACAATATTTACCACATTTATGGGACTGGAATTTATAGACTTGTTGCCTAAGAGTGCTGTTCTGAGACTCTTCTGGAATGTCACAAGTTATATATTGCTCAATGAATAGCAACACTGAATCATTAGTATCTTGACCAAACTTTGGTGCATCGTTCACCCACAATAGCATACGTATATGTGGTATTCCTCTAGTTTGGTATCCTTTTCTCCAGAAAAAGTCTGCAACCTCACCTAGTGGTGGATTCTTTTTGCTGTATCTGCAAACATTTGCAGAGTCAATGGAACACAAGTCACCTGTGGATTTAAAATCATGCCTGGAATGTTTGACTTAGGATGTCTGAGAATATCATGAAGATCATCACAAGCATACTCTGCACAGCTCAAAGTAACAAACCAGGTAGGTGCACCTAGATTGTATAACATTCACTTTAGCTCACCATGGCGATGAAACCAATGTTAGTTGGTACCAGGTTGACAAACCATACTTTTCATTGAGCTACTTTCAGGTACTTCATCATTACCATGTACTTTTCCACGAAATATCCTGCAGTGATGTCATTAAACCATATCCCTGTTCTCATAACTAGGGGTGTGCAGAACTCATGGAATTGTACTCTGTGGAACTGTGAGGAGTTAAATAAAAACTCCATGCAATTCTGCAGAGTTCCGCCCACCCGCCCTGTACAAAGCACTGGATCCTAGGTCATATTTCCCGAATAAACAACCACAAGCATCTAAAAAATTGTCTAAGGTCTCACCTTGGGTGCTGTTGGGTGGCTCCAGTGCTGGCCGGACACTGGATGCTGGGGCCCAGCCGCCATGCTGACATCATACCGCTCAGGTGGGAGCACAGACAGTGGCGGCAGAAGGGCAGCAATCAGGGTCCACATGATGTTGTGTTTGAGCCAGAAGGGGGAGCAGATGCTGGGGCCGATGGATGCTGCTGCTCAGGGATCACTGCCGGTGGTTCCCGCTCCTTTTCCATGGGGTGGCAGGAGGTTCTCACTTCCTCCATGACCCGCAACTTCACTTTACCCCCCACTGGGTCCAGGCAGCCATTGTTTTGCTGGCAGCTCCAGACCACAGGGGAGCAGCATTTGAATGGAGCTGGGCCCTGAGCAGTCGAACAACAGGCCTAGCAAAACTTTGTACAGGGTACTCTATTCATCGTTCTCTGAAGCAAATTATATCCCTGACCCCGCCTGCCCAAGCTGATACTCATCAACTGCGACCCATGAGGAGTACAGGCCCGCATTACACTGACCGACTAGTTGGCTAACATTCAATACCTGAGTATACATCCCTCAGACATACGGGATTGTCCCTCAATCCAGTAATACCAGTTACATCACTGGAAGGACATTGCAGTCATCAGAGCACATGTGCCCCTCTCCATAATTGGACAACCACGGAACAGACATGTTGCTGTCGCTGTCCTTGAGCACTGATTGGATGTTAAAGTCCGCCACGCGGCATGGGTGGAGTTTTGTGCCCGAACTCCATGCTCCAAACAGAGCACAGAGTAGTAAAACTACGTGCACTCCCCATACAGAGCAGAGTTTACAGCTGCCCTTACTCATAGCATGACCCACAGGAGAAGATAGCACTGACAGATCGCTTTCAAACACAAGGTGGTAAATGTATGGTATGTTTTGCCTAAAGCAGGGATATTCAGAATGCAATCCACTAGATATATATTCTGATGTAGGAATCTGTAGTGGACATTCATCATAATGACCACCTTCTACTATAGAAAACAACATTGAAAAACACTGTGCTTCTAAGCTCTTTTCCCACATACGTACTGGTTCTCCTTTTGTGTGCTTCATCTGGAATGAAGATGGTGAATTCTGTAATGTTCATGTATTTCTTCTGCTTCTACTAAGTCAACTTTTTTGTAACTGAGCAGATAATGTGGAGCTTTGTGTTCGAAAGACTGGTAACATATTGCTCTACATCAATATCTTTGTAAAACACATTTTCTAATTTAAGGTATTGCAGAGCTCTTTTAACCCTATCAATGCTCACAAGTTCCTGACATTTTAATTCTCTTTAGTAGGTACTCCATTTACCAGAACCATTAGTGATTCTTCTTCTTCTCAATCTGTGCTTATAGTTTCGATATTTTGTTTCATATTCAAATGCAAATACACATCTATACCTTGCAGACCTTTTAGAAGTTCAGAAGGAGGACATTTATTATTTTTAGTCTTCATTCAAGCAATGGCTTGGAAGGGATGTACTGTTTGTATGAGAATAGTCTCATACACATTCAAATGGTGAAGCTCAGCAGGAACTGGACAAACTTCTAATTTGTTATGAATACCACTAACAGGCATGGTATTATCATCCAGTTTGTCAGTACAATATTTACAGACAATCTGGGTTATGCACACTTCAAACCTATCTTCAACGATCAAATAATGAGCAAGTTGAAACCCCTGTACTAGATTACTCTGTTCTGTTTTTTTTCACAAATATCATTTGTTTTTACTTGTGAATTGTAGTGAGTTTGCTTGCAACAAACACACACCTTATTTGGAATTTCTTCAGTTGCTCCTGAAAATGCATTCATTTCCTTTTTACAATTTTCTAAAACTCTATTATTATTAGAATTGTCAGTGTTGGTCTCCACACCCCTCTCACTCTTTTCACTTGGTCTTTCAGTCCCAAAGTATTGCATCTGAATTTCATCTAATACAGAACTGACTTTAGAATCAATACGTCTTAATGCAACTCATTTAGTTTTTAAAGCTGAAGAGCCAGTCTTTTTATGAAATACAACCTTCTTACAAAATGACGCATTTTATTGCAGTGCACAAGCAGCATTTGTATATGATGGAAAGTGCTTTCACAAATCTGCTGTGATAAGCAAGCCACTGAATGTCCTTGAAGGTTTGTCAGTCTCCTAACTCAACAAGAATCAGGGTTTTGGAGTAGTTCTATTTTTTGTTTCACAGTTCCTTTGCTGTATTTGTCTTAGAAGAATATAAGTTTGTCAAAAGGCTGTTGTCTTATGTTGCATACGTTTCTACATTTCCACTAAAAAACTGGATTTTGAGGACGTTAACCTAATACTTCATTTGTTACTTCTTCTATATATCTAGGCACTAATCTTTCTTTTTTAATTTGTGTACCTTCATTGTTTTCATATCACAAACATCTCTGTCAATTGCAAACACTAACTGATTTTCTTGTAAACTCTTCTCATTGAAAAATGGCTTAGTACTCGAAGTATGTTTCCACACTCCTTGGAAAATTGAGCAAAAGTTTGCTATACTCAATTTAATCTTTTGTCAACATTGTTTCTTCAGTGAATTAATGAGTTTGTCCCAACATCTCATGCTCTTTAAAATTAATATAAATAGCATTCTTTTTTAATAAAAAGTGTTGTCAACTAGACACTCAGCAACATCTTCCTAGTTTTGTAAAACTCTTGCTTTTCATAGTTCTCACAATATTAAACACTACTCTTCTACAAAAGACATCCCTCTCTAAAGATGTTTTGTGTTAGAGAAAAGGTGTTTAGTTTAGTAAAGTAATACCACCCTTTCTAATGATTCCTCTTCGCAGAATAGACAATTTCTGTAGAAGCACTGACAGAACTAGTAGGCCCTGTGCAACAATATTTCAGCATGCTATACTTTCTGCATGACACAGTTTCATCAAACAGGGACCTTATCATATAGTACCCTGTAACAGCAGCCTTTCTAAGTGACAGCTCAACAGAAAGCTAATATTTTGTGTAGAAGACCTTTGTGAGCTAGTACCTTCTTTATTACATGGCTTTATAAAGGGCAATCTGTCTACTGATATCTGTGAACAGAGTAAAGGCCGTGTGTAATAGGCCTCAGACAAACACTAGCCCCTGAGCTATTACAGTTTATCAGAGGGGATATGAGGGATAGTGAACTTTGTTTTAAAATGAACGGTTTGTAATAGAGTTATATACAGAGAGATATGCTCACTTCTATGAGAACATTCCCTCTCTACTAATGGGTCTGTCAGAGGTTATTAGTTGTGTGTTAAAAGTTTTAGTGAGTAGTTTCCGCCTGCACAGCATATAAGTCAAATGACCTCTGCTAAGCACAAATCAAGAAGGATACACTTGCTTAACCTCCAAACCACCAAGGGCAATCTCATGTCAAAATTACAAAAATCCATTAGTTAGAACTTGAGGTATGAATTGTTCAATAATATAAAAGTAGTGCTTTGATGTCAATAGCGCTAAGGGGTTACTTTAGGTCGTGCTGGTCCATGGTAAATCCAAAGTGTAGGCTGATTGTGATGGAGTGCAGGCCGATTACAAGACTCACGCAGGTCTCGTTGAGAAAGTACCTTGGATGGAGCAAGCGTTGATATTGAAGACTTGATGCGAGGAGTCGAGGAGGTACCGCGGCATCATAAATCCGTGGATGGAGGTGGAGCCTCACCGTTGATCTGCACAGGTCTTGAAGGTTTTGGTGTCAAAGCCCTTTATGATGCAGGTGCTGCATCGTAATTTCAGCTGTGTTAACGTGGAGCTACACAGTCTGTCAAGGCCATGTAACTGATCAGTTCCTGTGTCAGCATCGAAGGGCAATGCGTCGGTTCTGATAGGCACAAAGTCATTACTGTGCCGATTTTGATAGTTCTGGACAGCAGAAATCCCCTTTCAAGGGCCAAGGACTGGATGGGCACTACGTGGCAGGGCAGAACTCACAGATTGCAGAGTTGCAGGAAGTCTTTGGTGGCCCTGAGACTTCAGAACCGGGTGCAAACCAGCAAACCCTGGGAGGCACTCTGAGTTCAAGTGAGATCGGCATAGTCCTTGTCTTCAACAGGGCAGAGGTCAGTATAGTAGCTCAGCAAAGCAGAAATAAAATCCTTCAGAGCAGCAGTCAGGCAATGTGGCGATCCTGGTAGCACAGCAGTGTTTACTCCTGACATAGTTCTTCACAGGTCCAGTAGTGTACTGTCCTGGTAGTTATACCCAAACGTGCCTTTGAAGTGGGGGTGACTTTAAAGCAGTGCACAAGTCCCTTACCTCTGAGCCCTGTCTGCCAGGGTATCTGTAGGGGTTAATCAGCCCATTTTATGGGACACATGACACTTCCTATTCAGGTGTGTCAGCTCCCCCTCCCCATTTCTGCCCAGGAAGAGCTTTCAAAATGTTGATGAATGCAGAAGAGGTCTCTGTCACACCCACCCTTCCTGTGTTTGTGGCCGTCTAAAGGGAATGCACAACGTGTAGCTGTCACCCATCCCAGATGTGTACTGGAGACAGGCTACAAGACACACAGAACAGTAAGTGTAGAGAAATTTCTGCTTTCTGAAAGTGGCATTTCTTAACAGTAATGTTAAATCCAATTTTACTAGTAAATAGGATTTATCATTACCATTTCAAAGATATGAAACACAATGTAGCTACTCCTTTCTAATTAGGAATTACAGCTTTAAAGTGTTTTTAGGAATTACCAATGACAGCTTATCAGAGGAGCAGGCCACACAGTAGTGAAAAATGAACTTAGCTGTTTGTCACTAGCACGACATGTAAATCTTAACAGTACATGTTTTGCCTTTCACTCACACAGCACCCTGCCCTTAGGGCGACATAGGGCCTCCTTTGTGGGTAGCATATGTGTGACAAAAGGGGAGTTTAAGGCTTGGCAAGTGGTTTTAAATGGCAAGTCAAAGTGACATTAAACTGCACACACTGGCTTTTTAATGGCAGGCCTGAGACAGATTTGAAAGGCTGTTTGTGTGGGTGGTTCAACCAGTGCTGCAGGCCAACTAGTAGCATTTAAATTACAGGCCCTGGGTGTATGGTATACCACTTTACAAGAGACTTATAAGTAAACTAAGTATGCCAATCATGTGTACATGAATTTCAGCATGTTTAGAAGAGAAGCACAGGTACTTTACCACTGGTGAGCAGTGTTAAAGTTCTCAGAGTGCTAGGGCCAACAAAATGATAAAGCAAAAAGTTGAGGTAACAATGGAAAATGTTTGGAGGAAGACCAGCCTAAGGAAGTCAGGTCTAACAACATATAAGTATTTGAACCCTCAAGCATTCCAGCCAATCATGTTGTTGTTTTTTTTAAATTTGTAAACAGAAAGTCAACTATTGGTTGACACTAATATAATCTCAGTCTTGCATTTTACACAGAAGAAATGTATATGTTTCACAATACATTTACCAAATCCCCTTTTAAAAGCTTTCATTACCTTCTATCTTAGCTTAATAATTAACATCCACTATCTATGCTTTACTTGTATTGCTTTATGGTTGTTTTAACCGGTTAATGTCACTTGTACTGTGGTAATTGAAGCTCTTTTCTCTCCCTGTACAATCTGACTTGAGAGACTCTTGCGAGATTGAAAGAAAGACCTTGTGCCAGACTTTCTCAGTCAAGTTCTATGTGATTCTTGTGAGAGTCTTGCAGGATCGTACAAGGACCTCTAATCAAGGTTTACCTGTAGAAGCTTGTCAATGACTCTAGAAGGACCGCAACAGATTTGTAGAGAAATAGTAGTATAAGGAAGGGACTAGCTTCTCTACTGAGAACCCTCTCTTGAATATTCGATGACCACACGAGGGTGTGAGAAGGGGCTCTCTCTCCTTTCAAAACTCTCTCTCAGATGACAGATATACATTGGAGGGTATGTGGAAGGACTGGCCTTTCCACTGAGACACTTCTCTTGGATGACGGGTGCGTATGTTAGGGTGTGGGGAGGGACTGGTCTCTCTGCTCAGTTCTCTCAACCAGATGATGCATCTGTGTAATAGTAAGTAGGGAGGGACATCCTTCTCCTTTGAGACCTCTCTCTCACATGACAGGTGTGTATAGTAGGGTATGCAAATGGGCTGTCCACTTCTTTAAGACCTCTCGCTCAGATGACAGCTGTGTCGGGTGTGAAGAGGAACTGGCCTCTCCTTTCAGATCCCTCTGCCAAATGATGAGTGGGCACAGTATTGAGTGAGAAGGAATTGGCCTCTCCTTTTTCAGATCTCTCTTCCAAACAACATGTTTGTGTAGTAGGTTGTCAGGATGGACTGGTCTCTCCTTCAAGATCTCTCTTTTAGATGATGGGTGTGTGTACTAGGGTGTGGGGTGGGAGAGGCCTCTCCTTTCAGACCTCTCTCAGATGACAAGTGTACATAGCAGTGAGTGGGGCCGGACTGGCCTCTCCTTTCATACATTTCTCTCACATGACGGGTGTGCATAGTAGGTTGTGGATGGCCTGCCCCCTCCTGTCAGACCTCTTTCTCAGATGGTAGGTGTGCATAGTAGGGTGAGTGGTTAGACGGGCCTCTCCTGTAAAATGTCTCTCGCAGATGACTGGTATGCATGGTAGAATGTGTGGGTGGGTTGGCCTGTTCTTTCAGACCTCCTCTCAAATGACGGGTGTGCGAACTAGTGTGTGGAAAGTGACTGACCACTCCTGTCAGACCTCTCTCTCAATTGACCGGTCTGTGTAGTACAATGTGAGGATGGGCTAACTCTACTTTCAGACCTTTCTCTCAGATGACAGGTGTGTTTAGTAGTGTGTGGGAAGGGACTGTGCTTTCCGGTCAGACCTTTCTCTCTCAGATGACAGGTGTAGGTAGCAGTGAGTGAAAATGGACTGGCCTCTCCTTTAATACCTCTCTCTCAGATGACAGGTATACAAATTATGGTGTTCGGATGGACTGTCCTGTCCTGTCAGACCTCTCTCTGACATGATCGTTGTTTGAGCTTTTCTATTGGGTGATTTTCAATTTTTGGTATGGTCTCGCTTGAGGCTCACAAGAGTAAAGTCGCAGCACTGCCCCCTATGACTGCATGCAGACGATTGTCTACCTGGCTCTCACAAGAGTTTTTAAGAAGAGAATAATGGTAAACATGCTACAAACAGCATAGATAGTGAAACTATAGGGTAGCTCTGAACAGAACCGTTTTTTAACATTTAGTAACAACTTTAATTTTTTGTGTGTTTTCTAAATTTTTTACTTTTTTATGTTTCTAAATTTTATAATAGGGTAGAACTAAAGCATACAACTTGGGGAGGGGGTAACAACAACATCTCCTGAAAAACCTAGTGCCTAAGGGGACATTTGTGATATTGGGCAAGCTTGTCCTGTGCCGACCTGTTTGCCTCCGATGAAAACATGATCTGCCTAGAGAAGCAGCAAAAAATTGCTTTATTAACCTCTTTGGTGCTACATAAAGAGCATCTTCACAAGTATGTCAAACAAATATATCTGAGGCACTAGATGTATCTTGATACATCTAAATACAAATCACTCGATGAACTATTGTAAAAGAAAAATTATAGAAATATAAGTTAGTATTGATTTACAAAATTCAAGAAACATAACAGTACACATTGCTCATGCTGTAACAGTATATCAGAATATAGTAAATATTAAATTTTCCCTTTTTACTGTTTTTAGCTCCATACGTTTACACCATAAACAATGTAGTATATGAAGTTTCATCCTTGAACAGTGTGAAAAAAAACAATTCTATGGGTTTTAGAAAACAAACACATAACCGCACAGTACATCACTGTAAATAAGTGACACTATGCATTGCACTCACTACAATTTGGTAAACAGTTGTTTTGCCTATACTTACTACTCTAAAGTAAACAAACCTACCATAAAATGTTTACCTATATTATTATACCTGGTACACTACTACTAATAAATGTAACCCTCACTTGAATTTTGGAGATCCTTTTGAAAACATCACCCCTACAAGGTCGAATGATGTCTAAAATACAGATGATCCACACAGACAAAGTACAATGCATTACGTTTTCCCAAGAAATAGTACATAGAAGTTTGGTTAAAGAAAAGAAAATCTCATAACTTTGTAGATTCAAAGTTAGTTTTGGTTCCAATTTGACGTTTGCTGTGATTCCATTGTGTCCATCCAGTTTTAGTCTTTAATTAGAGAGTCTAGTATTCATATGCTATATTAACTCATTTCTGGAAGACAAAAGGACTGTTGAATTTTAGAGAAATTTTTCAGGCCACCAACCCTGATAGGCCGAATGATGTCTAAAACATTGACAACCCAAGTACAAGAACACAGCAAAATAGTTTTTCTCAAAAATACTCCTTTGAACTTTAGTTGAAGAAACAAGAGGTAAGATTTTTGTAGTTTGAAATGCACTTTTTTTTACATTTAAGGTTTGTGTCAACCCACTAGAGTGCAGTGTAGTGTCCAGATGTTATATTAACTCCTTCATGAAAAATAACAGCCATAATACTATAAGCTCTTCCAGAAGTTGATTTCTTTCCAGCTTTGAAGTTTGTAATTTCAGTTTGCAGTTTAGATCCATCTGCTCTACATCATTGTAACATTGATCTAAGGTACTTTCCAATTCTTTGTAGACACAAAGTAGACATAACATCTGATCTACAATTTGGACAGGGCATATTTTGGTTTGTATTTTTAATCAATCTGTCAAAAGGCAGTTTGTCAATCTGGTAGTGTTGAGTACAAAGATCCCTCAGAATGTATTTGAGTGCTGAATCTTCACAGTCATGGTTCCATTTGGAAGTCAGTCCAAATACGTAATCAATATCTACTCCTTCTAAAACTCCAAGCATGACCATCATAAATTCTTGTGCATCTTATTGAGTGTTGGGCTTAAATATTAATGATCTGCTACATATATTTACATGGGTTGAATGCCTGAAGCAGAATGTATTACAGATCTCTCACTAAGTATATGTTGGAGCAAATGATACAGTGCAGAAGAAAATCTCTTATCTGGTTTTTGTTCAATCTGATTTAAAAGATGCGGTAAATGAAATAGTACATTGAGAACACCATCTTCATAGCAGTTGACACCTGAACTGTTTTACAACTGGTATCCTACAATATCTCCCTCATTTTCCTGTTTTCTTTCTTCTTGATGCCTTCTAGCTTGTACTGGTTTGCTTCCTTTTCTTAAGCATCAACCAACTCTTTTGAAAGCTTCAATTTTGGACAAATTACCCATTCCTCAAAAATAGGGTACTGACCTATATAATGGCCACATAGACTTATTAACAGATTGTGCTCTCTTACACAGCTTGCATCAGCACTACCTTCCTTACAATTAATTCAAATAAAAACAAACCAAACAATTTTGTAACTCGGTATAATGCTACATATGACATACCTTCTTTAAATACTGTACTTCCAATATTAATAAAAGCTGCGTCTACACTTAAACCTTGAGATTTATGGATAGCTACAGCCAGTGCTTTAATTGGGAAAACAATAGTGCAGGTACTCATTTAAATGTGGTAAGTGGGCGGGGCCAAAGGCAAGATATGACATACTTATTGACTTCGATACTAGTTGTAGCACATACCAAAACACAAGAGAAATGGTTTCTATGAACAAAATAGGCTAAATAGTTACACAAAACAAAAGACAAATGTAGTGATATTTTAACATTTTCTTGTTTTGTAATATTTGCAGCTTGAATACTGTTATTTGCCACTTGTCACTTGGCCCAATACCATATATTCTCGAGCATGCAGACACACAGAAAGAAACAAGCACGTGCGCACGCACAAAGCATTCCACACATTTCCTTTAATATTCCCCAAAGAGTGTCTCGATTGCCTCCCTCTTTTCTCTCAGACGAAAACATGCACAGGTAAACAGACACACATAAGCAGACACTCACACCAAAGAATCAGTTTGGATTAAAGCCATTTTAACCTCCTTACCTCCCATGGCTTTCTTAATTGCACTGTCACAGGGCTGCCTCAATTCCTTACAACACAGCATGATGGTGAACACCCGGATAGCATGAAAATGAGCCCATGTTGAATAGTTCAGTAGGGGCTAGGTTCATGGCCACAGAAGTGTTTAGACTCTCAGAGACAGGTTACCAGCCCTCTCAGCAATGTGTCGATATTTCATAAGTACCGGTACTCTCCTCAGCAGTAGAGAAGTGCCGGTACTCAGAGTGATAAAAATAGGAGGTGCCGGTACTCAGTACCTGTGAGTTCCGGCCCATTTAAAGCACTGGTTACAACAAATGCTAGAGATACTAGAAACTATTGCCGCCACACACATACAAGTACTTCACAAGCAAAAAAACGTACAATACAGCAGCCAATCTGCTTCACACTGTCAATCTGATCAGATGTTATGGCAAAGTACTCAACCTCATCCCTAATTGAAAAGTTAATTAAATCAATAACTTTGCTCCTAAAAGCATTTACTAACTCTTCCTTCACATCTAAATTATGCTGCAAAATTACTCAACACTTTTTGTACACTTATGAACACTTTTCTAATCCTGCAGTCCTCCACACAGACTTCTCCAAAGAATCCAATTTTGCTTTTAGTTTCTCAGTTATTAGTAGTGTTACTCCTTGGTGCTCCATTTTAACAATAGCTGTAACTTCCAAAATATCTTCTTTTTCCAGCTCCAGTAATTGTTTGTTGAAGTTGGAGCATTCTTGAAGTGTAGGCATTAAACAGACTGTGGATTTGTCTTTTTCAATGAAATGACACATTAGTTGTGCTGCTTTGTCATCAGATATAAATAGTTTCTTAGTAAGTTGACTTTCCAAAGCACATTTTCCCTCCTTTGTCAGAACTCCTACTCTAATGTCCTTCAGGAGATCTCCATATTCCACATTGGATGCTTGACACATATTCTTCACTAGTTCCTTGTGTTCAAAGTTTCACCAAATATTTACATTGCCAGTACTTCCCCAAAAATGTCTTGTTTCAATATGGAGAAGTGTTTTGAAAACAGCCTGTCCTTTCATGGGAATAAGTTGCATTAGTTCACCAAAGACAATTAAATCCCTTCCTCCAAACAGCACGTCTTGCACTATTTTTAAAATCTGCAGCATTCCTAAGTGTACGAAGGCAAGAATTAAGTTTGAAAACAATGCTCACCTCATCAATGAATAAATGCTTCAGTTTCTTCAATACTCTTGACACATCATGTCAAGTTTCACCAGAACATTTCTGGTATTCTAGTTTATTGTCATGTTCAGCAGGCAGCATAAGTAGTCGGTGTAAAATAATTCCTTTAATGTTGTGTGTAGCTAATCCAGTTGCTGTTACTATACATGAGACACTTTTGTTATACTCTGTAGGTAAGCAGTGAGAACTTGAATCAGAAAGCTTTTCCACAGTGCCAGCTTGACTGCTGATGTTTAATAGAATTGGTTTAAATGAAGAGCTTTCACATTCTTTCTTCCCGTGCATAAATCTATGCTCTATTTTATCTCTTTACTAGGATATACATTTCTTTGTGTTTGTCATCCGTTTGTGCTATTAAGAGTTTGAAATCAACACTTTCCTCTCCTCACCTCACTCATTGCTATGCCTGCTTCATTTTGAATAACTGATTGTCCAGGTAGATCTTGACTCACTGGTCCAGAACTTTGGCTGCTTTGTGAGCTCTCGTTATCTACCTCAGTAGCAATGTTTTTTTCTGCTCAATCCCATCTTTCAATATTTGCAATTAGTTTGAAAAGACTGTACACTGAATGCTATCTTTTCCAGCATTGAAAGAGTCTTCATACCAGTTGTAGTCTCCAAGTTGTTTAGATTCAGCATGACAAAACTTGAACAGTTGCGGAAGAGCCAAATAGAAATAGTCTCTTCTGTCTGCAGGTTGTCAACTCAGTGCTTTGTGGTTAATTAGATTTCTTTGGCTAGGTCTTACCAAACATCCATCACATGAAACAAAAGCCTATTTCTCTTTTTCTATGTTTTTTGTTACATTACTTTTATATCTCTACTAATAAAGTACTTCATATAGACACATGTTCTCTAGGTGTCGACTCCTTCTGGGGTGGTATGTATCCAACATATTTGACTTCACAATACCTCTGCTTTCCGGCTCGAACTCTGCTAGATACTAAATTTCTAGGAAAGACTTCTACACTCTATTGCACTTGCTTGGAAGTCCTGGACTTATCTAAACAATTCCCCTTGACACCAAGAACAAACTGGCCGAGCCCAACCAATCCAAGCACTCATAGGAGCCTAGTTCTCTGCGGCAAAGCATTTTCAAGCTGAAGCTGTACAATTTCTTGGTGAGACTCTTTTCTCCAGAAATCTCCTCCCATATCTCCTTCATCTCTGATTTTGTAATATATGAGGTGGCATAATGAGCAACAGCAATGCAGTTTTTTTTTTAATTTATTATTTTTGGTACGCCAATAACTGACAATATACAATTAAAGAAATGCAAAAAAGGTCCAAAAAATAACCAGCCATAATATTATGGTAAACATTAAGCTCCAACACAAAGGAAAAAAGGAGATGAGAGGACAAACATGAAAAAAAGAAAATACATACATATAAAGCTTCTATATAGTCATACTTTTGTAGTGGTCAGATACACCATCATGTCTTTAAATGCCATAAATACATATAGATTACTTCATGAATACCAACGACATAGAAGAACAAACAGAGATCAGGCACAGCAAGACATAAACCCTAAAATAGAACAAAAATATTTAAGCCAATGTACGTGCTAAATGATCCACTACGGCCCTCCAGAACTTAATACCCAATCTCTGTTTCTGTTGCCCTTGAAGCACGTATCAACTATGTTCCAGATTACACATAGCATATAGCCTCTCTCTCCACATTTCGAAGGTTGGGGGTTCTTTTTGCCGCCAAAGTGATGATATGCACAATCTAGCCCCAGCCACGGCTATGAATATTAAATACCTAAATGCAAGCGTCTCCTGAGCAGCTATTGCATCCTCCAGAAATCCCAACAACACGACCGTAAGTGTAGAAGTGTGGCTCAATGATTAGAGCGGCAGACCCTGATGCAGAGGTCTAGCCCGGGACCAGGGTTCAATTCCTCGCCTCGGCAGATCTTGGGCTCAAAAATTCCACGGACCTGATAATTCTCGCCTCGGTGCCATTCCAATCATGGAGTCCCACTCTGCAACTCTGGGCAATAGCTTGCTTAATCTCCACAACGGCCCCCACAACGCTAAGGATGCCTGGCCTCCACCTTGGGGGTGCCCAGGAGTGGACGCCTCACAGGGAAAGCCAGGATGGGTTCCACAGCGGTATTCGTACAAGCGCCTTGAGACCCTTGCAGGTGAGTAGTGCACCATACAAGTATCAATTTACATTTACAATAACAATCTGTGCCACTGTAACCTCCATCCAAAAGACCTCCATCATATTTATCAGCTGTCTCAACCCTGGACACGCATAAAACATATTCAGACTGTCAGCCTGATCCATCCCACAACATGTGCATTTGCCCACATTTGACCCACCCCATCGTGCAATTTTGGCGGGAGTGTAATATAAGTTGAACGTAGTTTTATTTTATTGTGCTTTGAGGCTTAAGAATATCAGGAGCTTATCAGACAGTGCAATGAAATCTTGTAGAATATTCCCTCTCTTGGATAATCTGGTGTTAAATTCTGCACCTCCAGATTGTCGCTTTGTGTTTTGATAAGGCTTTGATATAAAGCACCAATCCTTCACGCCTCCTAACTATCTCTAATGGGTTACCTTTTTGGGCCAGGCATGCTACATCCACTTTTTTAGCAAATAATCCCAGCCCTGCAGGTATTTTTAAAAAACTGTTTTGGGGAGATCATATGCAGACACCAACGAAGAGTAGGCCCTAACACAGCTGTTAGCCCACTAAATCTCCCAGGGTCAGGAAACCCTTCCGTCTCCATCTGGCCATCGTGGAATCAGAGAAGATGGAAAGAGGCACTATTAAAGAAGAGGTGGGTGTAAAAAAATTAAGCCTACTGATCTGTAGGTACCTCCGAACCTGGAGCCATGCCTTATGAGCAGCTTGAACCAACTTCAACTGTTTTTTTTATCATAGCTAGGCTCAAGATTTTGAACAAAGCTCGATTGATTGATTGATAAGGGATTTGTATTGCGCTACTTTGCCCAGGGGCGTCAAGGCGCAGAAGATGTAAAGACAATCAGTCAAGTAGCAGAAAAAAGAAACATTAGGGATAGGCCTCAGAAAAGAGCAGAGTTTTAAGTGCTCGACGGAGCAAAATAGGAGATTCCTGATTCCTAAGGTCAAGGGGAAGTTCATTCCAAAGTCTGGGGGCAAGGGCGAAAAAGGCCCTGCCTCCCCACCTTGCCTTCACAACCCGGGGGACGGTTAACAGCTTTAGACTAGTGGATCGCAGAGCCCTGCCTGGGGTGTAGTAGGACAAGAGAGACCTGATGCCCTCGGCCCCTGCGCCATGCAGCGCCCGGTGAACAAGGATCAGGGTTTTGAATTTTATCCTGGCATACACCGGTAGCCAGTGGAGATGTTTCCTGATCGTAGTTCCCGAGGAACGCCTAGGGGCATTAACAACGAACCTTGCTGCCGCGTTCTGAACCACTTGCAACCGGTGGACCAGATTGTTGTTCATCCCGAGGTAGAGGGCGTTACAGTAGTCCAGGCGCGAAGATAAAAGAGCAACCGAGACTAGTTTGCGGGCGTCGGGCGTGAGGTAATGGGTGAGCTTTCTCAACACCCTCAGAACCCCACAGCAGGTGGAAACCGTCCTATTTACCTGTTTGTCAAAGGTAAGAGAGGTGTCAAATAGGACTCCTAGATTGCGGGCAGCCAGGGAGGGCTGGGGGCATGTTCCCAGAGTCGATGGCCACCAATCGGCTGACCACACCTTGTTATTACTCCCGAATACCAGAATCTCCGTTTTTTCCCCATTCAATTTTAGGAAGCTAGCTGTCATCCAGCCTGCAACGGCCTCCATGCAGTTCCTAAAATTTAGGGCTGTAGATCCAATGGGTTGAGACAGGGAAACCATAATTTGGGTGTCATCGGCGTACGAGAGTACTTCCAAACCAAAAGATCTAACAAGCCTAGCATGTGGGGCCACATAAACGTTGAAAAGGGTCGGGCTCAGGGAAGAGCCCTGTGGGACCCCACAATGCAAAGGCTTAGCAGTGGAGAGGAAGTCACCCAATTTGACCCTTTGCTCCCTGTTATTGAGGAAGGATGTAAGCAGACTGAGGGCCAGACCTTCCACACCCATGTCACTGAGACGGGAGGCCAAGATGGAAGGAGACAGGGTGTCAAAGTCCGCGGTGAGGTCGAGCAGGATCAGCAACATAGTCTGACCCTTATCGACCTTGGCACGGATGTTGTTAACCACCACCGTAAGGGCTGACTCAGTGCTGTGCTCCCTTCTGAAACCATGCTGAGATGGATCAAGCTGGCAGGATTTATCCAGAAAGGAGCTAAGATGGGAATTCAGGTGGGCCTCCAACATCTTGGCCGGGGCAGGAAGCAGAGAAATGGGGCGAAAAATTTTTAAGGCCTCAGGATCCAAGGTGGTCTTCTTCAGAAGGGGCTTTACAATGGCAGTTTTCCAGGAGGATGGGAAAGTCCCACTGAATATGGCCCTATTCATTATTGCCAGCATGGGGGGCATTAAAGTAGCTTTACAAGTTTTTAAGATTTTAAGCGGGCAGGGGTCAAGAGGTGAGCCTGACTTGAGGGAATCCAGAAGTCTCTCTGAGTCCTGGGCAGTAAGAAGAGGAAAATTGGAATAGGTTACCGCAGGGGGAACAATGTTACCCAAAACCGGGGGGAAAGGCCGTGTGAGATTGTCTGCCAGGAGGGCTGTGTGGATATTTAAAATTTTAGTATGAAAAAACGAGGAGATTTGGTCACAAAGTTCTTGTGAAGGGACTATGGGGTCAGGATGATGAATGAGAGATAAGGTGTCCACCGTTTTAAACAAGTCTCCGGGGGAGGTAAGAGAGGCGGTGAGGTTGAAGAAATAGGATTGTTTTTCATCCAGCACCGCCGCTTTATAGATTTTAAGAAGCTTTCTGTGTATGGTCCGGCCTTCGGCATCGGGCTGGGATCTCCAGAGCCTTTCTTGCCTCCTACATGCCTGCCTCTGAGTTCTAAGGGAATCAGAATACCAGGGGGCCGTAGGGCGTTTCCTAGCACAGTACACTGATTTAAGGGGGGCCAGGGAGTCTACTGCCTTTGCGATGGTGTTTGCAAGTTCGCGTGCTGATGAGTCGATATCCTGTGAGGGAGAGGACTCAAAGTTAGCAATAAAAGGGCCCAGAGAATCATCAGTCAGGCTCCAGAAGTTTCTCTTCTGCACCCAGCAATTAGTGTCTCTTCTAAGAGCATGAGTGGTACGATAGGAGAATTTCATGGAGACTGCAGAATGATCAGTCCAGGAGAGAGGAAGAATAGGACCCACCTCTAACCTAGAATCATTCGTGAAGACCCCATCCAGTGTGTGACCAGCAATGTGAGTAGGGGAAGAGACTTTTTGGAGTAGATTAAAAGAGGCCAATGGATCCACGAGAGAAGATGTATCACTGGAATTACTATTTTCCAGGTGGAAATTAAAATCCCCAAGAATAGTAAGGGAGGGCCTGTTAAGAAAAGGTTCTATAACTTCCAGGAGGTCAGAACAGAACGAGGATCTGGGGCCTGGAGGTCTATAGATAAGAATCCCTGAGAAATTTTCTGAGGGAGAAGAGCTGAGTGAGAAAAACATAGCCTGAAAAGTGTTATGAGGAGAGGGAAGAGACTCAGTACGGCAGGTAAAGGTGGTCTTATATATAATGCCAATTCCGCCCCCTTTTCGACCCTCTCTGTCCTGTCTTACCATAGTATAGCCGTCAGGGAGGGCATTAAGCAGATCAGGGCCAGCTGAGTCCGAACCCCACGTTTCCGTTACAAGGACCCAAACGGGTTTTCTTTGGGATACGAAGTCTCTAAAGGCTAAATTGTTTTTAACCAGGGAACGGGCATTAATAAGGTAGCCTGAATCTTTCGAAGAGGATGTGGGCTCTTGTATCCCTGAATTCAAGCGAGTGTTAGTGTCTTGAATCTTAATGGCCGGCGCCAAGTGTTTCAGACATATACAATGCACATCACGACTCATATGTGCAGGAGTATACTTGTGATGACATTTTAACATAGGTGGTCTGAGAGAGGTGAGAAAGTCTTTTGAGTACCTTCGGGGACAGGATGGAGAGAGAGAACGCCGGGCAGCATCCCTAGCCCCTAGCGCTTCCTTCGCGCTGATGAGCGCAGATGGGCAGGACTCTGGCATGACTCCGGCCTGAGTCCGGCCCGTCCGCAATGCGCGTCCGCTGCGCGGAGGGGACGTCATCCCCTTAAGTGGAAGACTAGAGCATGTCCGCGTGCTCCAATACCCCCAAAATGGCCGCCAAAACCTGTGTCGCCTCTCCGGGAGCGAGCTCTCAGCGTCGATGCTCAGCTGAGAGCCGCCCGAGAGCGACTGGTCGCGGGAGCAATGAAGCACCTTCCAAGGTAGGGCGGGCTACAATGAGGGCTCAGAGGGGAATTCGAGCGCCAGGCACAAAGCGCAATGCTGCTGCAAGGTAATTCACGCAAGGCACAAAGTTAAAATCCTGTTACAACAGGTAACGCAAACAATAAAGTTTTTAAAAGTAATCAGGGCAAGAGTGCAAAGAGAGCCTCCCGGCTTGTCGCCTCAGGAGGTGAAGAACCGACTGACTGACGCGCTGCCGTTTCAGGGACCCCTTAAGTGGAAGACTAGAGCGCGTCCGCGCGCTCCAATACCCCCAAAATAGCCGCCAAAACCTGTGTCGCCTCTCCGGGAGCGAGCTCTCAGCGTCGATGCTCAGCTGAGAGCCGCCCGAGAGCGACTGGTCGCGGGAGCAATGAAGCACCTTCCAAGGTAGGGCGGGCTACAATGAGGGCTCAGAGGGGAATGCGAGCGCCAGGCACAAAGCGCAATGCTGCTGCAAGGTAATTCACGCAAGGCACAAAGTTAAAATCCTGTTACAACAGGTAACGCAAACAATAAAGTTTTTAAAAGTAATCAGGGCAAGAGTGCAAAGAGAGCCTCCCGGCTTGTCGCCTCAGGAGGTGAAGAACCGACTGACTAGGTTCCTCTCTGCTTTGGAACCTAGCAGCATTTGAAAGTTATGTGGGAACACTTCTGCCTTAACCTCTCCTTCCCCAACCAGTAAAATACCAATGTGTTCAAGTAAGCATTCCCAGTAATAAAACTGAAAATTAGGCACAGCCCAACCCCCTCGAGGTCGTGGTAGTGTCATATATTTCATTGCACTGCGAGGTTTGCCTTGAGCCCACATAAAATTGCTACATATAGATTGAAATTTCTGCAGTTGCTTCCCCGTAAGTTACAGGGGGACTAACCTAAAATAATACAAGACCTTCGGTGGAATATTCATCTGTAGGACATTGCATCTTCCTACCATTGACAAATGTAGGCCTTCTATTCTGTCTAAATCCCTTTTAATTTTACGCACCATCAGGTCCCAGTTTGGCAGTACCATTTTATCTAAGCATGCATTGATATGCACCCCAGGTATGTTGCCTCCTCCGTGTCCCTAGAATCACTAAAGAGTGCTTGATCTGTGCATACTACTTGTGTCTTAGCTATATTTAACTAAGGGTATGCCCAGATGTGGGTCCCTTGCTCACTTTGCCACTACTTTCAAGTTAACCTGGCTGATGAAGGCTGTTACCCAGAAACCAGTCCCAGGATGCTTGTTTCTGGTTCAGGGAAGACCTGGCTTGGAACTTCGGACTGGACTGTTCCCATGTGGCACAGGGTCAAGACTGGTTTGCATTTGGCTGGGTCTGAACTGAGGTGGCGAAGTGAGCTAAAGAATGATGATGGATTCAACCCAGATCTGTGACTGGTGGTGAGTGTCTGAAAAGTTTCAGCGCTCCATCCATCATCTCCTTGTGTTTGCTTTGTTCACCCTAAGTTGGCAGGGTATGCCCAGACGTGGGTCCCTTGCTCACTTTGCCACTGGATTCAAGTTAGCCTGGCTGATGAAGGGTGTTACCCAGGAACCGGTCCCAGGATGCTTGTTTCCAGTTCAGGGAAGACCTGGCTTGGCAGTTCGGGCTGGACTGTTCCCATGAGGCACAGGATCAAGACTGATTTGCATATAGCTGGATCTGAACTGAGGTGGCAAAGTGAGCTAAAGAATGATGATGGATTCAACCCAGATCTGTGACTGGGGGTGAGTGTCTGAAAAGTTTCAGTGCTCCGTCCATCATCTCCTTGTGTTTGCTTAACTTCTACCCAGATCTTTTCCCAAATAGGGTTGCTAATTGTTCAATCTCTACCAAAAACTTAGCTGGATCCGGCAGGACTATCGCGATGTCTTCTGCATACACTAATATATAAACCTGTTCCTGCTCAGGCCTCGCCGGCTGCGTACTTAAGCTGTTCTCCAGTAAATTCAAGAATGGGTTGATGTAGAGGGCAAAGAGTAGAGGGGAACAAGGGCAACCTTGTCGGGTACCCCTTGATATTGATACGAGATCAGATTCAATCCCCAGCGAGCATATTCGCGCTGCTGGAGATCTATACAGCGTTCTGACTGCTTGAATAAAGCCGGGCCCAAAACCTTGCCACCATATAGTTGTCCATAAAAACTTCCTAAGAGACACAGTCACACCCTGCATTGAGTAGAACTACTCAGCATGGAGCTTTTTGTACCACAGCAGAGTCCAGCACAGTAACTACTCTTATTATGTGATTGACTGTGCCTCTTCCTGAAATGAAACCGTGCTGGCGGGCAGAGACCAAGGAAGCTCAGGAGAGTCATGTGGCTAAAATGATTGCATATATTTTCCCATCACAGTTTAAAAGTGAAATGGGTCTATACGACCCCGTGGAAGTTCATTGTGGGACTTTTTACAGAAGCTTTCACGGAATTGACACAATGGTTATGGTTCATAGAGGTGCAACGGGTCCACCGGTTTCCTTTTCAGTTAAGCAATCATGGAGGGCGTAGCCACTCTTCTTCACGACCTAGAGCAATACTGATAGGTCCCTCTATTTTTTGTTATCTAGGCAGGCTTTGCACGATCTGGCTAGACAAGCCATAAAGACAAAGGGAAACTGGTTTGAGTTTTTTGTGCACCCTGACTACTGTCACACAACGGTAGAAAAAAGATGGCAGCTAATAAACCCATCTCGGGGCAAAGGAGCTCGGGCATTTCTTCTGAACCCAGCTAAACTCAAGATAATATATAAATACAAGACACAGTTTTTCACATCTGAGACCAAAGCTAAGGAATTTTTACATGATATCAAACCTTAGGAAAGGGGTCAGAATTAGATACAACTATATAGAGTTAGTCTGCGTAAACCGTTGGTAGCTGTATCGCTCTAACACTAGCTTTCTAGCTTTAATATGTGCTGTCCTCTAATTTCTTTTCACATTGTGTATGGTTTGGGTGAACTGGGAGGAGGGGGGGCGATTGGTCGGGTTGTGAGACTCTCCATTGCTCTAGACCTACGGGTCTTGCAAGCCTCTATGTTGGGGGGCAGGGGTAGTCTCCGCTGGCAGAGGAGGCGTCTGGGTGGGTGAGGGGGGTGTCTTTGGGAGGGGGGAGAATGCCACAGAGGCACCAGGGGTGAAATTTGAAGATAAGCCAATAAACGTGCTAAAGCATAAAAGAGGAAAGGATGTGATTTGTGGGGAGAGAGGGAGCTGTCAATGCAGGTTTAATGTGGGTTAATGATGAATGTGTTGTCTATATGTTCGTTTAATGTACGTGGTCTTAATGACAGGGCAAAGCGGCAAAGAGTAGCACAGGAAATTAGAATTATATCCCCTGATGTGGTCTGTCTTCAAGAGATGCATATTCCTTGGAATGAGCACAAGGTGCTAAGGGAGCCAGGGTACAAGTTTTTTGGTATGTACTTCACAAGGGACTACTACAAGAGGTGTGGTCATTCTTGCCAGTAATAATATTTTAATTGTTGTCAAAAGTTTTGCAGACGAATGCGGCCGCTGGGCGATACTGGAATGTATGGTTGCCAACAAGAATCTTACACTATGCTTTGTGTATAGATCTAACTTTGATGAAGTGCAGACCCTAGAGTTTTTTAATACAGAGTTGACCTCTTGGGTATTCCCTTTGATACTGTGCGGAGACTTCACCATTCAGCTGGAAGAAGTTACCCGGGGTGTTGGTGGACACAAGTATCTAGATCGGAAGCCCAAGGTCCAGAAGGCCTTGTAGCAGCTTATCTACGAGCTCGGCCTAGCTGATGCTTGGCCCAGGTGAAAACACCAAGATCCAGGGTATACACACTATTCTTGCCCATATCAAAAATTAGCTAGATTACTTTTTTGTCACCTAAACATATTTAGGAGAGGCACATATACAGATCTTCACTAGAATAATTCCGGACCATAATCCACTGTTGTTAAAATGTGTAATGCATGTAGCAGTACGGCCTTGTGCGTCTTTCTCCTTTGATAGGAAACTATTGCTTAATGAACAATTTATCTGTCATATACGACAGTGGTTAGATCAATTCTTGTCCATCAATCGTAACACCACTTATTTTGGCATAGTGTGGTATGCTTTAAAAACAGGGCTCAGGGGGGAAATCCTGAGCTTTGGATTATATGTTCAAAATCAACAGAGGCAGTTCATACCGGGGTTATATGACAATCTTCAGCATGCTGAATATGCCATGATACACGCCCTGCAGGGGAAATCTCACATCACGCAGGTGTGAACTGAGGTAGCTAAATGGCGAGTGGGCTAAGGATAATGCTAAGAAATACCACCTTTTAGAAGGGAGTGTTATGAGTATGGGGAGGCAACAGGCAGATTCTTGGCCAAGAAAATTAGGTGCAAAGAGGTCCAAGATGAAATTACTGCAATTGCAGACTCAACCGGGAAACTACTAGACACACCGGCGGAGATTATGGAGGTTTTTAGATCCTCCTATGAGGAGTTGTACTCGGAGGATCATAACAGTCAGGAAAAAACTGAAACATTCTATAAAATCCATATAGGAGGATGCTAAGCTCTGATGATCGGAGATATTTGGAGGAGCCTGTAACTTTAGAAGAGCTTTTGGAGGCTGTTTTCTCTTTAGCAACAGGGAAGGCCGGGCCAGTTAAGCTTCCACTTGAATTTTATAAAACCTTTTAAGCTGAGTTACAATAAGATATTCATACTGTGTTTCAGGAAGCACAGAAAGGGGATGCCCCTGAATCATGAGATGTAGATAGTATTATTATTATTATTTTTTTTTTAAAGCAATGAAGTTGTTTGCAACAAACTGTATGTCCATGTTCGCATTCCACATTTTCAGAATGACTGGATTATCGTCAATAAAATACTTTAAAGGCTTCTGTTCTTCTCAGGTTGCACGTGTTTTTCAGTGATTTTCGTGTTAGTGTACACCTTACTGCATACAAAAAGATGTTTACTCTTCCTTGTGAAATGACGGGTTGTGGGAATCCAAAATGAAATTTTGAATGCAATTTAACTTTGCATCGGTATTTTTGTTGACAGTACTTCCCACATCTATGACCTTGAAAGCACAGAACTTGTTGTCTCAAGCTCTTTTCACCACCATCATTTGGAATGACACATGTCACATACTGTCCGATGAAAGACAAGACAGACTCATCCATGTCTGTTCCACATTTCATTGCATCGTTTATACATTACAGCATATGAATATGAGGTGCATCACTTGGTTAGTACTCTTTTCACCAAAAGAAATCAGGTATTTCTGCAAGAGGAGGATTTCTTTCGTTCCAGATGAAAGACATCACATCTTGAAATCTGCCGTTAAAATATCTTCTGCAAACATTAGCGTGATCCAAGGAGCAAAGTTCTCAGGCTGTCTTCACTGTGATGTCTTTAAAGTTAGAGTTAGCTTCTCTAAAAAATTCAAGCATGTCATCCCAGGTATACTCAGCACAGCTAAGTGTCAGAAACCAAGTAGCAGCACCCAGATTTCTCACCATACATTTCAGCTCTCCACGACGACGATACCAATTCTCTTTGGTGTCATGTTGACATGCCATCAAATTAATTAATCTGTATTCTACATTTTCACCCTTTCCATAACTTTGTCCATTAACTGCTTTTTCACAGAGATTTTGAAGATTAACTCCTGTCTTCAGTATGTAGTTAACAACATATGAAATTCGAGACAAGTCACTTTGAGACACAAGATGAAATATGTAGGGAAAATACTGCCGAAATCTTGGATCTTCTGAGTATAATCTGGTTGATATGCAGCTGCTGCTATCTGTACAGAGTGGTCATCGAAACGGCCACCTTCTCCAGTGGGAAAAAGTCGTGGAAAACAGCAAGCTTCTAAACTTTTCTCCTACACACTCATGGGAGCTACTTTTGCTTGCTTTATTTGAAAGAGATCAATGGCATCGCCAATGGCTTCTTTAGAATGAAGAGGATAAATGCTGTAGTGTTCATAAATCTCCTCTGATCTGGATCAAGCCACTTTTTCAATCTATCCACTTGAGGGGAATGTTTCATCCTCTACATATATCACATTTGGAACAACATCAACATTTGTATAATGAACATTATTTTGCAGCAAGTAGAATGTCACTTTTTATACTGTACTAATAGCCAATAGCCACTAACTCTTGCCAGATGTATTTTTATTCTTCATAGGCACACCATTTACTAGAATGACAAGTGGTTCATGATCCTCTCTGTGTACACCACCAGTTTCAATAGTCTGCTTGAAATCTAAAGGTAGGTAGACAACTCTTTCTTTAAGGCCTTTCTGAAGGTCAGTTGGTGACAGCATCTCTCTCTTAAGCTCTATATGAACGTTAGCCTGAAATGGGTGCACACATTGTATGACAATGGATTCCTAAACATTCAAATCTCATAGTTCTTGAGGAATAGATACTAAATCTAACTTGTTATGTAATGATCTAGCTAGCATTTTGTTTTCCTCCTACTTATAATGGCAGTACTTACATATAGTCTGCCATCTGGATAACTCAAACCGTTCCTCTACAAATGAATAAACAGCAAATTCTTGCCACATGCGTCTTATTCTCCTGCTCAGTTTTTGAAAATACAACTACATAGTGAGTTTGGCTTTTGTAGTGAGTGCGTCAACAACAAATACAAACAGTTTGGTTCCTGAGAAGAAACTGTGTTAAACTTTCTAATCTCTTTTGTAAAGTTATCAACACTAATACTTGTGTCCTGTTCCTCTACACCTCCAGTAACAAACTCCTTACTTTCTCCACACTTCTCTTCAGGACCAAATAAACAAAACTGAACATCTTCAATTGGCAGGAGTTTTGACATAGTAAATTCTCCTAACTAACTTTAACATTATAGAGTCATGAACAGCTAACATTCTGAAAGGATGACAGGTTCTTTGCCACACTTTCTTTGACAGAAATGCTAGTGAATTTCCTTTTAAATTGGTATACTTTCTTACTTTGCATGGATCCAATCCATACAAAGCCACAATTTTCTGTTTCAGGCTTTTGCTTAGAAACTTATGTTGGAAAGTTCTCAAAATATCAATTGATTACTGCCGACTACTGCAAATACTGCCACAGTTCCACTTCTATATTCAAGCGGGTCCAAGACTTCCCTGTACCTCTTCAGCTATCACTTCTTCAACATTCCTAGGTACCATCTTCTCTTTTAGAATGGGAGTTCCATCCTTTACCTCATAACATTAACCAGTTGTTTCAACTGATGAACTAATGTGTTCTCCTGCAAGTAGCTTTCTTCAATAGAGAATGGCTCAGTACAGGAAGTATGGTTCCATTCACCATTGAAAAATTTACATAAATTACTTCTATTCACTAGTGTTTTCTTTTGGCTTTTTCTCCTCATTGTCAACACTGTTTTATCCAGTGTTCTTATTAAGCTTAGAATCAAAATAAATAGCTTCTTCTTCTTAGCAAATACCTTATTAACTACAGCCTCAATGTGTTCCTTTTGTTTCACTGCTTCTTTTCTTATTTTATACTGTTTCATTGTATGTATGATATTCTCAGTTACACTACTACGGAACATTCTGACTCTAATTTCTATAAACTGCCTGTGTCTCCTTGTTACACTATATCATTTTTATATGATTTATTAGTCTTGCTGGCACTTAGTTGTTCCCCTTGTGTAGCTAAGGTGAGAATTCCCATGTTATTAACTTGGTTTGCTCAGTTTGTAGCTTTCTACAAATGTTTTAAGAAACTTCTTGGTTTTCTTACCAGCAGCTCTTTTCTCTCTAACCACATTGTCCACATTCTATCCCTTTTCTTTCTTTGTTGTAAGGTGATAATATCCTTTCATCTATTTATTTCTTCTTTGTGTTTTGTTTGGCATTTTAAGTATCTGTTTTTAAGTAGAAGTAGAACTCTGCCAAAAACAAATAAATATATTTAGCTTTTTATTATGTATTATAAAATTACATAATGTAACAATTTAATTTCCAATATAAATACCTAAGGCCTACATTAAGAGTTTCTTATATGTAGTAGAATACTACTTTAAGACATGACAAAGGCTTTTAAATAGTAAGCCAACTTAGCAGTAAACCTACACACTGGCTCTCCACTAGCAAGCCTGACAAGTGTAAACAGCTACTTGTCTGGATAGGTCAGTTGCTTATTTCATCACTTGCATACACATCTGAGTGACTGTATCAGTCCCTGTATGGGTATGTGAGTGTTTGTGTAAGTAAGAATGTCAGCAAAAGAGTGGCTCTCTTAGGAACTCTACAGTTTTGTTAATCAATACGCAACTGGCTGTCTGAATAGCTTTGTAGCTGTCTTAGTTAGTGTTAGGGTATCTAACGGTGTGCACACCTAGCTCTGGTACTGCTGCATATACAAGTGCTGTTTCCATGTGTGAGTGAATATCTAACTAGCTCTGTTGCTGTCTGACAGGTTGTGTGACTGTCTTTGTGGTTTTAAAAATATCTATGTGGGTTATAGTATGGGTGAGACACAGGATGTATACCAAGGTGTATGTGTGTAAGTGCACATGTAACTTACTGAAACTTTGAAATATATCTTTTACCCTTTAAGCATATAGCACCCTGTGCTATACCTACCTACGGCCTACCGTAAGGGTCACTTATAATTAGTACAAGACTAGTTAAAGGCCTAACAAGGGGTTTAAAAACCCAGTCAACCTAGCAGTACAACTGCACACACAGGCTCTGCAGTAACAGGTCTGAGACATTTGTAAATGGCTACTTGTCTGGATAAGTACTTTGATTTTGCCAGTACTTGAATACATGTCTGAGTCACTGTATGAGTCCCTGTATGTGTGCCTGAGTGTTTGTCTAAGGAAATAAGTTTAAAAGTAGCTCTCTTAGTAACTCTATGGGTGTGTAAATCCATGTGCAGGCGGCTATATGGATAGGTTACTGGCTGTGTTACGTAGTATTAGAGTAGTTAACTGTGTCTACAACTAGCTCCATTAGTGCTGGATACAAAAGAGCTGTATGTGTGTGAGTGAATGTTTAAGTAACTCACTTCTGACTAAGTGTATTAGTCTCTCCTTTTATACATAGGTATGTGAGTTCCAGTATGGGTAGGAGACTGTATCTACTACTGAAGATAGGGGTCTTCAAGCGCACATGTGACTCAATCAAACTTGAAACAACATGTCTTATCATTTAAGCTCATATCACCCTGCTCAATAGCCTACCTACAGCCTATCTCAGGAGTGATTTATATGTAGTAGAAGAGGAGTTTAAGGCTTAGCAACATGTTTTGTATGTTAACTCGGCCTAGCAGGCATACTGCACTTAAACACTCTAATATAGCAGGCCCAAGACAAATTTAACAACCTACTTCTCTGAATGAGTAACTTGTTAGTGTCAGTTCTTCAGTATTTACCTGAATGAGTGTCTTAGTGCTTTTGTGAGTGTGCCATTGGATATGTAAGTAAATTTGTAGATGTAAGCCTGGGTCTCTGAATTACTCTATGGGACTGTCAATCTGGATGTAAGGAGGTGCATGGACTGCTTGGTGGCTGTGTTAGTGAGTATTGGGGTATTTAACTGGGTCTGCAACTGCCTCCATTACTGCTGGCTACATAAGAGCTGTATGGGTGTGAGTGAATATTTAAGCGCCTTTGCCACTGTGTGACTAGGTGTATTAGTGAGTCTTTCCTTTTACACATAGATATGTGAGTTCCAGTATGGGTAGGAGACTGGATCTAAACCTGGAGATCTGGATCTGGAAGTGCACATATAACTCAATCAAATTTGAAACAACATGTCTTATCTTTTAAAGCTCATTGCTCCCTGCCCTATGGCCTAACTACAGCCTATCTCAGGATTGACTGATATTTAGTAGAAGAGGAGTTTAAGGCTAAACAATAAGTTTTGAATGTCAGCTCAGCCTAGAAGGAAAACTGAATATACACAGTTTACTGTAGCAGGACCGAGATATGTTTAAAAACCTACTTGTCTGGATGGGTAACTACTAACTGTCAGTTCTTCAGTACATTTCTGAATATGAGTTTCAGTGCCTATGTGAGCGTGTCATTGGATTTGTAAGTAAGTATGTTGATATATGTGTGGGTCTCTTAGCTACTCTGTGGGAATCTTGATCTCTATGTAAGGAGCTATATGGATTGCTTGCTGGCTGTGTTAGTGAGTTATGGGGTATTTAACTGTGTGTGTAACTTTCTCTATTAGTGCCGAATACATAAGAGCTGTGTGTGTGTGTTTTAATGTTTAAATGACTCTGTCACTGTGTGACTAGGTGTATTAGTGTATCTATCATTTTATACAAAGATTTGTGAATTCTAGTATGGGTAGGAGACTGGATCTATAACTTGGGTTATGGGTCTGCATGCGTGCATGTAACTTAATGAAACTTGAAACAAGATGTCTTATCTTTTAAGCTGATAGCTTCCTATCTTATGGGCTACCTACAGCCGATCTTAGGGGTGACTTATAAGTAGTGAAAAGGAGTTCAAGATTTAGCAACATGTTTTGATTGTCAACTCAGTCTAGGAGGAAAACTATAAATACACACTCTACTGTAGCAGGACCGAGCCATATTTAAAGGCCTACTTCTCTGGATTGGTAAGTTGTTAGTTTCAGTTATTCAGTATTTACCTGAATGAGTGTCTTAGTGTCTATGTGAGTGTGCCATTGGATATGTAAGTAAGTATGCTGATATATGTCTTGGTCTCTTGGCTACTCTGTGGGACTCTTGATCTGTATGTAAGGAGCTTTATAGATTGCTGGCTGTGTTTGTGAGTTTTGGAGTATTTAGCTGTGTGTGTAACTGCCTCTATTAGTGCTGGATACATAAGAGCTGTGTGTGAGAGAATGTTTAAGTGCCTCTGTCGCAGTGTGACTAGGCGTATTAGTGTATCTATCCTTTTATACATAAGTATGTGAAATCTAGTGTGGGTATGAGACTGGATCTATAACTGGAGATATGGGTCTGCATGCACACATGTAACTCAATCAAACTTGAAATAACATATCTTATCTTTTAAGCTGACAGATCCCTGCCTTATGGCCTACCTACAGCCTAGCTCAGGGGTGATTTAAATGTAGTACAAAAGGAGTTTAAGGCTAAGCAACATGTTTTGAATGTCATCTCAGACTAGCAGGAAAACTGTAGCAGGCTCAGGGCATGTTTAAAGGCCTACTTGTCTGTATGCATGACTTGTTAATATCAGTTGCTGGATTCATAAGAGCTATATGTGTGTGTGAGTGAATAATTAAGTGCCTCTGTTACTGTCTCACTGAGTGTATTAGTGGCTCTGTTGTTTTCTAAATAGATATCTCAGTGAGTGCATAGATAGATGACTGGAAGTATAATCGGGTATATTGCTCTGTTGTATGTTTCTAACCCACTAAAAATCGAAACTATATGTTTTCCCTTTTAAACACATACCTTCCTTCCCCTATTAGCTACCTGCAACTTACATTAGGAGTAATTTATATTTAGTTAAAGGAAAGCTTATGACTTTGCAAGGTGTTCTAAATGACAGCTCAACAGTAAAATGCAGACACTTGCTGTGGAGTAGCGTCCCTTACACACATTTGAATTCCTTATTCTCTGTGTTGCACAATCAGATGTCGCATATGTCTACTAGTGAATAATTTACAGATCATACCACAGCTACAATACTGAACTAGAGCATTACAAATAAATTATGTGGATAAGGTAATCAAACTATATGTAGGACATAAAATATTCACTTAACCACTAACAAAGTTTTCAGTCACCTAGTTCCAACTATTTGACAAAGTATATAACTATATTTGTTAGTGACTGTTTCATTATCCAAATGCCTATATGTCAGACTGCTTACATATATATATATATATCTCAGTACTGGTCAAATGGTTGACTAGTTCCATAAGCACTTCACTTCATATATAAACAAGTATTTCAGGCCCTTTAAAGGCATGTTACAGGATATGCAACAAATATTAAAACTTTACTACATGTAACTGACACTTCTAACTCACTATATATATATATATATATAATATATATATATATATATATATATATATATATATATATATATATATATATATATATATATATATATATATATATATATACATACATTATCAATGTCCCGATTATTAACATACCTGTGAAATCGATTTGTTTATACTCAAATTTTAACACACTTTCACTTCAAACTTCTTCTATTGGAAAATGATAAGTGCCAGTCTGTATGAAAGAACCAGTTGTGGCAATTGTTCCCTCTCTTTTTCCAGTAATACTGATGTAGTTAGCAAATCAAAACGTTCCCTTTATATTTTACTGTTGAAACTCCCGTTTTCATTGGTTCGTTTTTTTTAACCCTTTATTAGTCCTCTCATAACAAGCCTGATCTAGTAGTGTCTATGGGTAGATTTGTGGCTCCGTCGCACGGCCCTCCCGTGTAACTTCACAACAAAGTTGTGAAAACATACGGGAGTCCGTTAAAGAATTTACAATGATAGTGCTATCATTTTTCAACTACTTTACACATCCTATGACAGTACTGAATTTAAAAATTAGTATTTCAAAATACATCTATCTCTAAACTACTCTTGGTTGTAGTTTCAAAGTACAGTGTATTTTGAACCCTTCCCTCACACTGTTTTACCTCATTTCAGATAGCAACCTCCTTTGAAACACTCTACTATACCAGCAAGTCAAAAGTTCACAGTTATTTCTAACAGGAGTATACGACCTTCAAGTTCAACTTTTGCAGGTGCGGTTGACTTGAAAATGTTTGCATATCCACAATAGCGCAACTTGTCTTAAATGTATCAAAGATCTACTTACTTTACCTTTTAAATCACTACCTATTTTAGCTACCAAATTATTTACGCCACCCAATCAAATGCATCCTTTTTTAAAACCAGGTCCACTCCGCCATTTTACCTGTATTTCATTCTACCAACTACCTCACTCAGCTGCAGCCTTCTCCTGTGTGATACTGCTCTTTCATTCAAGATGGTTAGAGTGTGGATTGTGGGTCATAGCTATGTGTTTTGGGCCAGAAGTGTCCTAGAAAGAGTGGCATTGACATAGACTTGGGTTTGCCTAATGTGGACATTACTTGGATTGGCCAGAGAGAGTTAAAGTGGCAGTTATTGCTACTTTTGTTTGAGAGCATTGCAGATTGCCAACATCCAGATCTCTTGATTGTGTACTGTTGTGGCAATGATCCAGTCACTCTTACTGGGTTAGGTTTGGAAACAGCAATGAAGGATACCTTCTACCTATTAATAGCACTCTTCCCTTGCCTTGGTGTTCTCCAACATTTGCCATATGCAGAAATGGAAAAGGTCAGATGAATTCTGTCCACAAATAGACAAAGCCAGGAAACATGTTAATAAAATAGTTTCTGCATTCCTCAAAGACCACAACATGGGTTCCATCTACAACAACTTGCGCTTTGAAATGGAGCATATAAATAGTAGTAATGGAATACATTTCTCTGAGCAAGGCAACAGGATATTCCTTAACAACTTGAAAAAGTACATCCTGTTTTGTGTGTAGTTAGCATATACACACAATAAACCCAAAGGCAGCTCCAAGAGCCACCCTTTGCCAAACACTATTTAATTTTCATTCTTAGTTCATTTTTATGAGTAGACTGAGGAGAACATTGAGTTGTAGGAAATGTGTGCAGTGTGTGGTGATCCCACACAGAAATGTGAGAAAAACATGATTTGTTAGCTACGTTTGAGGTTTGCAGGGGATTGTGGGTAAGAAAGCATTGGGAAATTCATGTAAGTAACACCTCTCTGGACACACCCACCTGTCTGGTTGTCAAAAATGCCTGGGTTTGGTTGGCTTTCCTACATGGCTGCCAAGCCCAGGACCAAAAGACGCAGGTGCCCACCTTGCAAAACCAGGTTGTTTTGTGATTGATCATTTTGATGTCTCCACAATACATTTTGGGCCCTTCCCTATTGCTGGCACTTCCCCCACCTACACAAGTGAGGTAGAATTTGTATCAGTAGACTGGGGTAATGCTGGGCAGTAGGAAATCTGTACAGGCCCGGTGATCCCATAACTTTCCCAACACAACAATTTGAGAAAAATTTGATTTTTTAGCTAAATTTGATATTTGCAGGGGATTGTGGGTAAGAACACTTTAGGGGATCCATGCAAGATACACCTCCCTGGACTTTCTCAGGTATCCAGATTTCCTAAATGTCTGGTTCTGGTACGTTTCCTCAGGACTTTTCCTCACAGAAATGGAAGGAAATGTGTTTTTAGGCAAAGTTTGAGCTTTGCAGGGTGATCTGGGTAAAAATACTCTTGGGAGCCATGCAAGTCACCCCGTTCTGGACTTTCCAGGGTGTCTAGTTTTCAAAAATGTGCTGGTGCCAGCTGGTATGGGGCTCTAAATCCAGAGCTACCCAGATTGCAAAAACCACATTGTTTTTCAGAGGAAAGAAATTAGAAGCACCTACGTTGCATTGGGTGCCTTTTCATGTCACAGGCACCTGGCCTACTTACACAAGTGAGGCACTGTTTTTATAGGAAGACTTGGGAGAATGCTCGGTGGTGAGAAATTTGTGGCTGCTTGCACATTCCATGTCTTTTCTTCATAGGAATGTGAGGAAAAAGTGTTTTTTTAGTCAAAGTTTGAGGTTTGCAAGGGATTCTGGATAATAAAATGTGATGAGAACCATGCAAGTTAGCCCACCCTGAATAGCCCTAGGAATCTAGTTTTTCAGAAATGTAAAGGTTTGACAAGTTTCCCAAGGTGCCAGATGAGCTAGGGTCCAAAATCTAGAGATAGCCACTTTATAAAAAAGGCTCAGTTTTCGGTGGAAAAATGTGATGCCTCCACGTTGTGTTTTGGGACATTTCCTGTCATGGACACTAGGCCTACCCACACAAGTGAGGTACCACTTTTATTAGGAGACTTGGGGGATTATGGGGTGGATGGAAGTTTGTGGCTCCTCACCGATTCCAGAACTTTCTATCACAGAAATGTGAGGAAAATTATTTTTTAGTCAACGATTGAGGGTTGCAAGGGGTTCGGGGTAAAAAGCATGATGAGAGTCACGAATGTCAGCCCACCCTGGATAGCCGTGGGTCTCTAGTTTTAAATCATGTACAGGCTGGCTAGGTTTCCTGAGGTTCCAGCTGAGCTAAAGTCCAAAATCTAGACCTACCCACAATGGAAAAAAGGTCAGTGTTTGGTAGGATAATGTGCTGCATCTATGTTGCATTTTGGGCCATTTCGTGTCGGGGCACTAGGCCTACCCACACAAGTGAGGTACCATTTTTATTGGGAAACTTGGGTAAATGCCTGGGGAAAGCTGTTTGTGGCTCCCTGCAGATTCCAGAAAATATGTTTTTTCAGTCAAAGTTTGAGGTTTGTAAGGGATTCTAGGTAATAAAAGGAGGTGAAAGTCACACAGATCAGCCCACCCTGGATATCCCTAGGTGTATATTTTAAAAAAAAATACAGAGTGGCTAGGTTTCCCTAGGTGCTGACTGAGCTATGGTGCCAAATCTAAAGTAACCCACATTGGAAAAAAGGTCAGTTTTTGGTGGGATAATGAGCTGTGTCTATGTTGCCCTGGGCGTTTCCTGTCAGGGCAATAGGAGGCCTACCCACACAAGTGAGGCATCATTTTTTTGGGGAGACTTCATGAAATGCCTGGTGGAAGAATGTGTGTGGTTCCCCACAGATTTCAGAACTCTCCATCATAGAAATGTGAGGAAAATTAGTTTTTTCCGTTAAAGTTTGAGATTTGCAAGGGAGACTAAGTAATAAAATGTGGCAAAATCAGCACAAAACAGCCCACCCTGGACATCCCTAGGTGTGCAATTTTAAAAAATGTACAGGTTGGCAAGGTTTCCCTAGGTGCTGGCTGAGCTACAGTCTAGAGCTACAAACATTTGGAAAAATGGTCCATTTTTGGTGCAATAATGTGCTGTGTCTATTTTGAGTTTTGGGCCGTTTCCTGTTGGGGCACTAGGCCTACCCACACAAGTGAGGTACCATTTTTATTTGAAGGATTGGGAAAATTCCTGTTGGAAGGAAGTGTGTGGTTCCCCACAGATTCCAGAACTCTCCGTCAGAAATGTGAGGAAAATGTGTTTTTTTCAGTCAAAGTTTAAGATTTGCAGGGGATTCCGGGTAATAAAACATGGTGAAAGTCTTGCAAAACAGCCCACCCTGGATATCCCTAGGTGCCTGGTTTTCAACAATGTACAGGTTGGCTATGTTTCTGAGGTGCTGGCTGAGCTACCTTAAAAAATCTAAAGATAACCACATTGGAAAAAAGGGTCAATTTTTGGGTGGGATAATGCACTACGTCTATGTTACGCTTTGGGTCATTTCCTGTCAGAGCAGTAAGCCTACCCACACAAGTGAAGTACCATTTTTATTGGGAGACTTGGGGAAATGCCTTGTGGAAGGAAGTTTGTTGCCCCTGCAGATTCCAAAACTCTCTATCACAGAAATGTGAGTAAAATGTGTTTTTCCAGTCAAAGTTTGAGGTTTGATTTAAATAATGTACAGGTTGGCTAGGTTCCTGAGGTGCTGGCTGAGCTACAGTCAAAATCTAGAGCTACCCACATTGAGAAAAAACGGTCAGTTTTTGGTGGGATAATTTGCTACATCTATGTTGCATTTTGTGTTGTTTCCTGTCAGGGCAGTAGGCCTACCCACACAACTGAGTTACCATGTTTATTGAGAGACTTGGGGGAATGCCTTTGGGAAGGACGTATGTGGTTACCTGTAGATTCCAGAACTCTCCAACACAGAAATGTGAGGAAAATGTGTTTTTTCAGTCAAAGTTTGAGGTTTGCAAGGGATTCTGGGTAATAAAACATGGCAAAAGCCACGCAAATCAGCCCACCCTGGATATCCCAAGGTGTCTAGTTTTAAAAAATGTACAGGTTGGCTAGGTTTCCCTGGGTGCTGGCTGAGCTATGGTCCAAAATCTAGAACTACCCACATTGGAAAAAAAGACTCTGTTTTTGGTGGAAAAATGCAATGCGTCCATGTTGCAATTTGGGATGTTTCCTATTGCGGGCACTAGGCCTACCTATACAAGTGAGATACCTTTTTTATTGAGAGACTTGGGGGAAAGTAGGGTGGATGGAAGTTTGTGACTCCTCACAGATTTAGAACTTTCCATCACAGAAATGTGAGAAAAATGTATTTAATAGTTAAAGTTTAAGGTTTGAATGTGATTTTGGGTAAAAAACACATGGTGAGAGCCAAACAAGTCAGCCACCTTGGACACCCCTAGGTATCTAGTTTTCAAAAATGAATTAGTTGGCTAGGTTTCCATAGGTGCTGTCTGAGCTAGGGTCCAAAATCTAGAGCTACCCACATTGCTTAAAAGGTTCAGTTTTCAGTGGAAAAATTCAATGAACCCATGTTGTGTTTTGGGCCGTTTTGTGTCGCTGGCAGTAAAGCGTACCCGCACAAGGGAGGTACCATTTTATTGGAAGTGTTGAGGAAATGTTGGGTGGACAGAAGTTTGTGGCTCTTACCAATTCCAGAACTTTCCATCATAAAAATGTGAGGAAAATGTGTTCTCTTAACCAAAATTTGAGGTTTACCAGGTATTGTATTGTACAGGGTTGCTAGGTTTCCCTAGGTGCCCACTAAGCTTGGGTCCAAAATCTAGAAAAAGAGGGACAGTTTGAGGATAAAAAATGCAAGGAGCCTGTAGATGGGAACAGTGGAGGTTTGTGAGGGGTCTGGGATGAGGTAATGAGGAGGGGAGAGCATATGGGGGAACTGGATTAAAAAAGGTTCCATAGACAATGATGAGACTCATAGGACAAATTCCTGTAGATGAGACGGAGAAGACAGATGGTGGTTGAGGAGCTACAAAGGAGGACTAAGTCAATAAAAGGACCAATATAATGGAGCGAGTGGGAGGACCTGAACAGTCAGCTGTAGGAGTGTCGACAGTTGTAGTAGTGTCGACAGCACCAGGAGGCAAAGAGGGAGAAAAGGAGAGTGACAAAGGTGCTGTGGACAGAAGGATTGAAAAGGATGCATACAGTATATGAAGATACCTTAGATGGGGGCAATAGGCCAATTAAGAGGACACTTACTATTGACCACCAAAGAAGAGATCAGGGCAAATGCACATATTAAACAGCTGTATTGGGGAGAAAGAAGCAAGGAAGGATCCAGAGCAGAAGAGAGGGAGCTGGCAAGAAGGGCAAGGGTACGACTAATATAGAGACGTGGTCAGCAGCGTGGACATGGTAGATCCAAAAGGAGGTTGTTACCAGCATCATTTGTGAATATTCTCCAGGAAGTAGCATGGCCTTGTTCAGGTACATGGATATTATAAAGATAGCAAGCTTTAGCATCAGTTGTATGTCTTGGCTTAGACGTGCCAAGATGTTAAACCAGCAAAATCATGGGGTGAATTGGATACAAAATTATGGGTGCAGTATGTGGCAGGACCTAGCCCACACCGGCACTACACACAACAAGTGGTTTTCTGCTGCTGGCACATTTGCAGAGTAGGAGGGAGATATAGACCATGTCCCACAGGAGGATGTTGGAACTTCAAGAAATGAGGTTGTCACCGGTACCCATGCAAAGGTGAATGTTCCAAATACAGAGAGAAATATTCTGTGTTACAGTTTTGGCAGGGACAGTCAGTAAGAGAAGGAGGCAGGAGTAAAGGAGAAGGAATACAGGTAAAGGGCAATTATGCCAGTTAAGGTCGACAGGATAGGAGGGTGGCTGCGGCAATACCCCGATGGGGATGACATACAGTTTTGAAATTCCCTACAAGGACCCAACAGTGGGTTTTGAGGACCTAAAATCATAAGGACAGACAGAAATGGTCTGGACAAAGCTAATGCTGGAGCTGTCAATGATGAAATGCTGATATGAGATTAACGCACAGATACTCCAGGAAGAGTCCCGGCACTGGATTCAAGGCTACCTGCAAAACGCAGATCGCCCTGTTAAGCTCGTTGATCACCCTGTTAAGCTTGTTGAAAGAAACCAAAATGACAAATATCCAATCAGTAGAACCAGAAATATTCAACGTTAACAATTTCAGTAAAAATAGCACCAAAGAGCACAAAGTGGCAATTGTGCATATTTGGTTGTGCGCACCGGGGCAAAGTCACAAGTTCAGGCCGACTTCGATAGAGAGCAGGCCAGCTACAGTGTCCCAGTTAGGTCCACTGAACAAAGTACCTTAATTCCTTGTTTGAAAAGCATTGCAAGGCTTTGCATAAAAATTGTTTTGTGCAGCCGAAGCATTGCATCAGGTTTGAGATGCAGCAAGGCTGAGGCGTGAGGTCCTGCGTCATAGCAGAGGTTCACATTGATGAGGGCTTGCAATGTGAAATCCAGCATCAAGGATGTGTTGTGTAGTCAAGGCGATGTACCAGTTGCAACAAATGTGAGGCTGTGTTGCAGAGTCCATCGTTGTCGTCAAGGTTGCCCTTGATGAGTGATGCAAAGGCCTGCACCAAGGATGCTTTATGCTGTGTTGGTTCTGATGAGGCAACGGGCTACAATGCAGGCCTTTGTGATGGAAAATATCTATGCAGTGGTGGCAATGCGTAGGTTCAGCTCTGGGTTGTGCAGCATAGGAGATGTGTCGGTTGGGCTGGATACACACAGGCTGGAAGAGCACCTAAGGGATGCTTTCAAGGGTCCAGGACTGGAGTGGCACCATTTGGCAGTGCAGACTCAGATTGCAGAGTCCAGGTGCTGAGGCCAATGTTGTTGGTGCCTTCTGTTCCTGAGGCTCTAGTCATGAGGTCAGCCAACTAGCCCTTGGAGGCACTCTGGGGTCCTGGGTTCAACAGATGCAGGTCCAGTCATTCTCACCCAGGCAGAAGACATTGTGACATCAGAACCCAACTGTGATAACCTTATAATAGCTGAGTTCTGAAGTTTTTCATTATAATCTGTGACTTTATGCGTCACAAGTCACCGATTATAAAAGAATAAATGACTGCTGTTTATATAGGGATTACAGAATCCCATGTATTATAAGTTATTGCAGTCGAGTTTTGGTGTCACAATGCCTGCAGCCGGAGCCAGGAGCCAAGATGAAAGGCAGGTCAGGTCATGAAGCATAATTGAAGCAGCTGTTTAAAGCAATGAAAACTGAATGTTGCTTTTCTTACTTCTACTCTATAGTAGTAGCTTATAATGACAAGCAGAAAGAATATGTTTGTTTTTTTGCACTCCTTGGAGAAAAGCTAGAATCTTTCTGAATGTTTTTACACATTCTGAACTACTGCAGGTTTTTTTTAGGTGACTGATATTGAAATGTTTTTAGTATCTATTTACAACAATATCTAACAGGAATTTGAAGTGTTTGTTTTTTCACTAGAGGTTTTACTTTTATTCTTCATATTTGCAAACATGCTCTCTCTTTCATATGAAAGAGCTACTCACCAAGGTGTTCAGTGGTTTGTGGGAAAGATGATGGTGTGACCATGTGTTATATGAGATAAAGTACCCCCTGGCATACATGATAAGGATACTGCGAGGCACCTTGGAGTTCCATAATGTTATAAAGGAACTCTGCCTTTGGCCTCATACCTCTAGATGGTTATGGAACTCCTCAGTGACTTGCACTATCCTCATAATGTAGAGCAGGTGGTGCATTATACCTCATAGAGCCAACTACTTCTGACTCACGCCGTCGTCAATCTTAAAGAAATGGCGTTAGAACTCAACTGTAATAACTTATTACAGTTGTGTTCTAAGGTGACAATGCCTGCTGCCAGAGCCAGCAGTTGAGATGAAAGGCAGGTCAGATTACAGAGATAATTAAAAATTAAAAATGGCTTTTCTTTCTACTGCTTTGTTTTTCTAGCTGTACATTGACAACTAGAAAGGAGACGTTTAAAGCAACATGTTGATTTATTTAATCCCTTCGGGAATTATTGAAAAGTATGAATTTTTCTACATGTTTTTACACCTTCTGAGCTACTGCACCTTTTAAAAAAAATCTGCCTTGTTCAAAATTGATTCTAATATCTTCTTGCAACAAATATCTCACAACTTTTTTGATGTGTTTAATTTTGCACTACCGATTTTATTTTTATTTTCCACGTTTTCAAACATGCTCTCCCTTTTATACAAAAGAGCTACAAACTAAGTATTAAAGTAGTTTGTGGCAAAGGATATAAGGGATAACGTACCCTCTGCTGCACATGATAAGGACATTGCATGTCACCTTGGAGTTCCATAACCTTATAAAGGATCACAGCCTTTGGCCTTGTTCTTCTACATGGTCATGGAAGTCCTTGGTGATTGCCAATATCTTTATATTGTAGAGCAGGGGGTACTTTATCCCATATATAACCACTGCTGTGGTTCCGTCCTACAGACTATAGTCATTCCTCTATTTAAAAAAACAAAAACATCACCTGAGCATGGGGCAAATAGGTTTTTCCAATAGGGTAAGTCTTCTATATTTGTTTCACATGAATGTCAGAGTGAACACAGATGCCTGACACTCATATACATTTTTCACCTTTTCACTTTAGGAGAGAGCAGTAAGTATGGAGCGTGACTGTGACACATCAAGGTCTACCGAATGACAACCATTTTGAGTATTTTATGTTTGTCTCACCCCCTCTCTCTTACAGGTTTCTCTAAACAGGTAGCAGCTGGCTATAGGCCTACGCCCCCAGTGGTAAGATTGGAGCCCAATATTTAAGGTCCTGATGAATGCCACGTACCCAAGTGGACAATACAGGCAGAAACATGTTGACCCCCTATTAACAATCACTGATTCACAGCGGCGACGGGATGATAAGGTCCCCACTCACCGCACTTATATATTTTAATCCCACATAGTAACCCCATAGAATAAAAATTGTTCAGGTATACTATGATGGTTTTTAAATTCACTCACTCCTTTTTTTGTTTGGGCCCCCACTTAGTCTAGAAGTGCATCCCTGTCTTCAGGTGTATGCCCGCCCTCTATCAAACGCGGTTTTTAGAGGGCGAGGACTGGCAGATGATGAAGCATGACACCTGGTGGTGTGTGATGCCAGTCCGTCAATTTTTGTGATTTGCCCCCACTAAATTGGGCATCTCTTAAGACACAACTAGGGACGGTCCTTTCTGTGGTTCAAAGATGATGGTGTGACCATGTGTTATATGGGATAAAGTACCCCCTGGCATACATGATAAGGATACTGCGAGGCACCTTGGAGTTCCATAATGTTATAAAGGAACTCTGCCTTTGGCCTCATACCTCTAGATGGTTATGGAACTCCTCAGTGACTTGCACTATCCTCATAATGTAGAGCAGGTGGTGCATTATACCTCATAGAGCCAACTACTTCTGACTCACGCCGTCGTCAATCTTAAAGAAATGGCGTTAGAACTCAACTGTAATAACTTATTACAGTTGTGTTCTAAGGTGACAATGCCTGCTGCCAGAGCCAGCAGTTGAGATGAAAGGCAGGTCAGATTACAGAGATAATTAAAAATTAAAAATGGCTTTTCTTTCTACTGCTTTGTTTTTTTAGCTGTACATTGACAACTAGAAAGGAGACGTTTAAAGCAACATGTTGATTTATTTAATCCCTTCGGGAATTATTGAAAAGTATGAATTTTTCTACATGTTTTTACACCTTCTGAGCTACTGCACCTTTTAAAAAAAATCTGCCTTGTTCAAAATTGATTCTAATATCTTCTTGCAACAAATATCTCACAACTTTTTTGATGTGTTTAATTTTGCACTACCGATTTTATTTTTATTTTCCACGTTTTCAAACATGCTCTCCCTTTTATACAAAAGAGCTACAAACTAAGTATTAAAGTAGTTTGTGGCAAAGGATATAAGGGATAACGTACCCTCTGCTGCACATGATAAGGACATTGCATGTCACCTTGGAGTTCCATAACCTTATAAAGGATCACAGCCTTTGGCCTTGTTCTTCTACATGGTCATGGAAGTCCTTGGTGATTGCCAATATCTTTATATTGTAGAGCAGGGGGTACTTTATCCCATATATAACCACTGCTGTGGTTCCGTCCTACAGACTATAGTCATTCCTCTATTTAAAAAAACAAAAACATCACCTGAGCATGGGGCAAATAGGTTTTTCCAATAGGGTAAGTCTTCTATATTTGTTTCACATGAATGTCAGAGTGAACACAGATGCCTGACACTCATATACATTTTTCACCTTTTCACTTTAGGAGAGAGCAGTAAGTATGGAGCGTGACTGTGACACATCAAGGTCTACCGAATGACAACCATTTTGAGTATTTTATGTTTGTCTCACCCCCTCTCTCTTACAGGTTTCTCTAAACAGGTAGCAGCTGGCTATAGGCCTACGCCCCCAGTGGTAAGATTGGAGCCCAATATTTAAGGTCCTGATGAATGCCACGTACCCAAGTGGACAATACAGGCAGAAATATGTTGACCCCCTATTAACAATCACTGATTCACAGCGGCGACGGGATGATAAGGTCCCCACTCACCGCACTTATATATTTTAATCCCACATAGTAACCCCATAGAATAAAAATTGTTCAGGTATACTATGATGGTTTTTAAATTCACTCACTCCTTTTTTTGTTTGGGCCCCCACTTAGTCTAGAAGTGCATCCCTGTCTTCAGGTGTATGCCCGCCCTCTATCAAACGCGGTTTTTAGAGGGCGAGGACTGGCAGATGATGAAGCATGACACCTGGTGGTGTGTGATGCCAGTCCGTCAATTTTTGTGATTTGCCCCCACTAAATTGGGCATCTCTTAAGACACAACTAGGGACGGTCCTTTCTGTGGTTCAAAGATGATGGTGTGACCATGTGTTATATGGGATAAAGTACCCCCTGGCATACATGATAAGGATACTGCGAGGCACCTTGGAGTTCCATAATGTTATAAAGGAACTCTGCCTTTGGCCTCATACCTCTAGATGGTTATGGAACTCCTCAGTGACTTGCACTATCCTCATAATGTAGAGCAGGTGGTGCATTATACCTCATAGAGCCAACTACTTCTGACTCACGCCGTCGTCAATCTTAAAGAAATGGCGTTAGAACTCAATTGTAATAACTTATTACAGTTGTGTTCTAACGTGACAATGCCTGCTGCCAGAGCCAGCAGTTGAGATGAAAGGCAGGTCAGATTACAGAGATAATTAAAAATTAAAAATGGCTTTTCTTTCTACTGCTTTGTTTTTCTAGCTGTACATTGACAACTAGAAAGGAGACGTTTAAAGCAACATGTTGATTTATTTAATCCCTTCGGGAATTATTGAAAAGTATGAATTTTTCTACATGTTTTTACACCTTCTGAGCTACTGCACCTTTTAAAAAAAATCTGCCTTGTTCAAAATTGATTCTAATATCTTCTTGCAACAAATATCTCACAACTTTTTTGATGAGTTTAATTTTGCACTACCGATTTTATTTTTATTTTCCACGTTTTCAAACATGCTCTCCCTTTTATACAAAAGAGCTACAAACTAAGTATTAAAGTAGTTTGTGGCAAAGGATATAAGGGATAACGTACCCTCTGCTGCACATGATAAGGACATTGCATGTCACCTTGGAGTTCCATAACCTTATAAAGGATCACAGCCTATGGCCTTGTTCTTCTACATGGTCATGGAAGTCCTTGGTGATTGCCAATATCTTTATATTGTAGAGCAGGGGGTGCTTTATCCCATATATAACCACTGCTGTGGTTCCGTCCTATAGACTATAGTCATTCCCCTATTTAAAAAAACAAAAACATCACCTGAGCATACAAAACCTGAGCATTACTGTCCCTTCTTGCTCCTGTCGGTACTGGCAAAATACTGAAAAAAATGTGTTAACAGTCAGTTATCAGAGTTTCTGGAGTGCCATTGGTTACTTCACCCTTCTCAAGCAGATTTTCAACCCTTCTATAGTAAGGAGTCACAACGCTGTGACTAAAGAGCTACAGCACATTGCTGAAATTGGTGGCTCTGCGGTGCTTACCTTACCAGTACTCAGTGCTGCATTTGATACTGTCTCTCACAGTGTGTTGTTATAAAGATTCAGAGACTTTAGGATCTGCGATAAAGCTGTAATATAGTGCACTCGAAGGGCGCTCTTTCCAGGTGGAGAGGTGTGGTGCAGTGCATCGGCCAGGGTAGCTGACTTCGTGGCACAGGGTCCACGGTTCGATCTCCGGCGGCAGCTCAGCTCAGCACCATGCGACTCTGGGCAATAGCTCACTTAATTTCCACGATGGCTCCCAGCGCCTTGAGACCCATAAGGGTGAGTAGTTTGCGCTTTACAAATACAGATGGATGGAGGTGTCCTCTGCCCCTTTCTGGTCCACAAAATGTTAGCTATCTTCCTTGAGTCCTACACTTTTTAACATCTATATCTGCCCATTAGTGAACATTGTTGGATCCTTTGGGTTCTACCCGGTTTCATAAGCTTATGACACCCAATTGATTATATTCCTGACTCCCTTGGATAAGAGAAGCTCATGTCAATTCAGAAACTGGGGGAAGACAGTTGCAGAATGGATGCATTGAAGCTGCTTGAAGCTAAGCACCAGTAAAACTGAGGTGCTAATTGTAGGAAAATAACTGCTTTTATGGGGCCCACACTGGTAGTCTGGGGAAATCTCCTATTCCCAAGCCTGTTGTGAAAAGTTTAGGCAACTGGATAGACAGGAATTTATCTTTAGACCAGCAAATTAAGGCAGTGACGGTCTGTTTTGGTCTGCTCAGAAGACTTAAGAAAATTATTTGGAGTTTCTCTTCTTCCATCCAGAGGATGATTATTCACGCCATCAATATTTCATTCGTTGAATATGGTAACTTCTTATATCTTGGCATTAGCAAGGCCTCCGGGATGAAACTGCAATTTATCCCAAACTCCATTGTTAGAGTGATTGGTAACCTACCGAAACATCCCTCTGTATCCATGCAGTTGGAGAGCCTCCATAGGCTTCCTATTGAGAGGCACATCCAGTTTAAAGCACTATGCGTGACCCATACAGTCATGAATAACACCAGTTCTTGTTCACTGTCTACAGGCCTATGCTCCTATCAGTGTCCTTAGATAATCCACCCTCAATCCAGCAATGATTTCACATATTACATTTATGAGCCATGGAGGTTGCCCCGTCTACTTTCTTACCCCTTAGCTCTAAAAAAAAAAAACGCCCTCCTCTTCTACAATCCATTTCTGATCTATTGACCTTGTGCATGGACTAATTTTTAGTGCATATTTATGTTGTGAACTTGGTGATATGGGAAATGTGCTTTTTTACTTCTTTCCTCTAGAAGAAAAAATTTATTTTGGAGGAAATCTATTTTATGTTCTGCACAGACTTACAGTTTTGCTACTTCAAATGCACATGTGAAACATTCCCCACTGTTGGTAATCTTGCTCAAAACAAGCAAATATGCTAACAGCAGTTATGCGGATCAAACCATTATGCCAGCCATCTTCTACATTAATTAGGTACAGGAGTGGCTTCGCCATTAGAGACGAGGAGCGTCACCCCACTAACTAAAATGCCCCCAAAGCTCCAGAGATGAAAAATAAGAGTGTCAGGAAGAGGTGGGCCATCCACCACTCCTCTCTGATGCTGCCATTGCTGTTGAGTGGCAGCATCAGAGAGGATTGTTGGGCATGTAACTTAGGCCTGGTAGCTTGCGACGGCCAGGCACACATGTGCACTTTAAGCCTTTCTAACCCAGCTGTCTTAAACAGCTCAAATAAGAGCAAGCACAGGCCTTCAGTGCCCTTGGGAGCACTGAGAGGGGCCGCTCCCGCCAACCCTGGTGCTCCAAGATGGGTTAGGGGACTTGGCTGGGGCCCAGGCTGGATCCTGGAGGAGAGGAGCGGCGAGGACGTGTTGTGCAGCGAGCATGGTAAGTGACTATTATTTTATAATAAAAATGCCTTACATTTAGCAAATGTGCATGCACCCACCCACCACCTACGTGCCCGCCTACCACTCTCCGTACGTGGCAGCCGCCACTGATTAAGTCTCAAGTAAATATTTCCAAAATAAGCCCACAAGAGGGGGGAATAAGGACCAGACATACGATCGTCAATGATCCAATGAATGTTTATTTTGTGCTGATGCAAGCTGAGCGGTTCTTTTCTGAAAGTACAAAATATACATAATGGATGACAAGGAATTATAATATGAAAAATAGATAGTAAACCATGTCATAAATTTAAGGCAGCGAAAATTGCAGACTTTTTACGAGAATTCTTTGTTTTTTTGTGCAGTAATATATTCTATGAGCGTGGCACATGTCAGCTGAATCTCTTGCATCGGAGAAAAATCTCAAATCTAATAGTTACCCCACAGGCGGTAGTAATAGAGAGTATCTGCGCCGCAGCAATTAAGGCGCTTCTCACAGGGTTCCATTACAGGCACTTAACCTCCCACAATCCAGCGCGGCAAAGGCGGCCCGTGTCAAGAGCTGAAACCGACCGCATGAATTTTGAGCGGGCGCTCCCCAGTCTCTATGCGTGCTCAGAACAGAGGCATGACTGAAGCCTCACATAACGATGAGCCCAAGTTCTTTGAAATGCTAAAATGTATGCTCCCTGCCTCTTCCCTATCTGTCTGTACATAATTTATTTGACACCAATAATAAATAAAATATTAAGGGGCAAAACGGTACTGCAATATTTTCGTAAGTCTAGTTCAAATATGAATATTTTCGGTGGAAAGCACAATAGCATACATACACACTTTGCATGCTTTTTTCATCCCAGCTTTAACGTCTTTTATTCCTACCTTCTAGAAATATCTTTTACTGCAGGGAAATGGCGGGATCCTGCTACAGGGTGCTTGAATCCGAGGGAATTCAAATAGATAGAGTCTGCAGCTAAAATATTAATCTCTGAATGTAATAGAGGCGTGTGATCAAAGGGCAGACAGCTTGGCGTGCTACACCTTACAGAAAAGCAGGGGGCTCAGAGCAATCTGATTTAGGGGTCTGTGCTTGCTGCTTATTTCGGTGATGTATTAGAAAACACCATTAGAAATTTGCAGTGGGGAGTAAACACAACGCATTTAGCTCACTGTATGGGTCTATGTTCCTACAGAGAAATATTTTCAAGTTGTTTCTTAAGTACTTTCGCAGAAAATCCCTTCTTTATCTCATTTAACACTTCATTATATCTCAAGTATGCTGTTAATACATTGGCAGACGATCATCTCACAAATTTATAGTTTTGTATAGTTTTTACTCAGCATTGCCTTTCAATTCAGAAAGACTGGCACATCATTTAATCTTCTCAGCGGTCCTTTGGGATTTATTTTTCAGGCTGTTGTAAAACCTGCTATTTGTTTTCAGGAGTTCACATGCATATATGTGCGCGTGCCCAGTAGTGGCTTGTACTCTAAATATTTGGTGGGGTAACCACCCAACTACTCACCAGCATGAGGTCAATGCCAGAGGCGTCAGTCATGGTCCGGTATAAACAGTGTTTATGACAAACCACAACTTAGAGTTCTGGCGTTGAAGCTGAAGGCATTGCTTGAATGTAAGTGGAAATTAATTAATTAAATAAATAAATAATAGAAAAATGTATTTATCCACTCCGCTATCTTGTGTCTGGTCCTCCTCATGCTTCAGTCCCTCAGCACTGGTGGTCTCTGCAGCATTTGAAGTCTCCAGTCCAACCAGATACTGCTCTCATACTGCTGATAATGTTAGCAGCATGAGAGCAGCGCCGGGATTGGCTGAAGCAGGCTGCCTTGACGCTCCCACAGGCACTGGGGGGCTGTGCCTGCTCTCCACCTAGCTGTCTTAGACAGCTTGGTGGAGCGGTTTACACAGCGCATGTCAGACTGGCCATTGATTTCAGCTCTTTAACTATCAGTATGTCTTTGCCTCTTTTATTTCACTCTTGTTGAAGTTTGTAAGAAATTGGGTTACTAGTTGAAGGGGCATGAAACACTTACATAAGCAGCAACCATAATTCCTGACAGGGTGAGGCACAAGCAAACTCCAAATTAAACTGTGCTCAACCCTCTGGTAGTTTGGCTCGGAGCAGTCAGGCTTCAATCAATCAATCAATCAATCAAACATTTGTAGAGCACACTACATACCTGTGAGGCTCCCAATGCGCTGGGGGGGCAGCTACTGATCGAACAGCCAGGTCTTGAGTAGCCTCCTGAAGGTTAGCAGGTCTTGGGTCTGTCGTAGGCTCAGTGGGAGGGTGTTCCAGGTCTTGGCGGTGAGGTGGGAGAAGGACCTCCCGCCGGTGGCTGTTCTTCGGATGCGCGGGACGGTGGCGAGTGCGAGGTCGGCGGAACGGAGCTGGCAGTTGGGGATGTAGATGGAAAGTCGTTTGTTGAGGTAGGCTGGGCCAGTCTTTTGGAGTGCCTTGTGTGCGTGGATTAGGAGCTTGAAGGATATCCTCTTGTTGACGGGCAGCCAGTACAAGTTTCTCAGGTGGGGGTGATGTGGCTGTGGCGTGGTACGTCGAGGATAAGTCGTGCCGAGGCATTTTGGATGCGTTGCAGTTGTTTGATGAGCTTGGTCGGGGCTCCCACGTAGAGGGCGTTTTCGTAGTCGAGTCTGCTGCCGACGAGGGCCTGGGTGACTGTTCTTTTTGTATCTGTCAGGATCCACCTGTAGATCTTGCAGAGCATGCGGCGGGTGTTGAAGCAGGAGGAGGAGACGGCGTTGACTTGCTTGGTCATGGAGAGCGTTGAGTCGAGGATGAGTTCCAGGTTGTGTGCGTGGTCAGTGGGTGTCCGGGCTGCCCCCAATGCCGTCAGCCACCAGGAGTCGTCCCAGGCTGAAGGGTTGGAGCCGAGGATGAGGACCTCTGTTTTGTCCGTGTTCAGCTTCAGTCGGCTGGTCTTCATCCAGTCGGCGACGGCCTTCATTCCTTCGTGGAGGTTGGCTTTGGCGGTGATGGGGTCCTTGGTGAGGGAGAGGATCAGTTGAGTGTCGTCGGCGTAGGAGATTATGTTGAGGTCGTGCTGTCGGGCGACGTGTGCGAGCGGGGCCATGTAAATGTTGAACAGTGTCGGGCTGAGGGAGGAACCATGGAGTACGCCGCAGATGATCTTGGAGGCTTCGGATCGGAATGGGGGGAGGCAGACGCTCTGGGTTCTGCTGGAGAGGAAGGAGGTGGTCCATTCCAGGGCTTTGTCTCGAACCCCTACGGCGTGGAGGCGTGCGCGTAGTGTGCGGTGGCAGACAGTGTCGAAGGTGGCGGAGAGGTCCAGGAGGATGAGGGCTGCGGTCTCACCATTGTCCAGCAGTGTCCTGATGTCGTAGGTAGCGGCAATGAGGGCGGTTTTGGTGCTGTGGTTGCTGCGGAACCCTGACTGGGACGGGTCCAGTATTCTGTTTTCTTCGAGGTATCGGGTTAGCTGTCTGTTGACGATCTTCATGATGACCTTGGCCAGGAAACGGGAGCAGCGAGATGGGCCGGAAGTTCTTGAGGTCTCTAGGGTCTGCCTTGGGGTTTTTGAGTAGGGCGTTGATCTCAGCGTGTTTCCAGCTCACTGGGAAGGTCGCGTTCTTGAGGGAGAGATTGATGACGTTGCGCAGGTGGGGTGCAATGGAGCTGCTGGCTTTGTTGAAGATGTGGTGCGGGAATGGGTTTGACGGGGAGCCGGAATGGATTGTGCTCATGGTCTTGATGGTGTCATTAATGCTCACGTTGGCCCAGGCTAGCAGGGGGTCGTGGTCGATGGAGTGCAGAGGGTCTGTTGTGTTGCTGTCTTTTGGAGCTTAACTTAGAGCCAATGTGTAAAGTATTTATGCAGCATTTCAAACAGTAATAAAGTGAAAACACAACATAAGAAAACTCCCACACCTGTTTATAAAAAGTAGAGTACATTTTAACATAATAAATCAAGCCCAAACTGACAAAAATCCAATCAGTAGAACTGGATATATGAGCAATTTTAAAGATTTCTGTGAAAATTGCGCCAAAAACTACAAAGAGCAAACTGTGGATATCTGGTTTCACCTGACTGGAACAAAGTCACAAGTTCAGGCAAACCGCAATGGAGCACCGCCGGCCTGACTACAGAGACCCAGTAATGCCCGCAGAACAAGAGTACCTTAAATCCTGATTGTTGAGTGTTGTGAGGTCCCGCGTCTAGGAAGCGTTGTGCAGCTGAGGATATGCGTTGGTTCCTAGGAGCTGTGATGTGAGGTCCCACATCATCGTCAAGAAAACCGTTGATGTAGGCTTACGATGTGAAGTCCGGCATCGAGAATGTGTTGTGTAGTTGAGGTCATACGTTGGTTTTGAAGAGGTGCGATGCTGCGATGCAATAATCAAGGCTGCTGTTGATAAGAGATTTGTGATGTAAGGACCTACGTCAATGAAACTTTACCCTGTGGAGTACCCAATGCAGGTGCGAGGTTGATGCAGAGTCCCTGCACTGGGAGAACCTTTGCAGCAGAGGCAATGTGTTTTTTCTGGATTATGCCCCAAAGACGGCGCTACATTGGGTCTATTGGGACACAGATAGCCTGGCAGAGCACCCTCAGGTCCACTTCCAATGGTCCAGGACTGAGGTGGCACCACTGAGCCGGGTAGGACTCACAGATGGCTGAATCCAGGGGCTGGGTTTAAGGTTGTTGGAGACTTCTATCCCTGAGGCTCTAATCAGGAGGGCAGGCAACTAGCCCTTGGAGTCACTTTGGCATCCTGGGTTCAACAGATTCATGTCCGGTCCTTCTCATCCAGGTAGGATGTTAGCAGGTCAGCACAGCTTGGCCACAGTCCTCCTTAGCAGCAGTCCAGTAGAGTGGCAGTCCTATCAGCAGCGCAACAGTCCTCCTTCCTGGCAGGGTATCTACCTGTCCAAACGTGTTCTGAAGAATTGGCATCTGGGGTCCAATATTTATACCTGGGCCCTTCTTTAGAGTGAGAGGATCTTTAAGAGGTTTCACATTGAAGTCCACAAGCATCCTGCCTTCCCTCTCCTGACTCCAGGCTAACTACAGGGGGTATGCAGCCCTTTGTGTAAAGGCAAAACACTGCCTATTCAAGAGTAGGTAGGCCAGTGATGGCTAATCCAAGTACATCTGAGCCCTCTATTGTGTGTGGCTGCCTGGGAGGAATACTCAAAGCCGAGCTGTCAGCTACATACAATGATGTGACTAATAGACTACAGGCACTAAACGGCTAAGGCAGGAAAATGACAACTTTCTAAAAAGTGGCAATCACAAAACTGGAATTTAAAATCCGACTTCTCCATAAGAGAGGATTTTTCATTACAATTCCAACAACACCAAACTTATCCGGTTTCCTACTCCCATTTGGAAATTATCACTTATTAAATGTAATAAGGTAACTCCAATGCTATCCTATTGGAGAGGCAGGCCTTGCAATAGTGAACAAATACATTTAAGAGTTTGCCACTACCAGGACATGCAAAACTTAAAATTGCATGTCCAACTTTTTAAATGCACTCCACCCTGCCCTCTCGGATGTCCAGGGGCTAACCTAGGAATGACTTGTATGTTTTGAAAATGAAAGTTTGGGGGTATGGCTAACTATCATGGTTGTGTGAATGTGATCCACAGAGGCTCCGCAGGGTACTCTGCAGCAATTAAAAGGTAACTGGTGACCTAGAGCTCAAATTTGCAGACCTGCAAAGGTAATGAGGCAGAGAAGCCACCGGCAATGAGGGAGGGGAGGCTTAATTCTCTGAGGGAATGTACTGATCCTGATGACCTGGAGCAACATGGCAGTAGTCTGGGCTGAGTCTCGTCTGCGACCGTAAATACAACACTCTTTGCAGGCACCGCCTGGCTCCATAATGATCCATGGGCTCTCTCCCGCTCCCTCGCTGCAGTAAGGAGGCTTGGTGAGAACTGGTACGTCTGGAACAGACTTGCTTGTACTAACGCCTGACCCTGTAAAGGTGAACGGGTTGGACAGAGGTCCATGTGTTTACTTTTCTGAGGCCTTAGTGAGGGTTATGAAGGAGTTCTTAACTGCTGTTTTCAAACCTGGGGGTTTCCGCTGCCATGACCCTGATACAGCAGAAGGACGTTTGTCTACTGTGCAGCCCACATCTACCCCAGAGGGCCAGTCCTACTCTGCCTATTACAGCTGAGGTGGAGGTTACTCGTAATCTTGGCCCAACATACCTCCTCCCCAGGTGAAGCACTCCCGGGCTGTTAAGCAGGCTCCATACCCCTGGAAACAGGGGAATTCTCTCCATAATTCGGCAGCACTAGCACAGTACACTGTATGAGCTGGAGGAGCAAGGGCTGACGAAGCGGAAGAAGAGAAGGTGAAAAAGCGCATCATGGACAAGTCCATTCCGTCTACGGCCTCTACGTCGCGGGCTGTAAAGCTGTCTTGAACTACTTTGCCGGCCCTAGATGTACCACCTGAAGCTATAGTACCTAGGGTGGGGGGATCTCTATCTCACACACTTTGACTGCCTTTATGCAGCTAAAGAGGGATGTAACCGAACAGGGTATCTAGTTATTTTACCCCGGCAAAGGCATGTGATCCAGACACATCTTTGGTCCCGGCAACATGATGGCGCTCACTAAAGAGGACCTGCTCTCATTCTTTCCTGACTTTAATAAGAAGCTTAAAGAAGAGCTAAAGATGGACCTAACCTCGTCCTTTGAGACCTTCAAAGTAGACATCAATGCCAGGTTGGTCTACCTCAAGACCGAAGTGGACTCAGTTGGCACTTGCACTCTAGACGTTAAACCAAAATGCCAAGGCCTAGAACAGAAGCTGAGTTATTTGGAAGCTTCCACAGATCGGCTGCAGACCAAGTTAAAGACTGCCCTGCTGAAGTGTGAAGAGCTGGAAAACTGGTCCAGACATGATAATATACAGATTCGAGGCCTGGAGGAGGGGGCTGAAAGCCCAGACCTGGAAGTCTTTGTGGTGGGCATATTGTTGGAGCACCTGGTAGTGGCTCACACAGTGGTGCACCTGGAGAGAGTGCACAGGGTGGGCCCAACATTGACTGGAGTAGGGAAATGTCCAAGAGATGTCCTCGCCAAACTACACTCCTTTATGACCAAGGAACTGATCCTACATGCTGCCCGTACACAAGATCCAGTATCTTTCCATAGAGCCACATGCTCGCTCTTCCAGAAAATTACCCACTCTGGCATGATATCTGCAGTTTAGACCCAGACTGGTCTCCTGCACTGAGAACATGTCAGATACCATTGGCCCTATCCTTTCAACACTCCTTCAAACACCAGAACAAGTTACATCACTTCACAGAAATGGAAGATGTCACATCCCTGTTGGGCCTGTGGCTGACTGACCACCAAAGTTCAGGGGGTCGGGGGGGGGAGACACCCCTGTGGGTCCTGTAAATAGACTTGTCAAGAACACATGGCAGTCACAACAAAAAGATAAACACTTTGGCAAAAAATGAGCCCTGGATTGATCCTCGACACCTCTCCTGTATATTTTCTCTACAGATTATAGCCCGAGAACTTGTTAGATCTTGACCCCATAAAAATACTTTGGCTTGTGAACAGTTAAAATCCTACCAATGCCCTAAAAAGCTGTACCCCACACCTGTGCCCTGAGGACTCAGTGGCTCCTGTCAAGTACTTCTTCCAAAAGAATGATGCATATTTTTAGGTCTACTTCATAGCCAGTTGCCAGACTTTCTTGCTCTTGACTAGCATCCTGGAGAGTACGGAAGCAGATTTTTGTCCAATACACCTGAGATAAATAAGCTTGTTCCAAGCTTGTATTATTGTTGGGAGTCTCGACTCCCATGTTTTAACAGTTTTTTCATCTTTGAATTTGTTGCATGTTCTAGCGGTAGAGTGTTGAGGGGAGATGGTGGGATCGGGGGTAGATATAAGGGGCAGGATCTGTAGTTAATGGGGCACCACGGGGACAAGGGACTGACACTCACATTAAAGGTTACTGAGGATGGTCTACAGCATATTACCCATACTTAAACAACCTATGGTACATGCCACAACATGGAACATCAAGGGGCTTAACTTCCTGCTAAACGCCACAAATTTTGGAAATATGTTCTGGACAGGCATCTCAACATCATAGCCTTACAAGAAACACACTTCAAGCACACCGAAGACCACAGACTACGCCACAAGACATATCCCCTAATATATAAATCCTCGGCCGGCACTAAACATAATGGGTAGAAAGTCTCACAAAGATGGGAGGACAGTAAGGGTCAAGGGAAAAATCAAGGGACGCAAATGCACCGTAGCTCTGATTTATTCACCCAACTCAGGACAGTCTGACTTTCTTCTCTCCTTCCTTACCTTGTTGGGGGAATTTGCAGAAGGGGATATAATACTACTGGGCAATTTTAACCTTGTGTGGTCCCCAGAACTCAATATACCCACCCTAACAGAGCCAATGAAAACATTTTCACAAACAAAATAAAGGAAGAGCTTCGACAACCGGAACAGTTCACCCACATCCTGAAACTTCACTTTTTCCCCCTTTTTTTCCCACTCCCACCGTACATACTCCAGACTAGACCACATCTTCATTTTTTTTTTGTTGAAATATCTTTATTGCATTTTATCTTTTCTTATACAATTGCAACACATTATTGTACATACTCAACTTACAGTAAAAGAAATGCTGCCATGGGCCTATGTACATGAAGTCGGGTGTTTCCACCAATTGTTATAGCAAGATTTGCATATTCAGCGCACATAGCAGTATACATGCATGAAGCATCATAGGTTCCAACTGCATACGTATACTGTTCTCTCCATTAACATATAAATATATGTAGCCCCTGTGTGCACCACTTAATCTGCAGCTGTCTGTGTGCAGTTACATCAGGTGACTGAGAGATACCCATTGCATTCCTAGCACCTCCTGAGACTCAGGTCGCATTACCTCATGTGCAATATGTGCTTATATTAGTAAGTAGTGCTAGATATCAACTTTTTTATCTTTGATTTGAAAAAACATGAACTACATCTAAAAGAAAAGAGGGGGGAAGAAAAAACAGAGAAAAGAAAAAAAAAAGGAAAAGAGATATATCAAGTACCAGATATAGTAGGAAGCCATCAGGTAAGTAGCCATTCGAATTAAGCTGTGGCTGAGCCGGGTTGTACATAATGGGTGCGGGCTGCATTTTCTACTCTAATCACAAACATATAGGTGCCAGGACTACGTATGACTAAGTATGCATCTACGGAATGTCACCAAGGCTTGTGTGGCCGTGTTTCAGTCCAACAATTGCAGTAGAAATTAGTGCTGTATATGGCATAATGTACTCATTGACCGAATACTTCAAGTAATGTCCCCTGCCTGTTGCACTGGAGGTGTGTGTAGTGCAGTATGAGGTTGCGTAAGGGCCTTGAGGACATCATCCCAGGATTGTGCTATGGGGTATTTACGTGCCCCACAGTTTCTTCCCTATGGAGGACGGTGCTTTCCGCCTGCACCCACACCTCTTGGGATTTTTTCCAACTTTGTGCCTTGGGGGGATCCTTATGCTTCCATCTCTGAGTAATTAGCCGTTTCGCAGTTATTAGGCCTAAATTGCGAAACCTAGAGCTTACCCTGTTGTCTTTATTACGAATATAAAATCCCAGAATACAGACCTCCCACATGTTAGGTATTTGGGTGCTAGTGCATTTTGTGAGTGTCTCAATTACAGTGCGCCAGTACGGCAGTAGCAGGGGACAGGACCACAACATATGGAGGAAGTCTGCATCTGTAAGCCGACATCTCGGACAGCCAGAAGTGGTGATGTTGAAATATTTGTTTATTTTGTCCAGTGAGAGGTACGCTCTGTGTAAGATATATGTCTGTATATGAAACCGTGAGTTGTGTGGTATGTGTGTGGGGCTGGCTAAGACACGTTCCCACTCCTTATCAGTATAGGGTCTACCCCTATCCTCAGCCCAGCATGTTTGGAAACTCTGCAGTGGTTTCAATACGTGGATGAGCAAGGCCTGCACTAGCCAGTGGACCACATGTGACCTCTCCCCCATGACATGCAGGTACTGTATCAGCTGGTGTGTTGGCGGCTCAGCTGTCAAATCTCCCCATGCTAGCGTAAACGTCCGTATGATAGTCGCGTGAAGGAGAAACTGACCCACTGGTATACCACTGTCCGCTGTCAGGGCTGCAAAGGGCATAGGAGTACCGTCTACATATAGATCTCCTATTGTTTCCACTTCAGCTTCATGCCAGGCTGTCAGTTCCACGTCTGTCACTGTGCCTCCGCCCCTGGGCGTCCCTATCAGTGGCAGTATCGGGGCATAAGGGATCGTATCTTTGGTGAGTTGTAGGCTCTTCCGGAAACATCTATGAGCCAGCTCAATATGGATCTGTTTTGGGGGGAGAGGTTTTGCCAGTGGATGAAACAAACTGTATATTTGGGACTGCGTCCATGGGAGTGACTCGGTTGCCGTATCCGACAGGTTCCTGCCACTCAGCCATTTTGTGACCCATTGTAGCTGGGCAGCTAGGTAATAGAGCTCCAAATGAGGAACTGCTAGTCCTCCCTGCTCAGGTGGCGCATATCATTTCTGTAGCGCTATTCTGGACCTTCCCGTTTTCCAGATTAGTCCGCGAATCAAGCCTTCCAGTTCCCAAAATATACGTGCCGGAACATACACAGGTAGGTTCGCAAAATAATACAGCAGTCTCGGTAATACTATCATTTTGACTAATGTAATATGACTCATGACATTTAATGGGAGGGTCTTCTAGAACTGTATCTGTGCCTTGACAGAGGAGATGGCGCACACCAGATTGCCTTCCAATAAGTCCGCTGGGGACCTATATATATAAACTCCTAGGTATCTGAATGTAGTCGGATACCAAGCGAGTGTAGTTCCGTTAATGATTACGTCAGCTTCCGTCACGTCGTTTTGGAAAGAGTAGATGCCCGATTTAGCCCAGTTTACTCTGAGTCCCGATACTGCTTCAAACTTGTGAAACAGTGTAGATATAACTGGTGGTATAGCATGCAGGTCTTTGATATATAACAGCAGATCGTCCGCATATAGGGACACTGCATGGAGCCTATCTCCTAGAGGAATGCCCTATTTTATACCGCTCTCTCGGAGCAGAGCTGCCAGTGGCTCCATAGCGAGGGAGAAAAGCAGCAGGGATAGCGGGCACCCCTGTCTGGTGCCTCTCCGGACTCGTATTGCATCAGAGATAAGCTTACCTGTGCGTACTCGCACCGTAGGGCACTGGTGCAATAGTTGTACCAGTTGCAAATATCCATTTCCAAGCTCGTACTTGCGCAGAACCGCTGCAAGATATGGCTACTCCACTGAGTCGAAGGCCTTTTCCAGATCCAGCACCAGACAACCTGAACATGGCCAGCGTTCCGATGCATATTTCTGGATTCTGAATAGTCTACGTATGTTGAGAGAGGTACTTCTGGTTGGGACAAATCGTTTTTTATCCTGGTGGATTAGAGTCTTTACAAATGGAGCCAGACTCTTAGCTAGGATGGAAGCGAATATCTTATAGTCTGTGTTCAACAGAGCCAGCGGACGATAGGAGCCCAGGAGGTCGGGGTCCCTGCCTGGTTTTAGAAGGGAAATCAGCAGCGCCTCATTTTGTATAGGCGTGAGTGCTGAGTTATCCAACGCTGTTGTGTACACCCGCTGCAATTCTGGTATTAATATATCTGAGTAAGCTTTATAAAATTCAAACGCTAGTCCATCTGGACCTGGAGATTTGCCGTTTGAAAGGGAGAAGATGCTATCTTTAATTTCCACCGGTAGTATAGGAGCGTCTAGCTCCTCTTGTTGGCTCGGCGCTAGTGGCGGTAGTGAGAGGGCGGAGAGAAAGTCCCGAATGTCTGCGCTCGTCGTTTGTAAATAAGTCCTGTACATTTCGGAATAGTGTTCCACAAAGGCATTATGTATGTCATGTTGTGTATGTACAGTGACGCCTCGTGTGGTCTTGATAGACATCACAGGCGTGGTGACTGCATCTTGTCGAATCAGCCACAACAGCAGTTTGCCCGGTTTGTCCCCCATATGATGGGTGCGTGCCGAATGTGCTGCATAATTTAAAAGGCGGAGTTGCTCCATCAGTCTGGAGTGTTCTTCCCTATCCTGCGCCAATGATGCTGTGTGGCCCCTTAGCGCCTCGCCCTCTCTCCGGAGTAATTTGTTTTCTAGTTGTGTGAGCTCACCGTCTAGCTGCCTCTGCATACCCGCCTGTGCACCGAGGCAGTCACCTCTGATCACCACCCTAAATGCATCCCATTCTACCTGCGGCATTGTGGCCGTATCCACATTATTTTCAAAGTATTGGGTAATATTGGTGGCCATCAGGTTATGAAAGGGTGCGTCCAGCAGAACATCCGGCTGCAGCGGCCAGGTGGGAATCGGTGCCCGAGGGCATTCCCAGGCCACCTGGATTGTGGATTGTGATCCGAGTGCGTTCTACCTAAATAGTAGGCCGCTGAGACGTATTGTAGCAAATCCTCTGAGAGCATGTAACGGTCCAGCCGTACATGTTACCCGTGAGCACCTGAATAATAAGAGTACACTTTATCATGGGGATTGCGGTGTATCCAGATGTTGCATAGGTGCCATTGTGTCGCCCAGCTAGTTAGCGCCTTCATGGCGTTGTATGTGCTCATACCTGGAACGGGTGGGAAGGAGCAGTCCAGAGAGACGTCCAGTACACTATTATAATCTCCCCCCAAGAACATGGGAATATCATGCCACGGTGCCAGGACTTGTGAGAGATTATCAAAAAATGCAGCTTGCTCTGTATTAGGGGCATATAGTGATGCTATTACAACCTGCCGGCCATCTAGTGTGCCTTTAACTGCAACATACCTACCCTCCGTGTCCACCAGGGATTCTGTCATTTTAAATGGTACCCCAGGTCGCACCCACAGAAGCGTGCCTCGGGAGAAAGCCGAATACCCCGTAGCATATAGCTGACCACGCCAGCGATGGTGTAAGCACTGCATTTCCGTCTTGGCTAAATGTGTCTCTTGGAGAAGAGCTATTTGTATATGATGACGTTTAAGGTATGAATATATCTGATACCTGCGTGATGGTGCATGCAAGCCTCTCACATTCCATGTGCCTATTTTAAGTGAAACCATGGCGTTTGCAATCTACCGACAAGTAATGTATTCGTGGCAGCCCAACAAACATATGTGATGCAAATAACCTGGTAATGGATGACTCTCCCAGCTTTCTAGATCGTGACATAGTGTGCTGCATAATCTGGCGTTCAATAAATGATATCTCGGAAAAAAAACCCAACAAAATCATAAATAATTCCAAAAGGGCGGAAATGCAACTAGCAATCGTCCAAACTCTCAATAGAGACAACAGTTAACAAAATCGGGGGGGGGGGGGGGGGGGTATGCTGCGCTCTGAAGTGCAGTAATTTCAAAAGTGTGTAATCTATTTCGCAGAGGCTCTCCATATTCAGGTTAAGTTCCATGGAAAAGAAGGACTGTTCGCAGTAACACAATGCCACCCGCCAGTTTAGAGGTATGGGCGAAAACATAAATGTTAGCAGCAAAATATACAATTGAACCCACCCTCCCAGCCCAGATCAAATTGACACCATCTGCCCCATGTTGACGTTGAAAGTCCCATCAGTGACCACCACTTCTACCAGTTCAGCAGACAACTGTGTTCCCCCATACAGACCACAGTACCTCTAGTTGCAGTGTAAGCAACGACGGAGTCCCACAACACTCATACTATGGTATCAGCCGTTTGTGGGGTGGCATCTGGTTGTCCATTTGAGTCTTGTGAAGTCTGCATGCCATACTCGTGGTCATCATCACTTGTCAGTTCATGCTGGCTGGAGTTGGAAGCCTCCTCGGACATCAAAGAGACGCTGATTTCTGCTACCGCCTGAAGAGCCTCTCGCTGTCTGCTGAGGATCAGGTCCGAGTGCGGTCCCTTTGTAGGTGAAGATGGCGTCCGTTCCCTTGCGGTCCTCCGCTCTCTCCGACGTCGACGAAAGGGGACCCTCGGCTTTAGCAGCTTCGCCATTGTGGCAGGGTCTCGAGGTCCCACAGCAGTAAAGGTCTCCATCTAATCCTCCGCTTCTTCTGATGTGGTAAAGAAACTAGACCACATCTTCATTAGCCAGCTTATACAACACACCATCTAGGCAGCCACTGTCCACCCCATTACCATCTCGGATCATGTTCCAGTAGAGATAGTTTTGGAATGGCAAGCACCAAAGTCCACATTCTGTAGATGGCTTTTCCCAAGCAAATTGAATAACTAGAGAAGGTGGCTCTGCCTTGGGTTTCTGTGGTCCAGAATGAGCTATTGGAGGAATCCATCTTGACCGAGGAGGTCCAAAGCGCAATTGATGCCCTTAAAGTACACAAATCACCTGGCAACAATGGGTTTACCGCTCAGTTTTACAAAACTTTCGGCGCGGGCCTGGAGATCAAGCTAGCAGAGTTGTTTAATTACATGGCTGAGGTGCAGGCAGTGACACCAAAGATGGACGTAGCACTGAATTCTCTCATCCCAAAACTGAGAAAGGACTCTTGCTTCTGCGCATCTTACGGACCTAAAGCGCTGCTAAACCTCAATGCGTATTGTATGCAATATTTTAGCCAACATGTTGGAAGATCTTATGCAGGAACTTGTCCACCAAGATCAGTACGGTTTATCAAAGGGAGACAAGCTCATGACAATTTGAGGAGAGTAGTACTCCTGGTCAAAAAAGCTACAAAAAACGGATTCCTACTGTGCTTTTGGCACTAGATGCTAGAAAGCATTTGACCGGATGGACTGGTCCTTCGTCTCCCTCATGATTCAACACATTAGTTTCGGGGATCGCTTCATTGCCATGTCCAAGCCAACTACGTCTACCCTCTTGCTAGGGTGTTGGTCAATGGGATGGCCTCTGATTACTTCAATTTATAAAGGGTAAGCAACTGTTACTTACTCTCAGCATTGAGCCCCTAGCTGCCAAAATATGAGCAGAAACCTTGAGCCATCTGCTATCCTTCACTCATTTGAACATAACATTTCTATGTTTGCAGATGATGTCTTGATGTCTCTTACCTCACCTCGAACATCCCTGTCAATCCTGCAAACTGAACTTTTAAAAAAACAAGTCAGTTGCTGGGTTCCATGTCAATCTCCCCAAGTCTTTCTTACTTAACCTGACTACTCCTTCAAGGTAAATGGAGGAGGTGGCATTCCCCTCCCCCTTCCAATAGGGCAAGAATGATATTACCTACCTGGGCATAAAAATGACTCCCAAAGTAGCAGACCTATACAAACCAAACTACCCCCTTACTGAGTATGCTAAAGACTGATCTCAAACGATGGGCCCCGATGTACGTGAGTTGGCTTGGCTGCATCAATGCGGTAAAGATGACAGTGCTGCCGAGGCTCCTCTATCTCTTTCAGGGACTCGCTGTTGTCATTGACAGGGAGTTCTTCACCACTGTATGAACATTGATCATCCACTTCATCTGGCAAGCTCGTAGGGCACGGATTTGTGGTTAGAGGCGGGATGCCTTACCATATCCGATCTCTTCCATCAGTGGGAAATTCTTACATTCAAGCACTGCTGTCGCAGCTTCCAACTGCTGGTCTCAGAGATATTCCATCATACCCAATTGCAACACTGGGTGCTCCAGCCAGCAATACAATTAGCAGTCACCAGAGAACTCTCCTTATAGAAACCTTTGTGAGGCAGCAGGGAGTCACCTGAGGCTGTATTTCCTCTGTCAACACACTCCTGGCCACCAATTACCGCACCTTTGCTCCTCGCTGTATGACACACTGGGAACAGACACTAGGAGCATAGATTACAAATGAACAATGGAGCAAATTATGGAGGGATATTCCCTGGTTTAATCATTCACTGGGCCTACAGCAAGTCCATTACAAAGTGCTCTATGACTGGTACATACACCCAGCAAAAGTCCAGAAGATATTCTCAGATATGACCGTTGTTGTAGGGGGTGCGAGCCTTTGGATGGCATTCAACATATTTAGTGGGACTGCCCCAGATTCAACCCTATTGGGCAGAGGTCCTGGCACAGATGAAGAAAGTCCTAGGCTAGCCCCTACCACACACTCCAGAGTTTGTCCCCCTGGGTTTACAAGAAAATTCTCTCAAATACCACACATCAGGGGACTGTTCCATTTTATAGCTGACCTTGGGGACAGCCCTAATGGGACTGGCTGCAGCTTGGAATAAACGTGATGCCCCTTCGATGTAGCAGTGGCATGCTTGCCTGTGGCAGGCCCTCACTATGGAGCGCATGGCAGATGTTTTAGCTGACCCGTGGAAGTGCTTTGATTTTGTGTGGGGACCCTTTGTGCGGTTTCTCTCTGCAGGCCCTTTCACACTCTTCCTGCCCTGTGCGTATGAGGTATGACAACCGGCATTCTCGCAGGCACCCCCCCCCCTCTCATCATGCGTGATCAGTACTGGGCCCCTGCCTACCGGCTACTCCAGGAAACCGATGACAATGGCTTCCTTAGCAATTCCGCCCATGCATGTTAGTTTGTTGTTACTTTTGTTTTGTAAAGTTTTGGAAAAGTGGTACAGCAACCACTCCAATTATTGGAATGTTAATTCACCTATTGGGTGTCTGACGCACACTCCTCACTGCTTTTCACAGTTTTTTCAATATGCAATGTAGACCTACCTTCATAACTCTGTACACGTCTTAAGCACACTTGCTTGCAGGTATGGTCTCATGGGAAGATAACTCTGTAATTGTATTATTTGCACTCTGAAAAAATTCAATAAAGAAAGTTTGAGGAAAAAAAATGAAGGTTTGGGGCTGGCCAAAGGTTTGTTTTGCCAGGTCAAAATGGCAGTTTAAAACTCAACACACATGCTGCAATGGCAGACCCAAGACATGTTTAAAGGGCTACTTAAGTGGTGGCACAATCAGCACTCCAGGCCCCCTGGTAGTAATTAATTTAAAGGAACTGGGCACAGGTAGTCCCATTTAACTATAGACTTACATGCAAATTAAATATGCCAATTGGGTATAAGCCAATTCTGCCATGTTTTAAGGAGAGAGCACAAGCACTGAATAGCAATTGGAAAGTGTGCAGAGTCCTAAAGCCAGCAAAAACGAAGTCAGCAAAACAGGAGAGTTGAAGGCTAAAAGTGAGGGGGGAAACCATGCCAATGATGCCAGGCTGTTTAGAATTCAATTTCTTATATTAATGAGCCTAAGCTCATTATCAACGTTTGGCAATTGTTCCATTTGTGTTTCCATTAGGGAATTCCTTAGATTTTGCAGATAGGCCTCACTTGGCCCTTTGATTAGACTGAACATGTAACATGACACATAGCTTCTAATGAACAGCCTTTGCGTTATTTGATTTATTTATCTTGACTTCATGATGGCATTTTAGTTGCTGATTTATGGGTGTTTCTTTTTCGAAAGCGCTTGCTGTTTGGATTCACCAGCATGTCAGAAAGTAACAGTACTATTAACTAATTCTCTACATGTGCATGTTCATTGTTCTATTTATTTCCTATAAGATGTTTTTTGGGTTTACAGCATTTTAAAGACATTGGTGCACATAGTCTTTCTTAACAATCAAATGAAAATAATGTCATTTTATCAAAATGATCCTCAATGCTATATTGTATTCTTCTGACTGCTTTTCCTAACATTCTTCTTTGAGTGTTCACCATAACACTGCTAATGCAGCCTATTAAGCAAAGGGGTATTACTCCAAACCTCCCTATAGTTGTAGGACAACAGGTTACTTTATGATAGTATTTTCTTTCTAGGGCAGCTGGGGTACAACACACCAATATTGAAATAGCAGGAGCTAATGACTTTGGCAATGCTTGGTTGCCACATGCAGAAATGCTTTTCCATGGTCTTCCTATAGTGCAGATAGGTACAAGATTTCCTTGTTGTATTAATAAACCTCCCACTGAACGTGTTATGTCACCTGCAAAAGTACTCCATGGCTGAGCTCTCCAAAAAGTGACATGGCGATAGTCATTTCACTGTGATGTAGAATGATTAGGTGAAACTTCATTTTAGGGGCAGATTGGTCTATGGCAGATGTAGTTATTTATTTAATCTGTAATATTGAACTGCAATCTGTGAATGAACTATTCTCAATAGCTGGGAGACAAAGAAATGGAAGCATGATTGCCACCTAGCCAGGTAGGACATGAACAGTGCTAAAATTGACTGGGTGTTTATAGGAGAAGTAGGGTGTGAGATAATAGTGAGAGTAAAGAGTGAGAGAAAGTAAAAATACAGAGAGGGTGGATTCCAGGGGTTATGTTGAGAACACCAAAAGGTACATACATTTGTAGAGACACTTAACAGTCAAATTATTTTGTTGAACAATAAAGCCTGAGAAGAGTAGTAAAATGGTTTGTAGTCCATGTTACTTTCAAGTCAAGTGGTAATAAACTCTAAAGGACAGCACACCAGCTAATCAGTATTGTAATTAGCTGTAGAGGCAAGATAACCTTATCAACTGGATGGGCAACTAGATTTAAAGTCGCATTTATAGGGGTGATTGGTCCAAGGCCCATTTAGGTCTGGCGTTATCCAAGACCTTTTGATTTTACTAAAAAAGTATGATATACTTACATATTGGGACTTTCAGCCACTGCTCTACATCCATTTGTCTGTTGCTGTGTCATTCATGTTTTGCTTCTGCCCACTACAGCATATAGCATGAGGCAATGGGCCAGCCTACTTAAGGCACTGGTTAACTTCACTTTGAGTGAATGCATTTTGCCCTCTCACATAGAACTCATCCAGAACTAGCGAGTTTTCTTCAGTGCTAGTGTTTTTTTTTTTTTTTAAACTTTATGTTTGATTTAGTGCTGCCTTTGTGTTTAGAGCCTGATGTGATAGCAGGACATTTCTGATGCAAATTCCAGCTTTATTAAATCCCATCGCCTGCCATTACTGTGTCCATTTGAAACTATTCTATTTTAATTAATCCTCTTTTCTTTTTTCTTTGTTTCTTTGTTTGTTTGTTTGTTTATTTCTTTCTTCTCTTTCGTTCTCTTTTTCTTTCATTTTCTCTTTCTCTCGTTCTTTCTTTCTTTCTTTCTTTCTTTCTTTCTTTCTTTCTTTCTTTCTTTCTTTCTTTCTTTCTTTCTCTCTTTCTTTCTTTCTTTATTTAAAGCAAGAGGGTTGCAGGCAGTGCCAGACTATTTGACTTTTTTAGGTCAGGGTTAGCCAGGACCTTTTGAGTTTACTGAAATTATTGTCGTGAGGGTTTAGGGGTGCCAGCGGACGTTGCTAAGTTAGCATTAGTCCATGCTTTGCATCACCGCCATATTGCCGCTTATGCAGACGACACTACATGCCTTGGTTGCCGTAAACACTTTTGCTCGTGCTACTTCACATGGGAACTGTCTGCCTTTCACTATTTCTGTTGTGCTCTGAGTTCTCGTCTGTACATCGTGTTTGAGGCCAGAAAACAACTCCACCGGGTAATCGACTTTGGTCCGTCCCACACACATATAGACATAACATGGAACACAGCTGCCCTTCTGACTTTTTGGGTGCTTTTAATATTGCACTGGATGCAAGTTATCAACACTTGGAGAAAACCTTTCCAGAGGAAGAGCTGTGCTTGTCCGGAGATGTAAATCCTATCATCTAAGACTTGAGGTAGGGGGTTCCACTGTCCAAGCCCAGAGGTCTTCCACTGATATAATAAACAGAGCTTGTAGCACGGGGAGGGTGGTAAAGCGCTATAAGGCTTCGTCCACTGTCATTATAATATGCTATCCCCGTTCGTACTATATGGAATTGTAACCATGCTAATTATATTGTTTTTATGCATTTCCTTGCTAATGTTAGCACGTGTACTGCATTACAGAACATGTTAGTTGAAATAAACATTTTAAACTATACATTGTCTCTGGTTACTCAGATTGTGAACAAGTATTGGTATCTAAGCAAAAGAGTGTCTTGTTCCCACAAATTCTGAGAGGCCCTGAGTCACATGTTCTAGGATATCCAATCATTGGTAGCTCCACTGTAGTACGGAGAACAAATGGGATACTATAGCTAGCCGGATAGGGGTTCTGGGCACTAAAGCGTGTTTTTGGTACACCACAATACACCGAAGTCCTGGTTTCTTGTGCATAGTTCTGTGTATGTGCAGAATCCCTGCAACATGGCACACCTAACGTTTGGTCTGGTACTTATTTATGAGGCGCTTTAGTAGTTCTCAGTACTTGTTCACAATCCCCTCGCCTCTGTTTCCGGAAAACAGTGGTGACAGTTTACCTGCCTATATTGTCACTTTTATAGGTGATTCAAGCTTGAAAAATACAAAAAGGTATCGTTCGTATTTTGAATTACGACCCAACTTTGTCTTGCCGCCTTTTTAATTTATGTTTTCTTTTCAAGTTTCTATATGGTTGATGCTGACATTGTGGCGCACAGCCGTGTGGAGGTCCGGCATCATTTGCAAGCATGTGGGGTGCCGGATGCTGGTGTCAATCTGATCTTTGTGTTCCAAGCCGGCCCAGTATACACATATGAGGTATTTTATTCCTGCGTGACATTTCCAGCAGTTGATGGGGCAGATAATTTGTGGCATAAATACAGCCATACCACCCTTCCTGCTGTATATAGGTCATATAGAACTCTAGAAGTTTTGTTGACGGCATGGCAGCATCGCATTTGGTTTGATGGCGCCCTTCCTGTACCCCTGTCACCTGTCATGTTAGGCACGTTATTGATTGATGGGGCCACTTGGCCTGTGTTGGCAGTTTACAAGCCACATCCACGGTATTTAACGTGCGATGTGGCGGCTGTCCGTCTCATTAACACTACAATAGTCTGTGTGTATAGAGCACTGATTCAATATGTAAACCGCAACATCCAGGGGGGAGCACCTGGAGTTGCACAGCAACCAGCTGTTCCTGGCGGTGTTATTATTAACCCTGTCATGGTTAATTTGGTTATGGGCTAGCCTTCCCAAATAAGGAAGATTTGCCTTATTGGCTTGCTGAGAAATTTGACCAGCTGGAAGCGGTGTTTCCACATACCACTCCTGTGGAGAAGCACCGAATTTTGATAATTAGTTTTCAGAAAGACTTAGTACCCGAAGTCACTGATTTTGAGAGTTGGGGTAAAATAATCGCGGCAGTTTATGCAAAGTGTTTTGGCACACCATTCATGACAGTACTCCCCTCTGTAATAAAATGTGTTCAAGATGAGCACAGACCAGAGGCAGCAGTAGAATTGGGGATGAGGTTAGTTGGAGCGTATGACGTGGTTGCTGATCTGATCCTTGCTAATGCTAAGGGTGATGCAGTCAACTTCAGGTGTCTAATATTTTGGCGCTTGTCCCAGATGTAGACAAGCCCTGCGAATTACCGAAGATTATAGCCCAGGCTTATAAAATGGTTGGGCGTAATAGTTTGGGTGTTAAGACTTTTGCTAAAGTATCACATTTCCCTAAAAAGAATTGGAAGAATAACAAACAGGGGAAATCACAACAAAAGCAAGGGGGACGGGCACCATCCCCTACACCTTCAGACTCAGAGCGCACTTATGAACTGCGTCACCACGCAAGAATTAAATCTCCTGATCAATATCAGATTCCTGATACGCGCTCTCCTCGTAATTCACAGGAAGCATCAGGCTCCTATGCCAGGAGCGCGAAAGAGGTCGAGGTGCCCCGCAAGGACGTGAACAGCCACGGGCATGTGACGGAAAGGGTAAATAAGAAGACTTTCCTCATCAGCGCCCTCCTTTTCAGAAGAAAAAAGAGGCCACTTTAACTGCGAGGTATGCCACGGACGGTCAGGACCCAACTCCGGAACCTAACATGGGCAGTAACGTTACTAGACAGCGCAGCGGAGGTTACAGTAGTGCGGCAAGCACTGCGTCCATTTCTGGAGGCGACAGCAACTGATACTTTCATCACAGTTGAAACCGCTGACACCCGAGTGACTCCCCCTGACAGAATATATGAAATTAGTATTCTCATAGAAGGTGACACAAAACGCATTATCAAAGTTTTTTGGGGGGAATATCTGAATTCTTCGTATGACATTCTGTTAGCAGAGGCAGACTGACCCCCGCCTTTTGTTCTGGCAGCTCCGAGAGGGGAGGAGGTAAACCTCCCTAGTTTTTCACACGGTGTCTCAAAGGAGCATGCGCAACATTTTGTAGAACAGTGTGCTTCAGGGCTTGCGCTGGCTTTATACCATACTCAGGTGGGATGGGATACAACATCTCCCCACCACGAGATTCCATTGCGGTCCATGCCACAGGCACAACGCCAATATCCTATCCATAGGGAAGCAAAGGCTGCTGTAGCGGAGATACTAGACCAATTGGAGTATCAAGGGGTAATTGTGACATGTGTGTCACCTATGAATAACCCTCTTTTTACCGTAACCAAGCCAGATGGGTCGTACTGCATAATTTTGGATCACCGACATTTGAACTCACATTGTCGGACAAATGCGTTCCAGAATACCCATAGTTCAGCCCTAGTGGACAGTCTAGTTTGGGAAAAATATAAAACGATGCTAGATATATACAATGGCTTCTTTAGCCACAATCTGTCCCCCTTGTCCAGTCACTGTACAACTTTTACACACGGCGGCAAACAAAAACAGTTTACAAGATTAGCGATGGGCTATAAAAACAGCCCGGGTGTTTTCGCTGCACGTGTGGTCTCATTGTTAGACACAATCGACCCTGATGCATATTCGTATGTAGATGACATTTAACTCACAGACGACGAGTTATATCCGCATCTTTGTCTGGACTGCATCATTGTGGAGTTTTTGGACTATGGTTATAAATTTAATTTTGCAAAATCACACATTGCTGAGTATGCAGTGTTGTTCTTGGGCTACGAGCTCAATAATGAAGGACGTGGTTTGGCACTGCACTTCCTGGAGAAGTGCGCACAGTTGCGTCCTCCTAAAACCCTGAAAACATTACAATCTTTGCTGGGTTTCTTGAACTTTGGTCGTACTTACGTACCAGAGTATGCCCAGCGTATCAAGCCTCTTTATGCTTTGATACAACCAACATTTGCGAAAGCATGCTGGCTTCCAGGACATACAAATATACTGCAGTCTTTGCAGCCTGATTTGATTGACTCTCAACTCTTGGTAACCCGTGACACCCATGCTAACCTGGTGATAAGAATCGTTCCAGGCGCGGTGGGTTTCACATACCTGACGTTTAATGAGGGAGGCACAGTCCCTATTGCTTATAAGTCACACTTGTACACTTCAGCAGAACTGAGGTTTTTCTCATTCGAAAAAGTCTTGACGGCTGTCCAGATGGCGATTCTAAAAGAGCGCGCCCTGGGACAAGGAAAATGCATGTTGGTGGTAACACCATATCCTGCTCTAGAAGCAGTGACAAAGACGAGTGTTCCTAACTCCAAAGCTTTATATCCACGGTGGATACAATGGACTATATCGTTAACATCCCCGGATGTCACATTTATTTATGACTCCTCGTTACAGACTCAGGAGTCGCTGCAATATGAATTTGTTCACCCAGCTCCTCTGTCTATTGGCCCGCTCGAGGAATACCGTTGTATCATTTACATTGACAGTTTGGCGCAACCGGCGATTGGATCTAAACATTCTTATTCTGCAGCCTGTGCGATTGTGGCTGGTTCCATAGTGAACGGCGAGTTTAAGTACAGTGTGGTTTACACACAGGCCCTCGGCGACTGTACTGCCCAATTGGCTGAGCTGCATGCTTTGGTGCTCGCACTCGAGTTTGCAGATCCTAATGTGACTACTTTAATTGTAAACGATTCATATTACTGTGTACAATCTTTTAATGACAATTTATTCTTTTGGTCTCACAATGAATACCGTGATTCCAAAGGCAAGACAATTAAGCATATAATGCTATGGGTTTGAGTGGCAGAGCTGAAGGAACGCCTGCCACTCACACAGGTAATTCATACTCTTGGCCACCAACGTGTAGGAGTACACGCAGTTGGTAACAGCTTAACTGATGAAGCAGCTAAGTCAGCAGTGGACACGTGCTTAGTAGCAGCAGTTAAAAGATCCATGAGTAAGATTGATGATGACATTTTGGCAGCTATAGCTGCTACAGAGAAGGGAAGTAATTATCCTAAAGGATTCCCTTCAAAATACTCTTATCATTTAAACCCTGATAACGTTCCCTATGTGACAATTAATAACGTTGGTAAGAGGTTGATTCCCAATGCGGACCACAGGCTTACACTGATAATCGCGGCGCACAAGGGCATGGCCTCGGCGCATGCTGGTGTGTCTGCTACAGTCAGTATCTTGCAACAACATTACTGGTGGCATGGCTTATATAAACAAACACATACTTATGTGCTTTCTTGTGAAATTTGTCAGCAAATGAAGCCATCTACTGTGACCCGACCACCACAAACACCGTTATGCATATCCAATATACCATTTGCTTGTGTTTATTTGGATCACTGTGGTCCATTTTCTACTGATACTGCATGTAAATACATTTTAGTTGCAGTTGATTTCTGCACACATTTTCTATGGGTCTGGCCACAACGCAGCGCTGATGCTTGAACTGTAGTCAGGGATCTGCGTGTCTTTGTGGGAATTTTTGCAGTGGGCTCCTTACATTGGGAACAGGGTCCGGCGTTCGCCTCTAAGGCATACAAAGAATCCATGCGGTCTTTGGAGTACAGGTCAAATTTTTGTCTCCATACAGGCCTGAGGGCAATTCCGTTGTGGAGCGAATGAAAGGTGACTTAAAGCAATCCTTAACAGCTAGAGTCATAGGCACTGGCAGGAACTAGCTTGCGCATTTGTATAGCGTACAACATGCACTTAATTATCTCCCTAGAAGACCTCTGGGTGGGCGGACCACTTACGAATTGCTCTTTGGCATGAAAATGTATGTGCAAGACCTTGATAGTCTAGACTTGGTGACTAAAGCCGTCCCTTTTGACGTAGATAAACATTGTGCTGTATTACAGAACCGACAAGTCACAAGAGACAGTCTAGCAAAAGAACATTTACCTGCCGTCGTTGATGGTGCACTGCAGATTCCAGTGATCGGCTGACTGCCTAAAGTTGGAGAACTGGTCAGGGAGAAGGTGGAGAACAAAAAAGAATTTGGTCCATCCTATCGAGCTCCGGTTCCAGTGCTGGACGTGCAGGGAACTCATACAGTAATTTTACCACCACTTCCTGGTCGCAAAGACAACAGATACGTCTCAATTGACAATGTCAAGCTACAACATCTGGCCAATTGGGAATAGTTTGCATCCAGCTTCAACATATGCCACTATTCCAGGAAATCCTGAGACTGCCATAGAGATGGACTCTGTTACTAATCCTTTGCATGTCCTACAGTCCTCAGCTGCTAATGACGAACCAGAATATACTTACACTACAAGTGAATCTTTGCCTGGGTTAAATCCTACAGCCAGGAACGAGTCGCGTTTTTCCTTTGACTCTCATTCAACATCGACTTTGACCCCATCAAAATTTGCAATTTTTATCTCCTGGTTTAAACGCACTTATTTGGTTCCCCCATGGATATATATTTGGCTGGTGCTCACCCTTTTCTTTTTATTCATGTCCATTGTGTTTGTGACAGTGTTTTTTCTTAAGATCAATGGACACTACCTTAAAGAACGCTCTGCTATAGAACTAGAAGATGGAACTTTGGCCCTGCATTCTCCATTGCGCATCATGAAAAGGGACCTGACTTTTGTCAACATTACAGACTCGCCAGTTATGGATGGCATAGTTTGGGATACAGTCCCGTTTCAAATTCATGGTCCGACAGAGATTATAAATGTTCAAAATGTACTTCGTCTCTCAATGGGTGATGTGGTTAAATATAACATACGTTCAGATGACTGGGATGTACGGGCAATACAATCTCTGTTTTCAGATTTAAAATACTATGCAGCATTTGATGCTGAAGACTTGTATTTGAATTCTGCAAATTATGATGACTTATTTTGCTATCAGCATTATGGCCATCATTATTTGCATAAAGCAACTACTTTTCTAGCTGTTTTTAATTACACGCAATGGGAACATTGCTCCGCCCCACCGATAGGGAGTTCTAAGACCCTCTTGAATAAATTTACATATTTTACGAGTTTTGATAAATCAAACCCTGAATCTTACTATTTTAAATTGAATTCTAAATCAAATACGAAAGTTATGCTTACCCACACTAAATTGTTATACTCTGATTCTTTTTTCCTTAAATTGTTGATGGTTGGCTATGATCATTGGAAAAATACAGTTGATTTGAAATCAGTTTGGGGTTCCAAAACATGGCATGTGCAGGGCACGGAAGCTTTGTATCGTGCATGTCTTATACCAACACAAATACTGTTTTTGAACGATTCTATCTATCCGACTACTTGTCTGGGATTAGCTACAGCTAAACAACTGAAGGCTCCTGCTTTTCCTTCCCTTGCAGAATATCCAGACTGGAATGTTACTACCAATTACACATTTGAAGAGTTGCAGTCTGTATTTATATAATGCAACATTTAATATCTTGAATCTTGACTCTATGGGTTGGTTGGTTTGGCAGACGAGTGCAGATGCATGCCAAATGCGTTTCCATAACAGGACTTCAGGTTACACACAGGATAGGCCTGATCCACGATTTTCAACAACACATTCAGTTACAACGTATTCTGTTGGAAAAATATGTCAAACTTGGTTACAACACTCTACCCTAGCTTCTGTTAAACAGCATTTGTCAATGTTATCAAAAGATGTGGATTTATCAGATTCCATAAAATTCCCGATTGGCCCTAGGCCTAAAATGAACATATGCAGTTTACAATGAAATTTGGAAATTGTCTCAAATTGAAGCCGCTTCACGTTTAAGGGCTATAGACCAAGCTAATCTTGAAAAAGTTCTTTCTGTGGTAGATAACAGTATTAATACCCTTTCTTCCAGGATATACACATTGGACAATATTGTTTCTTCTGTTGTTGATATTGTTCAGGATGATGTATCAGTGTTATATCATGGTTAGAACCAATTACGCTCTATTATGCAGTTAGCATGGACCTTGCAGACGCTTAAAATGGGTCGAGTGCCATGGGACTATGTAAACGCGTCCTCTTTGTTTTTGCCTTTTAATTAGACTGAAAGACAACAGTCTATGTCCATAAAAGATGCCACTTATGCCCTTTTGCAAATATAAAAATTAGACCCTTTCCCATTCTCAGTAGCGGAAACAAACTCTGCTGTTTGGCTCGTTCACGGGGTTTATAACACTGCTGTTCTCCCTATTTAAATTTACATCATGCATGAAACATTTTCCCCTATGTCGCTATGAAGCATTAGGAAATTCGTTCCTTCATGAAGTTTGGTCACTCCCCTTCATGTTTAGATGTTTGCGTGATGACACAGAGGTGTATCTGACTGGTGAATCTTGTGATTCTTCCATTGGACACTCCCTTGTGTGCAAAAATATACAATTGCACGGCGCTTGTAATTTAGAGAAGCCTAATTTAGCATACATTTTGAAAGGAAAACCCGTCCCCTCGATTAAACCAACATTCACACTGCTGTCTAACGGCAGTTATTTACTTCTGAATAATGAAAAATGCTGCGGCATGTTAATAGGCATACCATACATTGGGACTGTGTCACAACGTGTAGTTTGCTGCAACAATGTGCTGTTTCCTCCACCTCGTGGAAGTCCCAATATCTCAATTTGGCTCCCATTCCGACCTTAAAGGCAGAGTTCAACAAGCTGAGCCGAATAAGAGCTTTATTGTCCCAGAAAGAAGTTTCTCTCACTTCTGCCCATGAGACCTATGTCCTGCAGGTGGCTAATACAAGAACAATAGTTCAAGCACTTTTAAACACTGACCTCCCACAACATTTTGGTGAGCTTATTCATTCTATTTTCAGTGCTTCCCATACAACGGGGCTGGCTCATTTTTTTTAAACTGTGGGCTCTAGCCTTGTAACATCTTTTCAAACTATTTTTGGTGTGATCCCGGCTTTCATTCATTCTATTTTTTCCAGCGTCTTAGGCGGGTTGCCACTAATACAGGGTCTTCCTGTTGATTTGCCTGCTCAGAAATGGCTGCCCCTCTTGTGGTTGTTCACAACCCGGCCCAGCTACAGCTGCTTCGTAACCGCATGCTTCAGTGCTACGGTACCTTTCCACTGGCCACTCTAAGTGTGGCTTATAATCTGACTTTCCGATTTCCATGGTATACTTGCATGCAACCAGCTTTCTCATGCTTGGCATGTCCTTTTCAATGGTCTTTGGATCTCTACCTCACAAACACAGCGTCTCCTGACCCGGACTTTGCCTTACTGATGAGCCCCATGAGAAGGACTGTTCCAGTATGGGTCTGATGGCCTGTGCAGCCGCGCTCGGACTGCTAGCTCAGTGGGATATCGGTGCAGCAGCACATGATTTCCTGCAACGGAGTTACATCAAGTACCACGCAAGTTGCCCACTGTTGGTGCTGGAAGCACCCATCATTAATGAGCATGTTTGCTCCTTTGACTTATTAAACTGGATGGCATCTACTTTTTCAGACGATAGCAATGATTTCCTGTTGGAAGCTGCCGCCATTTTTTGCGCGTACACACTGATGGATTGATAAGACCAGACCACCCAGACATCTTTTTATTTTTTTATTTTCATTTTTTTTTTATATTACTTCCAAAAGGATATTTTTAAAATGAAAAGACCTTTACTCTTTTTCACGCCCAATTGACATTCTTGGCTTACAGGTCGCATAAGCTCTTGTTGCTCAGACTTTTTGAACTCTGTGTTCTACTTCGATCACTGTGCATAAGACTGCCCAAGCAGAGGGTGTCGTGAAGGTTTAGGGGTGCCAGCGGACATTGTTAAGTTAGCATTAGTCCGTGCTTTACATCCCCGCTATCTTGCAGCTTATGCACACGACACTACATGCCTTGGTTCCGGTAAACACTTTTGCGCGTGCTGCTTCACATAGAGACTGTCTGCCTTTCACTATTTCTGTTGTTGTGCTCTAAGTTCTCTCTGTACATCGTGTTCAAGGCCAGAAAACAACTTCACTGGTTAATCGGCTTTGGTCCATCCCACACACATATAGATATAACATGGAACACAGCTGCACTTCTGACTTTTTGGGTGCTTTTAATATTGCACGGGATGCAAGTTTTCAACACTTGGAGAAAATCTTTCCAGAGGAAGAGCTGTGCTTGTCCGGAGATGTAAATCCTATCATCTAAGACTTGAGGTAGGGGGTTCCGCTGTCCAAGCCCAGAGGTCTTCCACTGATATAATAAACTTAGCTTGTAGCACGGGGAGGGTGGTAAAGCGCTATAAGGCTTCATCCACTGTCATTATAATATGCTATCCCCGTTCTTATTATATGGAATTGTAACCATGTTGATTATATTGTTTTCATGCATTTCCTTGCTGATGTCAGCACGTGTCCTGCATTACAAAACATGTTAGTTGAAATAAACATTTTAAACTATACAGTGTCTCTGGTTACTCACATTGTGAACAAGTATTAGTATCTAAGCAAAAGAGTTGTCTTCTTCCCACGAATTCTGATAGGCCCTGAGTCACATATTCTAGGATATTCAATCATTGGTAGCTCCGCTGTAGTACAGAGAACGAATGGGATACTAGCCGGATAGGGGTTCTGGGCACTGAGGTGTGTTTATGGTACACCACAATACACCGAAGTCCTGGTTTCCTGTGCATAGTTCTGTGTATGTGCAGAATCCCTGCAACATTATGTGCATAACACAGTTACTTACAGGGGTTTCAGTCAGACTTTATCCATTAGTCTATGGGTGGTGTGAGTCACATTTTTCCACACACTACAGAATGCATTAAGGGGCAAGGTATCAGCCCACATCAGCTATTGGCTGACTTCACTACTCATTATGCCATGCTGCTCTTTCACAAGGAATACATCATCAGCACACAAAGTTGTTCCCGACAGTGTCAGGGAGGACTTTGGTAATTTGTGTTTTTGGAGCAAAAAACACTTTTTTGGCCTGCAGCAAATTATGATTTTGTTTTTAGATTGATGAGGGCCTACATTTTCCCAAGCAATAACGTTTTGAAAAAAACCATAACAAAACAAAACAAGAATTGCCAGAAGTCTTGGGGCTAACGCCAGACCTTTTGGCTTTGTCATTGCCTCTTTTTCCATTGTTATGTTTTTATTCCACTTTCAAAAGATGGTACAACAGAAGGCAACCTTAGTCACTGCCAAGGGTTGAGCTGCCTGATTTGCCTGGAATACTTGACTTTCAATGGTTAGTGGAGCACCATTCCGTTGATGAAATAACTGCCAGAAAAAACAGGGAAATGCACAAACCAACAAATTCCAAAATGTCAGTCATGTTTCTTAATGGAAAGAGTTTGATATTTAGCATCACATTTAACTGAGTAAAATTAGATATGTAAGCCAATATTAAATACACAGTATAAACATTAATAACCCAATATTGTGATCCAAGCCTAAAAACTTAAATTAACAAGCTAGCTGTCTTGTGTGATGGTAGGCACAGAGTCCTTGCAGACAATGGTAAAATGTAGAACTGCAGAATGAAACATTTACTGATGGTTAAATTGGCTTGGGCCTACAGACCAGTAAAAATCAGTCCTGTTGATTGTCAACAGTGGAGAAACGATGTTTTAACATCTGCACTTTGCGTTATATTATGCAATAAAGTTAAAACCCACATTGGTCAAATCCAATGGGCCTCAGCTTTGCTGTTGAGTATTGACCTATTGACTTAGACAATTGTTTTATTGACTTGATTCTGAACGGCCGTTCTTTTAGCAAAAAGTACCACTTTAATGTAAAATATCTACTCATTCTAATACTTTTAGGAATAAAGTCTAAGAGGCATCTGCATAGCCATAAATAATGCAACAGATACAGTGGCACCATGGCTCAGGAATGTTAGGGGTCCACTGCCAAGCTCTGGCCGGCTTGCTATGCCACCAGTGGATAGGGGCTATTATCCTTGCTTGCATCAGAGTCCATGGCACTGTTGCTACACCACAGCCAACAGGAAACGTGTTGCTAATTTGACTGGACGAGAGATTTATGTGCCTGCAAGAGAATACGAGGTTCCCCAGTCCACTATCTTCCAATAGGCATTATGTTAGATTCACTTTGGCCAAATTAGAACAGTTGTCAGTGCCCCTCCCCCCACCCCCTCCCTCCTCCCGTCACTGTTGACCCGTTGCATCCTGGAATTCTAGGTGTTATTTCAGGGGAGAGGGGCACTCTCCGGGGGGCATATTAATAAGGCAGGCGATAAAATTATCGCTGCTTTAGCGGCAGATTACTTCCGCTAAAACGGCGACAATGGGCTTGATAATATGCTCTATGGAATTCCAATTGAAACCCATGTTAAATGTGAAGGACATCTAACATGGGCTTCAATTGCCATAGAGCATATTATCAAGCCCATTGTCGCCGTTTTAGCGGCAGTGTTCTGCCGCTAAAGCGGCGATAATTTTATCGCCTGGCTGGATAATATGCCCCCTTATTGGTTTCCGGTGCTTGCACTGGTGCTTAATTGTCAACCGCACCGTAAGACAGTCTACCACATGGTGGCGCTTCTCATCAAATTTAGAAATTAGCATAACAACGGTTGTTGATGAATACAATATATACCAAAAACACCTACCTCTCCTGCCATTCCTTTAGCTATTGGGACCGGGACCTCGATTAATCTGAACTGTCACACTTGCAGGCGAGGGACTTGTTTTGGTACCGTCATTGGCAGCGAGTGGTGCACTTTGCAGTGGCCTCTTGGCCAGTGCTCTGGCACTTATTAGTTTACAAATTAAGCACTGGCCTCAAGCCTTACACTGTCTACACGAGACATCAACAAAGTGCAGAGTTTATTTGCATTGTTGACGCTGTTCGTGAGATAATACTGGAGGACGGTTAATGCTGCTTCGACCAAGATCCTTTCCCACTAACTTCTAGAAACGCTCCTCGAGCTGCATTTCAGAGCTTGGGTATCGAATCATTGGAGAAGAGGAATGTGTATGTATTATTCAAGTACACCAGCATCTTCGAACTCTTTAGTGTCCTAACCGCTCCACCCCCCCCCCCCACCCCCGCTTGTAAAAAATAAATATATTATTGGGGTTTTCCAAAGTAACAAACATATTCATTAACACAGCACATATACAATGTTATAGATTTTCTTGGACGACTACATCTAATATCTTTCATTTTGTCGCCCAATTCCTCATTTAAATAAGGCTTGCATCTTGCACAGTAACGCAATTGCAGTAAAAAGCAAAATTAATAAATAAAATACATAAAACATGGCAACTATGGGAACAATTTGACCAGAGGGAATTAACTTTTTCCCACTTGTATCAAAATATTCATTAAATTTTTTCTTCAAATGAAATCTGACTGTAAAGGAATGAAGTCATGTTTGTGCTTCTATAATTATCATACATTCAGAAATGTGCGTTAACAATGTATTACCAAATCTAAAATTCTATCAATAAGAATAGAGCACATATGTAACACAAAAGCTGTACAGCCATGTAATTCTCTTTTCACTAGATGTTATGTCGCACCCAAATATTTTTTAACAACTAATTGATTTTTTAATTCGCAATTGTCTTCCATGTTAAACTAACAAGTCTGCACCTATCACAGCTTTCCGGTATAACTAAGCAAAAGCTCCCATGTGTGTCTCTCCATATAAAAAAGAATGCAAACTTACTTGCAAGAGACAGTGGGGCATATCAACAACAACCGGCGATAATTATCGCTCAGCGCTCTTAGCGTGAGGATAATTATCGCCGGCTAGCGTGAATTTTTATCGCTGAGATAGCGTGCTATTAGCAACGCTTATCTCAATAGCGATAAAAATCTACACGCTAACAGGCTAACGTGAGATTATCGCTGAAAACCCAGCGATAATCACACGTTACCTTGTTGATAGGGACAGGCAAACTTAGCCATGATATCCTCCTTCCATAGGATATCATGGCTAAGTCTGAAAATTAGCAGACGTAAAAAAGCAGCGTTACCGCGGTTAGCGCTGCTTTTTTTGTCTCTAACAGGGTTAGCGACATTCTTGATAATAGGAGAAATGTCGCTTAGCGACATTTCTCCTATTATTTTACTAAGGAACGCCCCCTTTGCATCTCATTAGAGATGCAAGGGGAAGCGTAGAGTAAAAGGGTGCTAACGTGCAAATTTGCGTGTTAGCACCCTGTTGTTGATAGGGCGCTAATTTTATCTCTGCTTTTTTGGCTTTTAAAGCCAAAAAAGCAGAGATAAACCCCTTGTTGATATGCCCCCTAATCCAGTAAGTTTGTGCACTAGAAATGTGATCCGTCAGTGAGTAGCTATGTTCTTGTTTACCTGTGCAAAAGGTTCATTCCTTATGTGCTAGCCTGGGAATGATATATGCGGGCAGGGCCTAACTTATTAATATTTGTTGGGCCTATGAATAAATGGACACGCACACACAGTACCACAGTGTCGGCAGATGACCCCACGTGCGGGCTCTCTCTCCCCTTTTATTGTAACCCCGCAGGCCACGCCTGGCCTGCGTATGACGTGGGTACAGTTCCGGCTAGTAAACTAGAGCGCCAGAACACTAGCCACAGGGCTCGGGTCGGGGTACCACGCGGGTGGACGGCGTCCCCCAACTTATTTTACCGGGAGCTCGATAACTGGAGCAAATAGAGCCACACATTCACTCTTTAGCCTCTCTGGGGCGAGATCGACGCTCATTCAGAACGCTGCTCACGCGCTGGTTTCTCTGATGCAATCGCATCTAAGGGGTGTGCGAGGGGAGGCAATGAGTCTGATGGTGAAGCCACCTTTCGTGACGTCACTTTCTGTCGTGACATCAGCGTCGCCCCACTTCTTTTTTTAGGACTAGCCATTACATCTTATACCCTCAAGGGTGTTATGGGGCGATCCCTTCTCCTACATGTCTTGGGAAGGGATTTACTCCAGCCATTTTCAGGCGAAGGGGCACAATAATAATGTTCCCAGGGACAAAAGAACATGACATGCAAATTGGTTTGGGTGGGGATTCCATCACACAGACAGGGACCTAACTGCTTCATGGAGTAACATCCATCAGGGTAGCCCAGCATTAGCGGTAGAGAGTTAAGACAACATCTAATAAGCACAAAATGGTACTGTTGATTCTTTATTGCATTCCAAAAGGATGGAAAACCTACGTGGGAGGGGATTAGACTCTAAGAAGTGACTGCAGTTTTATTTTTATTGGACTCCCATCTCCTTAGCGCAGTCTTGGCTAAAAATGACTGCCACAACTTTATCTTGCTAAATGAGTGCCATGATATTGATGAGGTGAAAAGATCAGAGAGCCCTATTTCCTCCAGAGTTATTTTGCTGTATGAGATCCAAGGAATGTCGAGGGTAGAATGCAATTTTAAGCAATTCTCCAGCAGTGCAGTTTCCCCTGTCCAGACTGAATGCCAGAGCAACAGCAGGGCTTGCTTGATCTTATCTGTAATATAGGGAAGTCCTAAATCATCATGAGACACGGCATTAAGGCAGCTGCATGGGAGTGCCAAAATATTTTTTGTAAAAGCATCCTCAATATGCTAAATCTCCTAACATCCACCATCCCCAAGATGGCAGCCCCATATGTGGCTCTTCCGACAGATTTAGCTCCTTAAATATGCAACAACTCCTGCACGAATAGTACTTTCAAAGTCGCATTCCGCATCCTGAAAAATTTAGACTCTGCGTTTTCACTTTTTGCCGTTGTCTATTTTGAAGATCCGAGGGTTACAAGGAGTATTTTCATCCCTGAATCACAGTACATTCTTAAGCCTTGAAGAGGTTGTATAAATGACGAAACACGTGTCTGCTGTCTCCTTCCACAACATACACCTCGTGCCAAACGGAATCAAGACTTTAAACGATTTATTTGTTTATTGTAAAAGAAAACAAAAGGTCAGTGAGTATACCTTACAGTGGTTGTGCACTGTAATCTTTATGTAAATAATCCTCAATTAGTCCCTGTAGCGCTCATCCAGCCCATGCTACGAGCACAAAATCATTCGAATAGATGAGCATTGGCAGGAGAAGCTTGCCGATGTATGGGACGTCTCTAATTCTCCCCACTACTCTGTTAGTGTACAGGGTGAAGAGAAAGGGGACAAGGAGGCAGCCTTGCCTCACCCCCCCCCTGTTTAATCCTAAATTCCTCTGTGCATTCTCCCTCCCAGCAGTAGCTCACACAGGCACTCGTCTCCGAATACAGATGTCTACAAATGGTAATGATGGCTTTCCTTATACCCATCTCTGACATGAGGGCCCAAAGCTTAGAGTGTGAAACAAAATCAAATGCAGCAGTTAGATCCATGAATGCCAAGAACATGGAATATTTCTTAGCAATAGCGTGTTTGCCCATTGACACACTCAAGGTTAGACATTGATTGATGGTGCCTAGTCCCTTTTTAAAGCCGTACTGGGTGTCTACCAGGATGTTAGCCTCCGCCTAGTCCTCCAATCTCTGCAACAGAACACAACCCATTACCATGGTGGGGGATTCCAGTGATGATATGGGGTCTATAGTTCTTTGGGCGTGACTTTTCACCTTTCTTATAGATCAGGACAATGATGGATGTTTTCCACGTCACCCTTGCAAAAGAGTCAAAAACATTGACAAGCAGATATGCCCATAAAGCCTGACAGTCCATGAAGACATCTGCTGGTACCCCCTCAGAGCCTTACCACAGCTATTGATCTCTGTGTCTTGTGTCAGCTTCTGGATATCAGTCAGGCCTCTCAGCCGCCTGAGAAAGGCATGATAGGAGTGGCCTCTTGTGTTGGGATTTAGATCAGGGTTTTGACTATCTATAGGAATGTGCCCCATATTCTAATAAAGGATTTCAGTTTGTTATTAAGTTTATATGTGAACTGTTCATGTAGGGCCACTTTATGGAGTCCTATCACCCATTCTATGGTGGTGGGTCACATAGGTCTGTGCCAGTGGCCAAGCATGCATATTTTTGCCTGTGCCAAGGCCGTGGCCAACCATCGGTGGGTATAAACATTCATTTTGGGGACATCATTAACATTGTGTAGGACAGCTAGGTGGGGCGTACATACTTGGGGTGGAACTATCACAGGTGCACCCTTACCATGAGCCAGTAGGGTTGTATCTTTGGATAGCTCCAGAATATGTATAACAGATTGCATGCATCATACAAGCATCTCCAGCATTTGCTGGTGCAATTTCTTTGGGGGCCAGTACCATTCATGTAGCATCTTGCGTATAAGAATTTGAGGTGAAACTCACTGAGCACTCTGTCATGAGAGCAGAGCAGTTCCACCCAGTCTCTTGCAGCATATTCCCTGCTTAAGGTAGTCTGCCACGTTGTATGTATTTGGGTCAGGGTATGCTTCAAGTGGGCTTCCTTAATAAGTACTCCATACAGTCCCGAGACCAGTCGCCTGTACCCACTCCAGAGTTGAAGATATGGCAGAATAGGCGAGACTGCAAGTTCTATTGTGAGAGCCACTAGGACAGACCAGGAGCAATGAGATAGCTGGCAATGTTTCCGGTAGTCTGCCGAGGTGAGGTTAAATTCTCTCTGAAACATTGGGAATGGTTGGAGAGTACCCTCACCAAGAAGGTAGTTGATCTGCAGCAGTCTTCATGCATTCCAGGTTGCCTAGTAAAAAGCATACCCGACAATTTGGAGGGCGGCATTGTGCCACACCAGTGCGGCACTGTGGAGGAAGGGGTCAATCACTATGAGTTTGTGAACTGTTCTCCATGCTCTGGTAGTGTTGCCAGTGGGTGAAGGATGGTGTAAGGTAGCATTAAGAGATCAAGCATGCAGACCCAGTGAGGTAGAGTTCAATGCTAACCCACACTGGTGCTTTCTTAGGGTTACCCAGGTGAGTAGCTATCTTGGAGAGTTGAAAGGCCAAGTAGTTGGAGGAATTGTGTGGAAGGCTAATGCTGCCAGTGTTTGTGTTGGCCCACAGTCCAGTGGCTCACAGTGTAGGGCACCGGATGCTCTAGATGTAAAATTGGATATCTGCCTCTACCCCCAAAATGAGTGCATGGTGTACTCTCAAGGTCACCTAGTTGTATCTGGGTGCCACAGCCATCTTCATGGTTTGGACTTAGCCCGAGAGAGAAAGACGTTCAGGTATTGGCATTTGAAGAAGTTCTGCTTGGACCTTTCTTTGAGAGACAGGAGGTTGTCCTCCACCATTCTGCGAAGGCCACTGTTTATAATGATGCCAAGGTAATGCAGGACGTGAGGTACCCACCGTATGCCTCTAGTGTGGAGGTATACTCTGGCAGTCCCTTTCGATAAGGGCTAAGCCTCACTCTTTACCCAATTGATTTTATATCCAGGGAGGTCGGAGAAACAATTTATAATGCACATGACTGCGGTCAGTGAGGATTTCAGTCTGGTGATGAGCAGGAGGATAGCATCTGCTTATAGGAGTTCCTTCACCACTATAGTACCTATGAATATCCATTTCACCACTGCTGAAAGGCATAGGCCGTTGAGATGGGTTCCATCACAGGGAGGAGCAGCAACAGGGAAAGAGGCCAGTGTTGTTGCATACCCTGGTGAATCAGGAAGCATCTAGACAAGAAGACCCCCCCAGTGAACTTCCGCATTAGTGGAGTCGTAGAGGAGCCAGACGTTGGAAATAAAGTCATCATTAAGGCACATTTGTTTCATGACTCTGAAGAGGTAGGGCCATTCAACCCAATGAAATGCATTTTCAGCATTGGGGGATAGTGCCAGTCCCTCCTCCAGATCATCCTTAAAACGGCATAGAATGTGTGTCAGGGTTTAAAGGTGGTCTTGGGAGGTGTGACCTGGGACGAAGCCCACTTGTCAGGCGTGTATCAATTGTGGGTTCATTTTCCCCAGTTGAGTAGCTAAGATATTGGCTAGGATGTTCAGGTCTCCGTTTGTCAAGAAGATCAGACGATTGCTGGCACACTTCACTGGTTCCTTACCTTCTGTGTGGATGATCATGACGGTAGCCGTGATGGGGATTAGTCCTAAGGAGCCCGAATCCAGACCCTCCTTGTAGGTGCGAATCAGCAGTGTGGTCAAAATTGATTTATCCGTCTTGTAAAACTCTCCGGGGAATTAAACTTCCCCTAGGGATTTTTTAGATGGGGAATGTTGATATGGGATTCGTCACCTTTTCCTTAGTTATATCTCCCTCAAGCAAGGCCTGACCCTTGTCCATTAATGAGGATAAGTGAAGATGTTTTGTGGAAGGAGTAGATCTGCACCGGGAAGGAGTTAAGCTCTGAGCACTAATGTGGCAATTAAGACTCGGCAAATCTCCCAACACTGACTTGGGGTGAGTCAGGAGAACCTCAGTTTCTATGAGCTGTGGCACCCACTGGTGTAACTGAGCCATGAGCAAACATCCGGCTATCTAACCTTGGTCATATTTGAGCTACTGGAGTTTCACCAATGCCTTTTCTGCTGCTGTCACAAAAAGCATGCTCAGAAGCGTCTTGGTGAGTTCTAGGGCTCTATAATGGGTGTCTGTGGTAGACTCGGGTATCGTTGGTGAAGGGAAATAATCTCTCCGTCTCTGCCTCCCAGAGCACGTTGTGAGACTGGAGTTTGGCAGCAGCTGATTCTTTCATCATGGAGCCCTCAGGGTGACCTTTCCGGTTGCCCAAAGCTTCCGCTTGAGGCACCCATGTACTAATTGTTCTGTAGGAAACAGCAGATGTGCACTTGGAAGGATTCTTTGTGATTTGGGAGTGTATAGATGAAGGTTCTCATTCACCAGAGACCAGGTGGAGGGGAGATGTGGGGCTCTATGATAGAGGCATACAAGTTTCCACCACGCGTGCCTATACCACTCAGCCTGAACCATGAAAGTGACTTAACTATGCATTCCTTTACCACACATACCTTTACTATGCAATTTTGTGGTAAAGGCATGAATTGTAACCGTCTATGCGGGGCTAAGTTCACCACTATTCCAACCCCCCTCCTTGTGCCCTAAATTAAAAAAACCCTACATGCCACCCACTCTGAGCCCTAAATTACAAACCCCCTACCTGCCACAGCCCTAAATTACACACCCCCTACCTGTCCCCTTCTCTGGGCCTAAAAATATCAAATTTTTACATACTCCCCCTGTGGAAATTTAGCGTGCAAACTGAACATTATCTGCGCCATCTTGCCTCTCCCCAGCGCCACGCACAACGAATGCACGGCCGCCATTTTAGGCACCCCACTCTCTCCCCGCTCACTCTCGACCGCCAGCGCTTTCCCCTGGCGCTGCAAGCATCCCCCGCGCGCCGGCCACCCCCGCTCTCTCATACAGGCCATAAACCCTCTCCTTCTGCGCGACCCTGCTACGGAACCACTTCCAACCGACAACCCATACATGGTCATGCCTCTCCTTTGATAACCCCCTTCCTCTGCGCCCCATTGTCTGAACTGGTCCCAGGCCATCACCTAGCCCTGCGGATGCAGTTTACTGCCCCTACTGTAAGGGAAACACCCCACATCAAAGGGATTACAGTAGATCAAAGCCCCTACCCCCTGAGACCCGGCCAGTTGCACACACCCCCGGGAATTAGCGGAATTCCCTGCTGCGCGATAGCCATCTCCCACTGCGGGTAGGGTGGGAACTTCTACTGTATCTATGTGTGGGATCGGATCTGAGCCGGGGCTTCAGGGGATGTTCTTTCAGGCATCAAGGGAATCTCAAGAATGTACTATATGTAATAAAGCAATAAACCAGTGTATAAGAGACCAAGTCTCAGAGATGCAGTTAGAGCACCTCGTGACGATACCTTGCTGTCTGATCTGATGTGTTCTGCTCCGACGGAATAAAACTTTGTTTCCTGCCTTCCAGTCTCCGGCGCCTGCCTCTTTCATTGGTAAATTATCGAGTGGTATAAGAGGCGATTACCGCCGGGCAAATACTTGAAAGGTTATCGACTGAAACTGCCGCTACCATTTAACAATTGGCGTCCCAAACGTGGGGCCCATCAGCGACACGTGGATCCAGTGGGAGAGGTCCCGACGACAGAGTGAACGACTGCAACGATCGGGAGAGCTCCTGCCCAATAGACCCTCGTCTGGCAGCCGATCATCCGAACTTCACTGGTTCCGAGCAGACCTCTCTCGAGTGATCTACGGTCCTGACTGGGAACCATCAGGAGTGCCGCGGCAAATACGGAGAATAGAGGACGATCGGGCGCTGGAGGCGGAAGACGAGAAACTGTCCACGCGGTCCGGGTAAGGTCGTGAAATACGACAAAAGTGCGAAATAATTGATTGATTGTTTGAATACTAGTATTGCTCATTGATTGTGCTCATTGATTGTTCTCTTTGAGATATTCGCTGTCTACAAACGGGGAGGAGTAGAAATACTCTCTCTCTCTCCCTTTGCAGATGGTGAAGGGTAGGTAACGCAGACTTTTGTCCCCGTTGAAACCCGTCGTGCCTATCTTTATCTCCCCATTGATTGATTGTCCGAACATTGATTGTTTTGAAGAATAGTGCTTTTTGAGATATTCTCTGTTTGCAAATAACGTAGAATAGGAATATTCTGTCTAGTCTTTGCAAATAGTGAAGGGTAGGTAACGCAGACTTTTGTCCCCGTTGAAACCCGTCGTGCCTATCTTTATCTCCCCATTGATTGATTGATTGATTGTCCGAACACTAGTTGTTCGATATTGGTTCTTTGGAGGTATTCTCTGCTTACAAATAACGAAGAATAGAGATATTCTGTCTAGTCTTTGCAAGCAGTGAAAAGATAGGTAGTGCTGACTTTTGTCCCCGTTGAAACCCGTCATGCCTATCTTCTCCCCACTGATTGGTAGTTGGTTCTGCCCGGACCGCTTATTAGAGGTGAACCACCCGGCTCCACTGGAAGGCACCCCTAATAAGGACATGTTCACTAAATATGGACTAGTCGCCGTAGCTTATAGCAAGCTGTGGCATAAATATACCAAGAAGGACCCCGAAAGTCAGTGGCCACTGATGGGATCCTTCGACGACCGCAAGATAGAAGCGCTAGAAGTAGCTCTGCATAGCAATAAGACGACGCCTACTATGCTTGACAGTATTGGCATGTGGCGCAAAGAAGCGACGCAACGGAAAAAGAGGGAAGAAGTAAAAGCAGAAAAGGAATTACGAAAGGCAGCTCACCTAGCCGCTAAAAAGTTAGAAGAAGACATAAAGGAGAGAAGGGAAACTAAACTAAGACAGGAGCCCGAAACCTCAGGCCAGTACGCTGTTAGGACCCCTTCTTTGCTCTACCCTGTATTGTCCTCCAAGCAGCAAACGAATGACGAATTACTGTTAGGTCCCCCGACCATTTACATGCCCCCTCCGTATGCACCCTCCCAATCGGTAGTGCAACACCCACAACCCCCGAACACGAACGAAAGCAGTACAGGGGCCTCGGCCCTCACGGCCTCCGCGCCGGCTGAGCCTCTTGTACTGAACCTAACGTCGACTACAACGATAGACGACCATGAGATAGGAAAGAAAGAGTCCACCAGAATGAATCGGATAACTAAAGATGAACGAGCAGGAATTGACAAGATAGTAGGGACGCTGGTGGAGCGAAAAGAAAGTGAGGAGTATATAACGGACGTGTATAAATCGTATGCCGACAGCCGCAGACGACACTTCGTCGTACGGCTCTGTTATCACACCCTGAATACATATGAGGATAGGTACCACGATAAAGGTCCCGAAGGCCTAGCGGCCCTATATAGGAAGATAGACATTGGGGAAGAAAGAGAGGGCGATGTAACGAACCTCTTCACTCGTACACTCGAGGTCTACCGACACCTTAAAGAACATGGACAGACCACCAAAACGGAAACCCCCATAGCAACTAAGCCCCAGGGAGGAAGGGCCGATGCCATGATGCCCATTAAAGAAGCTGCCCCCTACTGGGTCCCCCCACGGGGTCAGGGAACACACGACGACATCAACCACCAAGATGCGAAGGGAAGGGTTGTATATAACTGGGTCTACCAGCCGTGGGACCGGCAAGATATTTTGACCTTTAGAAAGACCCTACCCGACTTGAGAAAGAACCCGACTGCCTTCTACACTGAATTAGGCACAGCCTTAGGCTCAACGATAATGACGTTAGCAGATATCGACTTGTTCTTTGGGCTATGCCTGCCGGCTGATGTGTGGAAACAAATCCGGAAAGTTGACCACGCTGAGCCGTTCGGATATACCTGGGTACAACTCGATACCATAGATAAACAGCGAGAGCCAGGACAGAAACCCCCGAAAGCCATCTTAGAGCTCCCAGACAAGATTGTACAAAAGCTGAAGACTCTAATCCCAGAAAGAAAGGTAGACTGGTCGATAGTGACGGCTTGCCGCCAGAAACCCCAGGAGGATGTGTCTGAATACTTCTCCCGATTCGAGACTGTGTTTTCCGATTACAGTGGCCAAGACATGACCACCGCAACCGGACACCACCTCTTTGTCCAGAATTATGTAAAGGGTCTGTCTCAAGAAGTCTCCCAGAAGCTACAGACCAGCGAGAGTAGTTGGGCAGCCTCCAAACCCGCAGCAATTCTCCAGATGGCCCAATACTACGAAAACCAGAAGAACGAGAACGATAGGGCGTCAGAGAAGAAGAAAAAGGAATTAAAGGAGAGGGTGATGATAGCACAGTTGCAAGGGGTGACCATAGGAAGGGAACCCCCAAAAGAGAATTACCAACCAACCGCCCCTAGAAAGCTACCCCCTAGAGACCATACACCTACACCCTACAACGGACGGAGAGACTTAGATGGAAATCAATGTGCGTTCTGTAGAGGGTTCGGACACTGGAAATCCCAGTGCCCGGTCCTTCTGGAAATAAACAAGAATAGGGACCCCAGAGACGCAGCATATGACCCCAGAAATAGAGGACAGGGACGAGGGCACACGAACAACACCATCAACGACAGGCCAGGCAGACCAAACACCTTTGATCGCCCCCGCCAAAACCAGTGTCAGCAGTCCGACTATGAGAGCACTCATGACTTCGCATAGGACCGCCAGGGGCAGGGGAGGGATCCAGTCGAACTCCGTGTTGACCAGCAAGGTCCTTACGTCACCGCTAAGGTCTTGGGCACAAAATCTCCATTCCTGGTAGATACTGGGGCGACACGTAGTGCGTTATCTAAACGACTGATTCCTAGGGCACCCTTGTCTGGCTCACACGTAACCTCAATAGGCTTTGACGGAACGCCCTCCACTAACCCCTTGTCAGCACCAATCTCCTTTGACTTAGAAGATAACACCACTGACACGACCTTTCTGCTCTCCTCCAACACCCCCGATGCTATTATGGGACTTGATTTGCTAAAACATTTTCGAGCCACTATCAGATGCTCCCCAGACGGAGTTCGAGTCATCCTACACGATAACCCAGATCTGTCCAGACCCTGTCACACACGGCGTATGCTCTCTATAACCGATGCTGATATGTCCCTACTCGACACATTACCTTCACATCTATGGGCTAAAACCGACTCAGATGTAGGGCGCATGGTGATCGACCCGGTACACATAACCGTCCGACCGGACGCAGTGCTCCCAAAGCTTCCACAGTATCGGATATCACCCGAGGGCGAGAAGGCATTGGTGGAAATCATCGAGTCCCTGGTCGAGGCAGGAGTGGTAGAAGAAGTAGTGAGTAATGTTTGCAACAGCCCTATCCTACCCATTGTAAAGAAGCAAGGCGAGGGGGATGAGAAAGCCTACCGTTTCATTGTTGACTTGCGAGAGGTTAACAAAGTAGTCATACCCCAGTACCCCGTAGTCTCAGACATCACCACCATCCTCACCCTGATTCCATCCACCGCCACCATCTTTACTGTTATTGACCTCAAGAACGCATTCTTTTCCATCCCCATCCACCCAGACAGCCGCTACCTGTTCGGCTTCACTTTAAAAGCCCGTTCGTACAGATTCTGCAGGGCACCCCAAGGCTACACTGAGAGTCCCAGTATTTACAGCCAAGCCCTCAAGAGACAACTGGATGCAGTCCAACTACCCGATGGAGTGGTATTGGTACAGTACGTCGATGACATTCTTTTGGCGGCCGACACCACTCCTCTTGCCGTCACAGCCACCATTCACCTCCTCCGCTTCCTTGCGGAGAACGGTCACAAGGTCTCCAGAAAGAAATTGCAATTCTGCCAGCCCCAGGTAACTTATCTAGGCCACCTACTATCCAAAGACGGGAGGAAACTTACCCCTGACCGAATTCAAACCATCCTAGAAACCCCTGTTCCCAAAACTCAGAAGCAAGTACGATCCCTAGTGGGCCTCACCTCCTTTTGTCGACAGTGGTTGCCAAACTTCAGTCTCACCATAAAGCCTCTGCTTTCCCTGCTGGCTAAGGATGTCCCCTTCCCCCTCCCCTGGACACCCGAATGCCAATCCTCCTTCAAAGAATTACGAGACGCCCTCTGCTCGGCCTCAGTCCTAGGAACCCCAGACTACACTAAACCTTTCTCCCTCTACACCCACGAAAGGGAGGGATGTGCGTTGTCTGTCCTAACCCAGTCCATAGGCCCTAAGCAACGCCCTTGTGCCTACTTCTCTGCCACTCTCGACCCCGTAGCCAGAGCCTTGCCCGCCTGCCTTCGAGCAGTAGCCGCCGCTGCTGTCTCTATCCGACAAAGTGAGGGGATCGTGCTCTCGAACCCCCTCACAGTATTGGTACCCCATGCTGTTGATACCCTCCTGAACCGAACCAAGACTCAACACCTGACTAGCGCACGACTGACTGGGTATGAACTGACTCTGCTTGCACCCCATATCACATTGAAACGATGCACCACTCTGAATCCAGCTACTCTACTACCTCTCCCTGACGCTGACCCCAATGCATCCCCTATACATGACTGCGTGACCCTCACCGACGAACAAACCAAGAGTAGGGTTGACCTCCGGGATACCGCCTTCCCGGACCCTGACGGAGAACTGTGGGTGGATGGCTCATGCATCAAGCTCCCTGATGGCACCACCTCAGCTGCCTATGCAGTCACCACAGCCCGAACAGTTGTTGAGACAGCCCGCATCACACAGCGATCCGCACAGGCGGCTGAGCTAATTGCCCTCACACGAGCCTGCATCCTGGCAGCAGGGACAACCGCAAACATTTACACAGACAGTCAGTATGCCTTTGGGGTAGTTCACCACTTCGGGCTCTTATGGAAAGAGAGGGGATTCTTGACTTCTCATGGCACACCCATCCTGCATGGAGACCTAGTCTCTGCCCTGACCGAAGCAGTCCTCCTCCCCACACGGTTAGCTGTGATCAAATGCCAGGCACACAAGAAGGTGACAGACATTATAGGACAGGGAAATGCACTAGCTGACATTACTGCCCGAACCACAGCCGAGAATAGGTCCACGACCCGCATGTACGTGACCAGGTCACAAACTGAGAAATGGAAGGATGCTAGGGAAACGATTAGGGATATCCAACTAGCCAGCACACCACACGAATTAACTGAATGGGCCCGGGTAGGATTGAAGGACGATGACGGTTGTTGGCGAACTAAAGACTCGAACAAATGGCTGCTACCCGACTCATACTTGATCCCCATGCTGACCATGGCACACTCCCCCGCACACATAGGGTCTGCCCCCATGATCGAACTCATCTCCAAAGTCTGGCACAACGACAGAATACCAGACTCAGCCAAACGTCTGGTCCAACAATGCCTAGTATGCCTCCAACACAACCCTGGGAAAGGAACTGCTGTACCCCGGGGAGGGTTTGGGGTCCCCAATCACCCCTTTGAAGTCCTACAAATGGACTACGTCCAGCTAGAACGGTGCCAAGGTTTAAAGTATGTGCTTGTCGTTGTGTGTGCCTTCAGCAAGTGGGTGGAAGCCTACCCAACCCACGACAACACCGCTATGACTACCGCAAAGGTACTACTGAAGGAGTTCTTCCCCCGATACGGCCTTTGTCGAATTTTGTGGAGCGACAACGGCCCCCACTTCGTAGCCGAAGTTATCCAACTCATCTTAAAAGGGTTGGGTGTAAAACAGAAGTTCCATGCGGTCTTCCATCCCCAATCTGCAGGCTTGGTTGAGCGACACAATGCCACATTGAAGCTTAAAATAGCAAAAATAGTCGCCACCACAGGGCTAAGATGGCCAGACGCTCTCCCACTGGCATTGCTATCAATGCGTTCCACCCCCACCAAACACCACTTAACCCCCTACGAGGTCGTCTTTGGGCGGCCCATGAACCTTTGGACTGCACCAAAACCATCATCCATCCACGACGTCCCGGACGTCCTCATGTCTGACTATTTGTATAACCTAACTAAGACGTTGTCTGTTATCCACCAGCAGGTGCTGCACGCCATTCCCGATGTTTCCAGGGGCCCGGGACACGACATCCAACCCGGTGACTTCGTCTTAGTGCGTAACTTCCAGCGCACCAAGAGTCTGGAGCCCCGGTGGACGGGCCCCCTGCAAGTCCTGATCACCACCCGAACAGCTCTTCGAGTGGAAGGGAAACGCAATTGGCTGCATGCACACCACTGCAAGAAGGTATCACCGACCCTGACAACCACGGACAACATCACCGCCCAAGAGGAACTACTGGACAAAGACCGACCATCCCTGAGCCGCTGCCCGGATACAGAGACACTTGAGTTGATTGAATATCCCGATCCCACTGTGCCATCCAAAGAAGGGTATAACTTGCGACGAAAGGAGAGAACTTCGGCTAAGCAGACCACAGGCTAAGCGGAAATCTCAGAACGGTAGCCTAGTCACCTAAAAGGCCACCAGGAGAGAAACTAAAACAAAGTCTGTGGTTCTGCCCGCTACCGAGTCTCTTGAAGGTGATGGAAGCGCCCAACATGAAGATGATGGAAGCAACCGGACGTCCGAAGATCCACTACAGAAACCCAAAGACTGACCGAATGCACAGCTTAAAGACTATTGCACTTTTCATTACCCTTCTCTTTTGCCTTCTCCTCATGGTCACCTTCTGGATCATGGAGGAGAGCACACCCGCTCATAAGACATTACTGACCACCGTTCAACCTACCACCACGAAAGAACATCATCTGATCTCGCTTTCACCCCAACTCCGAGAAAGGCGTAAGGAGTTCTGGAATAACTCTTTTGTGCAGTTGCTCCACCAACACAATCTTGCTACCAACGCCACTAATTGCTGGATCTGTGGACTGCTACCACATGCCACTGGACACTCTATCCCTTTCATCCCTTCACCTTTTTCTGTCCATGGTTCCTGCCTCGCCTGGCTAATCCTCCTGCAAGAAAGCTACAAGGACAATGCCACTTCCGGCAGAACCATGTCACACTTTTACCATGGGTTCTGGCTGAACAAAACTGGAAGAACTTCTGCCCTCTTCTGCCCTCTGAGATCGAACACTTCCTTTCACATGGACATCCCTGCCAAAGAACGAGTTGAAATGCAAGTGTTCAACAATCCAGCCAGACCCACCTTCTCTTACCTCCGGAAACGGACGGCCGCCACCCTAACAGTGGCCCTGTCCGTCATCAACATCACTGGGTCCGTATGCCTCGAAGGCCTGGGGGCACAGCTGGTGGGCCACAGCTCCTGCCTCATCACCCGAACATTGGACTCAGTTGACCCACCCTCCTTTGTTGCCTCCCCGAATATGTACTTCGTCTGTGGTACTAAGGCCTACACCTGGCTTCCGAAAGGTTGGGGAGGCACCTGCTACATCGCCTTTGTCCTTCCTCCGACGTATGTGGCTCCAGCAAACCATCACCGACAGAAACGGGCCAAAGACATTGTGCAGGCCGACTCCACCGGAGCACAGTTCATGGACGCAGTCAAAGGCCTTGTTCCACTCTGGGGTCCAATGGCAAACAGCCGTGCCATCCGCCACTTAACCCAGGCAGTCGAAACGGCAATGAACATTACAGCTGGCGCCCTCGCCAACAACACCGCTGAGCTTCAGGCCGTCCGCCTGGTGGCTCTCCAGAACCGCCTTGTTCTAGACGTGGTTCTGGCAGATCGTGGAGGAGCATGTCGCATCATTGGGTCCAGCTGTTGTACCTACGTACCGGATAACTCACCCTCAGTCTACAAAGCAATTGAACATCTCCACAGACTGTCCGCAGAGGTTCATCAAGAACAAGAAGAATGGTCACTGGGGAGTTGGTTTTGGGACACTATTAAAGGTTGGGGATGGAGGCTGTTTTCATTTATCCTGATACCGATTGTGATACTATGTGGATGTTGCTTGGGGATTCAGTGTCTGCCACCTTTATGTTCGCTTTTTATGAACTGCATCTGCCCTAAGACTTTGGACTTTGAAACTGAGCGGATGAAAGTTCTGAACGAGGTGGAGGTACGGGGTATTATGGGGATAGATCCAAACTAGGCAAGCTGGCGAGACATGTTAAAAGGGAGGACTGTGGAAATTTAGCGTGCAAACTGAACATTATCTGCGCCATCTTGCCTCTCCCCAGCGCCACGCACAACGAATGCACGGCCGCCATTTTAGGCACCCCACTCTCTCCCCGCTCACTCTCGACCGCCAGCGCTTTCCCCTGGCGCTGCAAGCATCCCCCGCGCGCCGGCCACCCCCGCTCTCTCATACAGGCCATAAACCCTCTCCTTCTGCGCGACCCTGCTACGGAACCACTTCCAACCGACAACCCATACATGGTCATGCCTCTCCTTTGATAACCCCCTTCCTCTGCGCCCCATTGTCTGAACTGGTCCCAGGCCATCACCTAGCCCTGCGGATGCAGTTTACTGCCCCTACTGTAAGGGAAACACCCCACATCAAAGGGATTACAGTAGATCAAAGCCCCTACCCCCTGAGACCCGGCCAGTTGCACACACCCCCGGGAATTAGCGGAATTCCCTGCTGCGCGATAGCCATCTCCCACTGCGGGTAGGGTGGGAACTTCTACTGTATCTATGTGTGGGATCGGATCTGAGCCGGGGCTTCAGGGGATGTTCTTTCAGGCATCAAGGGAATCTCAAGAATGTACTATATGTAATAAAGCAATAAACCAGTGTATAAGAGACCAAGTCTCAGAGATGCAGTTAGAGCACCTCGTGACGATACCTTGCTGTCTGATCTGATGTGTTCTGCTCCGACGGAATAAAACTTTGTTTCCTGCCTTCCAGTCTCCGGCGCCTGCCTCTTTCATTGGTAAATTATCGAGTGGTATAAGAGGCGATTACCGCCGGGCAAATACTTGAAAGGTTATCGACTGAAACTGCCGCTACCATTTAACACCCCCAAACCCAGTCTTAAGCTACCCAAACCCCCTCTCCTGTCCTGGGCCCTAAAAACATGCCCCCACATTAAAATTACCCTGCCCCCTCCACCTTCCCCTCGCCTCCCCCTAAAAACGAGCCACCGACTCCTCCCGAAAGCTACCCCCAGACCGAGCCCTAAAAACTTGCCACCTATTCGCCTCCGAAAGTGACCCCCAGACCCGAGCCTTAAACACTTGCCACTGATCCCCTCATGAAAGCGTACCCCAGACCCGGCCCTAGCTCCATTTACCTGTCCATGTCCACTTCCCATTTTGAGGCTCCTGTTCCTGTTTCGAGTCCCACCATTTCGAACACTAGAGCACATTTGCCTTAACCATGCATCTGCTTGGTTTAAGCAAATGTGTTATTTGGGCTAGTGTGTTTACACTTACGGACTTCCAGAATGCCTGGCTCTGGCCACGTAGTTCCGGATGTTTCCCAAGGTGTGGCCTAGATCCAGGTCTAGGCATGCCATTCTGTGGTCCCTGACAGTTGCCTCTTCCATAGTGCAGTCAGTTAGGGAAGCTGGTCTGGAGGAGGAATAGGCTAAGCAGAATTGAGTGCCATGAGGGCAAAAGAGGAAGGTGCACACCCTGTCCGAGGGAAGCAGGAGATGCCACTGGTCACCTAAGGTGTGGCTTGACATGAGGTCGCACAATACAGCTCTGTTCACACAAGTGCAGGGTCTAACCCTTCAGGGCGATATAGAAGTGGGTCAAGGGCAAGATTCTAGTCTACCCCATCAGGGGCAAAGAGGTGCAGCAGAAGGTCAGGAGCATGTAAGAAAGACCAGCCAGAAAATACGTCTTATCAATATTGAGCACATAGATGGAGCTGAGGATCAGCATCACACCCAGAAATTGCAATTTGGCAAATCCCCAGTGCCCTTTTCATCTGTCAAGGATTTGAGCAGTTTACAGGGAAGGTGGCATCTTACAAGAATGGCCACACTGTACTTCTTAGAGCAGTGGTGGGGGGTCGGAAGTGGAGCATCTAGTGCATGTATGTGACTGCTACTGACCACAGTGTCCACCCACTCTTCTTTGAGTTTCAGGGACTCAGCTCAGTCATTTCATCTGCCGAGGACCCGCAATTATTTTTCCACACCCCACCTATCAACCATACTGGTTAGCTAGGTTTTCAGGTATGCTGAATTGAAGGGAGAGTCATATTTTAGCATTAAATCCTGGGTGCCTAACTGTATTAAGGAATTGTTCCTTCTGTTGTAGAATCAGCACACCGGGAGTATTTATTCCTTGATGGCAGCATACACTGGATATCAGAATACTAGCTCCATCGAGGCCATTATCTGTGGTTGATCCCCATTGAGCTTCTTTTCACACTATTATGCTAATAGGTATGTTTTTCCTTGTTAATTCTCCTGTAATCACGACATACTGATTGGCACCATTACATGGCTTACTTTCCATTAACTCCTTCCAAAGCTTATTGTGATGCCCGTGACCGGAAAATTTGATTATTCGCATGAAACGACCATGGTTTAGTGACTAGATTCAGAAAAATAGATATTGTATTTGGATTTTAGATCCCCACCTTCGCATGCTCCATCTGACTTGCGCTTCCACTAGTCCTGTGTATTTTTGTAGCAGTTCCTACTCACGCACTACCATCCTACATATGAGTAGGGTACCATGCATGTGACTCCCTGATTATGGCCCTCATTAATGGGTCACGCTTTAGGGTTGCACCATGTCAGCTTCTGCATGTTTTAAGCATGATTACATCACAGCTACCCACCGCATCAGGACGTTCTTCTCACTTATTCAAGTGACCTAATTTATTTTTCTCTCCTCCCCTTTTCTCCCCTTCCCTTCCCTCCTTTTTCTTTTCCCTGCTTCTTCAGCAGGCTACATTTGTATTTATATATATTTACAGGGAGTTATATGTACAGGCAAACATTGCACTGTCCTGATGATGATCCCATATGTGTAGTGGATCTAAACGCCATAGACAGAATCATTCTGACCCACATGATTATGTAAAATTGCTTCATTGGGTTCAGTAGTTTTGACTCTATGAAAACTGTGATGCTTGATGTGTCACTAGTAACCCCTCCCCTTGCCTGTTTTGTGTTAATACACCTATTCAGCTATGTTCAGTAGTGGTATATACCCATACTCACCAAGTTTTATAATGGCTTCTTTTTATATACAATAAACCTTTTTGACCTACAGATTGTAGATTTCCTGGGCATTATTACTGTGTACCCAGAGTATTGTTAAGGTCGTATTCTCATCTTAGGGACACTTGTTCCTTATAGCTTGTATTTACCCTAGGTATGCTAGGGTTTCCCTTGTCCTTAGGAATATGGTCTTATTCCCGGCACCACGGGGCTCAGAGATTCTGGCATCACTGGCGTACGTAAGGCTGGGATCAAGCTACTTCATGGTGTTGGGTCAGCCGGTGCCTCCAGAGGGGCCATCATGTCCATGGAGGGATCCGTATAGTCATACAGGAAAGCCTCTAGCTCTCCAGGAACAGTGAATTCCCGGATATTCCCATCTATGGTGAGCTTCATGTGTGTAAGGTTCAGCAGTCTGTATTTAAGGTCCCAGCAGTGAAGCCAGGGTCTCAGTGCCAGGAATTTCTTGCGCTGGATAATGGTGGCCTGGGAGTAGTCTGTTGCGAAGGTGATACCGGCTCTCTCAGAGAGCAGCTGTGTTAGTGTCTGGTTTACCACCTGTATAATAGAATATGCATTCTGGTGGCAGAGGAGTCATGAATTTATCAAGCGAGGGGGTGGATGGGGGCCATAGAACAAGAACGGACCCTATGAGCCTGTTGAAACTCCAGGGATTCTGGGAAATGAGTTTCCAGCAAATTGGTAATAAAACCACCTAGGAAGATCAGCATCTGCTCCATTGGTGATTCCAAAGATATGAATATTGTGACTGTGGGACCTGTCCTCCTGGTCAATAAGTATATGAAGGAGAAAGTTAATGTGTTTGCATCAGTCCAGGATTGCATTATACTGAGTGTCCAATTTGTTCTCTCGTTTATCCAGAATATCCAGGAATGTGTGAAAAGTGGTCACCTCCACTAGTAGGGATTTCACTTCCATAGTAAGATCTGACATTTTGTTGTTCATGGTGGAGAGAATGGTCACGATGAATGATATCTCTTTCTGAATGGCATCCACCTCCATCATGGATGGAGAGCCCTTCTCAGGGGATGAAACTCATGTGGCCTGGGTTTTGGGACCCACCACTGCCTCAGAGAAAAGCAGTTGGCGGGCTGCTGGCTTAGATTGCAGCATGTGGGGCAACAAGAGCATCTGGATGATCCCACCACTGGCCCGTGAGAGCTCCTTAAGGTCCTTTGTAGGTCAGGGTCTCCAGGTGCCAATGTAATTTGTTCACAAATTCCAGAAACAGGTCATAAAGGCGTAACTTTAGCTGTAATTTCCAACAGTGTATATACTCTCAGTATCAAGATCATGAATCCCAGCTTAAAGCCCAAGTCGGCTTCAGAGCATCTTTCCCATTCGTGCACATCATGTTGGAAATTATGGCTAAATTCACGACATGTTTCTGGAATTCGTGTCATTATCATAGAGATGAACACATTACATTGAACCATCTACTTGGTTTTTATTGGTCTATCAAGTATAACTCATGCCCTGAAGAAGTCCTAATGTTTAGGGACAAAACACGTTGGCTGTGTCCATGTCCGTGTTACAATATTCAAGCAAGAAAAACATATTATTTTAATTCACCTGTCTGTGTGACATTTTGATCTAACAAGTGAAAATGTGTGTAATTCTGAATATTGATTTGTTGGGCAATATTAGACCCTTTTCTTATGTTTTAACTAACTAGACTGCCAGAACAAGAGTGCTTTTCTCTCTTGTAGTTGCAATAATAAAATATGCAATCACACTTTCACAGACCCCAAAAAGATAACTCCAAAGAAAATGCTTTGAATTTCCCAGCAACTTCAGTTTCATAAATACACACTCCTTAGTCCTAAAGAATGAGATGCTTAAATCGTTAATTGTTTAGTTAATCAAAGTTTTCTTCATCATATGCACAAAGGTCAGTTAGCTTCAGTTTTCATAGGTCACTTGTCTGTTGTGAAATCTGACTCTCATATAATTCATCCTTGACAACTACAAACTAATTTCAGAGGCCTTCCTCCTCCAAGTGTGCATAAAGGCCATGATGGAATATTTTCAGTGACTATGAAAAAATAATCCTATAATTGGGAAGTAAATATAGCTCTGACCAGTCGGAAATTTGCAGAAACCTATAACTAAATGAATACCTGCTTATATTGACCTGCTCAGTCACATCCAAAATAACTGGTGCAAGGGTGCCTGCGTTGTGGGGAGATTGTTTTTGTGCAGGAAGGGGCACCTTCCTGCACAAAAACAATCACTTGAGGTGATTTCCTCTTCCAATTCATGCTGTAGAAAACAGTACACATTGAAAGAGGAAAAAACAAGGAGAAATGCAAACATTTCTCCTCGTTGTGCCTCCCTACGCCACCCATTGGGATGGCGTAGCATCCTGACACATTTCCAGATGTACGATTGCTCGTCAATCTGGAAATGCATCAGTGGACATGGGTGTTGCCTGGGAACACCCATGTCACATTCATAACACGCAACGTGTTGCGTGAAAAGGGGATAGATTGATGAGCACATGTAAAGCCACGTAGGGTGGCTTTACGCGTGCTTGTAAATTTCACGCAGCAGGTTTCACCGTTGGTGCTTCATGCAATGTGACGCACCGATGGCGCAAGGGGCTCATAAATAAGCCCAACGGTCTTTTTGAATATAAGTATAAGTCGGAAAAAATATGTGCCCAGACACCAATTGGTGGAAAAAGGTACAACCAATATCTTAGTCTGAAAGAAATAGCCCAACAGTCAGATCTACCCGCAAGCACCCAAAGTTACTTTAATCAGAATCATTCAACCAGTCTCACAGTTGAGTAGAAGAGAGCCCCAAAATTAAAATAATTTGTGCGTACTGCAAAGTGACTGCATATCATGCAAATAATTTACATGAGCACATGGGATTCACAATCCTTCATAGATTTCACATTTTACAAGTATCCTTGTTCCAATACCTTTGACAAATTGGAGTATATAATTGAAAATTAAGGGGCTTAAATACACATCTCATCATTTCAGTTCAGTGTGAAGATGCTTCCTTTTCATCCTATTATTTCTCAAGCTATTTGGACTATGGATATTGTATGTGACACTGACTTGAGTCACATATGTTTTCAACTTACAAATATTTGTTGTGATGAACAGTATATATTGAGTGTTGCTGCAGGAGTCTCATCTTCCTCGACATTAGGATGCAACTCGTAATAAAATTGACTCATCTACCTTATTGTACACTTTTCCGAATGTCTGTCTTAAACTCTAGATCTTTTTATATCATGTAACACACAACTTTAGATGCCTAACAGCACCTTATATGAATAGATATATCATGACATGGTACCTTTTAGGAGGGTTCTTCGCTTGCATCCTTAGTTAATCGTTAGACCTGTCAGCCTTAGGGTGGTCGTTCTCCAAACATTTTTCCTGTTTGCCTTCAATTATGCTGGATTGTTGCTTCTGTTGGCCTTAGGACTCTGTGCACTTTACCTCTGTTAACCAGTGTTAAAGTCCTTGTGCTCACTCCCCTAAATATGGTTTGAATGGCATATAGTTAGTTGGCATATTTAATTTACTTGCAAGTCTCTTGTAGAGTGGTATACCATATACCCAGGGCCTGTAAATGTAAGGCTACTAGGGGGCCGGCAGCATTTATTGTGCCACCCACTTAAGTAGCGCCTTAAAACATGCCCTAGGTCTGCCATTGCAGCCTGAATGCAGTGTTACTCTGCCATGTTGACTTGGCATTAAAATCCCCTTACCAAGACTTAAACTCCCTTTTAATTATATAAAAGTCACCCCTAAGGTAGGCCCTAGGTAGCCTATAGGTCAGGGTGATCTGCAGGTAAAAGGTAGGAAATGTACTGTCAAGATTTATGTGCCCTGGAAGTGAAAAGCTCCTAAATTATTTTTTCACAACTATTAGGCCTACACCCCTCATAGGATATCATTGGGGATTCCTCATTAAGTTTAATATGGTGTAATTCCTAATTGAGAGAGAGGAGGTGGATCTGTCATATTTGGTACCTATGGAATTGTGATGATAAGTCCTCTTTAATTGCAAATTCGAACTTATTTACATTTTGAAAATGCCACTTTTAGAAAGTTGGCCTTTTACTACTTTTAGCTTTGCGTGCCTGCAGCCTAACTCTGATTGCATGTCCGCCTTGAGTGACAGCTGGGCTTTGTGCATTGCCTCTAGACAACCAAAGACAATGGGAGCTTAGATCTGACTTGATGGGCCATCAGAGCAAGATGGGTGGGAGGAGCTGGGCACTGCCTCAATTACACCTGAATAGGCTGTGTCCTGTCCCCATACAAAAGACTGCATGACCCCTTGTAGTGAGTCTGGAACCAGGACAGGAATAGAGGACCTCTACGCACTTCAAAGACCTGTCTTTGAAGTCACTCCTATTTCAAAGGCGACACTGCGTATAAAAACTGGACCTCAGACCCCACCACTTCAGTGCACTTCTGGACCTGTGGAAACTCTGCCAGGAAGAAATACTGCTGTGCGACTGAAGGACTGCTACTCTGCCGAATTGCTGCTCTGGAAGAACTTCTGCCCTACTGCGTTGACATGCTGTCTGCTGCCCTCCTTGCCTGGGTGAGAAACATTGGATCTGCTTCACTTGAACCCATATTCCAGAGTGACTCTAAGGGCTAGTTGGTTGGCCTCCTGATCTGAAGTCTCAGGGACATAAAAGACTTTCAACTTACCTGCTCCTGCACCTGTACTCTGCCATCTGTTAGTCTGTATTGCCAAATGGCGCCACCCCAGACCTGGACCCTTGAAAGTGAGGCCTCAGGTGCTTCCTTGAGCAAAGCCCATGCATCCATTCCTCTCTTGGACCAGCGCATTGTTGAATGGATCAGAACTGGTGTAATGCTACTGTTGCTGGATTCGAACTGGCGCATTGCTCTTGTTGTGTGGCCAGAACCAGTACATCACCTCTGCTATGTGGATCGGTCCCACCGTGTCACCTTTTGAACCACCACTGTGCGACACCCTACCCGGCATAAGTTCTTCGCATCTCCTTCAATGGCAGCCTCAACGAACGACACCACAGAGAGCGCCGCATTGCAGCCCTGTGCTTATCGGAGCCATTGCATTGCCACTTTTATCTGGATCAGGACCAGTGCATCACCTCCATTGTGTGGATCAACACTTACACATCACTTCGACTGCACCACAAATCCCTCTACATCAACGCATCTAGGATGAAAGTACTTTTGTTCAGTGGGCCAACCCTGGTCCCTATAGCCGAAACAAGCTCCATCATGGTCAGCCTGAAATCTTGACTTTGTCCTGATCCGGTATGACGAGATATCTGAAGTAAACGCTTATTGCTTCAAAGCACTATATCACAGTTTATTCTCTAAAAATCAATATCTCAAGTTCTATGTATTGGATTTTTGTCATTTTTGTCTTGTTTTATTTATTAAAATATTCTCTATTTTTCTAAACTGTTGTGGGATCTTTTTGCGTGGTGTTTTTACTGTTTCTACTGTTTGAAGTGTTGTACGGACACATTGCTTTCAAGTTAATCCTGAGTTTCATCTGCCAAGCTACTATAAGGTGAGCACAGGTTAATTTCATGATTGCTGGTGCCTTACCCTGACAAGGATTGTGGTTACTACCTGAGCATACCCCAGGCAACCAGGAACGCAATTTCAAACATTGGTGATCAACGGTGAGGATAGTGCTTGTGTTTGTGCAGTATATGAACAAGAGAGGGACTTGGGGCATTTATTAGAGGTCCAGTACACATGCCCCCTGTTTGACAGTAATGTAATGTAATGTAATTTTATTTTTGTAAAGCGCGACTTACACTCCACGGAGCATCTTGGCGCTGACCACTCATGTCTAGGAGGTGTTTGGCCAGGGAGCTAGTGAGGCACCGGTAAGACAGTATTATCAAAAAGAAGTATGCTGTTCCTGAACTAGGGAGAGGAGGTGTAGAAAGGTTGTATCTTTTCCAATGGTGGAAACAGGGGGTATTTCTATTTGGAAAATGGGGCCCTAACACACCCAAAGGTGTCATGCTTCATCATAGGGCATGCTCCTCGTCAGGCCAGCACTGCAATGCCTGATGGGCACCCTGTAAGGGGCTCTTTGTCGGAGATATTTTGTCCCAAGCCGTAAGGTGCAGTGTGGGTGAGGGGTCAGATGGTGCAGATGTGTCAATGTGGTGCAAGAGTGGAAGGATTAAAATGGTGGCCAGTGGTACTCCGGAATACCAATTTTAATCAGGTGAGCCCACTGGTTCCTTTTAATAACTGATCATGAAGGCTACTTAGGGAGTAATGTCCAGTAGTGGCTATTGGGTCGACATGTTTCTTGCCTGTAAGTGTCAGATTGATCATGCGACAATTCTTCAGGACCGGGAGTTAAAAATCTATCTGCACTCAGGTCAGACCACTTAGTACATTCACGTTGTTGGTCCGACAATTAAATCGTAACTTGACAGTGAGGTACCTGAATAGGAAATAGACAAACCCGTTATGGGCGTGTTAATTGCTCCCTCGATTCAACGGTGACAGGATGGCACTGAAATACTGCGTCAGTTCTCAGCAATCGCTGATGCGTACAGCACCTACCTGTCCTACACCGTCTCAGGAGTGTGTTGGTGCAGTACCATACAGTAATTTAGTGTACACTGCTATCCCATAGCTAAGACCAATTTGAGTACATTCTGCCTGATGGCCTTTTTGATTTTTCCATTTATTTCCTCTCTCTACCTGCTGATTGTGTCTGTGACCTCACCTGCCAAGATGAAGTTTGAGCTGGCCGACCTGGAGACCTGCACTGCGGGACACCTCAAGGAGGTTTTGCCAGGAGAGGGGGATGTCTGCCAAGAGGAGCACTAAAATGTTAGAGCTCCAAAAAGCCTTGAGAGTATGGGTGGAGATCCACCAGAACCCCGCAGATGATGAGGAGGAAGAGTTGGATAATGAGAAGAAAGTGGAACAAGATTCACACGCGGGTCTTAGACTGCAACCTATTGAGGAGGTGTGGAACATTCTCCCAGGATTGGAGATTCCACCCCAGGCAAGGAGCAGTATGTATTCTAGAGGCCTGTTTCCATTGGAGCTGGATGACAGGAAGGATGAGAGAAAGCTCAAGCTGGAGCTGCCCAAATTGAATTTGGAGAAAGAACAACCTTTGAAGGAAAACAGGCTAGCTATGAAGGAAAAGTGAATCTCTCATGAATTCAATCTCAGAGAGCTAAACATCTAAGCAATGCCGGTGGAGTCCAGCAGTAGTAGTGGCAGCATACCACCAGTGCCCAATGGAGAATGGAAGGTTCGCATACCGAAAGGATCTGGTGCCCTGTTATGTGGTGAGAGCTGACATTGACAAGTGGGGTCTCAGCATACGAAGGGGCTCTAAGGGTGCACAAGGTTCCTGAGAAGTTCGGGGGGGTACCTTGTGAAGGTACATGCTTCCCTGGGGAGGGACACACTCCAGACACAAGAGGTAGAAGACTAGACACAGTATGCTCCCATGAAGGCCATACTTGTTAATACATTTGGGCTGCCCCCCTACAGTAAGTCAAAGCCAAACCAAAGTCTGTTTATTTAGTATCTTGCAAACACACGGATGGTGAAGAGTGTTTTTAATAGGTGCCATCACTTATTATCGTAGGGCTACTGAAACGCTATGGAAAAGGTTTAAACATTGTTGCACTGACCGCGTGCTTGGATAACTTGCGGCAAACAGAAACTTTGGTGCAATTGGGCTCCCGCCCTTATCCCTGAGCGCCAGAAAGACGAAACAGCTTACATTCTTCTACTGAAAATAATGAAAGTAAGTTAAACCTAAACCAGAGTCAGTCTATTCAGTATCTTGCATACACAAGGATGATGAAGAGTGTTTTTAATAGGTGCCACCATTTACTGTTGTAGGGCTTTTAAAACGCCACAGAAAAGACACATAATTAAAGCACTATTTCCAAGCACTCAAGATCTATTGCACTGGGCAGTCTAAATTCGAAAAGAAACCGCACAATGTAAGTTGAGCGATTGCCCTTACTGAAATTCATTAAACATGCATTACATGATGATTCTAAAACCTGGCATTCACTTTTTCAGATTAATCTAACTAGACTCACACGTTAGGAAACATATATCCCATATCACAAACTTGATTTTGCCCTGAAATAACGCAGGTAAATGTTTTTAAAACTTGATTAAGCATAGTGTGGTCTTTAAGACAACATAGAGGTATTAACTCAATATTTCTGAGCTTTCTTGTTCCAGATATTTTCCAGTCATACGCCCTGAAGAGAATAAAACCCCATCAACTAACGAAGGGGATAAAAACGCGTCTGCATTTTTTACTCCTGGGATAGAATTTAAATAATATTTCTCTATGCAGAGCCAATTGTGTAAAACTTGGTCGCCCTCATAGATACATACAAACATCTCTACCCAGCAGGCTACAGCCTTAACACATACACAAAGTAATAGTGTTGAAAAAACCAACAAAACGCTGTTATGTTCATAAATGACTGGCTGATGTATAATATGTTTATTTGTTTTTTGCCAACAATGTTTGTTTTATGTCTATGTTGAGCATTGTTTCAATTTTTGTAATGTCACGGGTAGTCTGTCTTTTTCATGGACATGTTCTAATAATGTTTAATTAGGCTTAAAAAATCATAAACAGAGTAAATGCAATACTTCAGATTCATTGAATGATTTAATGGTCTAAGCCTGTTCAATAAATAAACAGCCAATAAAATTACCGGCCAGGTCCTCTTTTTGACACAACCCCTACAGATACAGGCAAAGGTTCAGAGACAGCCACAAAACTTCCCAACCAGACCTGAGTGGACCTTCTAGATTATTCCTGTAAGGCACTGAAGTGCTGGGTGATGGGCAGCAAAGCAGATGATTACACTGGGCTGTACAACCCAATTTTGAGGAAGCACATGCTGAAATATTTGTTTTACAGAACTGCACCAACACCTGGTTGATAGCAAGCTGACTGGCCCCAGGAAGCTTGTTGAGGAGGCAGACCTCTGGGTCAGCACCAAAGTGCCCAAGACAGATCTGGGGGGGACTCCCAAAAGGGTGGTCAGGAGTTCTCTCAAGGCTCCCAAAATCGTTCTCAAGGGAAAGGGTCCTGATCCCAATCTGGCCACCAGAAGAAAGGCTTCTGTGATAAAAAATACACCAAGTCTCCCAAGTGATCCAAGTTTTATGAGTATGGGCATTACAAGGATGATCCCACTGGCAGAAAGACCCTATGGTTGGTTAGTGTAGTGCTTGAGGAGGAGATGTCCCCAGTTAATGGGGGGGAGTCAGTGAGGTTAACCTAGTGTCCCTAGATGATATGGAGAGGGTGCCCATAGCCCACATGCCTTCTAATACTGCAAAGTATAGGCACTGGGTCACCATCAATGGGCAAGGATTTGGGGGCGGGGGACATATTATCCAGCATGACTAGGGTAAGTAGTCAGCTGTGGTCCCAGTGCAAATCATACCAGGTTGTAGTAGCAGACAACCGAAAGAGCCACTACCCTTTACCTCTTGTTTCCTTTGAGTGGGGAGGGTCTAAGGTCTTCCTAAAGTTGCTGTGAGATGTGCCATGCCTATTGATTGTTTTCTAGGGAATGATCATGAGCACACTACCTGGAAGGAATGGCAGACCATGTGACGGGTGTCTTTTATGGACTGATGCGTAGTCTCCGCAAGATCTTCCAGTGGATCCCAGTTGTATCCAGAATGCCGCTGGTCCAGGGACTAATCATCAGTTGGCTTGATTATGGAAACGCCCTGATGGCCTCTATCAATGCAGAGCTGCTCACCAAACTCCAGGTTCTACAAAATACAGCCACCAGGCTTTTACTAAACCCACCCTCATGGACGCCGTTGGCACCAAGCTTGAGAGCCCTCCATTGGTTGCCCATCTGGAAACGCATCCATTTTAAGATCAATTGCTTGGTCCACAAGACTATCCATGGGAACGGACTGTGTGTCAGAGCTCACCTTCAGCTTCTCGCTGGTTACTGTTGTCTTGCACAGGAACAGAAGTCGCTAGCTTCCCGACTCCCACTACTAATCACTCAGCCCCAGGAAATGTCTTTGGCTCTAACTGATCAGCAAGGGGGAAGGGGGAAATTGGATAAAATAATAAACGATAGAAGAGACTGGTTCTGGACCTTCTGGTTTTCCTAACTGGAATTCTTCTTCAGCTATCACTCTGCCTTCTGAAGACTCCTAAGGGTAACTAAGCACACAACAAATTATTATTCCTTTCCTACTCTATTCTGTCTCTTTTCTTCTCTTCTCTTATGATTTTTCTACCTACCCAGAATCCTGAACTCTGTGCCTCTCTTCCTGTTCAACTCTGTCTTTTCTTCTTTCTTGTTATTGGCGTCACTAATTATCTGTAAAACATATATCTTTTATTATACCTATTTATTCTCTGTTTTTAAACATCTTCTAACTCTTTCTCTTTTTAACCTACCATGAATGTTTCTGTCTGTGGCCTTCTCTTTCTTCTCGTGATTTCTCTTCTTTCTTTTCTTGCCTCTTGCTATTCTAGAAACTGTTGTCTTCCAAATTAAGCCTTTTGTGCTTTTAACTTTTCCTGTTTGCTTCCTCTCCTTAGGATACTGCGGAGCTGCTATAACTCTGGTAAGTCTTTCACCTTACTTTCCTAGATAACTGATGGTTTTGTCAATTAATTTTTCTTAGGAACCTTTTCTCAGTAAATCCCATAATATTCTTCACTCTCTGTTACAGGACTCTGTATGCTGATCTCGGCTGACCATGGTAAGTATTATTCTTATTGCGTCATCAACACTCTTACTTTTTATGAGAACGAATAATCTATCAGTAATTCACTTAGCTTTCTTTCGGTTTTCTTTTCAGGTGCGGCTGAAGTCTTCACCCGTCTTTTCCCTGTAGCGACGAGGTGACTCCGTACTCGACTCCCGCTGAATAGCCCACTACGGACTCTAATGGCTTTTCTGACCTCTTCGGTGGTTTTCGGTTTCTTGACTCGGAACTACTCTCAAGCGTTACTCTGGAAAGCTTCTTACTCAAATATTTACTTCAGAACTGGGAACACACTCGAACACGTCTTCTCTGAGGAAATGTCTTGGTGAAGTGCGCATTACTTCAGGCGTGTGCGCGTCACATAGTCTCTCTGAATTTGTAAACAACTAGACCGCAGACCCCAGCACCTGAGCGGCCATCTTAGAATTGCGGGCATGCCACAAACTCGACCACTGAAACCCATTTGAACCTGAAACGCCTATTGAACCAAGTTCCTTGCGCTTCGCTTTGGGACTTACATTAGGGGTCCTGACACTGTGTTACATTGCCAAAAAACTCATCTGGTATCAACCTATCAGAATACTAATGTCCTCAACCAAATATCTTCTCACTCCTTTTAAGATTTGCACCACCAGGAACAGCGGCAAATCTTTTCATATCTTGCTCCATCTCTGTGGAACCCACTTCCACTTCAGTTACGTATTGAAACTAATCACAGATGATTGTTAGATGAACTGAGTACTTAAAAAAGAAATTTGCCCCGGGAATGCAAAAGAACCCCAAATCCATGGCAAAATAAAAAAAAATAAGTGTGGTCTCTCTCGCTTTTTTACATTAGCCCCCAGGTGTGTCAGGTCACAAGGGCATTTAGGATTTGGTTTTTAAAAAAAGGAAAGGGTGCACAGAGCCCCCCTCCTTGAGCTTAATTATGCCTCGGGGAATACCACCTCCCTGGGGGTTCATTTTAAAAACACAGAGGGGCCGCTCAGACATTCTGAGCCCTGGATGCCAGCACCTCCCCAGGGCTAAATACAAAGTAATGAGGGGCCTCGCAGACCCCTCTGGTCCCCAGGGGCCCCCACCTTCCCAGGACTAAGTTAAATATGGAGCAGGGGACCACTCGGTCCCCTCCATGCCTGGGGACCTCCCTCTCACCGGTGCTTTTTTTGTTTGTTTTAAAAGCAGGGGGGCTACGTGACCCTTTTCCTGGGTCCTTCTTGGCCGCGGGGCAAACAGAAGGAGGGGGTCATGCTGCCCCCCTCCTGGATCCATACATGCCCCTGGGGACCACCACCCCAAGGAACGGTTCTTGCTATGTTCCAGGGTGACCAGCCCCAGTACATAACTGTTTGTTTTTGCTTAGAGGGAGCTTTGACAGCTCCCATCAAGCAAAAGCAAACATTCCAGTTCCAATGAGAGGGAACTGTCAAAGTGCTCCTATCCGCTGAAAGCGGAGATTTCATCTCTTTTCCTGCCCAGAGACATGCAACCTAGAGATTATATTTTGTTTTCGATCAGATTTTTCCCGATATTTGTGGAGGGGAGAAAATTCTGTCTCTTTTCAGATTAGAATCAAGATACATTCTCAGATTCAATACTACGTATCCACCTGCCTGAATATGGATGAGGAGTTATCTGTTCACTTAAGTTGAATTCATTTATCAATTCTCCATTTGCTTCTGCTTAGCTGGAAAATATTTATTACCATATGTTTAATGGTTTTATTATTATTTTTACGCGTGACACTGGTTGGTGACTCCAGAAAGGCAACTGATCATTAGTGCTAAGGATGACAATTTTAAAGTGCATGAGTTTGGTTGGTGCATGCCGGTGTATAGCCTCCAATGCCATGGAACTATTATTATGTATAGAGTTACATTTACTTATCATGCATGAAGATTTGTAAAAAAATGTTTTACCAATATAGGGCTACATGTACAATTCAGCTGATGGTCTTCGTATTTGATTTCTTAGTCCACATTTGTGATGCAAATCTGGTTACTAGGTTTAGGTGGAGCTCACTGGGGCAACCACAGCCTGGGTTTGGCCCTGGTTCTTGTTGACAATTTACACACTAGGATGCAATGTTTTTTGCTCTAAATTGTTTGCTTATAGACTAGTTTAGAGAGGCTATGAATTATAGCATTTGTGCATGTATCTGCTTCTTGATTCCTTATTCTGTCATTTAGTATGCCCAGTTTGGTGGCGATCTTTGTTTACTGTATGATTATAACATTATTCATGTTCAGTTCACATACTTATGTTAAATTACCTTTGGCATCAGAAACAGTAGTATTAGCACATGTTGCCGTTTATGATGCAAAAGTGTTCCTATTGTCCACTTGGGTGGTGACCAGCCTTTGATTTATCAATATATTCATTATGCAATTGACATCCAAATTACATGAATGCCCACTTAGGTGGTGACACAGCTGGGAAGTATTGTTTTTACTCCCATTACTGTAACTTTGTGCTGAGACCCCACTGTGCTTTAACAGTCGGGTTATACCGCATTGCATAGTTAATTTGCCTGTATGCAACTGGTACATGGTACGACATGCCCCCGGGGGTCTGTAAAATAACTGCTACTAGTAGACTGCAGCACTCATTGTGCCACCCACTAAAGTAGGACTGTAAACATATATACAGATCTGGCATTGCAACCTGGGTGGGCAATTTTAAACTGAATTTCGACTTGGCAACATAAACATTTTGACAGGGCTAAAGCTTTCTTTTTTAATATGAATAATCACCCCTAAGGTACGCCCTAAATATCCATAGGACAGGGTGCATTGTATTAAACAAATAGGGAACAGTTCTGAGACTCCTCCCCTGACGTGTCATGCTGTGCCCACCCACACCACACTAGCGTGCCGGCAGACTAGTGCAGGAAGACAAGCGCCAGGGATGCTGGGATAACACTAACGTCGCTGGATCTGGATGACCGCAGTGTCAGCGGTGTTGAAGGACTCATTTTGTTCTATTCTTACCCCCCCCCGAAAACAAAAACCCTGCTCAGTGCCCGCTGTCTCCACAGATTTCGCTCCCGACTGTTCCCGATTGTTCCGATCCTGATCCTGTCCAGTAACGTCACCACCACTGAGCCTAACCTTCAGGGGGGAGCCCCGTGTCTCGGGTGTGCGGTAGGCAGTAGGGTGGCTGGGCGGCTTAGGGCGCGAGGCAACCTCTTGAAGCTCTGATTGCTGTGTGCATTGACAGAGCTGTCAAAAACCCCTCAAAGCAGCTTGCATTAAAGGGGGAGCATCGCAATACCAGGGTCACACTTTTGGAGAAGAACTGAGCTGATGAACTGAACTGAACTCTTTAATAACCCTCATACTGTCCCTACGGTCTACACTGCATTGGCCAGCTGTGGATGGTGGCCTGTCTGTCTGGGACAGCCAGGGGGGGAGGTAAGTGAGCGTTGCTGCTGCAGTGTTGTCCCATTTTGATCAAACCAGCTGACTGCTACCACTGCAAACACTATGCATGCAGAGATTCTGATACAACTTTGATAAAAGGATAAAAGTAAAAAATGAACTTAAACGGTCCCTGGCCGACCCTCACCTGGCTCACCTGCTGCTGTCACTGTGGCCATGACATTGCAGTTGCTGACCGGTGATCGGGTAATGGGATTTGAGGTTGGGGCGGCCCGAAGATCTAAAGGCCTGAAGACCCCTTATGGACTCCCCGCCTATTATAACACCATATTATGCTATTCTGCACCTTGAAAAAAGACTGCCCCAGCGTCCTGTCTGCAGCACCACAATAATTCCCCTGGAGATCCTCCTGGTGATATTATATCTACTGACTCAGTTAGTTACCATGTACCGTACTATAGCCCTGCTGCCCTGTTGACCAGCAATACTTGCTTGGTTGGTTACTTGCTTGCTTCTACTCCTCAGTTCTCCAGGATACCAACACAGGGATTTTGACAGGGGTTTTGACAAGGCACAAAAAATTCTATCAAATGCGTCCAGCAGCACTGCTCTAAGTCAGGGGGAAAATACAAAGCAGAGGTATAAGTGTCAATTACTTGGGGATATTCTGCTGCGAAGGAAGAGGGAAGAAAAGAACTCCCCTGACAGTATGGGTAAGCGAAAAACCCATGGCTAGCTCCACGCCGCTAAAACCCACAAGCATCAACATCATTCAAGAACGAGTGATAGGGGTTGTGTCAGATCCCCTTAACGGAATGTTGGATGTCTCCAGATCGCAGCTGAAATCTGGGTGGACTGTTGAACACTACTGAGAGTGACACTTTTGCCACCCTTAATGATAGCGTAGCAGAGGTAGAATTTGTTAATACGGTGGGGAAACCAGCTCTTGTTCATAACCCAGCTGTCATTCATAGCCCTCCGATGGTTGAAGCCAACACAACCAATGGCAATATGCTTTGCACTCTATCGAAACAAACTGGCACAAGTTCTCCAGTTGAACCTGCTACTAAACACAAGTGGATAAGCACCAGGCCCTCTCGGGCTAAGCTGGGACCTGGCCAGGCAGCTACTGACAGTGGATGAAATCAAATAACTACAGGTGGTGTTAACATCGAGGAGATCTACAGTAGATTCACAATGATTTTAAAGCTCAACTAAAACCCATCAAGAGAGCGCCTTGCCGCAATAAAATACCATATACAAATGCCAGCAGAGCCTAATTTTGATGCTAAGTCAAATGAGAATACCAGCCTAGATGGTAGAAACCTACATAAAAAGTGTCTAGCAGATACAAAAGGAAAATCAGCCCAAGGTCACGGCTCATCGCAATGTGTTGGTATAGTCACTTCTGCTATACGGGGCACACGGGGAGCCCAATCCAAAGGCCCTGGAGATAAATCAACCAGGAATCCTAAACTGGGCGCCACCGCTAATTGGAATATATGACGTTACAACGCATGCAATTACAACGCAAGCTTTTACAACACAGTCTTTACATCGCAACTACCATTACATTGCATGATTTTACAACGCATGCCATTAGAACGCATTTTTAAAAACTACCATTACAATGCATTCCATTACAACGCATACCATTACAACGCATAATACTTTTAGGGCAACAGTAAGGAAAATGTTGGATAATGTAGCGGTAACAATTACTATTCCCATGTATCCCAAAGTCCATACCCACGCTAATACTAAAAAAAACTCCATTACTTACCTTATAATGCTTTGTAATGGCATGTGTTGTAAAGGTATGCGTTGTAATGGCATGCGTTGTAGTGACATGCATTGTAATAACATGCATTGTAATGGCATGTGATGTAAAGGCAGTTGCGTTGTAACAGTTGCGTTGTAAATGTAGGTTGTTGTAATGACTGCATTGTAATGGATCTTTCCCGCTAATAGCTCTGTAACACCAACAACTGGACATGATGAACAAACTGGCTCAAATGGAGGGGCCGGGGGGAAATAGGCCAGACACCACCACATTAAACCTGCCACCAACGACATGTCTCATCTAGGCCTGCCTCCCTTTTTCTTCCCAGTCAACATGGCTCTAAACCCAGCAGGAGGGGGAAGCTGTCCCAGAATTGATTTGAAGTGACCACAAGGGATTGTTTGCCCAATATCATCGCCAAACCTCTGGGTGAGCACAAGAAGCTCCGACCAGGGGAAGAAGGGGGTTCTGCCATGTTGGAGATAGGTGGACAAGAGCACTGTGGGATAGTTTAGAGTACAACACACAGGAAGTGCTCCACAAGTGGTAAGGGTCACCCATGGGAACATTTACCCCATTGGTTAAACTATGTATATGCATTCCCCCATTCACTGGCTAGCACTGGTCATTAGAGTGGCATCCCCAATAACTCTCTCAGAACACTCCTGCATCTGTGAAGATCTGAAGGACTGTCCAGCACCCTGAATCTCAAAGAAGGATTAGACCTGCTTGTTGTTAGACCTGGCACCATTGACGTGGGTCTCCCCTGCATTTTTTGCCGTTGCCTCCTGTGTTTTTGCTGTGTGTTGGACTTCGTTTTGCTGGTCTAAATGCTTTGGGCACTTTGCCACTGCTGTTCAGTGCCAAAGTGCAAGTGCTCCCTTTGTAAATTGTTGTTATGGATTGGTGTTTCTATAATTGGCTGTTTGATTTACTAGTCAGTCCCTAGTACAGTGCACTGTGTGTGGCCAGGTCCCGTATATCAAATGCTGCTAGGGGGCTTGCAGCACTGATTGTGCCAACCACATAAGCAGCCAGTAAATGTAACGCAGGCTTGCTATTGCAGTGCCTGTGTGCAGTCTAGTACTGCCATGTCGAAATGGCAAATGCACCCACATACCAGGCCCTAACCTTCCCTTTTCTTACGCTAGTCACGGATAAGGTAGGCCCAAGGTACTCCTGTGGGAAGGGTGCAGTGTATGTGAAAGGTAGGACATGCCCTGATGTGTGTGGCATGTCCTGATAGTGAAATACTGCCAATTTCCCTTTTCACTATTGCAAGGCTATCTGTTCTCATAGGATAGAATGGGGAGTTTGCTTATAACATCTTATAAGCATGACTACCCCTGGGAACAAGACAGGAAAATAAAGTTTGATATTCCTGAACTCAGAATGTTAAAATGTATCTTTTAGTGAGGGTCATTTTTACATTCTGTGTTTGAAAATACACTTATAGAAAGTAGGCATTTTCTTGCTTAGCCATCAAGTGTGCCTCTGCTAGGTTTGTGTATTGCATGTCTGGCTTTGGAGTGACAGGGGCTGTGTAGGTGCAGTGGCTCCAGAGAGTCATTGCACTGATTCCGATGCAAGCCCTGCTGGCCGTGCGGCTGCAAGAACTCACGCATCGTCCCGGATTGTCGCATCACATCGAGGCGCCATGTTTGTTGCACCGTTCGGGGACTCAGCAAGAAACCAACGCATCACCTCCCCAAACAGTAATAAACCGACTCATCACCTCCTCTCGTTAAGGAACTGATGCATCACCTCCCCTGCGCAGCAGTAAGGAACTAACACATCACCTCCACGGAGCAAGGAACCAACGCATCACCTTCCCTGAGTGTAAGGAACCGACACATCACCTTCCCTTCCCGACCCTTTTTGTTTGTTCGCGTGACGCATCCAAGGTACTTTGTGTGAAAAGTGTTGCCATGCTGTCATGCAAGGTATTTCTGATTTGGGAAATGGGAAGGAAAATGGGATAATGTCCTGAAGGGGTGGTTTGTTGCTGATGAGCAACAATTCTGTGCTGTAAGCATTTGTAACTGAAAAGCAAAAGAGAGTGCTGAGCTATCAGAAAAAAAGATGGCCCGCTTAGCATTCAAGCGTGAAGAAAGAGCACCCACTAAAATTCTAAATCACTTTTATCGCAGAGATGCCCACCAATGAGGCAGACGGTCCTTTACCATAGCAGCAAAGGTCGTGGTCCAAGGTGAACTGGCAGGTAGGCAGCTGTCCACTGTAGTGTCTTCCTCAGCCCAGGAGCATGGAAATGAACATGCCACACAAGGAGCTCTGTAACGGACGTCTTTATTCTTCCACATACTATTACACTCTGCCTGCATTGCATACTAATTTTCATAACTACACCTTAACACCTCCCAACAGACTGTGTAATTTCTGTTGAGAGTCCGCCTAGAACCGCAAGAGTCCTAGCACACATAATATCAAAAACACTACATCTCCCCCTTTGTTAAATAAAAATTTCAGACAACATTAGCATCATATTTCCTCAGTGAGTCACAGAGACACTTGCACTAGTTTGCCAGATTGGGTGATATGAGGTAGTTGATAGGCACTTTGATTAGGCACTAATGACATAAGCTTAGCTGTTTGATTTGGACATTCAGGCGGGGTGGCTCCACTCATGATCTTGGGAGCTGATGAACATTGAGGTAGGCGTTTAAAGTGTGACGAGTCCCATGTGATGGACTTTCCTGGATGATGCACTGTCAACATTTGTCCTTCACACGTGACAACCCTCAAAGGGTGGACAGCAAACAGAGTGTCCATTTTCCGCTTCCATTTTTGCATGGCCAGTACCCATTTCCCTTTATTGAAGTCTGTTTCCTGGCCACATTAGTGAAGATCTGCATGTGTTTTGATTTTGCACTTTCAAGAAGTGTCTGTGACAGGAACCTTATTGGCATTTATTAATCGTCTGATGTCCATTGTGGTAGTTTGGTTCCAATGGCTCTCCCAAATAGCAAGATGGCAGGACTCTCACCAGTTGTAGAGTGAGGAGTTGATTAATAAACACAAAGGCTTGACACATGGATTGGTTTAGATCGATTCTCTTCATTGATGCTTGCTGATTTACCCTCTTGAGGGTGCCCATGAATGATTCGACAACACCGTTGGCTCCAGCCATACAGTTGTACTCGTTTGATGCTTGAGATTGAGTTGAACAAGAAACTCCTTTAACTCTTTGCTATTGAAACGTGGGCCATTATCAGATTTGAGAATAGGGGGATGCCTCACACTTCAAAGATGTCGCTCGATGACTTTGTCATGGGTTGTCGATGAAGAGTATTCCACCAAAGGAAAACGTGAATATTCATCAATGACTACCATGAGATGATGACCTAGAAGCCCAAAGATATCCACTGCAAATCTCTCCCAGGCATGCCCACGAAGATCAGACATTGTCAGTGGATGCTGCATCACCTTTGGTGGTATAAACAGTTACAAAGGTGGAATGCTTTCAGCTCTTTCTCAACTTGTTCCCCTATGCAAGGGAACCACACTCAATCTCCTAGGGCTCTTTTAGTAGCTACAAGGCTACTATGTCTTTCACAGGCTAGCTCAATGACTTGCTTTTCTCCAGCTCTTAGGTATGCAAGTTCTCGAGCCTCTCTGGTGACAGATAACTCATACTGTACATTTTTTTATTTTCGAAATTCAACTTCATCCGCAAAGTGTTGAATACGTTTCTTCCAAGATTGTGTTGTAATGAGATCTTTGAGGATGAGCATGTCTTTATCTGCATTGGTAGCAGTAATAATTTATTCAATGGATAGAGGTACTGGCGTACTGGTCCTCATAATGAAGTTGAGATACATTTCAGCTGCTTGGGATGTTGAACTGTGGTGAGGTAGCACCACCTGTGAAAAGTAATCTGCTAGGTTTTGGTCTTTCCGTGGCTTGTGTCCAATCACATGGTCGTATTCTTGCAGTCGCAACCTCCACCTCCTGAAGTGAGGGGGCATCTTAGCTTTTGGTTTTCCAAAAATGGTGAGTAAAGCTTGGTGGTCTGTGATGATAGGGAACATTTTTGCATATAAAAATACATGAACATATTTGCATGTCCACACTAAAGCCAGACTCTCTTTTTCTGGCTGAGAGTAGGCACATTCTGTTCCTGACAGGCTTCTAATGGCATAGGCTTCAATGTGTCTCTGGGCATTCAGATGGCCATTGTGTTAAGCAAGGATTGCCCCCGGCACATCTACTGTGATCTCAGTATGTAACTTGGGGTCAAAATAGGCTATTTCAGTTGCGTTCTCAATCACATGTTTTATTTCTTTGAAATTTTGGTTGCATTTAGGAGACCACTGAAATGGGACATTTTTCTTTGTTAAGTCTCTCAATGGAGCACTCAATGTAGCAAAGTCAAAACTGTATCTTGAGCAATAACTGGTCATGCCTAAGAAGGATTGCAGCATGGTTACATCTTGTGGAGGGAAAGTAGATGACAATGCTTGTACTTTATCCAGGTCAAGGGTCATTCCCCCATCAGAGAATATGCGCCCAAAAAATGTGAGTTTGGTCTTGTGAAACTCACACTTTGCTGCATTTAGAGTGAGGCCTGCATCATCAAATAACACTTGCATAAGAGCCTCCTTTTGTGTTGCTCCAAATACCAGTATGTCATCACTGTAATTGAAAGCAAATTTAACAGGTTAAATTAGTCAGTGAATAACATCCTGAAATATCTCCGCAACTGGGGATTACTCCAAAATCTGTGTTTTGTATCTGAGCAAACCAACATGATTAAAAAAAGTAATAATGTACATACAGGTCTCTTCCAGCTTGAGTCAATGGTATCCTTTGTTCAGGTCAAGATGGGGAAAACTTTGGCTCTGTTCAGTTGCATGATCATGTCCGCTATGTGGGGACCAGGATGTCTTTCTCTCCCAAACGCTTTGTTGGCCTGGCGCAAATCAACACAATGCGCACTACACCTCCACTGTCCTTTTTGGCGCCAACACACACGGTGTATGACCGGTGGAGTGCTCAATGTTGTCATGCTCCAACAGTGCTTCTAGTTCTTTCTCAATGGCTTCCTGTAGGTGAAAAACAACTCTGCGGTGTCGTAGGGCAACAGGACGAGTGTCCTCATTGATATGAAGTTTCACTGTCATTTTCATGAGTCTTCCTATTTCATGTAACAACGGGAGATGACTGACAATTTCAGACTGATTTTGGATGTTGCATTTGAGTGATAACAGTCCCATGTCAGCAGCAGTGGCAAAGCCAAGGAGGCATACACTAGATGAGGTTCCCTGAAGGACATAAACAGCTGCTTGCAGTTATCTTGTTTTATGTCTCATGGTGGCTGTAAGTGACCCTTGACTCTGTAGCGGTTTAAAAGCAGCCCACGTAAATACATTAGAGTTTGATGCTGTAAGGCATGACATTGGAGAAAGGCTATTGACTTTTTATTCTGGCATCATGCGATTAATCAAAGCACCACTGTCTATAATGAAGGTTATGGGGAAACCATCACCTTTAATGTAATTTTAGGACAATGTCCAAATTAATTTTGTCACTTCCTTTGGTGATTCTTCTTTGACTTTTTTATCTTCTTTGCAAACAGGTAATCCTACATGTGCATCTCATTCCTTAGTTGATATTATCAAGGCACATCCATCTTCTTCTCTAGCACTTGATGATGACATTGAAGAGCCTTTATATGAAGTACTTGACGATGATCAACTGTGCTTGGTTTCTACTTGTAACTGATGTTGTTTTTTGGCCTTGTGGGATTGGCGAGAATGCTTCCGGAACCTTCCGACATCCATTTTCTCTTCTCAATGGGACACACTTGGTTTCTCTTTCACTTTGCAGACTTTTATGAAGTGTTTTTCTTTCCCACAGCCTTTGTATATCTGTCCTATGGCTTGACATTTGCCTTCATGGGGAAACGAAAACCCACATCGGAAGCATAACATTTTCTACTTCTGAGACATGGTCTTGTGTATATCTATTTTGTGCCTATGCTTGCTTTTTATGATCAACGCTGATTCATTACGTGCTGTTCTTGCATCCATATCTGCAGCTTGTCGAAATGTTTATTTTTCTGCCCTTGCAGCCATTAACATTTTCTCTAAACTGAGTGTCTCTCAAACATGCGTCTCCTGAAGGAATCTGAAAGACAGCCATCAATGACTTTGAGGCACATGGCTTCTTCATCATTAAAGTCATAGAACTTACAGTCTCTCAACAAACTCATTCATCGTTTGACCAGCTTATTGTCACAATTGATTGAAGATGTACCTTTCATAGTCAAAATTCATCCTTGGACTAAACTTGGCTTCCAACGCTTCTTTTATCTTGTGGTACAATATTGTATCAGTTTTTTTAGACTTTCTTTAGCACTTATTTCACACCATCACTGGCAAGGTTTTTCAAATAGTTAATGATTTTCTTATCATCTTCTTCTAGCGCATCTATGAGGTCATCGAACATTTTGATCCATGCAGACCACCTGGCACTAATGTTCTCTTTCTTCACTGTGTCAAACAGTGGTGGTGGCTTCAGGAATGTAGCAGTGCTCCCTTCTACTGCCATTGAGAGTATATGCTGTTCAGGTAGCGTTAATTGCACAGAATGCCACCTGCAACTGCTTCACACATTGGCCTCTTGCCTGAGACTGGGTCGTCATGTCCTATTTGAGGTTGTTTGGTGCTTTAATTGCCTGTGCCTGACAGTACGTTTCTGTTTTCTTACCTGGTCCTCACTGCCTTTAGTGTTTGCCTCGTATGGATGATGTCTCTGTGTTATGGCATGGCACAGTCTTTCTTCTTTCAACCTTAACAGTGAGTTCTGGAGGGCTTCCCAAATGTGCTCCTTTGCAGGGCCTTCAACTTCTTCGATGTCTATGTCTGTGCTGCAGCAGAGCTTTGACTCAGCATAAGCCAACTGCAGACTGCTTTGCATCTATTTAGGGTGCATGTGGCATGCACAAGAGGAAGTTTGCTGTACCTTTCCAAACTCTCAGCAGAGCAGCCTTGTTTCTTTGGGGTACGTATCCCCTATATTTTGTCAATTGTAGCATCTTCCTCAGCCCAGTATCATGCAAATGATCACGCCACACAAGGAGCTCTGTAACATACTTCTTTGTTCTTCAGCGTACAATCACGCTCTGCACACATTGTGTCATATTTTCATAACTACACCTGAACACCTCCCAACAGACTATGTAATTCCTGTTTAGAGTCCACCTAGAACCACGAGGGTGCCAGCACACATATTATCAAAGACACTACATCTGCCATATACTAAATGACCACTAGGAAATTTGTATTCCAGTTTTCTTTTTCATATTCATTCAGCAGTTTGTGAAGTTCCCTGTGGAAGTGCTTCTCATGCAGTGATCAAAGGTAATTTTCAGGCTTTTTTTGAAGGACCCAGGGTAGCTATTTACCTCACCGTATCTATGGGAAAAGTCTGGAATGGAAAAATTTACAGGAAAGTTCCTTCTCTAAGTTTACAAAAGGAAAGAGCTTTTGAGGAGAAATTGGCATTAAACTAAAATGGGAAGTCAGCTGGCAGTAAGCGAGTCAGGATAAAAAATCCACGAGGCACACAAATACTGCAGATCTTTTGCTTCTTAAAATCTCATCGACATTGTTTGGAATGCTTTTATGTCTAATTATTAAAGAATGTTACATTCTGACTGCCAATCCCTTGCTTAATATATTTAATCTGATGTACTGGTGAGGCGAACCTGTTCCCCAAACAATCACAAGCCCTCTCACCAATCGTTAGAGTTAATGAAACTTTTCAAGACCACAGGGGGCAAGCCTCTTGGAGAAAGAAGTGTAATTGTGTAGAAAGAAAGTTCAATAATCTCTATCAAAACTAAGAAATGTTAATTATCCTAAGCTTGGTACCAGCGGGAGATCTGATGATAACAAGATTTCTTTAGTACATAAATTAAATAACTGATTCAAATAGTACTCAAAGTGTACTAAAATATAATTGAATTACATTAGTTCAAGTAGGGTCTGGTCAACATTTAAGCACATTTCAAAAGCTGAATTTTAACACCCACAAACGAAGGTCATAATTTTCTTTCAAAAGTCTGTAGTTACAGTTTATAGTCACAATTTTGCAATGCTTTTCTGGTGATAACATACTGGTTGCTGCCTCCACACGATGCTTTTTAATGAATACCTCACTCCACTCACGATAACTCCAGGTTATTTATGCCTTAACCATTAACATGGCATTGCGTGGCTGGGAGGGCTATTGGTAGCATGAGCCCCCCTCAATTATATTAAATTCCATTTAAAATGTTTTAGATTAAAATCTCAGCTTCACAGAGGATAGCCGGGACAGGTAACATGAAATGACCATGGGAGATATCTTTTTTCTTCACATTGACAGGTATTGGATCGGCTATATATTTTAAATAGCTATTATTTGCTTTAAAATAGATACTAGATGTTTATTGTAGGCCTGGGTGGTAAACTCCGCTCCACTTGTGGAGTTTGCAATATTCGGGTGCTCTACGGCGGAGCGTGGAGTTACTGTATTCTGCCTTCTGGGCACAAAGCGGAGTTTTTGTTTCCATTCGCGTGCTCGAGATTAGTTTTGGCCACGATATTCTCAGCCTTCTAGCATGCTCATGCTAGACTTTGCACCAGCTCACGCGGCCCCTGCCATGACACCGCCAATGTTGTGCGGCTCTTCATCGCAAATGCACTACATGAGTAGCTTTTGTGCTCAAGAGGCAGCTAAAACTACAAAAAGAGGTTTTCGAGTGGGTTCCCTTCTTCATCAGACCATTTGAGTTGTTTTTTCTGTGAGAAGCCTTTTTTTATTCTTATTTTTTTACAACAGTAAGAAAGTGCCCCAGAGATGCCAACTTCCTGTTCCTGTCCAGCAGGCTCTTCTCAGTGCTTTGTCCATCTCCTGGCCACTTTTCATTTGGATTTGGATTTGGAGTGGGAGGGCATCACTCACTTTGTGTATATACCATTAGATTGAAGGACTTCAAACTTGAGATTTCACATTTAAGTTACAAACCTCTTGTATAATGGTGTTGTTTGTTTGGTAGAGGGCATGCACCAGTATTTATTTCTACTTTTATTACATTTTTCAAATTTATTGGGGTGGATGGCCTGCAGTTTCAGTAGAGGCCTAGTTATATTTTTGCATTTAATTTTTCTTCTTTTGTAAAGGAACAATGTTGAACAGTTCAGTACGCTTTCTCCATGTTTGTTAAATTTGCTATATTTATTTATTTTACTATGTGGCCTAGTCGAAGAGGCTATCCAGGCAGTAGGCTCAGACCAGTATTAGTCACAAGTGCATGAAACATATGTTTCTGTGGTATATTTTGTTTTAAAACACCATTTAGGGCTGGGATGGCATTGGGTTAAATAACAAATGTTTTTTTTTATTTTACAATTTTTTTGTGCACAAAAAGTGTATATGTGGGGTTATATTTGATGTCTTGGGAGAATGTATGTTGTTGTAAAATTTCTATAGCTCAGTTAATTTTGTTTTCTGGCAATGATGAATTAACGGTAGTGTTACCATGCCTTCTTTGTCTGGCCAGTGAGTGCACTTGCAAAAAGAACAATTGATGGATAGAATGCAGAACAATGTCATACGCTCACCCCAGTACAAATATCTGGGCCTAAATCCATCTTTTTGTTTTGCTTCCCATGCCATTCCAGTTTAAACCCAGCCATATGCAAATCAGTCTTGACCATGTGCCCAATGGGAACAGTCCAGCCCCAAATACCAGGCCAGGTCCTCCCTGGACTGAAATCAAGCACCCTAGGACTGGTTTCACCACTCATCAGGCAGGATAGATTGATTCCGGTGGCATGGAGAGCACGGGACCCACGTCTGGGCATACTCGTCCCACTCGCTGTGACAAATGCAAAAAGATCAATTGATGCACAGAATGCAGAACATTGTCATACATTCACCTCAGTGCAGTTTGTTCCCCATGCCATTCCAATTTGAACCCTGCCATTGTACTTGCCATAGGCCACCATGTCTGTGTTCTACATGCCATATGGCCAGGGGCCATTTGTGGAATCTGTATCCATAGGCCTTAATGTGTTCTCTTTATTTCCCATGCCTCCTTGCTTGCTGTTGTTGGTTGACCATGCAGTACTGGCTGGCAGCCATTTTGTACATCCAGCCAGTGTGCTTTGTCATATGCTTCCATGTGTTCTTTGTTCCCCATGCCTCTTTGCTCACTGTTGTTGTTTGACCATGTGGCACTGACTGAAAGACATTTTGTGCATCCAGCCAGTGTGCCTTTGCCATAGACTTGCATGTATTGTTTGTTCCCATGCCTCCTTGCTTGCTGCTGTTGTTTGACCATGTGACCCTGGGTGGCAGCCGTTTTGTGCATCCAGTGAGTGTGCCTTTCTCACAGGCGTGCATATGTTTTTCATTCCCCATGCCTCCTTGCTTGCTGATGTTGTTTGACCATGTGGCTGGCAGCCATTGTGTGCATCCAGCCAGTGTGCCTTTGCCATAAGCTTACATGTGTTCTTTGTTTCCCATACCTCCTTGCTTGCTGTTTTTGTTTGACAATGTGGCTGGCAGCCATTCTGTGCATCCATCCTGTGTGCCTTTGCCATAGGCTTGCATGTGTTCTTTGTTTCCCATGCCTCCTTGCTTGCTGCTGTTGTTTGACCATTTGGCTGGCAGCCATTGTGTGCATCCACACAATGTACCTTTGCCATAGGCTTACATGGATGGATGTGATATCAGTTTAATTATATGCTTGAGGATCATTGTAGTTTATGTATATTAAGAATATGATTTTGATGAACAGTGCTTAGATATTAAATGTATTTTTTGCATTTTTTTATTTGCCCCTCCTTGCCTCACAATACGTTTAGTCTCATCCTTCAAACCAAACATCAGTTAATTTTAGAAATGTAAGTATGTTTTGCACTTGGCCACAGTTGATCCATCAATCCATCCATCTATCCATGCCTCCATTCATCCACCCACCCATCCACCCACCCATCGACCCACCCATCCATCCATCCATCCATCCATCCATCCATCCATCCATCCATCCATCCATCCATCCATCCATCCATCCATCCATCCATCCATCCATTCATCATAGGTGCACAGCCACGCAACAGCATTTAGGTCTAATTCAATTTCCTTCAGGACACCCTTGCAGCGGTGCGCTGCAGAAACATCAACATCATTTTTTAAATGATTATTCCATTTCCCCCTGGACCACGGTGCTTGCTATAGGTGCACACTGACCTTCATTTTTTTTCAGGAACAGGCTTTGGCACTCCCATGCAGGGCCTTTTTAATAGGCACTGCCGTGGGAACATCAAAGGACCACTTGCCAGACCACAAGATTACTTGTAATCTGGCAGGTGGCCGGCGGTCGAGTTTGGAAGTCTTGGAGTAGGGCGCTGGTGTGACGGCCCTCTCCAAGACTGCCAAACTCATAATCAGGCCCTCTGTTGGTACTAAATCAAATTGCAACAAAGCCATGTTTCATTAAATGTTTTTCCTGCTTGTTTACTTTTAGATGCACAAGAGAAGAAGAGACATCACCTGCAGTACTGCCAAACAGAAGGTCTGTCCAGTGATGTCACACGTAAGTCTTCCAATCTCTTCTGAGTGATCAGCTTAGTGCCAGTGCCAACTGAGAGCTTTAAGATGGCTCCAAAGAAAGTTGAACCCAAGAAAGTGGTCAATGTGAAGAAGCAGCTTTTCACCAGTGGTGTGCAGACCACAACCTTTTTCAGGAGACGTGTGCCTGCCGGGCTGGCCTCCTGGGAGAAACCTGGGAGTAGCACTACCGCAGCAACAGCACCACCCCAACCGAAGTCCAAGACCATGTCTGTCAGTGAGGCAGACACTGAAATCATGGCAGTTGACAAGCAGTGACACTGAATTGGATCTGTCCCTTTCTCAAAGTAGTACCCAATTGTTTCAGGAAACAGAGCAAAGTGGACAGCAGCTGCACCCAGCATTAGCATATCTTCCTGAAGTTAGAGCAGAACAGGAGGTCAAGCTTTCTGCCGAGCAAGTACCTCCTCTTTTAGAATCATTTGCTCCCAGTTTTCCAGGAAGGAGAATTTGGAAACTTGATTTCGATGATTCACAATGCTTGGGGCCTGATTGGTGATACATTTTCCTGAAGTTAATTGGCCCTTTCACACTTGAAGACATTTACTTGCAGGGTCTACTCCTTTTTTTCTGATTCTTTAGAAACCAGACGAGTCACTTTAGTTAAGAAACCCAAACCTATACAAAATACTTCAATTCTGTGTCTCTACTTCAACAGCAGTGCATTACACCTCTATCTTGCTCTGGTTGGCTTGGGACTGGGACAGAGACGGGGACTTAGATACTTGGAGTCAGGAGGAGGATGGAAGGACTCAGGGTTGGACTAGCTCATCAACAGCTGGAAGAAGTAGGTTATAGGCCTCAAAGGGAAACCATGACTTTGAGGCCTAGTACTCAGCTATGTTGATTAGAGAGAGGTGCGTCGATTTGAGAAATGCTGCTGAGTGAGTGTTGCACTGGTGAAATGTGAAACTCTGAATCATATTGTTTTTTGCTCTTTCTCTGAGTCTTCTTGCTACACTCCTCAATGGCTTACCTTCCTTCTGTCCTTCTCTTGACTCTACAATACAGTTTCTGTTTTACAATCTGCAGGCCTTCTCGTCTCCTGCATGAACAAAAGGTGAAAGCTGAGCTCAACACTCCTGCTTGCCTACGGACCGACCCAGACAGGCACCCTAGAGTGAAGGCCATTTTCAAGGAGAATTTCAGATGCACAACCCAATTTGGCAATACAGTATACATGCTCTTTTAACAATCATATTTTTAGAACTGGGTGGGTTCAATTCACTCCTCCATAATTGATTTTTTAATACCTAGAAGACAGAATATTTAGATATCTGATAACTTGGGTATCTGGGGCAGAAGGATTCTTTGCAAATGCATTTAACTACATTGTGCCATACCCATTCCTTCATTTCCTTCCACAATGAGTGATGATGATCATTTGCTGCTCATCGCCCTCATGAATAGTGTTCTTGTGTTGTGTTTGTCTTTGTCACACCTTTCCCTTCCATTCATCAAACATTTAACACTCTTCCCCTGGGCTGTGTGATTTATTTGGAAGTGTGTCTTAATATGCGCAAAATAGATCATACACTTGGTGGGGCGGATATGGTTAAATGCAACATCAACTCACTGCAGGATCTTCCATTACCTGAGCAATAGCCCGGACCAGCCCCACTTACCCAACAATGAAGAGCGTCTTTTCAGGCCTTTGTTATGCATAAATAAAAGACTGATCCTTGTCCACTAAAGAGTACAGACTTTGAGTACATTTTCCCTGACTTGTGTGTTTCATAACTTTGGTTTTCAAATTCTGTGCTCACCATTGCTCAGAATAATTTGCTAGTTTTTGTTATAATATGAGGTATTCTTTTCTTTGATGTGTCATGGTGGTAGTAGTCAGTACTCAGTCTTTCTAAAGCTGTAATATAAATGTATATGTGTAATATAAATTCATATGAATAATCAACTAACTCTCTTTTTTTTCTTTCAATTTAGTTGCCTGTGATCCTTTTGATTAAAACTGCAATAGGAGATCACCTAGGTGGGAATGTGACCTTGCTGTGATGCCTTCACTGTTAGTGCACTACCACTACCATAAAGAAGGCACCTTTGGAAACCCTCCAATAAGGTGTTGGAAGATTGAAAGAGGGAGCAGCCACCAGACATCACTTTATCTACTTAGGTAAGAGAACTATGCGCTAAAGTGTACTACTTTACTCACTACGTAACTTACATGTACTGCAGATGACATCGCTTTATTGTTTATCTATGTTTCTATAGGCAATATAGGGAATGGCAGCATACCTAACTGGCATACAAAGTTGAAGTAAAACACAATATGAATTATAAAAGGTTTCCTCCTTGCTAACATATATATATATATATACACACCCTACCCACCCACAACAGGCCCACCCCTCTCCCTTATTCTTTCCCTATCCTCAACGAATGTCCAAAATAAATATATATCATATCCAAATTGTCCAACAATGCCCTGCCCAAATTCCCATACTGTTCACCCACAACTCCCTCCCACCAAAATAATTATTTTTTAAATAGCTAGAAGTGTGCATTCTGTAGGATGGTCTCCAGATGTTGGATGCAGGCCTTGAAGGTGCCATTCGACGTTCCAAGTGAACCAACTAACGCAGCATGCAGCAATGGTTATGCTGGTTTGGAAGGGGGGTGGCAGGGGGACGTGCATTGGCAGTTCCAAGCTGTCAGTTACACTGGTGTAACCTAGAGGCTGAAGGCGCAGGCGGTTGGCTGGTAGAACTGGGCCCAGGAGCAGGGGCATGTGCCAGGCCCTCCTCATCCACAAGCCTCTGGTAGTGCTCCCTGGTGGCCTCCAGTCGCTGATGCTGGAGCCAGGCCGCGATCTCCTGCCTGGTTGGTGGTGGACCAGCAGAAGTAGCTATATCAAGAAAAAAAAAGACAAATTGTAAAGAAGGCTCTCTGCAAACACTTTTTATGTGACTAGGAAAGTCAGTCTCAGGGACATGATTTTAATAACACATGCCTCATATAAAAGCACTGATTGTCTGAAAGGAGGCAGCATCTTGCTAAGGATTTCCCCAAAAAACTGCACAGATACTTTGGGGCTGATTACCATGGCGGAGGGTCTGCCATCGCCAGCCGTGTGGACAGCAATTTTCACCCCGCCATATTACCATGGCAGGGGTAATCATTCTGGTACCGTGCGGTCGCAGAGACCGCCCGCCGCGGTTCCACCACAGGCAATTTTTACAATTGCCTGGCCGACTGGCCTGCATGTGGAAACCGTACGCAGGCACCGTACGCCAAATTACAATGCTGGCACAAGCCAGCCTTTCCATGGTGGTGAAACCGCCATGGAAAGGCTGTCGGGGATTGGCTTCGAGGGCCCATTGCGGGCCCCCCTTGTGTTGGGGGATTGTGGTGGTGCACTCTTCCTGCACTAAGTGTCAGACACCGTGTGGTGCCTGCCATGTAGTGCAGGGAAATGCACAACATGGCTGTTTAGCATTGTGGCCGGTGCTGCAGCCAGGAGCACCCGCCCCAATGTTAAATGGGCTGGATGCAACTGCCATGGTGGCGGTCGCATCGTAATCCGTGGTGCAGAACGCCACCTTACAGGCGGGCAGTCCCAGTCACTGCTACGATGGTGGGCTGACTCGAGTCCAGCCACCATCTTAATTGCCCCCTTTGTTTGGAAAAAAATAAAATAAATAACTCTGTTTAATGAGTAAGGCATCATCCACTATGGAGTTCAAGTATTCTATTCTTGTTGTTCTAAATTACTGGAAGCATGCTAGCTAGCGAATTGGGTACAAATTTGCTTCTCTCTGCAGTCTGCAGCTAGGGCAGCTGCGATGGACACAAATTATCTTTGATTCTGATGTCCTTGCTCTTCTCCAAATGCCTTTCAATTCTACCCTGACTCCAAAGAGGCAGGTGATTAATAATATATCACACACAGCATGCATAACATGCGGATAATGGATATCCTGTCTGCCGTACGTAGACAGTGGGAAAAATGATGTACTGCAGTACAGGGAAAGGAAAGGGATATATATATTTTATTGGGCATAGTATCCCATCAGCAAAACAGAAAATCACAGATACTTAATCCCACTTTACCTCCTGGCCTCACCCTCAAACACAAATTATGTAAATCAAATACATTCACTTAGCAGTAAGGGAAGGAAACTTGACTTAGGAGCTGATTTAGACTAGAGTTTGGCAGAGGGGTCACTCCGTCAAAAACGTTACAGATATCCTGTCTTCCATATTATGATTTGTAATACGGTGGACAGGATATATGTTAAGTTTGTGATGGAGTAACTCTCCCCACCAAACTCTAAAATTAATTTCCTTAGTCTGCTGCAGCAGGGTTAGGTATAGGGAAAAGGCTAAGTAGGTATGGTAGAGGTCTTACTACAAAATTGTGTGGGGGGTCACTGATGATGAAGCTTAGGCTTAGTCACTGTAATTGAAACTGGAAGTTGATGAATGTTAAATTTGAACAGGTGTAAATCCATTATGGAAGCCATATGAACCACTTGCCCCATAACATGTGGCACATGCCATAAATGTTTTTTTCCAATATTTCTGGTTGGCTGGGACAGAAGAACTTAGGAACGAATAAAGGAGTGCAGTACTAGGAGAGGATTTACTGAATTGGCACCAGCAGAGAAGAGAAAGACACCTTGTTTTCGTTTCAGTTGCAAATCATTGAATGCTTTGTAAATTCAACATTAACAGAAGCAGACGCACATTGCACAGCCAACACTGCAGTGCCGGATTGAGCCATTCTGCAGTTGGGTTGGTTCATAGCCCGTGGGTTGCGACACGCAAAGTGCCATGAGCAGGGAGGTCATGAGTGAATGATGGGTGGAATCTGCCTCACTTAGCAAGTACTATGGGTATACTAATAATTGTCAATAACCAAGCAATGTGACTTACCCTCACCCATCCCTGCTGCCGCAGAAACTCCTCCTTCAGCAGCTGCTGGCACACTGGTGCTGCTGGCCCCGTCACTGCTAGTCTGTGCAGCTAGAAAACAAATTACACATTTTAGATGCAGATACACCTACCCCTTTTCATTTTTTTAAACACAATACAACAGAAACACATGACTACAGTTCAGTTCGCAGTATCTTCTCTCTATCTAAAATATTGCTTTGGGCATTTTGCTGGTTGACAATGCTAGACAAACCAGTAGTGAATCAGTCCGGAGAGGAGGGGCAGAGATATGATGACTGAGAGTCATATAAAGCACAATGAAGGGTTTGAAAAATTTGCCCAATAAAGGACACATGGTTTTGATTGGCAGATGCAATGGGACCCTCCTTATAATACTCTCCTGCCATGTTGCACTGTCATCAAAACTGCTGGGATTCTGAATAGTAATACATACAACACAGTATTGGGGTAGTCACCATAACCATAGCCACTGTCTCGTCATTTGAGCAAGAGCAGGACATAGAAAGCCTTCTCAACAAACAAGTGTAGAAAAGCTTGCTTGGCTCTTCAAACTCTGCAATCTTCACATTAGACTGCCTGATCTAGTGTCTTAGTCTGACGGTACCAGTCCAAAGGGTATAAAGCTAGGGGAGAGGCACAGCATAACCAAGCTGAAGAAATCTTAAGCTACAGATTAGTACAGATACAAGAGGAAGTCAGAGACAGAAATAAGAAATACAGAAAAAATGATAATGCAGGGAGGGACAAGTAACAAAATTAACATTACATAGAACGATGAGCTTTTTTTTAAAAAAGTCACAATATAACAGAAAGGAGGAAAAATGTATCTAATGGGGAAAGGTAAAAGTTGGAAAAATAAATAATATTAACAAGAACTTACTGGGGCCATGAGAGCTGTCTGGTGCGGTGCTGGTAGTGGCGGTGGAACTTGCACCTGCTGCGGCACCGATAGTGGCCTCCTCCTCAGCCCAACCCTCTAATGCACTCTTCTTGCCCTTGGGTGCAGAAGAAATAGAGAAGATCAGAAAAATAGATAAGTTGTACAGTTAAACTCTGTTAGACCTGGAACCATTGACGTGGGTCCCCCTTCCATTTTTTCACTGTTGCATCCTATGTTTTCATTATGTTTTTGCTAGTCTAGATGCTTTGGGCACTTTGCCACTGCTATTTAGTGCCAAAGTGCAAGTGCTCCCTATGGCAAAATGTTGTATTGGATGAGTGACTCCATGATTGGCTTAATTTATTTACTTGTCAGACCCTAGTACAGTGGACCATGTGTGCCCAGGGCCTGTAAATCAAATGCTCTTGGTGGGCTTGCAGCACTGATTGTGCCACCCACAGAAGCAGCTTGTAAACTATGGCTCAGGCCTGCCATTGCAGAGCCTGTGTGCAGTCTGGGTCTGCCATGTCGACTTGACAAGTGTACCCACTTCCCAGTCCCTAAACATTCCCTTTTCTACATATCAGCCACCCCTAAGTTAGGCTCAAGGGCAGGGTGCATTGTATGTAAAAGGTAGGACATGTGTGTGGCATGTCCTAATAGGGAATTACAGCCAATTTCGTTTTTCACTATTGCAAGGCTATCTGTTCCTACATGCCAGAATGGGCAGTTTCATTATAACATCTTATAATCATAACTGACCCTAGGAACAAGATAAAAATAAAGTTTAGTATGCCTGAACTCAGAATGTTAAAATACACCTTTTACTGTAGGTGATTTTTACAATCTGTGTTTGAAACTACCACTTTTAGAAAGTAGGTATTTTCTTGCCTAACCATCCAGCATGCCTCTGCTAGGTTTGTGTATTCCATGCCTGGTTTGTGAGTGACTGGGGGCTGGAGAGAGCCTTGGCTCCAGCAGTCTGATGGGTCAGGGCTAGGCTGAATAGGACCTGCATTTGACAGAGAGTAGGGGGAGGAGATTTCCTTTCACTGACCTGAGCCCTCATAGACTAGAGAGTAGGGGGAGGAGTTTTCCTTTCAGCTACCTGGACCAGGTCTGCTTTCAGCTATGCTGTCTCTACCTCCTGCCAGGCAGCTGCACCAGGTAGAACAAAATTGGTTATGTCTGGGCACAGGCACCCTCTGCCTTGAGAGGACAACGGATTTTGAAGTATAAACATTGGGGCCCAGACCCCAGAACTTTAGATCACTTCTGGGAATCAAGACGCACCCTTAGTCAAGGAGAAGAACCAGAGAAGCTGAAGGAAGATTACTGCCCCTGTGCTGTTGCTGTTTGGGTTTGGCTGGCAGTGGTTACATTATTGCCAAGGAAAGGAGAAAAAGAACTTTGTGTGAGCTTTGAGGAAGATCTCCAAGGGCTTGAATTTGAGCTTGCCTCCTGTCCTGTAGTCTCAGGGACACAAAGACTTCACCACCAGCTTCCCTTGAATTTCCTTGCTCGGAATTCTACCTTCAGTGAGGTGCCTGCTATTGTTTTGGGCCCTCTAAAGACTGCGTGTCGCTGGAAGCCAGAAGCGCAACGCAACGAGGAAGAAGAGTGTCACCGCTGCAGCAGTTGGCGTCGCATCGCCGAAGAGGCATGTCACCGCCGTAGCTGTTTGCCGTCGCTTCACCGGAGAAGTGTGTCGCTGCCGCAGAGGTTGCTGTCGCATCGCTAGAGAAGCGCGTCGCAGGGCCTGTCACGGCTCAAGAGTCTACTGAGTCATCGCATGGCCATCGGGCATGCACGCATTGCATCGCATCCACGTTGTCGCATCGCATCAAAGACGGCATTTTGACGCGCCGCACGGCATCGTCGCATCGAGGCACCATCTTGTCGCATCATAACCGGAAAGCAGGAAGAAACCGACGCATCACCTCCTCTCTGGTAAGGAACCGACACATCACCTCCCCCGAAGCAAGGAACCGACGCATCACCTTGCCTGCGACCCTTCTGTTTGTTTTGCATGACGTATCCAAGGTACTTTGAGAGTAAAATGCCGCTTTTACCATCTACATTGAACTAAGCTATTTCTACCATTTTAAAGACTTATTTTTGATTACAGTATTGTGGATTTTTTCGTTTGATCTTGTGTTAAGTCTAGTAAAGATTACTTATTTTTCTAAACTGGTGTGGTGTCCATTTGTAGTGTTTTCATTGTATTACTGTATGTGTTCACAAATGCTTTACACACTGCCTGTGAGATAAGCCTGTCTGCTCGTTACAAACTACCAAAGGGGTGAACAGGGTTTATCCAGGAGTGTACCCCCCTTTCCCTGATTAGAAGCAAGGGCCCCTACTTGGTCAAAGGTACCAACATTGGTGGTCAGCGGTGAAAATCTGGACTTGCATTTGTGACTCATATACAGTGATGGGTGTACACTACTAGTGAGTGCAGACCATAACACGACCACATACATTTTGGTAGAATTTTTTCCTTGGAGCTTCTCTTTTTTCTAAGAACTGTCAATTCTTGCCACCATGGCCAAAGCAGCATCCAACGCATCTATGGATCTACAGTTTGAAGAAGATAGGGTGGATACCTACACTGTGCCACAGAATAAAACCTTCTGTAAAAGATTTAAAATCCCTGTGAAAGGCATCACCAAGAAGGAAGGGTTACAAAAGGCACTGAGGACCTTGTTGGAATCTAGAGATGCTACTGTGCATCCTGAGGAGCCTAGGGAGGTAGCAGAGAATACAGATGGGCAGCTGGAGGGGCCATTGTGCCTGACCAGGGAGAAAGTACCTTCCAGGCCAGGCAGCAGTGTTTCTTCAAAGGGCCAGTCCCCAGAAGAGCTCGAGGACAGGGAGTGAGATAGTGTGCATAGGATGGAGCTAGCCAAGCTCAAAATGGGTGGTCAGATGGAGTTAGAGAATAAGAAGTTAGACTTGGAGGAAAAGAGGATGCATTTAGAGAATGAAAGGCTGTTGAGGGATTTGAAATTGAAAGCCAAGAGTTTAGAAATTACTCCCTCTGGTGGCAGCACACCATCCGTGCCTGTAGAAACAAGAGTATTCATCACCAAAGGTGTCATTAAGAATGAAGATATTGGGCAATGGTTTAAGGCCTATGAGGTAGCTATGACCTCCCACCGGGTCTCTGAGAAGGATTGGGAAGCGGGGTGTTGGGGTGGTTCCTCAGTGATGGGCGGGATACCTTGTTAGATTTGCCCTATGTGGATCAGAATTCGTATGTCCACATGAAGAAAGCCTTAATGACCAGGTATGGGTTGACCCCAGAGCTTTATAGACAAAGGTTTAGGAATTGTAAGAAACTAGAGTCAAGTACTTGGGTGGAATATGTGTCTTTCTTTTGCAGAGTATTGGATGGCTGGGTGAAAGGTAGCAAAGTTCATGATTTTGAAGCATTCTATGACTTGATTGCATGGGAGCACTTGTCTAGTAATTATTTTCCAGAGCTACGCCAGCACCTTATTGATAGCAAGGTGACTAACCCTAGGAAGCTTGCTGAGGAGGCGGACCGTTGGGTGAGTACCCGGGTCCACAAGGGTCATGTGTGAGACTTCGCCAAAACATGCAACCATTCCCCTGAATCGATAAAATGGCTGGTAATTGAGGCCATTATACTGGGCGTTAGGGGTGGTGACCTTGGCTCAATTCTCAACATCAGGGAATGTAAATGGATGGACCGGTTTGATTCCGTCCTTAGTGGCCTTAATGAACTTGATGCAACCTACACCCAACTATCTTTATTAAATAATAGCTAAGTATCATGATACTGAGGGTTGTACATCCCACACTGTCCATTTTACATCATAGACAACCCCACTGCGTACTGTAATCGCTGTGTCTTTAAGTGATGTTACGTGTCTTATAATATTCTGTATGTTGGTTAATTAGCAACAATTTTTCCTACCACTCACAAGGACTGTCCAAATTATGCTCGATTGTATGTCTGTCTTCGTACCATTTACTGCAGTGATCATATTATCATTTGCACTGTGGTTATGAGCCTAGAACCAGCAATAGGTCCCTGCTTTGTTTGAGTTTACATCCAAACACGTAGCAATACACACCCCTGAGTTTCCACCAATCAGGGCGCAATCCTTCCGGGCGTGCGCGCGTCTGTTTGGTATTTAAATGGTCATGTGACCGAGCCCAGGGTTAGCTGTCAGACTGCCCGACGCGGCCCTTGAGGTATGTCACATCCTGCTGCCTTAGTGTTTTCGCTTCCCTCTCTCTCGTTATCGCATTATTGCGGTTTAAAAAAAACCCCTGCTTTGTTTGAATGTGTATTCACATCCGAACACGTAGCCACACACACCCCTGAGTTTCCACCAATCAGGGCGCAATCCTTCCGGTTGTGCGCGCGTCTGTTTGGTATTTTAATGGTCATGTGACCAAGCCCAGGGTTAGCTGTCAGACTGCTCGACGCGGCCCTTGAGGTATGCCACATCCTGCTGCCTTAGTGTTTCCCTCTCTCCCGTTATCGCATTATTGCGGTTTGTAACCCCCTGTGTGGAGATCATTTTCCTAGGTTTCGTTTGCATTCTCCCGCATATTGTAATTAATGACTAATGTTGAGTTAAATATGCGCTGCGATCTCGGACATGTTCTTAATAACTTTCCGATCCGAGTGATAGGTTTCCCTCTCCCTTTCTCCCGCATATTACAATTAATGGTTCAATTAATCCCATTAGGTCAAATATGCGCTGCGCTCTCGGACATGTCTTTAGAAATTACTGATCCGAGTGTTGGAGATTAATTCTCCTTTCCCCCCCCTTTTTTCAGCTTTGGACATTTACGGATCCTTGTTTATGCTGATTAATTCAGCCATTCCTAGACTCACTTACCGAGTGGTGGAATACTACACCTTTGGTGAGTATTTTTGTCACTCTGGTTTCATGGTCACACACTGTGATTTTAAATTGCGTTTTCCGTGGTATTCCTCGTCTCTTTTTTCCTTTTTCCCAGGAGCACTAATTGGCCCTCTCCCAATTTTCCAGCTTGATTCATGCTGCTGATGCTGGTAATTTTTGTTATTTTCGCTTTCTTAATCAGAATGTTTATGATAGACACACCTCACTATATCACACATTTTTGATCCTTGCCCCTAGGTGTAAGCCCATTCCCTTGGTCCTGATGAAGACCCCGACTCCAAGCAAACCAATTTGCTGGTTCTAACAGGGGTCGAAACGTCGACTTACTTCTGTCTTCGATCAACACAGGAGATTGTCAGTGATTGTACAACTGCTTCCTAATTTTGTGTTGTCTGATTCAAGTTTTGTTGCCATTTAATTGGCAGGTTAGGCTCTTCAACAAACTGTGGATGTTCCTATTTTACGCAACCTTCCTCCCTCACAACGTCCTGCACTCACCCCAAAATCTTGCACTTATCACGTATCTTACACCTATATGTATTTAAATATGTTGACATTGTGATGTATCTGGCCTTGATTTAAATTGCTGATCTTCCTTTTGACTGAATCTCTGGATAATCGATTAAATTATGGTCATACATGCATAAAATAGGTGTTGTCTTTAAATCTGTTCGAATCACTAACAAATGTATGCTCTTTTACTCCTTTAAATATGTTTCCACTGTGATTATCTTTTTGTGTACCTATCTATACCCGAGTCCAGTGGTCTACCGGGTTACCCCATTGATACATAACTCTCTATAGTGCAGGCCTTGTCCTGCGAGGGTATTCATTTTTAATCCTTTTTTCATTATGTTAGGCAATGAGACATTATCATACACTGAGGAATACATTACCACACTTATTCAAGATCCCTCCAACCTTTTTATTTCTTCGAATACCCCAAACATTGATGTGTCTCTTAATGAGAAGATTAACAAACTAGAGAGATTAGAGAAGAAGCTGATCCGCACCAGGCTGCATGGCCATCTTTTGACCAAATATCTACAGTCAAACGTCATACCGGTTGGATTGCAGGTTAAGAACGAGCCAGCGATCTTTGTGGACCAACCCAAATTCAAGGAAGGCTTCAGCTTCGTGGCCAACAACTGTTCACGCCACTGGATGGTCCTGGGAGTTGAGACTGCCCTTGAACAGGTCGAATTATTGATGAAGGAAATTGCGGATTTAAAACGAGACATTTCTACAGATAATGCACTAACAAATGCCAAGGAAGCTCTAGAACGCCTTGAGAAAACCATCAAGGAATTTGATGTCAACACACAAGCCAAGAAATTGGACAAACTTTCTAAAGACGTCCGCTTTTATGATAAGAAATTGACCTATCCGCACCTACAGGAAGATTATTACAAGCAGGACCAACAGGGCCGTTTCTTCAACAGAGGAAGAAGTGGCTTTCGAGGTACTCGCAGATTCACGAATTTCTCGGAGTCGTCGGGCTCCACTGGCAGTGAGGGTGAACAGGCAGGGAGCTACATAGGGTACCAACCTCAGGATACTGCCTATTATCCACCCTCTGGACCGGCTTTTTTAGAGGACCGACAATGGCGACCACCCAGGGGAAGAAATGCGAATTGGAATTGGAACAGAGGCCACGGACGCGGTCGCTTACAACAAGGCCAGGGTTGGGACAGAGCTCAGCAACAAGGGATGAATACTGCCCAGAAGCAGGTACACTTCCCACAGGAACCACATGGAGAAATTCAAACGAGACGCCGGGTCTATCGTTGGTAGGCACTTTAAAGGACCCTATCATGAACCTGTCTAATCATATACTTACCGATGATGAACATCGGATTTTGAGTAAAGGTCTATCATATGTTCCTACGACTTATCCCAACAAATTCAACCTTCAGACTGAGTTACACCGGTTCTTTCGAAAAATACGGTTACGCTACTTCTTCCGTCAGGCTCCAATGAGTCCCACCACATCTTGTACTGGCTTACGCACTCCCTCCACATTCACACCTACTTCTCAAATAGTCTCACATCGGATATTGACCTATGAAAGTACTGTACTTAAGGAGGCACTAAGAATCTGCTCCATCAGAAAGTATGTCAAACACAATGTCACCTCTGCGGAACGAAAGGCCCTGGATGACTTGAGGAATAACCACTCTATTGTCATCAAACCCGCTGACAAGGGTGGAGCCATCGTATTACAGAATGTGGAAAATTACAAGGAAGAACTTTATTCTCAATTGAATGATGGTATCAGCTATACCAGACTCAATCTAAATCCCACCAAAAAGATCAGTACCATGGTCCTTCGAGTAACTCAAGATGGCCTCGCCCAAGGTTTCCTTTCGAACCTGGAGTTCCATTTTCTGAATCAGCCTCAACCTCGTCTTCCGACAATTTACACCTTACCCAAGGTACATAAAAACCAGGAAAGGCCACCCGGCCGCCCCATAGTCTCGGGGTGTGGCTCAATCCTTGAGCCACTATGTAAATACATCGATTTTTTCTTGAAGCCCTTGGCAGAAAACACAGATTCGTACCTGCGGGACACCATGCAAATTATCAATCTGGTCGATGGGATGCCTTTTAATCCAGCCACCCAAATTCTAGTGACACTGGACATTGTGTCACTATATACTAGTATCCCTCAACAACACGCTTTGGAGGTGACTTTGAAATATTTGGAGACAAGAACTCAACCGATGCAAGTTCCCTCGGGTTTCATCATTCAATTGCTCAAAATAGCGATGACACAGAATTTCTTTTTCTTTCAAAATGACTTCTTTATGCAAACTAAAGGCGTCGCGATGGGTGCCAGCTTTGCCCCAGACCTGGCCATTTTGTATATGGACAACTTTGAGCAGACCTTTGTCAGTAACATCGCAAATCCGTTCAGTCAACAGGTCACGTATTGGAAACGTTATATCGATGACGTCCTGATGGTTTGGACAGGCAATGACCAGGAACTGGATGACTTTTTCCATTGGTTGAATGATAGATCGGTTGATATTCAGTTTACTATGACTAAGGACAAGTCTAGTATTGACTTTCTTGATATCACCATCAAGGCTATGGATGATTGTCTCTATACAACCCTGTTCCGTAAAATTACGGAAAGAAACACCTTATTGAGGTATGGAAGTCACCACCCTAGAGGACTACGCGATAACCTTCCTTTCGGCCAGTTCCTCAGGATCAGGAGGAACTGTACCAGAAAAGATGATTTCTTCACGGAATCAGATGACCTCATCCTTAGATTGATCGAACGCGGCTATCCTCGGAGGCTTGTCAAGAGGGCTCGCAAAAGAGCCTGGTACAACCACAGAGACCTCCTCCTTACTCCTAAAGTACGGACGGATGACCCTAATAGACTGATATGTGTTACTACATTTAACACCAGGAGTAACGATATCCGCCAGATTGTTAATAAACATTGGCATTTGGTGTCAGCAGAACTACAGCTTACCGAACCCCCAATGTATTCCTTCAAGAAAGGCAAAAATGTACGCGACCATGTGGTCAAGTCTCTCTTGGAAACACCGACTAGACCAACCATTGAATCGCTCTGGCATCTTCCCGCTCCTACGGGCCATGTCAAATGTGGACAGTGCAAAGCTTGCAATCTGACCATTGAAACAAAGACGTTCCAACATAACAACTGTACGGTGGATTTAAAGACGCTCACCAATTGCAATACTAAGAACGTCATCTACGCGATAGTCTGCCCCTGCAATAAGATTTACATAGGCCAGACTACTCAGAAAGTGAAATGCCGGATACTCCAACACTGCAGCAGGATAAGATGTACCACTCCTGGAGCACCCATGGTCGACCATTTTAAAACATGCAACCATTCCCCTGAATCGATAAAATGGCTGGTAATTGAGGCCATTATACTGGGCGTTAGGGGTGGTGACCTTGGCTCAATTCTCAACATCAGGGAATGTAAATGGATGGACCGGTTTGATTCCGTCCTTAGTGGCCTTAATGAACTTGATGCAACCTACACCCAACTATCTTTATTAAATAATAGCTAAGTATCATGATACTGAGGGTTGTACATCCCACACTGTCCATTTTACATCATAGACAACCCCACTGCGTACTGTAATCGCTGTGTCTTTAAGTGATGTTACGTGTCTTATAATATTCTGTATGTTGGTTAATTAGCAACAATTTTTCCTACCACTCACAAGGACTGTCCAAATTATGCTCGATTGTATGTCTGTCTTCGTACCATTTACTGCAGTGATCATATTATCATTTGCACTGTGGTTATGAGCCTAGAACCAGCAATAGGTCCCTGCTTTGTTTGAGTTTACATCCAAACACGTAGCAATACACACCCCTGAGTTTCCACCAATCAGGGCGCAATCCTTCCGGGCGTGCGCGCGTCTGTTTGGTATTTAAATGGTCATGTGACCGAGCCCAGGGTTAGCTGTCAGACTGCCCGACGCGGCCCTTGAGGTATGTCACATCCTGCTGCCTTAGTGTTTTCGCTTCCCTCTCTCTCGTTATCGCATTATTGCGGTTTAAAAAAAACCCCTGCTTTGTTTGAATGTGTATTCACATCCGAACACGTAGCCACACACACCCCTGAGTTTCCACCAATCAGGGCGCAATCCTTCCGGTTGTGCGCGCGTCTGTTTGGTATTTTAATGGTCATGTGACCAAGCCCAGGGTTAGCTGTCAGACTGCTCGACGCGGCCCTTGAGGTATGCCACATCCTGCTGCCTTAGTGTTTCCCTCTCTCCCGTTATCGCATTATTGCGGTTTGTAACCCCCTGTGTGGAGATCATTTTCCTAGGTTTCGTTTGCATTCTCCCGCATATTGTAATTAATGACTAATGTTGAGTTAAATATGCGCTGCGATCTCGGACATGTTCTTAATAACTTTCCGATCCGAGTGATAGGTTTCCCTCTCCCTTTCTCCCGCATATTACAATAATTGGTTCAATTAATCCCATTAGGTCAAATATGCGCTGCGCTCTCGGACATGTCTTTAGAAATTACTGATCCAAGTGTTGGAGATTAATTCTCCTTTCCCCCCCCTTTTTTCAGCTTTGGACATTTACGGATCCTTGTTTATGCTGATTAATTCAGCCATTCCTAGACTCACTTACCGAGTGGTGGAATACTACACCTTTGGTGAGTATTTTTGTCACTCTGGTTTCATGGTCACACACTGTGATTTTAAATTGCGTTTTCCGTGGTATTCCTCGTCTCTTTTTTCCTTTTTCCCAGGAGCACTAATTGGCCCTCTCCCAATTTTCCAGCTTGATTCATGCTGCTGATGCTGGTAATTTTTATTATTTTCGCTTTCTTAATCAGAATGTTTATGATAGACACACCTCACTATATCACACATTTTTGATCCTTGCCCCTAGGTGTAAGCCCATTCCCTTGGTCCTGATGAAGACCCCGACTCCAAGCAAACCAATTTGCTGGTTCTAACAGGGGTCGAAACGTCGACTTACTTCTGTCTTCGATCAACACAGGAGATTGTCAGTGATTGTACAACTGCTTCCTAATTTTGTGTTGTCTGATTCAAGTTTTGTTGCCATTTAATTGGCAGGTTAGGCTCTTCAACAAACTGTGGATGTTCCTATTTTACGCAACCTTCCTCCCTCACAACGTCCTGCACTCACCCCAAAATCTTGCACTTATCACGTATCTTACACCTATATGTATTTAAATATGTTGACATTGTGATGTATCTGGCCTTGATTTAAATTGCTGATCTTCCTTTTGACTGAATCTCTGGATAATCGATTAAATTATGGTCATACATGCATAAAATAGGTGTTGTCTTTAAATCTGTTCGAATCACTAACAAATGTATGCTCTTTTACTCCTTTAAATATGTTTCCACTGTGATTATCTTTTTGTGTACCTATCTATACCCGAGTCCAGTGGTCTACCGGGTTACCCCATTGATACATAACTCTCTATAGTGCAGGCCTTGTCCTGCGAGGGTATTCATTTTTAATCCTTTTTTCATTATGTTAGGCAATGAGACATTATCATACACTGAGGAATACATTACCACACTTATTCAAGATCCCTCCAACCTTTTTATTTCTTCGAATACCCCAAACATTGAAGTGTCTCTTAATGAGAAGATTAACAAACTAGAGAGATTAGAGAAGAAGCTGATCCGCACCAGGCTGCATGGCCATCTTTTGACCAAATATCTACAGTCAAACGTCATACCGGTTGGATTGCAGGTTAAGAACGAGCCAGCGATCTTTGTGGACCAACCCAAATTCAAGGAAGGCTTCAGCTTCGTGGCCAACAACTGTTCACGCCACTGGATGGTCCTGGGAGTTGAGACTGCCCTTGAACAGGTCGAATTATTGATGAAGGAAATTGCGGATTTAAAACGAGACATTTCTACAGATAATGCACTAACAAATGCCAAGGAAGCTCTAGAACGCCTTGAGAAAACCATCAAGGAATTTGATGTCAACACACAAGCCAAGAAATTGGACAAACTTTCTAAAGACGTCCGCTTTTATGATAAGAAATTGACCTATCCGTACCTACAGGAAGATTATTACAAGCAGGACCAACAGGGCCGTTTCTTCAACAGAGGAAGAGGTGGCTTTCGAGGTACTCGCAGATTCACGAATTTCTCGGAGTCGTCGGGCTCCACTGGCAGTGAGGGTGAACAGGCAGGGAGCTACATAGGGTACCAACCTCAGGATACTGCCTATTATCCACCCTCTGGACCGGCTTTTTTAGAGGACCGACAATGGCGACCACCCAGGGGAAGAAATGCGAATTGGAATTGGAACAGAGGCCGCGGACGCGGTCGCTTACAACAAGGCCAGGGTTGGGACAGAGCTCAGCAACAAGGGATGAATACTGCCCAGAAGCAGGTACACTTCCCACAGGAACCACATGGAGAAATTCAAACGAGACGCCGGGTCTATCGTTGGTAGGCACTTTAAAGGACCCTATCATGAACCTGTCTAATCATATACTTACCGATGATGAACATCGGATTTTGAGTAAAGGTCTATCATATGTTCCTACGACTTATCCCAACAAATTCAACCTTCAGACTGAGTTACACCGGTTCTTTCGAAAAATACGGTTACGCTACTTCTTCCGTCAGGCTCCAATGAGTCCCACCACATCTTGTACTGGCTTACGCACTCCCTCCACATTCACACCTACTTCTCAAATGGTCTCACATCGGATATTGACCTATGAAAGTACTGTACTTAAGGAGGCACTAAGAATCTGCTCCATCAGAAAGTATGTCAAACACAATGTCACCTCTGCGGAACGAAAGGCCCTGGATGACTTGAGGAATAACCACTCTATTGTCATCAAACCCGCTGACAAGGGTGGAGCCATCGTATTACAGAATGTGGAAAATTACAAGGAAGAACTTTATTCTCAATTGAATGATGGTATCAGCTATACCAGACTCAATCTAAATCCCACCAAAAAGATCAGTACCATGGTCCTTCGAGTAACTCAAGATGGCCTCGCCCAAGGTTTCCTTTCGAACCTGGAGTTCCATTTTCTGAATCAGCCTCAACCTCGTCTTCCGACAATTTACACCTTACCCAAGGTACATAAAAACCAGGAAAGGCCATCCGGCCGCCCCATAGTCTCGGGGTGTGGCTCAATCCTTGAGCCACTATGTAAATACATCGATTTTTTCTTGAAGCCCTTGGCAGAAAACACAGATTCGTACCTGCGGGACACCATGCAAATTATCAATCTGGTCGATGGGATGCCTTTTAATCCAGCCACCCAAATTCTAGTGACACTGGACATTGTGTCACTATATACTAGTATCCCTCAACAACACGCTTTGGAGGTGACTTTGAAATATTTGGAGACAAGAACTCAACCGATGCAAGTTCCCTCGGGTTTCATCATTCAATTGCTCAAAATAGCGATGACACAGAATTTCTTTTTCTTTCAAAATGACTTCTTTATGCAAACTAAAGGCGTCGCGATGGGTGCCAGCTTTGCCCCAGACCTGGCCATTTTGTATATGGACAACTTTGAGCAGACCTTTGTCAGTAACATCGCAAATCCGTTCAGTCAACAGGTCACGTATTGGAAACGTTATATCGATGACGTCCTGATGGTTTGGACAGGCAATGACCAGGAACTGGATGACTTTTTCCATTGGTTGAATGATAGATCGGTTGATATTCAGTTTACTATGACTAAGGACAAGTCTAGTATTGACTTTCTTGATATCACCATCAAGGCTATGGATGATTGTCTCTATACAACCCTGTTCCGTAAAATTACGGAAAGAAACACCTTATTGAGGTATGGAAGTCACCACCCTAGAGGACTACGCGATAACCTTCCTTTCGGCCAGTTCCTCAGGATCAGGAGGAACTGTACCAGAAAAGATGATTTCTTCACGGAATCAGATGACCTCATCCTTAGATTGATCGAACGCGGCTATCCTCGGAGGCTTGTCAAGAGGGCTCGCAAAAGAGCCTGGTACAACCACAGAGACCTCCTCCTTACTCCTAAAGTACGGACGGATGACCCTAATAGACTGATATGTGTTACTACATTTAACACCAGGAGTAACGATATCCGCCAGATTGTTAATAAACATTGGCATTTGGTGTCAGCAGAACTACAGCTTACCGAACCCCCAATGCATTCCTTCAAGAAAGGCAAAAATGTACGCGACCATGTGGTCAAGTCTCTCTTGGAAACACCGACTAGACCAACCATTGAATCGCTCTGGCATCTTCCCGCTCCTACGGGCCATGTCAAATGTGGACAGTGCAAAGCTTGCAATCTGACCATTGAAACAAAGACGTTCCAACATAACAACTGTACGGTGGATTTAAAGACGCTCACCAATTGCAATACTAAGAACGCCATCTACGCGATAGTCTGCCCCTGCAATAAGATTTACATAGGCCAGACTACTCAGAAAGTGAAATGCCGGATACTCCAACACTGCAGCAGGATAAGATGTACCACTCCTGGAGCACCCATGGTCGACCATTTTAAAACATGCAACCATTCCCCTGAATCGATAAAATGGCTGGTAATTGAGGCCATTATACTGGGCGTTAGGGGTGGTGACCTTGGCTCAATTCTCAACATCAGGGAATGTAAATGGATGGACCGGTTTGATTCCGTCCTTAGTGGCCTTAATGAACTTGATGCAACCTACACCCAACTATCTTTATTAAATAATAGCTAAGTATCATGATACTGAGGGTTGTACATCCCACACTGTCCATTTTACATCATAGACAACCCCACTGCGTACTGTAATCGCTGTGTCTTTAAGTGATGTTACGTGTCTTATAATATTCTGTATGTTGGTTAATTAGCAACAATTTTTCCTACCACTCACAAGGACTGTCCAAATTATGCTCGATTGTATGTCTGTCTTCGTACCATTTACTGCAGTGATCATATTATCATTTGCACTGTGGTTATGAGCCTAGAACCAGCAATAGGTCCCTGCTTTGTTTGAGTTTACATCCAAACACGTAGCAATACACACCCCTGAGTTTCCACCAATCAGGGCGCAATCCTTCCGGGCGTGCGCGCGTCTGTTTGGTATTTAAATGGTCATGTGACCGAGCCCAGGGTTAGCTGTCAGACTGCCCGACGCGGCCCTTGAGGTATGTCACATCCTGCTGCCTTAGTGTTTTCGCTTCCCTCTCTCTCGTTATCGCATTATTGCGGTTTAAAAAAACCCCCTGCTTTGTTTGAATGTGTATTCACATCCGAACACGTAGCCACACACACCCCTGAGTTTCCACCAATCAGGGCGCAATCCTTCCGGTTGTGCGCGCGTCTGTTTGGTATTTTAATGGTCATGTGACCAAGCCCAGGGTTAGCTGTCAGACTGCTCGACGCGGCCCTTGAGGTATGCCACATCCTGCTGCCTTAGTGTTTCCCTCTCTCCCGTTATCGCATTATTGCGGTTTGTAACCCCCTGTGTGGAGATCATTTTCCTAGGTTTCGTTTGCATTCTCCCGCATATTGTAATTAATGACTAATGTTGAGTTAAATATGCGCTGCGATCTCGGACATGTTCTTAATAACTTTCCGATCCGAGTGATAGGTTTCCCTCTCCCTTTCTCCCGCATATTACAATTAATGGTTCAATTAATCCCATTAGGTCAAATATGCGCTGCGCTCTCGGACATGTCTTTAGAAATTACTGATCCGAGTGTTGGAGATTAATTCTCCTTTCCCCCCCCTTTTTTCAGCTTTGGACATTTACGGATCCTTGTTTATGCTGATTAATTCAGCCATTCCTAGACTCACTTACCGAGTGGTGGAATACTACACCTTTGGTGAGTATTTTTGTCACTCTGGTTTCATGGTCACACACTGTGATTTTAAATTGCGTTTTCCGTGGTATTCCTCGTCTCTTTTTTCCTTTTTCCCAGGAGCACTAATTGGCCCTCTCCCAATTTTCCAGCTTGATTCATGCTGCTGATGCTGGTAATTTTTATTATTTTCGCTTTCTTAATCAGAATGTTTATGATAGACACACCTCACTATATCACACATTTTTGATCCTTTCCCCTAGGTGTAAGCCCATTCCCTTGGTCCTGATGAAGACCCCGACTCCAAGCAAACCAATTTGCTGGTTCTAACAGGGGTCGAAACGTCGACTTACTTCTGTCTTCGATCAACACAGGAGATTGTCAGTGATTGTACAACTGCTTCCTAATTTTGTGTTGTCTGATTCAAGTTTTGTTGCCATTTAATTGGCAGGTTAGGCTCTTCAACAAACTGTGGATGTTCCTATTTTACGCAACCTTCCTCCCTCACAACGTCCTGCACTCACCCCAAAATCTTGCACTTATCACGTATCTTACACCTATATGTATTTAAATATGTTGACATTGTGATGTATCTGGCCTTGATTTAAATTGCTGATCTTCCTTTTGACTGAATCTCTGGATAATCGATTAAATTATGGTCATACATGCATAAAATAGGTGTTGTCTTTAAATCTGTTCGAATCACTAACAAATGTATGCTCTTTTACTCCTTTAAATATGCTTCCACTGTGATTATCTTTTTGTGTACCTATCTATACCCGAGTCCAGTGGTCTACCGGGTTACCCCATTGATACATAACTTTCGCCAAAGGTGGGCAGGGTCCCCAACAGAAAAGTGGGGGGGACAAGGGTAAACAGAGGAAGTTCCGGAAACACCCCAAAGTAATCCCCAAGGGAAGGGTTCCCAGCCTCCCCCTGAGAAGAAGTCAGGGGCCCGACAGATAAGCCCGTTCATAGGGGTCCCAAGAGATGTTCTGGTTGTGGCAAGGTGGACCAATTCTTCGGGGATTCTCACTGTCCCAACAAAGGTGAAACAGCACCCACTGGTGCACCGCCCCGGCAGATGGCTAGTGTAGCCCTGGGTGAGGGGATGGGTGCCCAAGGTGGGTGGTGTCCCGCAGAGATGTCCCTAGTCTCTTTAGGAGACTGTGAGGTGGTCCCCAGGACCCAACTGAAGATAACACTAAGAAATACAGGCAGTGGGTGACCATCAATGGCCATAGGGTGGAGGTTCTGAGAGACACCTGAGCCAGTGTGACAGCTGTCAGTTGTCGGCTTGTGTCTGAAGAGCAGGTGATCCCCAATGCATTTTACCCTGTCATTGCCGCTGACAACACAGAGAGCCACTGCAAGGTGGCTCAGGTTTCCATTGAGTGGGGGGGGTCTCAGATACCCTTCAAGTAGCTGTGAGGCCAGCAATGCCTTTTGACTGTTGGGTAATGACTTGGAGAGATCCCCTTGGGCTAAGGTGGAGTGAAGTGCTCATTTGGAGATGTTGGGGTTGACAGTGTGGGCATGTGTGACCACTCGGTCTATGGCAGCCTGTAAGGGTATTCAAGAGGACCTGGAGCCTGAAAGAGTGGCCCAGCTGCCTGCCTTAAAAAGAAGAGGCAGGGGTAGCAGGAAACCAGCCCCCAAAGCTCCCATGGTCCAGGAGGAGGCAGACCTTGAGGGGGATGCCCTGGAACCTACAGGGGAGCAAATAGCTGAACTGGGGAACCTGCCTGAGCTGACCCATTGGCAGCAGGAAGGAGGCCCCTCCAGGGAAGAGTTCTGTGAGGAGCAGGGGAAGTGCCCTTCTCTTGTAGGTTTGCGGCAACAGGCCACAAACCAGGCAGCAGGTGATCAGTCTGGATCACATTGGATCTACTGGGGGAATGGTCTCTTGTATAGCGACCCTGAGGTTGCTGAGCCTGGGTCAGCCCGTGTGCTGGTGGTACCCCAGCGCTTCAGAGCCTTCCTACTGGGGCTGGCTCATGATGTGCCTTTAGCAGGACATTTGGGGCAGGACAATACCTTTGAAACACTTGCCATCCACTTTTATTGGCCCCAAATGCGCAAGAGTTCAGATTCTCATTGCAGGACCTGTCAGACTTGCCAGGCCAGTGGTAAGAGTGGGAGGAAGCAAAAGGCTCCTCTCCAGCTGTTCCCTGTGGTCAGCACCCCTTTTGAAAGGGTGGGCATTGGCATTGTAGGGCCTCTGGATCCCAAGAAAGGCCCGGGGCAACAGGTTCATCGTGGTCTTGGTGGACCATGCCACCTGGTACCCAGAAGCCATCCTTCTCCGGTCGGTGATGGCCCCCATGGTGGGTCATGTGTTAACCCCTTCAGCGCTGGGCGAATTCCGCCGCGGTGCTGAAGGGTTCGATCGCGGGCGGGCTCATGACGGAACGGTTCCGTCATGAGCACAGCTCAACCGTGGCTCATGACGGAACCGTTCCGTCATGAGCATGGAAGGGGTTAATGGGGATTTTGTCCCAAGTGGGGTTCCCCAGAGAGGTGGTGTCAAACTAGGTACCAACTTCATATCCAAGTATATGAAGTCCCTGTGGCAGAGTGTGATGTAACCTACAAGTTTACCACTCCTTACCACCCCCAAGGTAATGGGCTGGTTGAGATATTCAACCGGACCCTCAAAGGCATTATTATGGGCCTTGAGGAACCTATGAGGAGTAAGTGGGACGTCCTCTTGCCATGCCTTCTGTTTGCTTACAGAGAGGTGCCACAGAAGTCCTTAGCGTTCAGTCCCTTTGAACTACTGTATGGTCACCCAGTAAGAGGACCTCTGAGTTTGGTAAAAGAAGGCTGGGAGAAAGCTCCCCGTAAATCTCCCCAGGATGTATATAGCTACATGCTGGCCTTCAGAAACCAAGCTAGGCATTTCAAGCAACTCACTCAGGCAAATCTGGAAGTCAGCCAGGTGGAAATGAAACGGTGGTACGATCAGAATGCCACTCTGATCGAGTTTCAGCCTGACCAGAAAGTGTGGGTCATGGCCACCGTGGAGCCTTCTGCGCTCCAGGATAATTGGACCGGACAATTTGAGGTGGTGGAGTGCAAGAGTGATGTCACCTACTTTGTGGACTTGCGGTCTCCTAGGAACCCTTTGTGGTTCCTGCATGTCAACCACCTGAAGACCCACTTGGAGAGGTCCAAAGTGGGCATGCTCCTAGCAACAGATGGTGGAATGGAGGAGGAGACTGAGCCTCTCCCTGACCTCCTGTTTGTGAAAGAGCAAGATGGGTCAGTGGATGGTGTAAATCTCTCTTCCACCCTGACCCCTGAGCAGCAGGATGATTGCCGCCAACTGTTGGGACAGTTTTCTGATCTGTTCTCCCTGACTCCCAGCATCACTGATTGGTATGTCCATGATGTGGACACTGGGGACAGTCCTCCTGTTAAGCACAAAACTTACAGAGTGACTAACAGGTTGAGAGCTTGCATCAAGGAGGTCTCCAAGATGCTGGCGTAAGGGGTGATTGATTCCTCTAACAGTCCTTGGGCCAGTGCAGAGGTCATGGTCCCAAAGGCTGCCACACCGGGTGCCACAGCAGAACTCCGTTTTTGTGTGGACTACCGAGGGCTCACTTTAGTCACCAGGGCTGACGCGCATCCCATGCCCAGAGCTGATGAGCTCATTGATCGGTTGGGAGCTACCCGGTACCTCACTACGTTTGATTTAACATCTGGGTACTGGCAGATCGCCCTAACTGATGGGGCAAAAGAGAGGTCAGCATTCTCCACACCAGATGGGCACTACCAATTCCAGGTTATGCCCTTTGGGATGAAGAATGCCCCTGCCACCTTTCAGAGGTTGGTCAACCAGGTATTGGCTGGGCTGGAAGATTTCAGAACCACCTACCTGGATGACATCACAGTGCTCAGCGCCAGTTGGGAAGAACATCTGCGCCACCTCTGGGAAGTGTTGATGGCACTGCGGAGGGCAGGCCTCACGATCAAGGCAAGTAAGTGCCAGATAGGGCAGGGTTCTGTGGTGTACTTGGGACACCAGGTTGGGAGCGACCAGGTGGCGCCCCTACAGCCCAAGTTTGAAACCATCCTGGCTTGGGAACCCCCCAAGACCCAGACAGAGGTGAGAGCATTTTTGGGACTCACAGGGTACTACAGGAGGTTTGTCAAGGTGTATGACAGCATTGTTGCCCCACTGACAGAGCTGACTTCCAGGAAGCAGCCCAAGAAAGTGAACTGGACTGACATCAGACAGAAAGCTTTTGATGCCCTGAAGAATGCCATATGCATGGTGCCCATGCTTCAGGCCCCCAACTTCTCTAAAGAATTCATTGTGCAGACAGACACTTCAGAGCATGGTGTGGGTGCGGTACTTTCACAGATGAATGAGGAGGGCCTAGATCAACCTGTAGCCTGCATTAGTAGTAGGTTACTCCCACGGGAACAGTGGTGGAGTGCAATTGAGCGTGAGGCATTTCCTGTGGTCTGGGCACTGAAGAAGCTGAGACCACACTTGTTTGGGACTCACGTCCAGGTTCAGACAGATCACAGGCCCCTCAGATGGTTGATGCAGATGAGGGATGAGAATTCAAAGCTGTTGAGGTGGTCCATTTCCCAACAGGGGATGGACTTCACGGTGGAACACCGTCCTGGTACAGAGCACGCCAATGCAGATGGTCTGTCCAGATTTTTCTGCCTTAGTGAAGAGAACTGCCAAGAGGGTGGGTAGTTCTCCCCACATTTCAGCTCGAGGGGACACGTGTTAGACCTGGCACCATTGGCGTGGGTCCCCCTTCCACTTTGCCACTGCTATTCAGTACTTTAGTGCAAGTGCTCCCTATTGTAAAGTGTTGTATTGGATTAGTGACTCCATTATTGGCTTATTTGATTTACTTGTCAGACCCTAGTACAGTGCACCATGTGTGCCCAGGGCCTGTAAATCAAATGCTGCTGGTGGGCTTGCAGCACTGATTGTGCCACCCACAGAAGCAGCTTGTAAACTATGGCTCAGGCCTGCCATTGCAGAGTCTGACTGCAGTCGGCGACTGCCATGTCCACTTGTCAAGTGCACCCACTTGCCAGTCCGTAAGCCTTCCCTTTTCTACATATCAGTCACCCCTAAGGTAGGCCCAAGGGTAGGGTGCATTGTATGTAAAAGGTAGGACATGCCCTCATGTGTGTGGCATGTTCTAACAGTGAATTACAGCCAATTTCGTTTTTCACTATTGCAAGGCTATCTGTTCCCATAGGCCAGAATGGGCAGCTTGATTATAACATCTTATAATCATAACTGACCCTAGGAACAAGATGGGAAAATAAAGTTTAGTATGCCTGAACACAGAATGTTAAAATACACCTTTTAGTGTAGGTGATTTTTACATTCTGTGTTTGAAAATACCACTTTTAGAAAGTAGGTATTTTCTTGCCTAACCATCTAGCATGCCTCTTTTTGGTTTGTGTATTCCATGTCTGGTTTATGAGTGAGAGGGGGCTGGAGAGAGCCTTGGCTCCAACAGTCTGATGTGCCAGGCCTGGGCTGAATAGGACCTGCATTCAATAGAAAGTAGGGGGAGGAGATTTCCTTTCACTGCCCTGAGCCCTCATAGAATAGAGAGTAGGGGGAGGAGTTTTCCTTTCAGCTACCTGGGCCAGGTCTTCTTTCAATAATGCTGTCTCCACCTCCTGCCAGGAAGCTGCACCAGGGAGGACAGAACTAGTTTTGGCTGGGCACAGGCACCCTCTGCCTTCAGAGGAGAAAGGATTTAGCAGTATAAATATTGGGAAACAAAGCAAACACAAGGAGATGATGGACGGAGCGCTGAAACTTTTCAGACACTCACCCCCAGTCACAGATCTGGGTTGAATCCATCATCATTCTTTAGCTCACTTCGCCACCTCAGTGCAGACCCAGCTATATGCAGATCAGTCTTGACCCTGTGCCTCATGGGAACAGTCTAGTACGAACTGCCAAGCCAGGTCTTCCCTGAACAGGAAACAAACATCCTGGGACCGGTTTCTGGGTAACAAACTTCATCAGCCAGGCTAGCTTGAATCCAGTGGAAAAAGTGAGCAACGGACCCACGTCTGGCCATACCCTGCCAACTTAGGGCAAACAAAGCAAACACAAGGAGATGATGGACACTCACTCCCAGTCACAGATCTGGGTTGAATCCATCATGATTCTTTAGCTCACTTCGCCACCTCAGTTCAGACCCAGCTATATGTCCATCTACCCAGATCTGTGACTGGGGGTGAGTGTTTGAAAAGTTTCAGCACTCTGTCCATCATCTCCTTGTGTTTGCTGTATAAATATTGGGGCCCAGACCCCAGAACTTTAGATCACTTCTGGGAATCAAAACAAACCCTTTGCCAAGGAGAAGAACCGGAGAAGCTGAAGGAAGATTACTGCCCCTGTGCTGTTGCTGTTTGGGGTTGGCCTACAGTGGTTACTTTTTTGGCACGGAAAGAGAAAAGTAACTTTGTGTGAACTTTTGCTATCTTGCGGAAGATCTCCAAGGGCTTACATTTGAGCTTGCCTCCTGTCCTAAAGTCTCAGGGACACAAAGACTTCAACACCAGTTCCCCCTGAATTTGCTTGTTGGGAATTCTACCTGCAGTGAGGTGCCTGCTGTTGTGTTGGGCTCTCTGAAGACTGCATGTCGCTGGGAGCTGGAAGAAGCGTGTCTCCGCCGCAGCAGTTGCCATCGCATCTCCGTAGAAGCGTGTCTCCGCCGCAGTTGCTCGCTGTCGCATCACCGACGAAGCGTGTCGCATCTCCGGAGAAGCGTGTCACCACCACAGAGGTTGCTGTTGCATCGCCGGAGAAGCGTGTCACAGGACCTGTCACGGCTCAGGAGTCGAATGAGTCGCCGCACGGCCGTCGAGTGTGCAAACGTCGCATCCACATTGTCGCATTGCATCAAAGACGCCATTTTGACGCATCGCATCGAGGCGCCATCTTGTCACATCGTAACCGGAATGCAGTAAGAAACCAAAGCATCACCTCCTCTTCGGAAAGGAACCGATGCATCACCTCCCCTGCGCTGCAGTAAGGAGCCGACGCATCACCTCCCCTGAAGCAAGGAACCGACGCATCACCTTCCCTGCGACCCTTCTGTTTGTTTTGCGTGACGCATCCAAGGTACTTTGAGAGTAAAGTGTTGCTTTTACCGTCTACATTGAACTAAGCTATTTCTACCATTTTATTTTTGATTACAGTATTGTGCATTTTTGTCGTTTGGTCTTGTGTTAAGTATAGTAAAGATTACTTATTTTTCTAAATTGGTGTGGTGTCCATTTGTAGTATTTTCACTGTATTACTGTATATGTTCACACATGCTTTACACACTGCCTCTGAGATAAGCCTGTCTGCTTGTGCCAAGCTACCAAGGGGGTGAACAGTGGTTATCCAGGAGTGTACCCCCCTTTCCCTGACTTGAAGCAGGGGCCCCTACTTGGTCAAAGGTACCTACCTCTGCCAACTAGAGACCCCCATTTCTAACAATCTCCTAGAAAATACTTTGACAGGCAAGGGCAAATGCAGTAACATATTGACATTATACTTTTCTAAAACAGAATGCCTATATCATCCAGTTGACCTATTCCTAATTTCCGAAACTTTACCTATGCCCTATTCCGAATTTCCTAAACTACATTTGGAAATACTTGATCTTTGCTTCACACATCTAACCACCTTTGAAGGGTCTATTTAGTCAGTTTCACTTTTCAATGCATAGATTCATATTTTGCATACTACATCACTGAAAGATTGCCAGGGACTGTACAAGCTACATATTAAGAAAGACACCGTGAATGATAACTCACTGATAATATATTACTACTACAACCATAGTACCACACTCTTTGTGACAGGAGGACAGAGGAGGTAACATAACTTCTTACATAATCAGCCCAAGCAAGTGCCTACAGCAACAAGCTGAACTAGATAGCACAGTGCACCTGGCTCACTCAAATTGGATCACATAATATTCATAACGTTACATGAACTTAACTTACCTTTGAGTGTGAGCAGCATGCTATTTGGAAAAAAATAAATTGCCATTATAAGATAGGACACAATAAATTAGTCATCTGGATGCCCAGTAGGTAAAGCAGGGCCCTCTCCCGATCAGGATGTCAGCTGCTGCTGGGTGCGTGGAACCCCAGTGTGTTGGCAAAAGCAATAGCACACCCTCCCTCACAACAGCTGATGCTCCTGCAGCCCGTACCCACTCCCGGGGCTGCTGCTAGCATGGAGGGGAGGAGGTGCTGCACACAAAAAACGAGTGCGGCGTCCTTCTCCCTGTAAAAAATGGCACTGGCGTCGCCTCTCTCATGCTCTGACATGGCGCTGGGTGAATACAAAAAATAAAGATATGAGAAAGAGAAGGAATCGATTAGAGAGGGAGAAATTAGGAAATTTGGGTTACTTAGGGGAAAAGTAAAAAAAAGAGGCAATAACATAAAATACACCAACACAAATACACATAGTAAGGAAATAAATGTAAAATATGGGATGATAAGTTAAATAAAGTTAGGATAGCAAAGATATAGTTAGGATTCAGAAGTAGGCGCAGGACCATGCACAGAATAAGAAAAACAAAATGGCCGTGTGTGTGAGCGACCACATGGTGTCGTTCCCGTGCACATTGCCATGTGGAGTGCACTAATCGCACCAATCAGGGCGAACGGGCAGCCATGCACAACTCAGCCCACTTGCACGCAGTTAGGCAGAGTTTGTGGAGTTTTCTTTTCACTTCACGTAATTCTGTGAAGTGGAAACACTACTTTATTGTACCATAACATGCATGGGATGCCTTTTAGAGTCCGGCATTAGAGAAGATCTTTTGATTTTAATAGAGTTATAAGAATAATATACTTACTTAGAGGGCCTTTAAGCCAGCCTTCTCCTCCCATTGCTCTGATATTGCGTCATTGACATTTTTCTTCAGCCCAGCATGGGGAAATGGGTCAGCTCACTTCAGCCATTGGCTTTCGTAAGGAGCACATCCACCCACATGCAGTTTCCTTCAGCTCCAACAACTACTATGCCAGTGTGCACATTTGATACGATTTTTTTCTTGCTTTTAGCCAGTGCTTTTTTTTTTGATTGACAAGTGTTCAGCAGCTCACCAACGATAAAGTTAGCCAAAATCAATGTAAAAATTGACAAAGTCACAAGGATGGTATCCAAAGCCAAAGACTTTCCCAATGCTTCTTTTCACATATGAAATAAAGTTTCAATAATACGTAACAATAAGCAAACCTCCTCCCACCCTCCTCCACACAGAAGAAATTATTCCTTGAGCACTGGGGGCAGATTTACAAGCCCTTGCGCCTCTTTTGCGTCACTTTGAACATGGGAAAAGTGATACAAAAGTGGTGCAAGGGGCTTGTAAATCTGCCCCTGGGTGTTCTAGTGGAATATCATAAGGCCTTGGTACAGGACACAGAGGTAAAAAGCTTCTTGTTTTTCTTTGAAAAAGGCCCTCATTATTTGAAGATTGTGTCTCAACATTTCTATTAGGCATATGGTTGGACATTTCATAAACCAATCCGAAAAGCGGACATTTTTGTTTGATAAAGCTGCTGTGATTTTGTTACAACTTTCAGCCTTTCATTGTGCAGCTGGCGTCAATGAAGGCTTTAAAACCATCCCTTCTACCCTATAAAAGTGACAGCATACTATAATTTTCTTTGAGTTCATGTGCACTTGTTTTCACAAAGGATGAGCAACCTGCAAGGGCTTGCAAAGGAGCAGTTCTCAATGTACCGAATGAGGCACCATTTTATGGAAATACAAATACTTAATTGTAACATGTTTAAAGAAGTCCAGGGCAAACTGCTGACGAGTAAAATCTGTTTAGAGAAGGCGACATAGAGGGAAGAGGTAGCCCTGATTATGTTGATGATGACAGTATGTGCAGATTTGAAAAACATTATTGGGCATATTATCAATACAGGCGATAAAATTATCGCCGCTTTAGCAGCCGAATACTGCCGCTAAAGCGGCGATAATGGGCTTGATAATATGCTCTATGGAATTCCAATTGAAGCCCATGTTAGACGTCCTTCACATCTAACATGGGCTTCAATTGGAATTCCATAGAGCATATTATCAAGCCCATTATCTCCGTTTTAGCGGCAGTTTTGATAATATGCCCCTATGGGGCATATTTACAAGGCAGCGATAGAAAATTATAGCCGCTTTTGCGGCCGTTTATGGCCGAAAAGCGGCGATCATATTATCGCCTAATTAGCAAGGTCACGCTAACGCGTGAAACCTTGCATTAGCGCACCTATTCTTAACGCACAGCTTAGCTTTGCATCTCTAATGAGATGCAAAGTGGGCGATCCTGACCTGACATGACAGGAGAAATGTCGCTAAGCGACATTTCTCCTATCATCAAGCCCCACGCTATGAAGCGTAGCGGCAGGAAAAGTAGCGATAACCCCTGTTATCGCTACTTTCCTTACGCCTACTTCAGGACTGACTTAGCCATGATATCCTATGGAAGGTGGATATCATGGCTAAGTTTGTGAGTCCCTATCAACAAGCTAACACCACATTTCGTGAGATTATCGCTGGGTTTCCAGAGATAATCTCACGTTAGGCAGTTAGCGCTAGGATTTTTATCGCTTTTGAGATAAGCGTTGCTAATAGCACGCTATCTCAGTGATAAAAATCACACATTAGCCGGCGATAAATATCCTAGCGCTAAGTGTGCTTAGCGATAATTATCGCCGGTTGTTGCTCATATGCCCCTATGTACTTTTAAACTCGGGAGGAGATGATGCGGAAGTCTGTGGGAGTTCTTCAGTGCCCTTGCATGCTGTGTATTTATGATTGTGCACAAACTAAACAATAACATTGTAGTGATACATTTTTTGCCATGCCGGTCAGCTTTCTTTGTGTTAGCATTAATACAGGGGGTGATTGATTTGAGTAGGAGGTTGCAGATGAGTCCCACCAACATTCATATTTGGGGTGCAGAACTTATTTATAATCATCAGAGTTTAAACCACAAGAAGAAAGAGGCCAAGGCGAAAATAAGAACAAACAATGGCAAAGAGAGAAAGCAGGGATGAAAAAAGGAAACTATAAGAATCCTATATGGGGCACGAGCTGAAATAAATCCTAGGTAGCTTTTGGGTTCAGCAACCTTGACATTCGTAAGTGGGGCTTCTTAGAAATATATGGGCCTCGGCACTTATCCTTTAAAACATTAAGCACTGACTATGGCTATGTTGAAGTTGAGAAGTTTGGGGTAGCATAAATAGGGACAAGGGGACAAGAGGAGAGGATATATGGTCACACTGACAGGTGAAAAATTATGTGGCAAATGCCGCAAATCCATAATTATGATAAAAAAGACAGCAGCAGAATCACATAATTCCAGTGCCCCTGGGTATTCCTAGGCATTCATTCCCAGGGCCAAAACTGGTTGGCTAATATCAGAAGCGTGGTACGACTATGATCATTTTAGGAGTATAATTTCACCACTGAGGAATTCAGAGCGTGGCCACGCGCACAAAATCTATATGTACCATACAATGTGCAGTAACTGGTTTTCCGCTTTTCATTACAGTTTGCACGGTCTCTTGCGTTTATTGGGACAGTGCAAACTGCTGTCTGTAATGGCTACAGAAAAAAAGGTTCTAACTCCCTGTCCCTCACTGTAGATTAATGAACGATGTAACGACAATTTCTCTTTACGAAACTGGAAAGGCATCTTTTCCCGCCAGATTGATTACTGCGACATTTCACCTCACCTTAAACTGCCATCTGGGTTCAGTGCCAGGGATTTCAAAACAAATTTAAGCAAGTTCAGCGGTTTATCGAACACTTTTCTTTCTGCGCATGCTTTCGAAAGTGACCATGTACAGTGAGGAAGTCCCTCTTATGTCAAACAACTTTAATTTTTTTCAGTCTTCAACGTTGAACAGGGAATCTGTTGTAAGCAATCTTGAGCTGTCCCAACAGAAAACTCAGCAACAGTTCTCCTCAGACACACAGCGTGCGCTCACACCAGGCGTTATTAACATTTCAGATAACAAGTTATGGGGGAAACTTACTTCATCCGTGACTGAAAAGGCTCAAAAGTATACTCGAGGGACATAAACTCCCAATACGTATGGTTAAATGAATGCAGACTTTAACCCCCAAAGCTTTGATTTTGCAAAGCAAGAGCTTATGGGATTTTGTTAAAGGATGACTTTTTGCTCCTAATGGGGCTCGAGAGACAGTAGGGCCTTATCTGTTTTCATCAAACGTTTGTTTCAATTTTGCAGCGCAGCTGAATTTTTTCCTGTCTACATAATTGCATTTTTACATAGCTGTGCAAGGAGTTGCTACCACCAATTCTCTTGTGGTGCACATAAGCTTATGAGTAAGATTTTCTGGTAAAGGTGTTGCGACTGAAGAGAACCGTAGATGGGGGCAATGGGGAGAGGATGTGGTCCGTCGGCTGCGCTGCCGCCTCTGGTGCAGGAAACCAGGGTTCGAGCCACATCCTGTGATTCTGGGCAAATCACTTAGGGGCATATCAACAAGGGCTTTATCTCTGCTTTTTTGGCTTTAAAAGCCAAAAAAGCAGAGATAAAACTAGCACCCTATCAACAACAGGGTGCTAACACGCAAATTTGCATGTTAGCACCCTTTTACTCTACGCTTCCCCTTGCATCTCTAATGAGATGCAAAGGGGGCGTTCCAGAGTAAAATAATAGGAGAAATGTCGCTAAGCGACATTTCTCCTATTATCAAGAATGTCGCTAACCCTGTTAGAGACAAAAAAAGCAGCGCTAACCGCGGTTAACGCTGTTTTTTTACGTCTGCTAATTTTCAGACTTAGCCATGATATCCTATGGAAGGAGGATATCATGGCTAAGTTTGCCTGTCCCTATCAACAAGGTAACGTGTGATTATCGCTGGGTTTCCAGCGATAATCTCACGTTAGCCTGTTAGCGTGAGGATTTTTATCGCTATTGAGATAAGCGTTGCTAATAGCACGCTATCTCAGCGATAAAAATTCACGCTAGCCGGCGATAATTATCCTCACGCTAAGAGCGCTGAGCGATAATTATCGCCGGTTGTTGTTGATATGCCCCCAGATCTCCCCGTGCCTGAATGTGTAATGTAAATACAGTGCTATGTAAAGCGCTCCAATACCTTCAGGTCGAGTTCGGGCTATATAAATATGCAACAAAAACAAAAAAAAGACAGGCGATAAAAAACTGCCGCTAAAACGGCGATAATGGGCTTGATATGCTCTATGGAATTCCAATTGAAGCTCAGGTTAGATGTTCTTCACATCTAACATGGGCTTCAATTGGAATTCCATAGACCATATTATGAAGCCCATTATCGCCATTTTAACGGCAGTTTTCTGCCGCTAAAGCGGCGATAATTTTATCGCCTGTCTTGATAATATGCCCCTTGCTTCTCAAAGATGACCAAAACTATGTGGCATATTAGCAAGACCGGCGATAAAATTATCTCAGTTTTAGCGGCAGGAAACTGCCGCTAAAACGGCGATAATTTTATCGCCGGTCTTGCTAATATGGGGGCATATCTACAAGGCGGCGATATAAAATTATCGCCGCTTTTGCGGCTGTTTTCAGCCGAAAAGCGGCGATAATTTTATCGCTATATTAGCAAGGTCATGCTATCGCGTGAAACCTTGCCTTAGCGCCTGAATTCCTAACACCCATCTTTGCATCTCTAATGAGATGCAAAGTGGGCATTCCTCCCCAGGATAACAGGAGAAATGTCGCTAAGCGACATTTCTCCTATTATCAAGCCTCACACAAAGCAGCATAGCGACAAGAAAAGTAGCGATAACCTCTGTTATCGCTACTTTCCTTACGCCTGCTTTGAAACTGACTTAGCCATGATATCCTCTGTAAGGTGGATATCATGGCTAAGTATGTGAGGCCCTATCAGCAAGCTATCGCCAAACTTTGGGGGATTATTGCTGGGTTTCCAATGATAATCGCACGTTTGGCAGTTAGCGAAAGGATTTTTATCGGTTTTGAGATAAGCGTTGATAATAGCACGCTATCGCAGCGATTAAAATCCACGCTAGCCGGCAATAATTATCCTAGCGCTAAGTGCGCTTAGCGATAATTATCACCGGTTGTTGCTGATATGCCCCATGCCCCTTTATGTTCTTCAAGACTTTCATCGATCGGAGGTAACTGAAAGGAGGGACCCCACTTCATAAAGTTCCCGATTAGGTAAATAAATAAATCAAACAAACGAAGGGCCATATTATCAAGCAACGGCGATAACATTATCGCCGCTTTAGCGGCAGGAAACTGCCGCTAAAGCGGCAATAATGGGCTTGATAATATGCCCTTGTGAATTCCCATAGAAGCCCATGTTCATACAATAACCTGGGCTGCTATGGGAATTCACAAAGACATATTATCAAGCCCACTATCGCATCTTTAGCGGCGCTTTCCCGCCGCTAAAGCGGCGATAATGTTAGCACCGTTCCTTGATAATATGGCCCGAACAGATGAATACATTAACAGACAGAAAAATGAAGGGACAAGTAAATAAATAGACAGAAAATAAATAAATGAGTAAAGAAATAAATAAATCAACAAAAATAACAATCATTAGTAAAGCCAATAGGTTTGACAGTCCGAGAGCTAGTGGTGTTGTCAACGTCTTTTAGCCATGTGTTATGGAGTGGAGATGGATGTATGTGGTTTGGAGTTAAAATATGTTTTTTGTTTTTTTATATGTTTTTTTTATTGAGCAGAAGCATAAGATAAGCCATTACATCATATATATAATACACAAAATCAGTTTCAACAATAAACAAAATCATTTGAAAAGTTGGGATCTATTACTTTTATTTTATACTTCCTATTGTGTCTTAACCTAAAGAAAAAGTGCTGTGTGTGGGGTCATTTAAAATGCATCTTTTATATGAAATAGTAAAACAAGTATTGTACCAATTCATATTAATTGAGCGTGCATTTTTTAAACACATTAATTGATGCATCCGAGCTAAACAAGGTGCTTTTATTAAAGTGCAGTGCATTTAACTCCCATAATGTGCATTTTACCCAGCCTCCCGATAAAATTAATCTAAACTTTAATAAAATGCATCAACTCACTTTCCACCCCTAACAACTGACAATTCATGATATAAAATGAGATTATACCTAAAAAAAATCCCCATTCCTGAGCCCAAGGTTAACTCTTTTTTTTCTTCCCTACTCTCTTCCCTTTTTCTTCCATTTTTCCCTTTTTTCTTCCTTTGTTTTCTCTTCTTTTTTATTTCAATCTAGCTAGACTAGTACTTTAGTTACCCCAAGTTCAAGAATCGTTCCACCAGAAAGGTAATTACTGTGAATATTCCCTCCCCTTCAAACATTGGCAAGTTCTTGTCTTGAGTAGTCCATCAAGTATTGTGCCCATTCACATAAATCAAGCGTGCATTTTTTCAACACATTAATTGATGCATTCAGGCTCAACAAAGTGCTAGCAATAAAGTGCAGTGCATTTAACTACCACAAAGTGCATTTATCTAACCTTCCAATAGAATTAATCTAAACCTTAATAAAGCGCGTCAGCTCACTTTCCACCCCTAGCAGTAAACAGCTCCTGTTATTAAGGTGCAATTGTGCCTAAACAATTAGGCCCCAAAAAACTGAACCATCGTGTCAAGAAAAAAAACTATCCAAAGTCCCTTACCATCAATTGAACAAATTATTATATCCAAATAAGAGGCTTCATAGTATACAAACTCGAGCAAGTGCCAGCCCCGCTGGTTAATATCCAGTTGAAGCACTGGAAATGTTACCCTTGAAACCTTCTTATTCCAAATAACTGTAGAAAAATTACTTCTAATTCTTTAAAATGTGTTATATTCATTTTTATCAGAACATTTGTAAAAAGAAAAATCAATAGAGGTAAAATAGAAATTTTTATAAGAGGAAAACGGCCAACTAATGTAAGAGGAAGAAGTGTCCCGCAGTCTAATAGGTTTTTAATGTTTTTCATCATTGCCTGATAATTCAATTGGGGAATTTCCGAATAGCGATTAGTGATATACATCCCCAAGTATTGAATCGGATCGGTGAGAGATCTTGCCGTTTAAGATTATTCGGGAGAATATCACGGTGAACACCCTAAATATCGATTCCAAAATATCGACTGCCCAGAATATCGAAGTTTAAATACAGAGTGGACAGAATATCGAATTATCAAAATATAGATAGGTCAGAATATCGAAATTGGGGTCCAAAATATCGAATTCCATAATATAGAATATAAAAATATAGAATTCCATAATATCGAATTTTAAAATATAAATTACCATAATATCGATTTTTTTTAGTGTTATGTATGGTAGTATATGTGTTAAAATTATGTATTATTTTTGTAATGTATGCTGAATTTATTTAAACTAATGAATGTTATGTAATTTAATTTTAGCGCAATTTAATTCCGTAGCGGTTTGTGGGTTCATAGGGGAATAGGGTGGGAAGTAATTTAATTATGGTTAATTAAATATTAATTATATTTATACGTTTTGATAATTAATTGATTGATAATTAATTATTAATTGGTAATTAATTTATATTAATTGATTAATAGTTAATTATGTTAATTGTATTTTTTATTATTAGGAGCGGGTTGTGGGTTTGTAGGGGAATTGGGTGGGAAGTAATTTAATTGTAATAAAGTAAATAATTATATTTTATTTATGTGTCTTGATAAATATTTGATAATTAATTATTAATTGGTAATTAATTTGTATTAATGGGTAAATAATTTGTATGAATTGCTAATTAATTTTTATTAATTGCAAATTTATTTTTATTAATTGATTAATTGATAATGTTAATTGTATTTTTTATTATTGGGAGTGGGTTGTGGGTTTATAGGGGAATTGGGTGGGAAGTAAATTAATTGTAATAAAGTAAATATTTCTTTTTTTATTTATGTTTATTGATAATTGATAATTATTTATTAATTGGTAATTAATTTGTATTAATTGGTAATTAATTTTTATTAATTGATAATTAATATTTTTCAATGGTAATTAATTGTTATTAATTGGTAATTATTTTTAATTAACTTTTTATTGGCATTGATAATTAATGTAATCTTATTTTAAATTTAAATCATTACTTTCCCTACTTTTGCACTCTCAGGAGCGGGAATAGTATTTTTTACCCTCCGCTATCCAACTCTTTCCCTACTGTTGCACTCACTGGAGTGGGAATAGTAATTCTTACACTCCTGCTATCCAACGATTTCCCTACTGTTACATTCTTTGGAGTGGGAATAGTAATTTTTACCCCTACACTATTCAGCGTTTTCCCTACTGTTGCATTACCCGGAGTGGGAATAGTAATTTTTCCCTTCCCGCTATCCAACGCTTTCCCTACTGTTGCACTCTCTGGAGTGGGAATAGTAAATGTTATCCTCCCGCTATCCAACGCTTTCCCTACTGTTGCACTCTTTGGAGTGGGAATAGTAATTTGTACCCCTACGCTATCCAACGTTTTCCCTACTGTTGCACTCATTGGAGTGGGAATAGTAATTTTTACCCCTACGCTATCCAACGCTTTCCCTACTGTTGCACCCATTGGAGTGGGAATAGTAATTTTTCTCTTCCTGCTATCCAATGCTTTCTGTACTGTTGCACTCTGGAGTGGGAATAGTAATTTTTACCCCTACGCTATCCAATGCTTTCCCTACTGTTGGAGTCACTGGAGTGGGAATAGTAATTTTTCCCTTCCCGCTATCCAACTATTTCCCTACTGTTGCACTCTCTGGAGTGGGAATAGTAGTTTTAACTCTCCCGCTATCCAATGCTTTCCCTACTGTTGCACTCTTTGGAGTGGGAATAGCAATTTTTACCCCTACGCTATCCAACGTTTTCCCTACTGTTGCACTCATTTGAGTGGGAATAGTAATTTTTACCCCTACGCTATCCAACGTTTTCCCTACTGTTGCACTCACTGGAGTGGGAATAGTAATTTTTCCATTCCCGCTATCCAACGCTTTCCCTACTGTTGCACTCTCTGGAGTGGGAATAGTAAATTTTACCCTCCCGCTATCCAACGCTTTCCCTACTGTTGCACTCACTGGAGTGGGAATAGTAATTTTTACCCCTACGCTATCCAACGTTTTCCCTACTGTTGAACTCTCTGGAGTGGGAATAGTAATTTTTACCCCTATGCTATCCAATGCTTTCCCTACTGTTGCACTCACTGGAGTGGGAATAGTAATTGTTACCCCTATGCTATCCAACGTTTTCCCTACTGTTGCACTCACTGGAGTGGGAATAGTAATTTTTACACTCTCACTATCCAACAAAAGCTCTACTTTTTTTACATTACTTTTATTATGTTTACATTTTAAGCTTTTTTATATTATATTATGTATGTTTTATTTAATTGTTTTTAATATTTAATTACTTTTATATTATTTTTAATAAATTTAAAAAATTCGATATTTTAGCTAACTATATTTTAACATTCTATATTTTGGAATCGATATTGTAGTACTTACCTGTTTGTAGATAGGGAGTCGATATTCTGTCCTTCTATATTTTGGCGTCGATATTTTGGGCATTCTACATTATGTCCCTCGATATTTAGTCACTGAACCAATATCACTACAGGTATTAGGCAGCAAAGTTTCAATCTTGTTGTGGCTAATTTCATATCCCCCCAATTGATTCAAACTGCGCAAATCCTGTTGTTTTGATATTCTGTTCTTCAGGTCTAAGATATAAAATAACCTCGTCCACGAACAATTTTAGTTTAGACATTCCTATTATTGGTGCATTTATTTCAGAGTTTGCCTTGAGTCTGATGACCAGTGGTTCAATAAAAAATAGTGAACAGGACGGGGGATAAGGGACAGCCCTGACGGCTTCCCCACTTTATATTGATCATCCCAGCCAAGTTAGAATTTATAATGACCTGAGTCTGTGCCGCTTGATATATATTCCGCAGCATGTTAGTAATTTGAGAAGGAAACCCCACCCTTCTAAGACTGTAAAAGAGAGCATCTGTCGAATGCTTTCTCAACGTTGACCATCATTATAAGTGCAGGAAATTGATTAGTGTTAAAAAAAATCAAGTGTATGGACTCAAAATCCAGTATTAGATGACTTCGACCTTCCAGCCAAAATCCCTGCCTGGTTCTTATGAATCACCTATTGTGCTGCTGGAATAAATACATTTGCCCATATTTTCATTAAAATCTTATATTCGGTGTTAAACAGACTGATAGGCCTCTGCGAATTAATATCTACGGAATTCTTGCACTTCTTAACAAAACTAACATTGATGGATTCTTTAAAAATTGATAGGACCTCGCCTCCTGTTTTAACGAAGTTGAAGAGCTCAACCAGAAACGGTATTAGCTCTTCTGAATACGTTTAATAAAACTCTGTTGAAAGGCTATCATCACCGCAAGCCTTCCCACAGGGCATTGAGGCAAAGGCCTGCTGGATTTCTACTAATGTAATGTCAGCTATCATTGCCTCAGCCTGCGTATTTGATAGCTGCAGTAGATTGATATTGTAAAAATATTGATTTATTGCTTCTTTTGAAGCCGTATATTTGGTTGCGTACAGTTCATAATAATGGTCTAAAAAGATTTGAGTGATCTTGTCCTTTTCCGAAGCCAAGGCCCTCGATCCTGGCTCCGGCAATTCAATAATTAATGTGGCTTCTTGCTTTACCCTGGTTGACCAAACCAAAGGTTTGTGGAGTTGAAATATGTTAAATTATATTGTTGGGTTGCAATTATGTGGTGTGGAGTGGAATTATGTGGGTTGGAGCAGAACTGTGTATTGAGGAAATGTAGTGTGTGGAATTGTGTGGAATTATGTGGCATGGAATTGTGTGGCTTTGAATTGTGTGGCATTGACTGGAGTTATGTGTAGTGGAATTATGTGACTTGTTTTGCAGTGGAATTATGTAGATATTAATTATGTGGTATTGAGTGTAGTTGAATTATGTTGAGAAGGATTGTGTGTATTGGAGTTTTATTATGTGGAGTGGTACGAGCAGTGGCATTGTGTGTTGTGCAGTGGCTTGAGCGGGGATTATGTGGCTTTGTGTTGAATTATGTGGCCTGATGTGAAATTCTGTGGTGTGGATTGGAAGCATGTGGTCTGTAGTGGAATTATGTATTGTAGAGTAGAATTATGTGGTTTGGAATAACGTGGTGTGGAGGGCAATTGTGTGGAGCTGAATTCTGTGACATGGAATTGTGAGGGGTTGAGTGTAATTATGTGGCATGGTGTGGAGTGTATTTATGTGGAGTGTTGCCATGTGGGGTGGAGTGGCTTTATGTGGAGTGTAATTATGTGATATGGAGTGAAGTGTAATTATGTGGAGTTAAATTACAGTGGTGTGGAGTGGTATTTTGTGGAGTATAATTATGCTGCTTGGTGTGAAATTGTGTGGGGTTGAATTGTGTGATGTGGAATTATGTTACATTGTGTGGAATTATGTGGCATTGTGTGGAGTGTAATTATGTGTGGTGGAATTATGTGGCATGGTGACGAGTTGAATTTTGGGGAGAGTAAATATGTGTTTTGGAGCCGAGCGGATATATTTGGTGTGTAATTATGTGGTGTGGAGTGGAATTATGCAGTGTGGAGTGAAATTATCTGAAGTCGAATTGTGTTGCATGGAGTGGATTGACGTTGACTGTAGTGGAGTGAAATTATCTTGCATTAAGTGGTAATATGTAAAGTGGATTTATATGACATAGGTCGGAGAGCAAATACGTGGAGTTGAATTTGTTGGATTGTAATTATGTGGCATGGAAAGGAATTATGTTGAGTGGAGTGGAATTGTGTGCAGGTTACTGAATCGCAAAACAGGGTTTGATACATGTAAAAAACCTTTTTGCATTCGAAAGAGGGTTTGTTAACGCAAAATTGGTTGATACATGTGGCTCTAATTTATTTATTTATGTTTGGTTGCCGCTTCATAATTCAATTTTATTTAAGCAGAATCTGTACTTTAGGATTGATAATTTGGCATTTTTCTTTGTTTTACTTTATTTTACATTGATGCTGATTGGGAGCCTGTACAGTTGAGACTAATCATTCTTGCACCAATATATCTGTTGGAGGACCACCTCCTACGTGGTCTTGCATTGTTATACAATTAATTTATGAAGTGTGTCTTGCTTCCTGTCTTCCTAGTCTGAGGCATGAGGATCAGTTTCTGTTGCTGGTAGATAGTCAGAGGGTAGTCAGCTTTTATGAAATTCACGGACTGTTTTCAAAGGATGACAATTGTGCTTTCTTAGATTGACAGATAGATACAAAGCTCATCCCATACTTCTATACACTTTTTAAGTTTCACCTAATTGCATCCTTCTGGAGGATTTTCGAACATTCTATGTAAACAAGGTATATTACAAGTCAAATTCCGTATGGTGGGTCCTTTTTATAGATGTTTTTCACTCCTATGACTGTAAACTCCATGACGCTCAGAACCTCCCAGTTACATGGATAGGGCCACAAGTAGCAGGAACAGGTGTGAAAGCATAGGTTTAGGGTACATGGGTTTAGTGACAACACAAACAGAGATTGGGTGTGGGAGACCAGCTCTGCTAGTTAAAATGTTGGTGAATGCAGCATAGGAACATCTTAGGTGGTTACATCAGGTGTTTACCAGTGGTACCGAGGGTGGGAAGATGGGGGGCACAACCTTTTTTATAATAAAATAAACTTACACTCCTTTCTTCGCAGCCTGACGTCCACCTGCCTCGGGTGTCTTCAGGAAGCTCTGATGCAGGAAACTGCACTACCCAATCCTGGCACTGCTCTCAAAGCATGAGAGCAGTGCCAGAATTGGATAAAGCAGGCTCTTCCATCGCCCCTAAGCGCCCTGGAGGCCTGCACTTTCTCTAATCTAGCTGTCTAAGACAGCTAGGTTAGAGAACTTTAAAATGCGCAAGTCTGGCTGGCCATCACAAAATGGCCGGCCAAAGGGACATGCACATTTGAAAGTGCACATCTTCCTGCTGCTGCCACTTGGCAGTGCTGGCCCAACCCCGTCCTGACACTTAGTTTAGGACAGGTTGCTGAAAAATAAAGCGTTAATAAATTAACTCTATTGCCATTTTATTTTTTAGCTTTGGGGCTTGTGGGGCAATGCTCCTCTGCTCAAATGGAGGAGACTTCCCTGGTGGTTACATCAAACACAAAAAGTGATGTAATGCATGCTTGCAAATAGTCTAACCACTGTAAATCACTCAGGATAGGGTTCAAACCAATTATTCTTTTGCCCACTATTCCACTACAGATTATGCCCAGAAATATAGACATCAGCCATGGCCCAATGCCAAAAGGATCAGCCTAGCCCAAACTGCCATGCTAGGTCCTCTTTGAGCTAGAAGACAAGCAACACAAGACTGGTTTAGATCTTCAGTTGGGTCTAGACTGGTTCCAGTGAAACAATGAGCACGGGTCCCACATGTGAGCATACCATTGCACACCTACGGTGTTACATAACACGCTCAAAAAGTAATGGAAGGCATGCGTTCAAATAGTCTAACCTCTCATAGGGCCATATCAACAACAACCGGCGATAATTATCTCTAAGCGCACTTAGCGCTAGGATAATTATCGCCGGCTAGCGTTAATTTTTATCGCTGAGATAGCGTGCTATTAGCAACGCTTATCTCAATAGCGATAAAAATCCTCACGCTAACAGGCTAACGTGAGATTATCGCTGGAAACCCAGCGATAATCTCACGTTACCTTGTTGATAGGGACAGGCAAACTTAGCCATGATATCCTCCTTCCATAGGATATCATGGCTAAATCAGAAAAATACCAGACGTAAAAAAGCAGCGTTAACCGTGGTTAGCGCTGCTTTTTTTGTCTCTAACCGGGTTAGAGACACTCTTGATAATAGGAGAAATGTCGCTTAGCGACATTTCTCCTATTATTTTACTCTGGAACGCCCCCTTTGCATCTCATTAGAGATGCAAGGGGAAGCGTAGAGTAAAAGGGTGCTAACATGCAAATTTGCATGTTAGCACCCTGTTGTTGATAGGACGCTAGTTTTATCTCTCCTTTTTTTGCTTTTAAAGCCAAAAAAGCAGAGATAAAGCCCTTGTTGATATGCCCCATAGTCACTTGGGATAGCTTTCTAAACAATCATTCTTTTTTCCACTAGTCCACATCAGATTATGCCCAGCAATATGCACATCAACTTTGGCCCTACAGTTATAAGAACAGCCTAGCTCAAACTGCCAAGGCAGGTCTACTCTGAACCAAAAAATAAGCAACCGTGGCCTCTTTAGTCCTGTGCAGCTTGGTTCCACTGGCACAGTGAGCACAGGACCCACGTCTGGGTATACCCTTTAATTATTGTGACTTTACATACTACCTGGAGTGATTGCCGGTTATTAGACTATTTCCAAGCATTTCTCCCATCATTGCTTGTGTGACAGATGCAACATCCTAAGTAGCCAAGGGTATGCTCAGACATATGTCCCTTGCTCATTGTACCATAGGATCTAAGCTTTATCTCAATGAGGAAGCCTAATAAGGACACAACGGTGGGGGGTACTTGTGCTCTATTCTGGAGGGGACCTCACCTGGCAGTTCAGGATGCACTGTTCCCATGAGTAGCAGGGTCAGGGCCACTTGGCATATGTCAGATTTGTGTCTGCAGTGGCACAATGGGTGAATATTTGAACTGTTGCCCAAAGTGATTGCTGTTGATTGGACTATTTGCAAGTATTCCTCTCATCCCCTTTTGTGTGATTGCAATAAATCCTTTCATCACCTTTTGTGCAATAGATGTAACACCCTAAGTGGCCAGGTGTATGCCGAGACGTGATCCCCTGGCCCACTGTATGATAGATTTTTATTTGTAGATTTTTTTATTTTGTAGAGCAAGATGAGTGCCTGAAGACATCTTGGCACTAGTGTCGACTAAGGCGATATTGCTGAGAAGCCTAATCAAGGTTTCAAATTAAGGATAAACAAATTGAAAAATTACAAAGATAAAGAAAATTACCTGGTCTTAAGATGCTTTCTAAAAGTCAACAGATTAGGTTAGCATCTGAGGTGCCACATTATTTGGTTCAATAACAAGTAAGTGGTATGAACCAAGCTTCTGCCGCCCCAGGAAGTTCTGTTAACTTTATGAGCCAGCAGCAGTTTAGAAGCAGAAGACCGAAGGCATCTTCCTGGGGAATACCAAGGAAAGTCTTTCTTCAGGTAATCTGGTCCTATGCCATGGAGTTGTTTTTGAGCCATACATGGGGGCATATTATCAAGCACGGCGATAAAATGATCGTCGCTTTAGCGGCAGAAAACTGCCGCTAAAGCGGCGATAATGGGCTTGATAATATGCCTTTGAGAATTCCAATAGAAGCCCATGTTGACACCAGAACATGGGCTTCTATTGGAATCCCCAAGGGCATATTATCAAGACCATTATCGCCGCTTTAGCAGCAGTTTTCTGCCGCTAAAGCTGCGATCATTTTAACGCCGTTTGTTGATAATATGCCCCAAAGTGCTTTAAACATCACTCTCTTCTTAATAGGGAGCCAGTCTAACTCCTCCTGCACTTTAGAGGCTGATTCAAATTTCTTGAAGTTTTTCAGCAGAAGTACAGCTGCCAACTGCAACCTTCGAAGTTTCTTTAGAAGGTCTTGCTGCATGCCCTGATATAGGACATTGCAGTAGTCTAACCTCGATAATACTGGACAGATAATGACTGTTTTCTGAAGGTCATATGATAGATAAGGCAAAAGAAGTTTCAATATTTTTAGAAGAAAAAAACAGGCAGAGATAAGCTGATTAGTTTGATCCGAAAAAGTAGGTTTAGATTTAAAAGTGACTTCCATAATTTACACTTTGGAGACCGGACTGGGGAAATGGCCATGGGTCGAAGGCCATCAGGTGCTCCAATAGGACATATCATTCCCAAAGAGGAGCACCTCCATCTTATAAAAATTCAATCTAAGACACTTGTTGTGCATCCAGTCTACAATTGCTCTCGTACAGTTGTTAAAGCAAAGAGCTACCTCTTTCATGCTGCTGGAAATCGACACAACAATTTGCGTGTCATCCTGGTTAAGAGATTGTAGAAAAACCCAAAGACCATTTCAATTTAGTACATGGAGAAACGTAAATCCTAAAGAGCGTTGGCCTCAGCGTTGACCCCTGGGGCACCCCTGAGGCGTAGGATCCAAACTATACTGCACCGACGAAGCCTAACAAGGCATAAACCAGTCTGTGGTTGCTTGTGATCCCTTCTGGAGGGTCCTGGCCACCTGTAGATGGGGTCAGGTGAGGCCCTCTCCATAACTATAGTGAAATTTATAGTTAGAAAATGTAATTGAATACCAACAGATATGGGAAGTACAATAGATATGTGTCTAATGGTTCTCATAGTAACCAGGTGTACATACTACTTAAAGGCCAAAATCAAAGAAAAGTAGTGGAGGGAAAATTATTTGAACATTTTGAAAAAAAATATTTAATGATCGGGAAGCCAAAAAGGAGATGGTTGTTTAGTCGTTGATGAACAGAATGAGGATTGTAAATTTACAAGGTTGGCAGTGGCGATAGGGCAGAAATGATACAGCAAGTGGTAAGTCTTGGGGGCCAACCATGGTCCTATCTAATAATATAAATACCAGAGGAATGATGTGTACATATAGTTGAAAGCTATTACAGAATGTTGTGAATGTTGCAAACCACCTGACTCCTGGTCTCAGTAGCATTCCTGGTTTCACCCACACACCGCGATTCAGTGATTAATTTCAGAGTGGCCTAACTAAATCGCCAGCCTGCATTGGTCTCTCACCACAACCCCTCATACTACAGTTGCACGACTCTCACACTATCACATTATTGCAGTTAGACCTTTCCAGTATAAACGTTTTGTATTGACACCTAAACTCACTGCTCCTTTTGTGCCCATTGCTTGGGCTGCTCTTGTTGAGTAAACAATTGCTAATCCAAATGTATGCTCCAGGCAGGCATATTTATATGAAACCTTCGACCATACTATGTTGATTCCATGCTTCTAAGTGTCTGAGCAGCTGGCAACACTCCATGAACTTTGAATGCCTCTGACTACTTCATTTATTTGGTCCTCATGCGAATCCCCTACTCCCTTTGGCATCGAACACTGTTTACAGTAGGGACCTTTGACAAATTAAACGAACTAAGGCTACCTATATTTGATCACTATTAGACAGGATTGCTATTTATAAGTGCCATCACTCCACTTATTTCCTCACACAATTATTTCAGTGTGTCACTTCAATATCTGGTGATCAGTGTGTCTGATCACCAGAGCACTGAACACCTACACCTTATTATTCAATATTTTGCAATTTGAATACTGGCAGAGCTATCTTTCTATCTCCTCAGATTTACTAAATTTTGTGATGGCAATTTTGAGATCTAACTGATTGAAATGATTTTTTTAAATAATACCACTTGCATCATTGTATTGGTTTGTTCCTGATGGAATGCAAATTTGTACTGATCTAGAGGTAATGTCACAAAAGAAGCTCAGAGCCTACAGAGCAAATAGCCTGACAAATAAAGATTAATAACAATTTTATGAAAACATACTAAAGGACTTCAGTATTAGTTGGAGAAATGTATGATTGTGGCAGTTGTACTAAAGGGAGCAAACTGTTACAAGTTATTGCAGTACCACCAGGTTGTCATCTTGTGTCTGAACATACCCACTGCAGAGATAATAATCTTATCAACAATGAAAGCAAATTAAAGTTCATGACAGTAGCCAACTATACAGGGATAATCAAGATGTCACTATTCAGAATACTTGGAAAAGTTTTGAAGATGGGAAGGCTCACACCTACTGAGTGCCAAGCTTAGCCAAAGGAAAAATATTCACTAAGAGTCTCAGTCCTACCACCCGCTTTTACAACTAGAGATTATGATGAATGAGCACTTCTCAAGGAAACTCAATGATAAAAGTGTAAAAGAGAAGAGGGAAGAGCTCAAGAGTCAGTCCTCAGCAAGAGCCAGTTCAGTTATGGGGGCTTTGTACGCAGGATCTTTGGGGTTTGGGTTGCATATTAAGGAAAAGGGAGCACAAGATTATAGATAGAGACAGGTGGCTTATATCTATAATATTCGAAAGACAAGCCTCATAATTTACCACATTCAAAGGTGCATATAGATTTAATGAGTATGCACACTAGTCAAGAACTGGGGGTGAACCATGAAGCAGTAAGGTTGAAGCAAGATACAACAGCAGGATTCACAGACAAATACATACATAGAGAAAGAGCACAGCTTCTTTAACTGTACGACCCAATGGAAATGAAAAGGAGGCAGAACAACAAAGTGAAGAAACAGGAAGCTGACTGACAAACTAACATTAAAGTTGAGGAGACATTCAACTAGGTGCATTGTTGTCAGTCACCTTGCTACAAGCCCGAAGTATTTAAATACTCATGATGCTCACATCAACTCAGTAGTGAAAGCCCAATCCAGAAGCAAGTAACTCCAACTGGGTAGCAATCTAGTCTATCCTCAATAGTCTACACTACCTAGTCCCAGTTTCAGTCTCCTTCCCCTGCATTTGTGTGTGAAACGATGAGGGAAGTGAGCCCATGACTGCAGCCTCTTTAGTGCTATGTGTCTCTTACCTTGATTCCTGAATCTTAGAAAAGCTGCAAAGAAGAGGAAATAGTTTGTTTTGCACTTTGCTACAACACGGTCTACTTTCTCAATAAGGCTACTGATGCTAAATCAGCCAGTACTGTGGCTTATAGTGAAGTAATCAAGCACAGCACTCCATCAAAGTGCAAAAGGGCATTTATTAGGACAGGATTGCAAAAAAAAATCAAACAATTCAAAATTGCTTAACTTAAAACATCTTAAACATCATCATATTATATCCCACACCCTACATTCTCTCTTCACTCTAACTTTCACTCATCATGTTGCTTCACTCTTCCTCACATCTCTTACTCCATAAGCTCTTTCCATCCCAAGACTCATTCTCACTTCTTTTCCCAGAACATCCTTCCATGAAAAACATTCTTTCCTTATTCTTGCCTTATCCCAGGGCATCCTACCCACTGTCATCCTTTGACTACGTACACCCCCTCCCCTCAGAGGAGTGTGTAGGCCTGCATCTGACTCCCCAGTCCCAACACTACTGCCCTACCACTAACCATGCAACCTGTCCCAATTATGGCATCCCGAGGTCTTTGCAATGACCCCTACCCAACACTCCAACCTGCCGGGAAGGTGGGTGGCAACAGCTGACCCATCATGCAAGGGGAATGAGCTACAGAGATACTGACCCCATCTCTTGGCTCCATATATACACCATACGTTTAATCCCAGCCCCCCCACAACCCACCTATGCTGCCGTGTCTTCATCATCCCCTTCATGAAATAGACGTGCCCTTGCTTTCCGTGGGGCACTCCATCATGAAATAAACACACTCAACACTCCATCAAAGGGCAAAAGGCCATTTATTAGCACAGGATTAAATAAAATCAATTCAACAATGATGAACTTAAAACATCTTAACCAACATCCTATTATATCCCCATCCTACATTCTGTCTTCACCCCAACTGTCACCCATCATGTTGCTTCACTCTTCCTCACATCTCTTACTCCATGAGCTCCTTCCATCCCCAGACTCATTCTCAATTTTTGTCCCCCAAACATCCTTCCTTGAAAAACTTCCTTGCCCTATCCTAGGAAATCCTACACACTGTCATCCTTAACCTACATACACCAATCTAATGGGTGGGTAGGCCTGCATCTGACTGCCCCACACCATACTGCCATCCAGCAAAACATGAAGGGAGTTTTGCTGCCCCATATGTGAACCCAGTGCAACCCAGCAAAACACTCTCATTCATCTGAACTAGATAGTCTCCCGCCATAACCCCCAGTAAATCCCTCAATTCCATTAGTTAATATGCATTGCCCATCTCAGAGAGATGCCCCCATCCATCCGAAACAGCACTGCCTAAATTTATTGAATACCCTCATGCAACAAAAATGAGATGCAATTATCCCCACAAAAAACGCTCATGGCCTGTATCAACTTCCTAATGCCCTTATCAATAGCCCAATGCTTGATATCACTCCTCTATTGCCGTCTTGGCACAAACTTGGTCCATATGAGGTAGGTACCTGCCTAATTGTGTTGAATCAAAACCAAGTCGCTTTGCATATGTGCAGTAGGGTGAGCCCAGACAGCTTCACAAAATAATTTTCTCTCAAATGGATCAGAAGCATGTCCAGACTGCCCCACTTTGGGACCAGCCAAAAATGGCAGCAGGTTACCCCATCTCACCCCATTCTTTCTCCTCCAAAGCAACTCTTGCTGACTGCTGATGAATGCCAGGTTACATACATAGATCTGCCCAGCGGATAAAAGAGTGTTCAACCATCCATGTGACTATTTTTTATTCTCTCTGACTGCGTATGCACCCTACAAAAACAGGAGAATGTTAATGAAGCATCCTGAGACTCCCCCAGGGTTCAACACACCCCTCCTCATTTACTAACATATCTCACACAGCACCTAGACCTCCACCTGCCAATCCTACAAATCTGTGACCAATCCCAACCAAACTGTGCAACCGCAGTTGCTGTCTTGATCCGGAAGTAATGCATCCCAAAGTGAGCTGGATTCCTACCCAATCTCCTCAAAGTCAAACAAATCTCACTCAAAAGCTGATAAACCTGGACCTGTGCTCATGACAGAACACCGCAACCTGCCAGAGCTCAGGCTAGGCAATACAACTACACCATACTCTCAACGGACACACTCCTTCACTACCTCCCTGCTGTAGCCAGATCCACCTACCCCTTCCCAACTGATCTGCCTTTGATTTCCTCAGCCAAATACCCAACTGACCCCCTATTAGATGCACTTCCCCACACCCACCTCTGTCCTCAACCCCAAAAGCTCAGACATCTGCTAGGCATCAAAAAACATCCATATCATAGAGAGGCGAAACAGAGCACCCTCAAACTGATCACACTGCACTCAGGCACAACTTGCAAAATATCAAACAGCAACTCAAAGGTAATCACCTCCCTCAACTGCCTCCCAACCGTGGCCCACTCTCTATCCCAACCTTTAAAATGTTTCCCAATATGTCATCCTGTGCTGGATCCAACCCCCAATACCATAGAAGGATAAACCAGCCAGCCTACTCGCTATGGTTGCAGGTGACAGACTTTTGTCAATCAAGAACACAACAAACTCATGACTCTCCTTTCCTGCTCCACTCAGTCCATATTTGACAACCTCCCTTGATGGCCCTCAAAAGACTCAAATTCACTCGCAGCCAGATGATAACTTCTTCTGGTAGCCTCAGCTAAAGATTTCTCAGCCAGACTAAATGCTCTCATGCTTCCCACTTCCAGATTTTCTGGTGTCTTGCAAGCCTCTGCTCCCGGTACCAGACTGCAAAAATGCTGCCACTGTGAACAAGACAAGGAATCAGCGATAGAATTGTTGATCCCAGGTACATGCTTGGCCCTAAAAACTATATTCAGCTGTAAACACAACATGAATGTGTGCAGCAAACGTAAAACCCTCAAGTCCCATGCCTTTTGCTTGTTGACAAAGTCAAATAAGTCAACTACAGTCATATTGTCCACTTGGAACAGCACAGCCCTTTTTGCAAATTCCTTGCCAACGCCACCAACAGTGGGAAAAATTACAAAAAGGCAATGCTCCACCCTTGGACCAACCAGGCCCCTGACCAGCCCTCCGCACACCACTGTCCATCCTAGAAGAGACTGAAACCATGTGCTCTCACCACATCAGAGAAAATCTGCACCTTCCACACCATGTCCTCTTCAAGAAAATGCATGGAACCCCCTTTAAAATCCTGTAAAAAAAGACTCCTAAAACTGCAGGTCCGCCCTCACCCCCATGGAGATACATATCATTTGATGCAACAGCACATCCCCTGATATGGCCAACTACAACCTTCTGCAAAATTTCCCCCTGTACTACTCAACAAGCAAAATTCAAGAAGCACAACAACTGCTGCACAACCCTGAGCTCTAATCTCTTCACTCCTCAAGGAAGGTATGGATCTCCAGCACCTTGCCCCTGGGCAGCCTGGCAATCATGTGAACCTTATACAACTCAATGCCCCAAAAAGTCAAAACTGTGGAGGGGCCCTCTGATTTTTCTGGTGCCGATTGGACCCCAAAAGACACTGCCTTGACCTCAAAGTGTCTCAAAGCCCTGAAGCACTCTCCTGATCTTGCCATGCCCGCAAACAGGAAGTCATCCAAATAGTGAGACACCCCTATGCCCTCTGTTCTTCACTAAGACCCAATGCAAAAAGGTACCGAAGGTCTCAAAGAGAGCACAGTAGATGCCACAAACCATGGGCAGCACTACGTCAACATAAATTTCCCCATCCAATTGCATTCCCAATAAATGGGACTCTCCAGGGTATATGGACAAAAGAATTGATGTCACACTCAGCCAGCTACGACCCCTCACTACACACTCTGATCAATCGAATCGCATCATTGACAAAAACATACTCCACTCTCGTATCCTCAGGGGCAATAAAGTCAATCACCGAGGACCTCAGGCCTTGACAAATGAATTCCCTGACTTGTTCCTTGAGGACCACACCCAAACCAAACACATTCAAATAAGACAACGGGCAGTCTTGGAAAGAGCTCACAACTCTCCCCTCAGCAATCACCTTCTGCAGTTTTTCAGTCACGACACCAGGAGCAGCCTTGGCTGACCGCAAATTGTCAGCCAACCTCCTAGCCCTGGGTCCCTGATACCCCACCCTGAAGCATCCTGAAAACCCTACTCCAATCTCAAAGCAGCTTACCCATCAGGATAGAGAGCCAGCCATGGCAGCAAAACTACTAGTCTAATTGGCATAGGAGAACTTTGGCCCAGGAGTGCCTTGAGGTCCTTTTCCTCTGAACGCACTCCATTGTTCAGAGTACTTGCCAGCATAAAACACTGCATAACAGGATGTCTGTCTCTGTATTTTGAACACTTGTGTTTGAACTTACTTGGCTGCCGTGAACAGGCCCCTCTGTTAAACTTCCAATAGACTCCAGTATTCATGCTCGGGGTCCTTAAAGCAGCACCCACCCCCTGCTGGAGGCTAAAAGGGCATGTAATGGACAGGCCACATGCCATGGGTGTCGAGTCCTTAGACTAGATTGAGATCATCCATTGCATCCGCACCTCAAAATCGACATCCCCAAGGTTTCTATGGATTAAGAATGACCCTGGCCCTAAACTCCTCATCGTAACTGAGCCAGGTGTATCAGCCAAAGTGCATTTGTCCTTTGCAAATTATGTCCACGTATTTGAATAAGGCAATAGCCCCATTCGCATACTTCTTGCAATGCTGGCGAATATCAAGCAGGCCGACATGCAGTTATCCATTGTAATGGGAACCCTAGGCCACCTAGCCAATTTCCATTCCTCCACTTTCAACCCTTCTTAGGCTTAAATGTCCCTATTTAGAAGCTTAAACTCATCCACATACGCTTGTTTCCATATCCGATACGTGAGCTTCTCTGAAACATGAGACCCCACGGGCACTGCCAACCCTATATAAGGCAGAGGTTTTTAATGTGTTCCCCTTTCCTTGTCATCCACATCCACAGCCTCCACCACCTCCTCAGTGGGTTTGGAACATCTGATCCCCCGTGTTTTTGCCGTCCTTGGCAGTACTGGTATCTGCAACCCCCCCTTGAGTTTGGACCGCCACCCCTTCATTTGACCCATTGCCCACCCCCAGAGATTCACACTCCTTCACTGTCAAGCCCACCTGCTTAGGCTCCCAGACAGCCCACCAGTCTCCCTTACCTTTGGGTAACTGACCTGGTCCCTTGCACAGCTTGGTGCTTCCACTGCTCACCTCCTTCCGTCATCCGGCACTGGCACGCGAGTCCACACTTGACATCTGCATAACACCAACACGAAATGGCCATTGCACCACCACTCCCACTGTCCTATGCCTCCGGCATCCCTCCATTCTCATCGTCATGCACTTCACCTTCCTCTCATTCCTCGCTACCTTCATAGCCCAACTCCAACACGTCCTCCTGATCACACACCTGATTTGACGATCGCTCCACTTAAGATACACACCTCATTCCAGCATGTGCCTCTCCAGAAGGAGTGGGGGGCTCCCCGTGTAAGGTGTATAATCTCCCGCTGTAGGGAAGGCTGTTGATGACCCCACTAGTGCTTCAGACCAATGTCAAGGGGCCACCATGCATCCTGCTTGGGTCTCCAACTGTCTGCAAGCCTCGCCTGCTATAATTGTCACTCTGCACATCACCTGTTTGCTTCAACCCTGCGGCATTCTTGCTCCACTGGGCCCCTTTGTTTTTTTCAGTGAATTTCAAAGGTTTTTTAAATGCCAATTCCTAACTATAACGTGCATGAAACCTATGTTTTTTCAGTGAATTTCAAAGTTTTTTTAAATGCTAATTCCTATCTTTAACTTATCTCTGAAGATATCATGTTTAATGATTTTGATTGGATTTCTATATTTTTCAAATTCAGTGTGTCAATTTAATTAATTATTTTTTTTTAAATACTTTTTTATCACCATTTTTTTAAACTTATTTTTTCAATTAATTCTTTTAAAAATTAAAAAATATTATTTGAATTTAATTGGTTTTTCAAACATATTTTTTTATATTTTTCAAAATATTTTTTAACTATATGTTCAAAACTTTATTTTATATATTTTTTCCCATGTTTTTGGATCTCCGCACCCTAAGCGTACCGTTCCTGAGCCCTAAGCGGTAGCATCTGCGCATGGTATGCGTTGGGTATGTGTTTAGTGCGCGATCGCAATGCGACAGGTATGCGACTCCCAGCCTATACACGACACGTTCGATGTACGTAACGCGACGTTTACGCGCTTCCGCGATGCGTCATCTGCGTCTATGACGAGGTAGGTGCGTGGATCCCACTAAATATTTAACATTTAAAAAAACATATATATATGTATTTCATGTGAACATTAATTGAAGACAAACTCTAAACTAGTCTTAAAACTAATATATTTTTACATCTAATCCTATCATTTTTTTAAATTCAATTTCGCGGATGCGCGCTGGGTGCATGCTGCGTAAGCGCAGGGTGCGCGGATCCCATGTGACCTGCAAAAAAAGAGATTTGATTGGTTCATTACACTTCCTATTCTAACTATTGAAAGAACCCACCCATTTCAATCATTCTTTGAGCTTCTTTGGAGGAACATCTCACACCTTAGTACTAGAAGAAACTTTTTGGGGAAGATTTCCACAGCTGCAATTTTTCTGAAGACAATGGCTTCTGCACAGCAGCCAACATCAGAATCAGACCATTCGTCCGATGAGGAATTTGTTGTGGACCCTCCACGCCCAGAAAGATACACCTCTGTGGTGTGGAAATCATTTTCCATCCCAGAAGGACAAAATAAAACTAACTCAACTAAAGTGACATGTAAAATATGTCAAAGATTGCTTTCCAGAGGAGATCCATCAAAAAAATAATCTTGTGGGACTGCGAGTATGTTAAAACACCTGAAGACTCTGCATCCCGTGAACCTGGCCAAGCAGGAATGCAGAATACTCCGACAGCAGCCTCAGCCAGCAGTGGCAAGCACTTCTGCAGCATCACCATCAAGCACTCACCTGGACATACGTCCAGAATTTGGAAAACTAAAAATTAATTGCATTAAATGCAACAAACTACTATGTTACGGCGAGAAGTCAATTGAACTAATCTGCCGAGCGCAGCAAAACCACAAGTGCTAAACTTGTGTTTATTTTTTTTTTTGCAGAAGTTGACTGTTTTGTTCCTCCTGTTGTCTTTTTTTCCTTTTGAAAAAAACAAAAAAATAACAAAATTGTTCCAAAAAGTACAAAAAAATTAAAAAACAAACAAGAAGAAAAAAAAAGTTTTTCTAAGAACTAAGTTTCCTGGTTTAAAAAAAGAGCTACATTTCTTTGTTAGTGTGTGAAAGTTTAGATGAATGTATGTGTAGTACGTAATTGACTGAATGAATGCATTAGTAGCGTATGGTGAATGTATAAGTGCAGAACTATGAGGAAGTGCTGCAGCATCACACAGTAACCTCTTTAACTGCTGTGTGCTGTAGTTCTTCCGAAGCACAGGGATGCAACATATGTACATAAATATGTTGCACATCTATGCTTCTCTCCGCACGGCTGCTTAAACTGCAGCCATGTGGTGACACAGGCACCCTTGCACCATAGTGCAAGGATATCTGTGTCATGTGCTGTTTGTTTTTCTACAGGAAGACACACCTTCCTGCACAAAAACAATGAGAAAATGCATTTTTCTCCTTCAATGTATGCTGAACATTTCAGCATGCATTGAAGATATAAAAATGTGGAGAAATTAAAACAATTCTCATTGTTGTGCTTACCTACACCAATTTTGGAATGGTGCAGCATTCACACACATATTGAGATTCATGATTACTGATAAATCTAGACATGTGTCTTGTTCTATGAGTATTAAGTGCAATCATGCACAACAACACTTATAGAACACCCTTTCAACACAAAGTGGTGTGCATGATGAGGTTGTATTTACATGGAGTATAAAAAGTGCACAGAGTGCCTTTTCCTCTCTTTGTAAATATGAAAGAGTATCTTGCACAATAACTATGTTATAAAAAGTGACATATTTCCGTTTTTAAAATTCCTTGCGAATGATAGAAGGTAAGCACAGAGTTTTGTCTGCAAAGATGTTCAAAGAAGAATGATTGAAATAATTGCGGTCCTTCAATAGCTAGAATGGGAAATATTATGAACCCCTCAAATCTCTTTTTTTGCAGGTCACATGATATCTGATTATGGTCAGATTTCAAAACTACATAGGTATAAACAGAGTGTTTTTAGAAACGTGTTTCAACTTTGTAGCTTTCTTGCAGACCTCCTCATTCTGCATATTGAGACTTAGTTAAACTTACCTTCACAGTAATAGGAATAACAAATGGTATATATTTTTTTCAGATTTTCATTCCAATCTAAATTCATATATATTGCTTATTTTAAAATTTGGATCTGTGAAAGAAAAGGAAACAAAAATTATGTAATGATAAATTTTTTACAACACAGCATAATTTTCACAAAGTAATTTGTTTGCCTTTTTTGCTGTTCTCAGAATATATTAAATTTCACTAAAAATAGTGATTTCAATCGTACTCATCACTTAACAGCGGGTAAAAAAAAAACAATCACAAAGATTGTTAAAAAAAAAAAAACATGCTATTCTCAACAAAATACCACAAGATACAAATCGCAGATATATAAAATGCTTACAGCTAACAACATTTTATAAGTTTAACTTACAAAAACTGTAAATGTTGTCGCTTTAAAATATTCACCGAATCTAAGGATGAATTTTTGGAGGACGCACCACGCCCACAACGTTTTCCTTCAGTGGTGTGGAATTGTTTTTCTGTTCCCGAGGGGCAAACAAAGACCAATACCACCTTGGTCATGTGCAAGATTTGCAAAAGAGTTCTGTTGCAAGGGCATCCTAACAAGAAATACTCGTACGGCACGGCAAGTATGATGAAACACCGAAGTACCCTTCATCCAAACAATCTTGCACGAGAAGAGTGCAAACAGATGAGAAACACTCCTGTTCTGTATCTGTAAAAAAGAATCACAAATAAATGTATATTAATAACTTTCAAATTTATACTATTCCAGTACTGTACAAACACATTTTATGTAAAAACTGACTAAGAAACCATAGCCCTGAACCACAAGTGTGACGATCGTTAAAACACTACATGCATAGTGCATACTACTTTGAAGCAGTTCATGCCCTAAAGCTTACCTCACTAAAAGACTACATGCTAACTGACTGAATGATTACAGTACTATAAGGAGACACACTGGGTGAGTGACAGGGTGTTTGCTAGAAGTGTATGAATACTGACTGGGGAATTGAAGGTGTGAAAGACAACTGTGTAGGTGATTAGAGGACTGCATGCATACTGGATAGGCATTTAAAGCAGTCTATGTGTTAAGGCCTGGCTCACTGCATGAGTACTTGGGTACTGACTGAATGATTAGAGTACAGCAAGGAGAGTGCCTGGGTGATTTTATAAGTGGTATGCTTTTGGCGCAGGGAATGGATTAGTACTTGGTACTGAATGGGTCACGAGAGGAGTGCAAAGGAAGTGACAGGATGTTTGCTGGGCTGTATGGATACTGACTAGGGAATTGAAAGTGTGAAAGACAAGTGTCTAGGTGGTTAGAAGACTGCATGCATAGTGGATAGGGGTTTGAAGCAGCCCATGTGCTAAGGCCTGGCTCAGTGCATGAATACTTAGGCACTGACTGAATGATTAGAGTTCTGCAAAGAGAGTGTCTTGGTGAATTTATAAGTGTTTGGGTTTTGGCACAGTGAATGGATTAGTACATGTTGCTGAAGGGGTCACTAGAGGACTGCAAAGGGAGTTACAGGGTGTTTCCTGGAAGTGTATGGATACTGACTAGGGAATTGAAAATGTGAAAGACAAGTGTATAGTATGTTAGAAGACTGCATGCATACTGCATAGACATTTGAAGCAATCTATGTGGTAATGTATGGTTCACAACATGAGTACTTGGAAACTGACTAAATCATGAGACTACTGCTAGGCCTGGGTAAAACTTTTAAATTTTCAGTTCTGGCACAGTGAAGAGAATAGTACATGGTACTGCACTTTAGTGTCAAACCCTGACTCATTTTATCAATGCATAACCAAAGACTGGCTTCTAATGCTACTAAAACTTGACAACATGACAGGTTTTAAAAGAGTTATCTGTCACCAAATACACAATGTTACCAAATGCTTCTCTCACAGTGGTTCCCAAATGCACACAGACTCACAGTGTGATTCTAGACAACAACCACTATACCTAAGAGTTTACCAAAAATCATTCACTACTGTGGAAGTGGTAAGGGAAGTGCACACAATCTACATATTTCAGGACTGCACTTTTGTGTCAAAGCCTAACTCATTTAATCAACGCATAAGCAAAGACTAGCTTCTAATGCTCCTAAAACTTGACAACATGACAGGTTTTAAAAAAGTTATCTGTCAGAAAATACACGATGTTACCAAATGCTTCTCTCACAGTGGCTCCCAAATACACACTAACTCACAGTGTGATTCTAGACAAACACCACTATCCCTAGGAGTTTACCAAAACTCATTCACTCCAATGGAAGTGGTAAGGGAACTGCACACAATCTACATATTTCAGGACTGCACTTTTGTGTCAAAGCCTGACTCATTTAATCAAAGCATAAGCAAAAACTGCCTTCTAATGCTACTAAAACTTGACAACAAGACAGGTTTTAAAACAGTTATCTGTCAGCAAATACACGATGTTACCACATACTTCTCTCACAGTGGTTCCGAAATGCACACAGACTCACAGTGTGATTCTAGACAAACAACACTATCCCTAGCAGCTTACCAAAACTCATTCACTACTGTGCAAGGGGTAAGGAGACTACACACAATCTACATATTAAAGTACAGCAGATTAGTGTCAAAGCATGACTTATTTTATCAATGCATAAGCAAAGACTGGCTTCTAATGCTACTAAAACTTAACAACATGACAGGTTTTAAAACAGTTATCTGTCAGCAAATGCACAATGTTACCAAATGCTTCTCTCACAGTGGTTCCCAAATGCCCACATACTCACTGTGTGATTCTAGACAAACAACACTATCCCTTGCCCTATACCAAAACACATTTCTTCATCTAGAAGGAGTACTACATTTTGATATAGAAACATAACTCATTTCACAAATTCATAAACAATGACTGGTTTCTAATTCTACCAAAATATAAAAACAGCACAGTTATCTGTCTGCAAACACATGAAAAACACAAATGCTTATCACAGAATGGTTTCTATATGCACACACGCTGTCAATAAGATTGTAGAGAAAAAAAGTACTCCCTACACTTTAGCAGGAGAAATACATTAGTCTGATTAAAATCAAAATAGTCTACATACATCCCCTCACAATTAAATAACTCACCTTTCAAGTTGTTTTGTAGATTAAGAAGTATATCAGTCACACACCAGATTTTATTTTACAGAATCTCTGCACTGTGCACCTCTCAGCAAAAACAAGGAATGGAAAAGTTTCCCTTTCATTTTCCACACATATACATGTAAACATCAAATCACAATCCTTCACACATAAACTCAAAAGCAAACACACATTTCTATTGGTTAAACATTTCAACCCTTTCCAACTGAAATACATTTCAACCCTTCCCCCAATCTGCCTTCTGCCTGTTACCATAGAAACAGGTCATGGAACACTGCACTGAGCACACCGGTCACAAGTAAGGGTGGGCGTAGTTCGCGAAGTAGCACTTCACGAAGCTACGCAAAGTGAAGTTCGCACTAAGCGAGCTATGCGTAGCACTTCGCGAACTGCGTAGTAACATGTTCGCACTGTGCAAGATGTTGTTTTCAATGATTGCACAGTGCGGACAAGCAACCGGCACTGTGCAATCATTGAAAATGGCATCTTGCACAGTGCGAGCTGTAGTTTTGTGCTGCTCGAGTAGATTTTTACTCGAGCTTCAGCTTTCTCAACGCGAACTGGTAGTTTCTCATCGTGAGCGGTCGCGAGCATACGCGACCACTCGCAATGAAAAACCTGACCTCCTCGCGTTCGGAATCTCGCCGGGAGGTTTAATTTCCATGCTCGCGATCGCCAACTTGCAGTTGCTGATCGCGAACAAGGAAAAAGTCTCGCCGGGATGTCATTTTGCTTGCTCGCGGTCACCAACTTGACGTTGAGGACCGCGAGCAAGCAAAAAATGACCGCAGCACTACGCAACACTACGCTACGCGTGTTCGCACTGTGCTACGTGCAGTTCGCGTAGTGCGAAGTAGCGCGAACTTCGCAAACTACGCGTTCGTAGCGTAGTGCTTCGCCCAGGCCTAGTCACAAGTTCAGCACACAATGTTACTAAACAAGACAGCAAGTGTGCTTGACTTTTCAACATATCAGCTTATCATATATAATGTTCCTTACAATCTGTTTTTGTTAACCAAAAAGAATCATACCTTTAAAAAACAGAAATATACACCCTACCTTTCAGTGTAGAAAGTAGTCATACAACCAATGATTTCTTGTCTTTTCTCAATTTTTTTTCCCGTGGATCCGCGTACCCAACGCGAGAGAATCCGAGCACCCAACGCGATAGGATGCGTGCACCGTGAAAAAAGAAAAAAGGGGGCCCCAGGGGGTCCTTCTGGGACCCCCTAAGCAGGTCTAGAGGGTCAGAGTATTTCCACTCTACCCCCTTTATATGTTTTACACACTTATTCCCCACACTTATTCCCCTTGCTTCTTCAGCCTCGCTTCTACAGAGGCAGAAAATGGCCGCCAACAGTTCCTGGTTTCGAATGTAGAAAGACACTCGACAGCCAATTAGCATTCAGCGTGCGATCGGGAGGGTGCGCGCTTGGTTCGGGGAGGGTGCGCTCATGGTGCGGGTAGGGTCCGCGGATCCTCCCGGTCATAGATATATATGCACTTTTAACTCAAATTTTCTCAGGAACTACTGAACGGATTTACACCATTTAAGCAAAAGGCACGAGTCTGAACTGAGGACTACCTCTTTGACAAATTTGGTGTCATTCCGTTCAGCGGTTCGGGCTGTAGCTGCGTCAACAGATCCTACGGGAAATTGCATGGGGAAAACGCATTTTGGGACCCCCCTTTTTTCTCGGCCCCCGCTTGACGAATCACCACAAAACTTTCAGGGTAGGAGCAGAGCGGAGTGGAGCTGGCCAAAAGTTTGGAAAATTTCACGAGGATTCATCAACCGGCACCAGACTTATTGGGAATAGAATGTTGCGGATTTCCTATGGAAAATAGATCCTAACTATAACTACCAACTGGCGACCGCCAGTTGGTAATATATATATATGTATATATATATATTTATATTTTCACTGAAAAAAACATAGGTTTCGGGCACGTTATTGTTAGAAATTAGCATCTAAAAAACCTTTGAAATTCAGGTTTAGGGATGTTATAGTTAGTTCCACATTTCACTCGTACAAAACCATAGAAATTCCGCCATTATAGTTAGTTCAGCTAACTTTAACTCGTGCCCCCGCGATGCACTGCTGATGAAGTCACATATTACATCATACATGACATGGTCAGTGACATCACTGATGACATCACTGATGACATCTCAAATGACATCACTGATGACATCACTAATGACATAATCCAGTGACTGTGTGTTTCCGTAAAGTTTAAATATGTATTATATATATGCCAAGGTGTATTGAAGAATGAGTGGGTGTATAAGTGTCTGGATGGAGGATTTAGTAGGTGTGTGACTGACTGATTAAGTGAGTGATTACATGTGTCTTACTGAATGCATGGGTTAGTGACTAAACTGTGCAAATTTCTGTATCAGTCTGTCTGTTGTTGTTTAAGCTGCTGAGTGGGTTGGTCAGTAGCTACATGAGTGTCTATATGGGTTATCAATTGGTTGCCTGAGTATTTGTATGGGTGCCTGAGTGTGTGTGTGGGTGGGTGGGAGGTGTGACTCTGTGCATAGATGTTTGAGTGGTTGATTTACTGGGTGCATAGGTTCAAGAGTGCATGTGGAAACAGCTGTATCGGTGGGTGACTGTGTATATGGGTGAGTTTTTGAGTGAATGGATGTCTCAGTGGTACATGTCCAAGTAACTATATATGTGAAAGGCAGTGTATGTGAGAGTTGGAGTATATAAATGACTATATGTGAGAGTCAGTGATTGTGAGAGTGGCTGTATGGATGAGTGTGTACTTGTATCAGTGATTGCATAAGAGAGTAAGTATGTGTTTGTTTCTGTTTGAATATGTAATGTGCTGTGTGTATAACTGTATAGGTCAGTAAATGGAAGTGTGATTGATTCTTTGAATGACTGTCTAGGTGTGTGAGTAATTCTGGATGAGTGGTGGTGTGTGAGTGTCTATATCGGTGTATGAGTGCATATGATAGTATTGTATTGATGAGTGAATGCGTGTATGAGGGATTGTATGGGTGAATGAGTGGATGTGTGTGTAGACCTAGGAATCAGCGAGTGAGCATGTAGTAACTGGTATTGGTGTGTCGATGGTTTCGAAAATGGTAGTCTATATTTTACAGTGGGTGCATCAAAGGTTATATTAGGGTGTGAGGAGGTGCATCAGATTTTCACGTGGTTGATGTCATCAGTGATGTCATTTGAGATGTCATCAGTGATGTCATCAGTGATGTCACTGACCATGTCATGAATGATGTAATATGTGACATCATCAGCAGTGCATTGCGGAGGCGCGAGTTATAGTTAGCTGAATTAACTATAACAGCGGAATTTCTATGTTTTTGTACGAGTGAAATGTGGAACTAACTATAACATCCCTGAAACCTCTGGTTTTTTCAGTGAATTTCATGTTTTATTTTTTTATTAAACAGCAACCTTATTACATACAGTTAATACTTGAGGAGAAAATAAATCAAATAGAGTATATCAAACAGTCAAAAAAAGCCATCAAATCATTTAAGGCAATGACAAAACAATACTTTGCTAAAATAAAATTAATTATTGTTTTCAAATCTAGCGGTAAATAAAAAAAAATGCAGACCTACAAGTTTGTTAAACATAAAAAAAAAACATGTTCTCCTTCCATCTATAAACAGGAGCCCAAATTCGCCTACACAGCATTTTCCCTCTTTCGCCCTTTCTATCATAGATCCCTTTTTCAAGATCATAGGTGGGTAGTAGCCTGGCAAGCCATTGCTGAAACGTTGGTGATACCTGATGCAGCCAGGCAGAGGCTATACAGATTCGCAACACGGCCATAGCTAGAAAGAGGAAGTAATAAGATGAATCTTGTGCTTCATTACTATCAATCCCTAGAAGCATTCATTCAGGGGTAAGCAGGTCTTTCAGATCCAAAGTTTGATCCAAATTTGTTTTGATTGCTCGCCTCAAGATTTCTAACTGTGGGCAGGTTGAAAACATATGGATTAGGTCAGCATCCGAGCCATCACACCGGGGGCATCTAATTCCTTCCCATCCACCCCACTGAGCAATCCTTGCAGGGGTATAATACAGTGAAAAAATGGTTTTAAAGTGCTGTGCCTGGAGCCCTGCGGAGCACAGGATAGTCTGTGCTAGCTCTAGGGAATCAAGGAATTTATCTTGATCTATTCCCAGTTTATCTGCCCATTTCTTCCCATGTTTATCCAGGTCATCCAACTTGAGTAACAAGAGTTCTGAATATATTCTCTTAATGGTGCAGTTCTCATCATCTCTTATAACATCAATAATTTTAACTTCCCCAAAGCCGTTCAGCCCCCCCCCCTTCTTCCCAACTAGAAATCTGCGTAACTGTAGGTATTTAAAAAAGTTTCTCCTATCTACACCAAACGTATCTTTAATTTCACAGAAAGAATGGATTCCATCCGGGCCTATTAGATGCCCTATTTTCCGGAGCCCACACCCCTCCCACGCTAACATTGTTGCATCGGAGGACATGACAAAGCCCTTAAACTAAATTAAAACCTTAACAAATATTTCATCTTATCGCTAAATTCAGTTAAACATTCAATATAAGCAAAATAAAAGAGTACGGGAGCAGCATTTAAAAGAGAAGGAGTGTTATGTGAGGGGACTAGTTATAGATCAATGTGTTCTGGTTCTAGATTGTGTTAGATTCTTTTACAAGTTCTTCAGAGGTGCTGCAGGAGTGGAATTTAAAAGGTTTAATGTATAATAGTAGCCTTCGGTTTTAAAATGAAATTAGCCTTTTCCAGGTAGAGGAAGAGGGCAGAAGTAATCTGCATACTGTGATTATCTGACACTAAGTGACAAGCCTCTGTTTTTCCTTATCACTGGGGCAAAAGGGGAACAAACAGAACTGTGGCACAAGTCACACCTGATGTCCCTTTTAACATTTTTGGAGGGCAATAACCATTTTTGCTGTGTCAGGCTGGACCTCAGAAGCAGGAGGAGGTCTTGTAGACAACTGCTTTAGTCTACCTTTTTCAATAATATCCAAGTTACTCTGCAAATGAGTGGCCTAGCTTGTGTCTTGCTCCCAGTAAGCTTATCTCAGGAGTGAGGGGTGATAGTCCAGCTCTGAATTGGGCAGAAAACCCCATCTTCTAGAACCCTCAACCTTCACTGTAACCCCTTGCACAAGAGATAGACTTTGAGAGAAAAGGGAACTATACAGGAAGAAGGATGGATCCAACATGTGAGTGAACTACTGATCATAGATATCTCTAGGTTTGTACTTTCTGTGGGCTGCCTCCAGGCCCAGAGTGCAAACTGTCTCCAGGGCTAGAGCACAGAGGGAAAAATAACCTTTGGGAGGGCCAGTGTCCCTGGGGGACCAGTTACATATGAGTTTGTTGCACGCAACCATTAAACTGGCCCCAGGAAGTCCAAGCTACTCACCATCACTAGGACCATCGAGTCATACAGGCTCCCAGGGTTGGCTTATGATCATCTTTTTATTGTTGAACAGCTTTGCTGCTTCTGTCTCATTGTTACAATGCACTTTAGTATTTCTGCTGCTTCAAAAAGTCCCACGCCTACTGACACGCTGCTGGTGAGCATAAGAAATTAAAGGGTGTAGCCATTGACTGTGCAGCTTTGTCATTGGACATTGGCAATATTAAAGAACAAGCGTTGCTAGAGTAGGCATAGTTAGAACTCTCAGAATTTTACTCAGCAGAATCATTCAGAGTTGTATAAAAACTCTGCGAAATTCTGAGGAATTCCACCAACAGGCGGAAAATGCACTTTGCACTGCTTGCACTCCAAACAACACACAGAAAAATTAAGACAAAAATCCTTTAAACCCAGGCCCCAGCCCTCCCAAAAATGTGCAAACCTGGTCCCCATGTGAGGGAGTGATTTTGTAAGCTAAATGTGAGGTTTGCAGGGGATTCTGTGTAAGAAAACATTGGGGAATCCACATAAGCTACACCTCCCTTGACTCCCCCGGGTGTCTAGTATCCACAAATGTCTGAGTTTGGTAGATTTCCCTAGATGGCAGCCTAGCCCGGTTCCAAAAACACAAGTGGCCCCATTGCAAAACTAGATCGTTTTGGGATACATACTTTAGATGTCTCCACAATACGTTTTGGGCCCTTCCCTATCACGGTTACTTGGCCCACCCACACAAGTGAGGTACCATTTTTATTGGGAGACCTGGGGGAATGCTGGGTGGTAGTAAATTTGTGTTGGCCTGGTGATCCCGCAACTTTACCACAAAGAAATGCAAGGAAAATGTAATTTATAAAGCTAAATTTGAGGTTTACAGGGGATTCTGAGTAAGAAAGCATTAGGAGATCCACACAAGCTACATCTCCCTGGACTCCCCTAGGTGTCTAGTTTTCAGAAATGTCTGAGTTCGGTATGCTTCCCTAGATGGCCGCTGAGTCTGGGACCGAAAATGCAAGGGGTCCCCTTGAAAAAACAGGTTGTTTTATCATAGATGGGGTTCCTGCATTTTTGGTCCGGGGTTTGGCGTCTATCTAGGGAAACCTAACAGATCCAGGCCTTTCTGAAAAACAGACACTCAGGGGAGTCCAGGGATTGTGGCATGTGTGTATCCCCTAATGTTTTCTTAGCTAAAAAGTCCAATTTTCCTCACATTTCTGTGTGGAAAAGTTGTGAAATCCCCATGCCAGCACAAATTTCCCACCACTCAGCATTCCCCTCAGTCTCTTGATAAAAATGATACCTCACTTATCTGGGTGCCTAAAGCAGTGTCAGCCTAAAAATGTATGAAAAAAATACCGCCCTTCTGTACCCACTTTGGTTCCCCGGCAGTTTTTAGGTTCTCTGCTTTGGGCACCAACACACATGAGGTATCATTTTTTCAGGAGACTGAGGGAAATTCTGAGTGGTGGGAAATTTGTGCCAGTGCAGTTATCCGAAATATTTTCCACACCAAAATGTAAGAAAAGTGTGAATTGTTAGCTAAATTTGATTTCAAGGGATTGTGGGTAGTGAAACGTTGGAGGATCCATGCAAGCCACACAGCAAACCAAGCGCCATCCATTCATACTACCAGCCAAGCGCCATCCACGCACCTGTTTGCTCCAACCCTGTGGCACTCTTGCTCCACTGGGCCCCTGGACCACAAAAGCCCCATCCAACTATTGTCGTGAGTGGTCCTCCCCAGGTACCAACACCCAGCTCCCTGTACCCCGAGCAGGGCCAGTAGCCTGTGTCCCAATCCTCACACTGGGGCACCCTATGCCCTCTTCACCTGTACCCCTTGACTTATGATATATGAACATGTGCATTCTATCATATTTGCACTTAGATTATTTTAATACATTTTATATAATTGGATTGACAACAATGGAAGAGGAAGTTATATGCAAAGACATCTTAGGTATATACAGGCAGCATTTCTGCTATTCCTTTGTATAACAGATAAACCTTTATACAAGCAATGGTAGTTATGGTCGAACTGTATTATTGCCACTTCCTGAAAGCAATCTTCGATTTCTATTGCTTATTTAATTGATTTATATATTATTTTGTCATAATTTCTTTTTAGTTCTCCTCTCTAAGACAGATGCACTTCCCTTTACTTTGGCCTTCCCTTATTTTCTAAAATATTTGTACATTATTTGAGTAAATCTTGATTTATAGTGGATAATTTTGGGTACATGATCGGAATGTATCAAAAGAGACAAATTGAAACAAATAAGAAAGGAAAGTTAAGAAAGAAAAAATGAAATGTATATAGGTTGGGAACAACATACAAGGGAAAATGTGCCTATTTTCATGAAATGTAGCAGTTTAGGCATTGTTTTTAATGGTGATGTGCCAAAGGGGATTGTCCATTTATATATACTTTCTGCACATTGGTAACTCTATGACCCTGTTGAAGGCTCCAACTGAAATGCGTTTGGTCTCATGTCCGCACCCGTTGGTGATATAAAATAAAAAGGATTTCTGGATACCTGTGCTGCTGCTACTTCCTTGCCCTCTAGGCCTCCATTGCCTCTGTCTGGCAATGGAGGTTTAGAGGTATATATATATATATATATATATAGTCAATCATCTCTATGTATATTTCTAACGACTATTTGCTTTCTGGCAAACATGTTGATGTTTACTACCCTTTTGCTTTGGCACCTTGCTTTCAGAGGAAGCCCATAACAATTGTTCTTTTTATTAGATATTAATTATATTAATCCTGGCCAGAAGATTAAATCTCAAGTTGTGAAGGTTTTACGAAGGGCCTAAGCAGTTGAAAACTGATTATATACAAGTTTCAGTTATTAGAAGAGGCAATTTCAATAAGAATATGACCACTACTAGCTTGGAAAATGCATGTTTCATGCACAAAATGCACCCTTCAATATTTCTTCTGGCTTTGATCCACATAAAAACAGTTAAAGTGAGTGTTTAGGGATCACGGGCCTCATGTAGCTAGCTAAATACCGGTCGGTAACGGCCGAAATTCGGTAAATATCCCGTTACCGACCGGTATTTAGCTATTTGAGATGTAGGAGGCATATTTCAGGATTCAGTAAATTACCGAATCGGTAAAATACCGATTTGGTAAATACCGAATCCTGAATGTAGGGAGCACTCTAAAGAGTGAAAATTAGTTTTAAGAATTTGTTATTTACCACCAAATACAGGTTGGTGATAAATAACGAATACCTTGCAAAAAGCAATATTTTGCAGATTTAAGAGTGCCATGTGACAGACATACATGCCCTTAGGGCATGTATGTGCGCCACATGTGCACACATGCAAGATTCAGGGGTGCAACAGGGTGTCAATGTGACACCCTGCCACCCTTGAATATGCTCCCCCCATTACCGAATCGGTATTTACCGATTCGGTAATGAGGCATACCTTCCCATTGATTCCTATGGGCCTCCAGGCCCATAGGAATCAATGGGAAGGTATGCCTCATTACCTAATCGGTAAATACCGATTCATAATTACCGAATTATTCCGATTCGGTAAAATTTACCAAATTATTACCTACATCACATTTACCGATTCATAAATACCGAATCGGTAAAATTCGGTATTTATGAATCGGTAAATGTGAGGCTACCTACATATGGCCCCAAATCTTAAAATATCAGATTTATGGATTGATATGCATATAAGTCCTACCCATCCCTCAGCTAAGGCTACAATAATGTTAGGTTATTCTTTTGTATCTTTACATCTTTTTCCTTTAACTCAAAATGTTGGTATATTGAGTAGGGTAGAGAGAGACACACAGGTCTTCTCTTTTAAGTGCATGTGTAAAAAAGACCTTTCAGTTTGCAAATTGGTCATATGACCGATTTTCAAAAGTGTAAAAGTGTTAGATGGCACCAGATATTATTTGTAAGTTTTATACTAAATAATGAGCATGGCCAGTCACTTGTGTGATGTTTTCTAATTATATAAGCAACTTGTTCCTCTGTGATAGAGGTTTGGGAAATGCTACACAGCCTACTGACAGAATGCTCTGTTTGTAAATATAAAGATTACCTGGTTATCTAATATTCAAAGAAATTGAGTATAATGAAGAGAGAATCCAATAGACCAATTACAGCAGACCGAAGGCATCAGCGGACCGGGAGTTCAATTGCTAGTGCCAGGGCATTAAAGAAAGCTTATAATGCTAAACAGGTTATATGTATTCTCAATGGTTAAACGTTCAATACATATGCAAATCTAATCAATGCTAGAGATTTTGGGAAATCTTTAACAGAGTTGACTCCACTAACAGTCAAAGAACAATACTGGGCTCCCTATTTCAATTGACTATATGTGATTAACTCTTATTCCATTATGGAAGGTGTTAGACCTGTCAGCCTTAGGGAGGTCTTCCCCCAAACGTTTTGCCTTTCCTCCTCCATTTTTTGCTGAATGTATTTTTGTTGCCCTTAGTATTGTGGGCACTTTACAACTGCTATCTGGCACTGAAGTGCTTGTGCTCCCTTCCTAACACATGTTAGATTGGCTTATGCCCAACTCACACATTTAAATGTACTTGTATGTCCCTAGTAAAGTGGTACTACATGTATCCAGGACCTGTAAATGAGATGCTACTAATGGCCCTGCAGCACTCATTGTCCCACTCACTTAAGTAGCCCTTTAATCATGCTCATGCCTGCCATTGCAGAGCCTGTGTGGGCAGTTTTAAAGTGCTATTTCGACCTGGAAAATTAACCTTTTTCTGGTCCCAAGCCTTCCTCTTTAATACATATAGGTCACCCCTTGGATAGGCCCTGGACAGCCTAAAAGGCAGGGTGCGAAGTATTTAAAAGGTTAGACATGAGCTTTTAAGTTTTACATGACCTGGTAGTGGAAAAAAAAATGTTTTTCACTACTGCAAGGCCTATCTCTCACATTGGATAACATTGGAGTTGCTTAATACATTTTATAATTGTAATTTACAAATGAGAAGACAAAATCAGTTCATTTTTGGTGTCTTACTAGTTGGGGGTGAAAAACCCTATTCAGTGGTAAAGACAGATTTTTGATCACAATTTTAAAAAATGCCACTTTTAGAAAGTTGGCATTTTTCTGCCCTAAATACTTTTGTGCCCATAGACCAGACTGGGTTTAGTGGCTGGCTGTAACTGACAGTAGACTTCTGGAATTCCTCCCAGTCATACAATAGAGGGACTAGATGTGCGTGAGTGGGCCATTTGCTGGCAGGATAGGAACGGAACTGAGCACAGCCCTACTTATACCTGAATAGCTTGTGCTCTGCCTGCAAACAAAGGGCCTATCGACCTACATCATCACTTCAGCCAGCTTGAAGCCAGGGCATGGGAGGAAGAATATTCCATGCACTTCAAACCCATGTTCTAGAAGCATCTCCCACCTTTCAGAGCCAGGGCACCAGTGTATAAACAAGGGAATTTAGACATCAAGTCTTCAGTACACTTCAGAACCGGTGGCAATCTGTACTCTGCAATGAAGGACTGCTGTGCTGCTACAAGGACTGCTGCTCTAAAGGAACTTCTGCCCTGCTGTGCTACTCTGCTGCCTGCTTGTCTGAGAAAGAAAAACTGGACTTTATACTTCATCTTGAACCCAGGACCTCATAGTGACTCAAAAGGCTAGTCTGCTGGACTCCTGATCTGAGCCTCAGGGTCTAGCTCCCCAACAGCTCCTGGACCCAGCTGCAGTGAGTTCCTGAAACCCAAGTGGTGTCTTCCAGATTCTGGACCTTGGTGTGGCTCATGGACTCTTGAAATCAAGCGTTTGGACTCTTTGCAATTGCGAACGGGCCCATTCACACCAGAACCTCTCAGCTCGTGCAGAAATTCAGCGTGACCCGCCACCAGCCCATCTCTTCAACACTGTGACGCTCCAGTCCGCCCCTCTGTGTTGCACAGCCTGCTCTTCACACCATGCACAACGTTGGACTCTTCTTGCTCCCTGAGGCCCTCTCCAACGCAAACGGGACACTTGTCACAAACCTTGTGAAGGTAAAACAACAGTTGGACTAATCTGGGACAGTGTCCACCCATACTCCATTGCGGTTGACTTTGACCCGGTCTAGCGCGAACGGATGTCGCGGTTGGCATTTCATGCTTTTAGTCTCTATAGTCCAGTTTATTCTCTAAAAATTCATAACTCCGGTTCTACTGATTGGATATTTGTTGTTGTTAGTTTTGTTTTATTTATTAAATTCAGATTTGTTATTCTAAACTTGGTGTGGGGCCATTTTTGTGCTGTGTTTTCACTGTTTTACGGTTTGAAGTGTTGCACAAATACTATACACATTGTCCCTAAGTAAGCCTAACTACTCTGTACCAAGTTGCCATGGGGTTGATCACAGGTTAATTTGGGGTTTGCTTGTACCTTACTCTGACCTGGATTGTGGTTGCTGCTTGACCAGGGCTCACACCCCAATCAACCAGTAACCCAATTTCTAACTGATGGTTATATCTATCAGTTGATAATAGGCGTATTATTTTAGATTGTATAACTAAGCTGATTAATGGTTCAGATCCAATGGAGCACCCTGTTCCAGTGAACTTCCAACTGCTCTATCTAAATAAGATTTGAATTTCCGGAGTACCTACTTCTACTACTTAGATAAAAATGCTTTGAAAACAGGTCAATATCAGATTCCTTGAGAGGATTTATTTTTTACTCATTACATAAAAAAGTACATTTGAAAGGTTCTGGCAGCTGTAGGTTAACAGCCCTCCCCAATGTTGAAGTGAGGTGTTATGCAAAAATTCTGCTGGCTAAGCTGAATGACCCAGTAACAGAAAACAAAATGTTACCTCACTTCTGAAAGGGTTTTAGAGTCCCCAGCGCACAGTAGACAAAATTATTGTTCTATCTATGCTTGTCAATAGACCATGTATTCTAGCCATCATTTGTGATTTACTTGTGATACCCTTCAAAGACTAGACTCATAGGTATTTTCACCCTCTGTTATACATATATTTGTTAATTTCTCTGTAGTGGTTAGTTTTGCGTGAAATAAAGTACGCAGACTGTAAGGCAATTTATTAAGTGTGGTTTGTGCTGTTACTGAGTTCTAAGTCTATAGCTCAATGCTTATCCCCAGAGTAAGCCTTTCATCCTGTCCTGAAAGTCAAGTGCTTTAAAGATTTCTAAAGTTCACAGTTTTGGGGGTCTAAAGAGTGGGAGGCTTAGGACATAAGAGCAGAACAAATCTGGTGGTTACAGTTATGGCCCAATACCTTCCGACTGCCCTGGGACCTTTTGACCTAAATGTCTCTAACATGGAAGGTTCCTTTATGAAGAAATTAACTGTGAGCTAAAAAAATTAGTTTGCTATCAACAATGTTTTCAACTTTAAGAGTGATAATGCGAAATTGTAAGATTGAGTAAGAAGAACTACTTCACAACAGATTCCTTTCTGCAAACACTCATTCTAGACTAAAGTGCAAGTAACTAACATGTAATCACCTAGCATGAATATTTGAGCTCTTGTGGAGATGTTCTTTCCTATGAGCTATTACAGTTACCATTTTCAAAAAGAGCACTGCTGGAAATGGTGCTATTTCCCAAAAGGGAGATGACTGGTGTGGGACTAAAGATGCAGGGGCATATTCTCAAGCCCTTATTGCCATGGGAACGTCACTTGTTTTGACGTTCACCGTGGCAAAAGAGCCGAAGCCCTATTGTCAAGGCCGCGTTAATGCACTTAGGGGCATATTCACAAGAAACTATCACCGAGTCAACAGCACTTTATCGCAGCCAAAGTTGAGATAAAAATACCTTCCCATTCACAAGCCGGTGTAAACAGCCCACAGCACCAGTTTACCCGCGATAGCAGCCGCAAAAAACATTGCCACAGAGGACCCGCACAACTATCGCTAATGAGATGCAGAGTGGGCGTTTCCCGAGCCAAAAGCCACGACAACATCACACCACAACATTCACAACGACCAAGCACATCGGCGATAAAAACACAAAACAGGCAATAAGGCACGTTAGCACCAGGAAATCTGCACCTGCTCTGACCTGGTGTAAAGTCGGACAGCAGCCTGCACCAAAAAAGGGAGACCAGCCCAGGGCCACACCCGAAGGGCAACAGAAGCCATGGAGCCACCCATCACACGGCCCGGACACCCAAGAGGGCCATAACACCCACTGACACCACCCCCAGGACCACCCCTCTCTGGCACCCCCCGACCAAAGACATGCCACACCAGCCACACCCAAACATGCACAAAATAATCCGCCTGACATAGCACAATCACAACTAGTAACATGCATGCGTCGACACAGAAAAGAGCAGCACACATTCACTTTCAAAGCAACAAATGAAACTTTATTAAAATGAACACTGAAATGAAATGAAATGAAGACACATGGCCGCTCCCCTTGGGACCATCCGTAGGTCCCAGCCTGCAAGACAAAAATCATGATGTTAAGGTGTATCCTGCGCACATCAAAGGACAGAGAGAGAGCCAAGGGGAAAGAGAGGAAAGGGGGAGAGAGAGAGAGAGAAGAAGAGAGGGGGAGAGAGAATAAGAGAGGGGGAGAAAGAGAAGAAGATAGGGGAGAGAGAGAAGATAGGGGGAGAGAGAGAAGAAGAGAGGGGGAAAGAGAGACAGTGCCGCCCCTGCGCACCAATGCCAGACTGCCTACCTGCTGCCACCGGTGTGTCTCCAACCACGTGCCGGTATGTATAGCAGTTCACCAGGTCACACATCCGAGTCAGAGCCGCCAGCTGAAACAGAGTCCAGATACATGACTGGCACAGTACACACACCTGCACAAGACAACAGTACCTGCCCGCCCATGCACACCCAGGCAGAGGCACCCCAACCCCTCCTGCCACCCATCGTAGCATGCCCGCCCATGCCTCACTGCTCACCTTCTGCCACCGGCACGTAGACAGGAGGTCCCACCACGTGTCGCTGCAAGCCACAAGCCCGAGGCCCACAGACATGGCACCCTCCACACCATGCAGCCTCGCTCCACAGGCTGACAGGTCTCACATTTGGTGCTGGGTTTTGATTACTCCGTGGCAGAGGACATACCAGTGCACCCGGCACCATCGCAGGTTGCACATCCGCTCAGCTCAATGGGTGCCACTAACTCTGGGATATCGGAAGTGACGCCGTGTGGCGGTAGGCCCGCGCTGCCCGCTGGCTCTGGCCTACACTGCGGTCCAGCAAGGCACACAAAACCTGAGCTGTCCAGACCGCCGGGACGGGGCATCATCGCAGGCTGCACACCCACTCAGCAGCTTAAGGTGCCACTGACTCAGTGCACCCAAAGTCACCGGCCCGTGGCAGGGTGCCTGTGCTGGCCGTATTGCTCTGGGTGCCACTAACCCTGTGCAACCCCAGTCAGCACCACGTGGCTGTTGGCCCGTGCCTGCCGCAAGGCCTTGGGTGCCACTAACCATGTGCAACCCCAGTCTGCACCACATGGCGGTAGGCCCATGTCGTGCGCCAGGCCTCAGATGCCACCAACCCTGTGCGCAACAACACAAGGGCCCTTTATGAATGAGAAGCATGGAGCGGCCGCCATCCAGTCACCACCGGAAGAGGGGAATGTGACGTCGTCGGCCCCTTAAGTTGGCGGAGTCACATGGCCAGTGACACCTGTGCCGGATGATTGTGGTGTGTGTGCAAACCTGCCCTCAGGGAGGGGCTGTGACATGCTGATGACTAGACCAGTGACTTGCACACCACCATTGAGTACGCCTGCGATGGCTAGCAATGATGCCCCCCCCCAGTGCGTCATCGGAGTGGTCTGGCCTGCTGTACGCCGGACCAGCTCAGGGCTTGCCACAATGAATCGTGGGCTCGGGCGTGGTCCAGTCCATGTCCAGACAAGAAAGTGACTGATGCGTGTGACCCTGTTGTAGTGTTCACGGGACCAGGTACACAAAATGCAATGTCGCACCCTCTGACTCGCATCCCACAGGATGAACATCATTGATGCAAGGGAAGGCACTGTCCTCACATTCATCCACACATCCATTCCTGAATGATGTAAGTCATGACACAGCAGTGCGTCACTGGATGTTTATATGCACATCCAGTGCAGTTATGCAGCTGGAGCGGTACAGGGCAATGCCGAGCAAACTACACAATATGTGCCCATGGAGGGCCAGCCAGAGTCCATCCCGGGATGACATGTACTGCAGAAGAGGAAGGGCACAGTCCGCAGTCTGTCCGCCGTGTCATTGGTCGTCGAACAGGATGTGGCAGTCCATGTTGCTGTCCTAGGTGAGTGCATCGGAGTGTATCGGGGGTCAGTGGAAGGTCATGAGCCAGGTGCGGCACCAAGCAGAAACAGGCCAGGTGGTGGAAATGAATGCTATTACTTCCTGATCACAAACCCATCCACGTCCTCATCCCCGGATGTGTGCCCTGCGACCCCGTGGGTGTTTGCATGCCTAGCTGCGGCACTGTGTGCCACTGACACATCGAGGGCCTGAGTGGATACGCCTGCCGCACTGTGAGGCACTGACACACCAGGGGGCGGTGATGTGGATGGTGTGGGGGCAGCAGCATTCATCAGCACCACGCCTTGTGGCGGCAATGCCATGATGGAAGCCTGCAGGGCATGATAGATCCCAGCTACATTCTGATGATGTGCAGCGGTGGCTGCCATCCTTCCCACCTCCATACACACCATGTCCTCCATGAGCCTCCGCATGTGTGCCAGCTCATGGCTGGTATCGCTGGAGCCACTCTGAGCGGACAGCTGTTCTACTCTCCGTGTCATGACTCCAGCGATGTCAGTCAGGGCTCGTTGGAGACCATGGGGTGGACATAGACACCCAAGGGTGGTGTCCAGTTTGGCAGCCATGAGTTCGAACCCCAACCGCACCTGCTCATACGTCTCCCTCTGGCCCTCCAGCACATGGCATTGGAAGGCCATTTGTTGTTCCTGGGGGACTTGGGAGGCTGTGGGTGCCTCCTGCTGGGTGGTTTGGGTGGTGGGGTCTCCTCGATATAGCTGGGCTGCCCTGGTCCTGGAGGTGAGTCGCTGATGAGTTCAATGATGTCTAGGAGGGTTTGTGCGTCGATCCTGGTGTTGTCCTCCTCATTATCAGTGAAGAGTGGCTGGGACTGCTCTGCAGGAGGTGTTGACGATGCCCCTGCGATGTGAAGGGAAGATGGTGTATTACAATGTGTTCACATGTATGTAGCCGCATGGTACAGGTTGACATTCAGACAGCATGGCATTGTACATTGTTACAGTCTGTGGCTCTGTGCGAGGAGCCAGGGTCATTGTGGGTGTGTACTGTGCCCTGCTTGATTGTGCATGTGTGCTATCGTGGCCATCTCCACCCGTCCCCCCAGTACCTGGTGGTCACTCACCCTGTTGCGGTTGTGTTGTGTCTTGTCGAGCATTGTCCGGTCCCCCGACTCCGCCACAGTATCCACACTGATGACTGTCGGCACCAGCTCCTCCATGTCATCCAGCGCGAGCTGTGGCACAGAGCCCCAACCTCCGGTCTGCATTGCTGCCTTCTGGTTGGCGGAGAGTTTCTCCTTGGTCTTCTGGTTGATTTCATTCCATCGCCTCTTGACCTCATCCATTGTCCGCTTGTGCTCTCCGACGGCATTCACCTAGTCGACGATGTCCCACCATATTGCAGTTTTGGTGCACAATGACACGTTGGAGGTGACGAAGAGTTGTTGATGGTGTTCCATCACCTCCGTGACTATGATCTTGTTCCCCTGCGGACTGAATTTTGGCTTCCTCGTCTTCTTGTCCTTGGCCTTCCCTGTCCCCGATGCCCCTGTCTGGTAGTCCGGGGTGCTTGTGGGGTTGCGCTCATCCTCTGTGCCTGCTCTGGCTCCATCCATGGTGCTTGGGTGTAGGTCAGTTTGTGTGTGGGTGTTTTTTCTACTTTTATGGTGATTTTTTCGGCCTGCCAGGTGTGTGTTGCAGGCCTGGTGCTGCTTTTCGCTGATTTCCTCATCTCACTTTGGCTCATCGCGTGTGTTTTGGTGTTGTGGTTTGTGTTTTTATCTCCGTCATGGTGGTTGTATCGCGGACATTGTCCGTGGTGTAGGTGGACTATCGCATAGTACCGCCTTGTTGTGAATTCCACGTTGACATGGGGTTATTTTCCCTCGATGGGCTGCGATATTGAAAGTTGCGTTACGCTGCTTTTTCGGTAGTTATCACACGTTCTTGTAAATATCCCCCTTAATGTGGCTTAAAGCCACATTAAGTGGTTTAACGCCGCCTTGAGAATAGGGCTCCTTTAACGCTAAACTTAGCGTGAAAGGGGGCGTGCAGTGGGTGTTACGGTGGGCACACCACCGCAACACCCATTGAGTTTGACACTACCGCCTATTATCTAGGGCGGCGATAATAGGTGGCAGCGCCAAACATAAGAACTAGAAAAATCAGGTTTTAACCCCTTCGCCGCGGTACAAATTCCGCCGCGGGACTGGGGGGGTTTGGGGTCAGCGAGGTGCCGCCATGCTCATGACGGAACCACTCCGTCATGAGTCACGGGCGAGCTGTGCTCATGACGGAGTGGTTCCGTCATGACTCCGCCCACTTGCATTGTTTGCCCGCACAGGCGGGGAATCAGTGCCGCGTGGGCGGAGCGGCCGCCAACGGCCACAGCATGACGGAACCACTCCGTCATGAGCACACGGCGCCCGTGGCTCATGACGGAGTGGTTCCATCATGAGCAGGGAAGGGGTTAATGTGGCTAAACAAGGAGTAAACCTTTATTTCTCCTTGTTTTTGCTTTTTCCATGTTTGCTGCATGTAGCAGCACACATGGAAAAAGCAAACTGACATTTTCGGTTGGTTAATGTACAGAAAGGGACACCTTCCTGTGCATTAACAAACCCTCCTGCTCGCAGACACCCTTGCGCTCTCATGCAAGGGTGCCTGTTCTGGCATTAAGTCGTGAGATTTAGCGCCGTCGATGGGGGAAACGCCAGGCTGCACCACATTCTTGAGAATAGGGTGCAGCCTGGCATTTCCGAAGTGGCGGTGAGAGGCGTTAAGCCAAGGAGGCTAACGTCTCTCACTGCCACTTCTTTATAATATCCCCTGCAGTGTTTCTACAGCCTGAGTTGCCAGTACCGTGGGTATTGGTAATTCCAGGATACTCAAATACCACATCGTTGTCACTTGCTCTATGAGGGTCAGTGTGAGAAAGTAGCTCTGTATATACTGTTCCCAAATAGGTACAGTGTCCACAGTCCCCAGAGGTTTGACAGAGGTTAAAGTTAGATATAACCTTACTCTCTAAAGTGGTAGCTTGGTCGAGCAGTAAGGCAGTATCAGAGGACAGTGTAAAACATTTGTTGTACACACTCAGTCAGAAAATGGTCTCATACGCTCAAGAACTGAACTCTAGGCCAATGGTTTGTATATAAAAATATATGGTTGTTTTATTTTAGAACCAACAATTGGTATCAAAATATACTTTCTCATAATGAGATGCTTTAGTTAAATGCTTTGCAATAGGCAATTGACTTTTGCATGTAATAGTTACAGTTTGTTGTAATAGGCAACACAATTTCAAACACAATAATACATTGAGCTCAATGGGAATTTTAAGTTATATGCAATTGATTACTTTCAGGATTACTTTTCTAACTCCACGACTGGATCCTAGATTCAGTCCTGGGACAGTTCTTGGAAACAAATGAGTAAATACGTTTTAGTTACTGTTGTGATTTTTAGCAATATTTTGCTATTTTAAAAGTTGACACTCAGAAACCTTTTCTAATCAAATTACCAATGTTATCCTATGGGAGGAAATTCACTTAGCAGGTAAGTGGGGCTATGATTACTTTTTCTAGGTCAGTGTTGGATCCTCGATCCAGCACTAGTGTACCACCTGTAAGCAGTTGAGAAACTGCGTTTAAGTTATACGGGCGATTTTTAACGATTATTTATAAGTTTGCAAAATCGACACTTAGAAGTAGTTTCACCGAAAAACAGTACTATGGAAGAAAATTCAAGTTACGGGTACAGTATGTTCGCGTTACTTTTGTAATCCAATGCTGGGCTCCTAGGCTCAGTACTGGGACATCTATCTAAAACAGGTAAGTAATTACATTTCCACCGTTGGTACGATTTTTAAAGAATATTTGTAGTTTGCAAAAATCGACACAGAAACTTTTTCAGCAAAAAGCAGGCAATGATATCCTATGGAAGGAAATTCAAGTTACTGGTAAGTACGGTTAAAATTACTTTTCAGGGTCAGTGCTGAGCTACAAGATGCAGCACTGAGGCCTCTCCTGATAACAGGTGAGTAAATCGGAATTCGTTGTTTGGCTGATTTTAGATGAATATTTTAAAGTTCCAACACTCCACACTTAGAAGAATTTCCAAGTGAAACCAGTCAATGTTAGCCTATGGAATCAAAGTGAGTTATCGGCTTTTAGGTAAGTACTCAACTGGCAGAGTTAAGGTTCTGGGCATAGACTCAGGGGTTTCCCAGGGTCAGGTAGGTACAGTTGGTACACACTCAGCGGCACAGGTGCAGCCGGGTGCAGAGGTAGTTAGGCCCAATGTTATCCAAAGAAAGGCAGGGGGCCTTTGGTTGGTGGCTGCTGGCGAGCAGGCCACGCGGCTGTGGGAGCTGGGTTCCTGGTCACTTGCTCAGGGCAAATGGGGAAGTAGATTAGGACATAGGTTGCACTGCCAGGGGCACTCGGGCAGCTGGGTGCAGGGTGCTTTTGAGCCGTCGGGTGCTCAATGTTATTCAATGGAGATCTTGGAAAGTGAACAAAGGCTGCAGGCTCGGGGACGGAGGATCTTCAGGAGCGACCAACACTTCGAGGGGTAAGTTGGGATCTTGGAGGATAGGTAGGCACCCAGGAGTTGGGCACAGGGGCAGTGGGGCGCCGGGTGCAGGGGTGTCTTTTGACGTCAGAAAATCTTACCCCCTGCTGGTCGAGGTTGGAGGGGTCTCTGGTTCTGAGGCTGCAGGCGTCGTCTGGGTCGTTGAGGAGGGTCCTTGGGCACTGGATTCCAGGTCGGAATCGCTGGGAGGGACGTCCTAAGGGTCTTTGTCCACTCGGGCACTGGCCAGGCTCGGTGGGTGCAGAGTGTGCTGGATTTGTGGTTCCTGGCTGGCACCAGGGGTATTGCTGTTTGAGCAGACCCACTGCTCATGGGAGTTCCAGTCTTGGTAGAGTCTCAAGGTGGTCAGGTCCTCTGGGGTTTTTGAGGTTGCTGACCACTGAAGGCGCCGGAGTTCCACAGGAGCAGGTTCAAGGATCAACAGGCCGGTAGGGCTGGGGCCAAGTCAGTTGGTGTCGTCCTCTTGTTAGCAGCTGCACAGCGGGTCTTCTGGTTTCTTGATCTTCTTGCTTGTTTTCCAATCGGGATCTGAGGAAGGAAGGTTCAGGGTGCCCCTAAATACTAAATTTAGGGACGTTACAGGTAGGGTGAAGGCAGGGACCAATGGGTCCCTGTCCTGGGGTGAGTACACCCCCTATCCTGCTCCTCTCCGGTGGGAGGGGGGCAGGAGCCTAGCTGTGATTGGGCAGTGCTTCCCATCCACAAGATGGCCGGAGCCCGGAGTTGTGCTTCACCTCGCCTCTCCCACCTGAGGGGTGGAGTTGGCACAGGCTGGCACACCCCCTTTCCTCACGTAGGGTTTCCCGCCAGTCTTCCCACCAGAGTGAGGGTCAGAACCGGTGGGGGACAGTTGCTGAGTACAGCAAGTGGCCTGGAGAAGCTCACAAAGGCGGCATGCCTTTGAAGCTTCCCCCTGCCCATCCTGGGGGAGGAGACCTAGCACCTCACCCAGGATGTGCATTGTTGCATGCTCAGGAGAGCGGGGGCTCTCCACCCAGGGGTCCAGCAACATGTCTGCTGTGTGGCAGCCTAGGCAGCCTCTCAGACAAGACGTGGATTGTAGGTTAGGTTTCAGGGGGCATCTCTAAGATGCCCTCTGTAGTGCATTTTACATTAAATCCCACATTGGCATCAGGGTGGGTTTAATGTGCTGAGAAGTTTGATATCAAACTTGTCAGTCTTCAGTGTAGCCATTATGGTGCTGTGGAGTTCGTAATGACAACCTCCCAGCGCCATATACTCTTAATGGCATCACTGCACTTACAGTGCCCAGGAATGGTCCTGGGTACTGTAGGGGCACAGGGCTCATGCACCTGTGTCCCCACCACTGGCATAGGGCACCCAGCTAGAGGGGTGGCTGATGTATGCCAGGGCAGTGGGTTTGTGGGCATGGCACACAGGGATGTGTGTCAGGTCGACTCTGTGTTTAGTTCTGCACCAGGACACTCAACCTGCAAAGGCAGTGTGTGTGTGTCAGGGTACAGGGCCCCTAAGGGTGGCACAATAAGTGCTGCAGCCCTTAGGGGTCTTCTCTGGTCACAATGCCCTGGGTATCTAGGGTACCATTTACCAGGGACTGACATGTGGCCAGAGATGCCAATTGGGTTTAGGCCTTAGTACAGTTTTTAGGGAAGGAACACAGGCCCTGGGTTTCTGATTGGCAGGGACCCAGGGCACACCAGGAAAAGTGCATCAGGTATCAGTCAAAAAGTGGGGGGGTTACTGCAACAAGAAACCCACTTCCTTACAGTCAGTTAAATATTGGGGATATGGTATGGTACCAGAACATTGTAACCAAAATACCATCTGATAGAAGCATCCTATTGTAAATATTGTTTATAGAAATATACCCCCATTTCAGTTAATCAGAAAACATCCATACCCAATGGGAGATATATTATTATAAATGTTAGACTTAATATTACAAAGACTATTTTAGCTACAAGCAGGGATAACAGCACCTGATTCTTGTTGTAATTCCCCATTGTAGGTCATTTCCCAGCTAGAAAATTCACTGCGTTTTAGCTGCTGAAATGAGGTGTAATTCCTGGTACCGAAGGAAACTTTGTTACCTGTCAATTCAGAATTTTCTCTAGGAGTATGTGGAATTTACATAACTTGTTTTCATGTAAATATGTAAAATGCAAATCGCTCATTTACTGCAATACGTTATCATGAATGAATCCTTGTCTCAATTTTTGATGCAAGGAAACATTTGCGCTGAAATAATAGTGCAAAAAGCCCATTTCCTGGGAACAACAACTGCTTATGCTCTAGTTGTTCGTGTTTTTCCTGTGCTCCTGCAATATATTTTTACACCAAACAGCGTCATAAATACGTGACTGGTATAATGTTATTATTTTGGGAATTTTGTTTATGAAGTTTAAGGTGAAAGTTCTATAATTATACAAATTATGCTGACATAATTAAATTTCACCTAGGCCTACATTTCTTCAGTCTCAGAATGCAGGCCTACATTTGTTTCCCTCCACTTGAAATATATAAACACTATTAGCTATCATGAGTTTCAAGTAAGGCAGTGATTAGTGAAAATTCCCTTTAACACTGCATCACGAGACTAGAATTGTGGAGGTGATAATACTTGGCCAGAATATTTGTGCATTTTGGTTTTGTCGCATTCTGCTGCGGTGATCTGTTGTTTGTGCTGTTGTGACTTTGCATTATTGCATTGTTATTGTTAAGTGGTGCTGTGGTTTTTGTGTTGCAATCTATTTTCACTCCCTCACTATAACGTGCCATATTACATTTCTATTGTGCTGTTATTTTACGGGGTGTTATCTTTTTGAGTTGCATTCTGTTGTGATCTGTAATTATTTCAGATATTTCAACAAGGGCTCATACATTTCCTTCAAAAAGCAGCACATTCCTTTAAATTTTGAGTGACAAACTTCCATGTACCACTGTCCAAGATTTTTAAATATGGTTGCTGCAGCCCTTCATTATTTAAGATACCAATCAAACTCAAAACTGGGGGGACTTCTCTTAATTTAAAACTGTGGCAATATGGCATATTGTCCCAAATACTGATTTTAGTGGATGAGTTTCCTGCGAATATTAAGAGGTACGTTTTTTGAGGCTGAAGGAGTATGAAATAGGCCTAATTTCTCAGAAGTGGAAGTGGGGGGGCGCTTGGAAATGTAAATGAGATAAAAATTATACAATCCCAGCTGGGCAAGATAGCTGGAATGTATAGCTAATTAACCCGATTATACATTCACCAAATGATGCAATAATGACAAGGACTTATTTAATATCCCATAACGTTAAATATTAGTAATTTTGCCATGAAATTGTATTTTAATTAATATATTTTAATTATATTCTATTGGGGAACAGTACTTTTGTTGGTTATTAAACACCACATATCTATATAGTTAAAAAAGAAATTCACAGGGCATTAACAATTTAAAAGGAGATTAATCTGATATGGGGTCCTTTTAACTGCATGTGCAGACACCGAACCTTACGTGACTGTCGAAAAATATTTTTACTGACAAAAAATATGATAATGATGACATGAACCAGCAAAAGTGTATATTTGCTCTAACAGAAAAAACTAGAAATTATGCATTGTGAACACCCACTTTTTTTTATTAGGTATAAAGTATAATGCCCTAAACAAAACAATATACAGGGTCGGTGCTTTAAATGGATAGAAGTATAGGTACTCAATAACCTTTGTGAGGAGGCAAGGTTAGGGGTGAGGTTAGGTTTCAGTGGGGCAGCTAAATGTGATTGAAGAAGGGGCTGAAAGGTGAGACATGTAATGAAATAGTTTTTAGATGTGCACAAGCAGGCCCTTTTCTACCGCCTGTGTCCATGAAGCTCTAATTTTGGTTTTGTGTTTGTAAAAGGACTAAATGGATATTCTCTCGAGGCTCAGCACTATTGTGACTAAATTTAATCCTGCAACCCTTCTCTCTCTGCAGGGGCGAGGCTCATATGCGTAGAATTCAGTAGTCGCTCTTTCATAGGGCGCTAGGGTTCTGCCTCTCTCCCAGTTCCTGCCTCCTACTTTATCCTGCCATTCCATTTCTTTTTTAAATAAATAGTCCAAAACTCATCAGGTATCCCGGCCATTTTGAGCCTCGCAAGGGTCAGGCAGAGTTATTGTACTTTTTCTAGAACACCATTGCAAGTGTGCACGTGTTAGCAATCACAGCCCCAACATCATTTAAGTTCTGACTCCTAATGGCTGCTTTGCTCTTGGTCCACACTTTAAAATGGCATGTCTGAGTGCTGTGTGTGGTATAACTCACAGCTTGTTTTGTTATTAAACCTTTTTCACTCAGGCAAATTCAAGGAATATCCTTATCCCACAATTTACAACGTTCACAGCCAATGCTAGAATGAATCGTTGCTCTGCATGCTTTGTTGACTCCACTTTCTGAAGCACACAGGCTCCCACTTACAAAAACCACTCATTCCTGTTGCTTTTCAACAGTGAAGTATCTCCCCAAAATTCTGGATAGCGCCATGACAGGCAATAGTGACTCAACACAGACAGGGAATAGGCCTTTTATTCTGCTGGGAACTTTCCCAGTAGTCAAGAGCCCTTGGAGGCCGGCTCTGAAAGCCCAGTGCCACTCCTGGTTCATCTGTCACTTTCCCCAGCTCCCTGAGGTCAATTGAAGCAGGCAGGGGAAGACTTTATGAGAGAGAGAAAGAGATGGAGGGTGGGTGGGGGAAGGTAGAGAGAAATAGATTAGAGAGGAGAAGAGAAGAGGAGAGAAGAGAACCAGAGACGTTGAATAGATTGATGGAAGTAAACACTTAACTAGTGGTGTTACAGAACACTAATTTATTTACTCCTGTTGCTTTCAGTCATTTATGGGAACTGGTTATATTTAAAGCAATAACCCACCTTTAGGAGTGGGTTTATTGAAGGCTTCTTGAGATTCTGAGTAATTCCTGACTTCAATATTAAGGACTTTGTGCCTTTGGGTTTGAAACACCAAGCATAGTTTTATTTGTTTATCCAGTAATATAGCAAAGACATCTATTCTGACCCTTTGGCATGCTCACCATATGTATGCATGTGGTTGGAGGTCCTGACAAAGCTGTATTACTTGGGGGGAGATGCATAGACATGTTAGCACACTGAATAAAATATTTTGTGTTTGGAGCTTGTAAGAAATTGGATCATTAGTGGAGAAGGGTTGAAGTCCCATTCAAGTAATAAACACAATCCGTTTGGGATGATCCACAAAATTCACTAAATGAACCTGTGCTTAATCCTCTCATAGCTTGAAACATGAGCACTCAGACTTAAATAAGAAGCAATGTGTAAAGATTTTATAGAGCACTCAACCAGTATTAAAAACAAACACAGCACAAGAAAATCCCAAACTAATTTAGAAAACCGTAAATGGAACGCTGGTAAGATATAGTGACCAGGTTAGTTACACTGGAGAGTTACTTTCTCAAGTCCTGATCAAAGAGTCCAGTTTGCATAGGTGGGGGATGCGAGGAGGAGACTGACTGCACTAAGGGCAGGTCGGGTATCATGCTCAGTCGACACCGTAGTGACAGAGACGGTCATCACTGGAGATTAGCACTGGTGGTCACTGCGGGGTGTTGTGTGAAGGATCAGTCTCACTGGAGCATCATGTTGCCCGTTCTTGCGGACAGTCGGTTTCAGTGAGAAAAGGTCACTTTGCAGGCATGAGGATCCCAAAACTTCTGTCTCTTCTGCTTTTTTTTCTGGAGGAGTTCATGCTGATGCTAGCCAAGAGTTCAGGACCTGGGGAGCACATCTTGGGGATGAAGACTCACTCCAGCAAAGGCCAGCAGCAGGGGTCAGGCAGGTTCAGGATAATGCAGATGATGCTGGTCAGCTGGGCAGTTGCAAGGAGTCCTCTGGAAGCTTTTTGTGTCCCTGTAGATCAAGCAGGTGGTCAGCTAAGTGATGGTTGGAGTCACTCAGAGGAGCCTGGGCTCAAGGCAAGCAGGACAAATCTTCCTTCTTCAGACATCAGGGCAGTCCTTTTGAGGAATCTTACACCTTTCAAGGAGTATTCCGACAAGAGGCTCCGAAGGCCCAACTTTTAAACCTGGTTCCAGCTTTTGTTTGGGAGAATTCAGTGGTCTATTCTCAAAACTGAATCTGGTCAGTTCTTCACCTTTCCCTGGTCCTAGCTCTAAACTGTCCAGGGGGGGAACAACCTTTACAACGCAACTATTACAACGCACTACACTTACAACGCAATTTTTACAACGCAACATCCACTACAACGCATTCCACTACATCGCATGACACTACAACTCATTTTTAAAAACTACCTTTACAACGCATTCCATTACATCGCATACTACCTTTACAACGCATACCATTACAACGCATAATATTACATTGCATTTAAGGTAAGTATTGGATAGTATAGGGGTAAAAATTACTATTCTTACTCCAGGGGGTGCAACAGTAGGGTAAGTATTGGATAGTATAGGGGTAAAACCCCTACACTATTCAACACTTACCCTACTGTTGCACCCCCTGGAGTTAGAATAGTAATTTTTACCCCTATACTATCCAACACTTACCCTACTGTTGCACCCCCTGGAGTTAGAATAGTAATTTTTACCCCTATACTATCCAACTCTTACCCTACTGTTGCACCCCCTGGAGTTAGAATAGTAATTTTTACCCTATACTATCCAACACTTACCCTACTGTTGCACCCCCTGGAGTAAGAATAGTAATTTTTACCCCTATACTATCCAATACTTACCTTAAATGCAATGTAATATTATGCGTTGTAATGGTATGCGTTGTAAAGGTAGTATGCGATGTAATTGAATGCGTTGTAAAGGTAGTTTTAAAAAATGCGTTGTAGTGTCATGCGATGTAATGGAATGCATTGTAGTGGATGTTGCGTTGTAAAAATTGCGTTGTAAGTGCATGCGTTGTAAAAGTATGCGTTGTAACGTCATACATCCTGTCCAGGGTGACAAAGGCATGGGCACATCTGGTTGTGCGTGCTGTAGGCAGGTTGCATTGATCACAGGGACAGGCATAGCTTTATCTTCAGTGATATTGCGTCTTGGAAACATTTAAAATATTCAGTGACATTGAGTCCTTGGAAGTCTAGTACTTCATTTTGTAATCATGAGACATTTTTGTGGACCGAGAAAACATTCATACAGGTGTCGGGGTGTATGGTACCCTCCTTTCCATCTGCCCCAGGTGTATATCTTTGATGTGCCACAATATAATCTAAAACTGCCTCATAGTTAGCCTGAGTCATTTTCATCGCATCCACATAGTAATGCATATAAACCATAGAGAGCAGTTGAAACAAGGCTTCACAGCTACCTAAATATGACAAGGGCAACAATATCAGTAGGTCATTTTTTTGCATAACTGAGGGGAGCAGTCTACACACCCAACACTTTGTGACATTAGTAGTACTATGTACTTGATGAAGCATTTGGATGAATGCATTCTTAGTGTAAGTTTGTCTATGTCTTTCTTTATGCGGGGCCAATGTAATAAACAAATGCTCAGCTGGAGCCGGGGTAGTCCCTATTAAAGTATGCACAGGGAGTTGTTCCTCTAAATACCAGACTACTCCAAATAGTGTTATTGTCACCAGGAGAATGAACACCACCACCACTATCTTACTACCAGTAAACCAACTGCACCACCAAAGACCATTCTGCTGCATCGGAGTAGCCACCAGAGGCTGCTCTTCTCTCATGTCCAAAGCGATGCATAGAAAATACTTTAGGAATTGGAGACACAAATGCAACCGACCAGAGGGGTATTCTTCTTCCTGTTTCCGTTATGAGCCTCTCAGGCAGGCTCATATTGTTCATCAAGCACTCCCACGGAGGAGCTCCACGATCGCATCCCTTGCTGGAAAACAATCACGGCCCTTACTGAGAAACTAATTCTTCTTCTTTCAGGATAGGGCAACCTCCCTCCTGGGCAAATACCCACAACGATCCTGTCAAGTGTCCAGGGCAGTGAACCAGTGTTCTTCACTCTAGTCTAAAGTAGGTACCAGAGACACAGCACCTACACCCTAAGCTCAAGTTCTTCCCTAACTCCTGGATTGCCCTGCTGGCGCACTGTTCTTCCATCTGGGCCGCAGATTGTACCTGATATGCCCAGGCACTTCTTCATCCACAAACAGAGCCAAAAATTCACATTCAGGTGGCCCTCGGGACTCAGGTGTTTGTGCACCAGGATCTGGAGCATCCAGGACACCCTCAACTCAGGGGGAATTGCCTCGAATAAGGCCTCATCGCTCTCCTCGTCCATATGCGCCCCTCAACCGAGTGTCAGAGAAAGGGGAAAAGCGAGGCACCAGCTCACCTTCCTGGTCGGCAATCCCAATCCCGGACCCAGGCGTCGTATGGAAGTTGCAGAGGCACCTTCTTCACGTGGGACGCGTTGACCCAGAGCTTCCACCCATCTGCTTTGACAGCTGTACGAGTGGTGAGCAGCACCTGGGTAGGTCCTTTCCACCTTGTCTCCAGACAGGTTTTGCGCTGAAAATGTCGAACCATCACTGTTGGACTTGGCCCTTTTGCATGGTCATCCCTAAACCTTTTGCCTTTCCCCTAGCCTTTTTTCTGACATGGTGTTGGTGTCTTTAGGACTTAGGGCACTTTAGCACTGCTGTCCAGTGTAAAGTGTGTGTGCTCTCTGTGATAAACATGGTAATATTGGCCTACATCTGTTTGGCCTATTTAATTTACCCGTAAGTCCCTTGTAAAGTGGTATCCCATATACCCAGGGCTGGTAAATTAAATGCTACTGGTGGGCTTGCAGCACTGATTGCGCCACCCACCAAAGTAGCCTTTCAAACCTATCCCAGCCCTCTGCCATTGCAGGGCCTGTGCAAGCAGTGTTACTGCCGCTGTGACGTGACACCTAAAGTGTGTGCCATGTTTGTGACCCCCCTTTTACTGCATGTCAGTCACCCCTAAGGTTGGCCCTAGCTAGCCCTATGGGCTGGGTGCATTGTAGGTAAAAGGTAGGACATGTACCTTAAGTGCGAAATGTCCTGGTAGTGATAAACAGCCATTTTGGTTCTCACTACTATGAGGCTTCCCTCCCATAGGAATGCATTGAAGATTCCCTGATAAGTGTTTCAGTGGTAAGTCCTGATATGAGAGGAGCAGCATGGTCAAGTTTGGTATGTTTGGAATAGTAATAATAAATGCTGCGCAATGGTGTGCGAAGATTTATTATAACTATTTTAGAAATGCCACTTTTAGAACTTGGCATTTCTGTGTGCTATGTGTCTGTCTGCCTGATGTGGATTGCATGTCTAGCTTTGGAGTGACAGGGGCTGGTGAGGTGTAAGGGTGGGCGGAATTTGCAAAATTGCCTTTCGCAAAATTTACCGAAATATCAAAAAATCTCCGCGAACACGCGAATTTTCGCGTGCTCGGCGAGATTTTGGGCTGCTTAATGCGTTACTGAATTTGACCTTCAACTCGGGCACCTGCTTTTTTTATATCTGTAAGTGCTTCCTGTTGAGGTTTAATTTTTGTGACAGGAGCATCGTGCCAGAAGGAATCCTGCCCTGCATATTTATCCAAGAAGATGCCACCGTTTTGTGCAATACCTCTACTCAACTGGAGTACTTTCTACTGGCTAATCAGTAAGTGCTACCTCGGTGGGTAAATGTATAGTGCTTTTCCTACACTACAGCTGCGTAAAGGGCCAGAAGAGTTGTCTCCAGCGACCATGTGTGTCTGTAGCTTTTGCCACTGCGCCGATGGGCGCCAGGGTCCCTCGAGTGAGCTGTCCATCATAGTGGGAAAAGGGCGGGCAGACGTTGCACACTGCTGGTGTGTGGGCTGGGGCCAAACGGGTGGGGCTTCTATGCAGTTCATATGCCTCTCGTTTATAAAGGGTCAGAGACCGACCAGAGCAGCAGATGAGGAGACAGAACATCCTGGTGTCAGGAACTACACGGGGATTGAACTCGAGAAACTCATGAATGCACAGACCTCCATCAAGGATTACAGCAAATTGTTGACTGTAGATATGGGGAGAAAGCACACCTGCCTAGCCTCCACCGTGCTCACGAATCTTTTGTGCTGATTAATGCGTTACTAAATTTGACCTTCAACTCGGGCACCTGCTTTATTTATATCTGTGAGTGCTTCCTGTTGAGGTTTAATTTTTTATGACAGGACCATCATGCCAGAAGGAATCCTGCCCTGCATATTTATCCAAGAAGATGCCACCGTTTTGTGCAATACCTCGACTTAACTGGAGTACTTTCTACTGGCTAATCAGTAAGTGTTACCTCAGTGGGTAAATGTATAGTACTTTTCCTACACTACAGCTGCATAAAGGGCCAGAAGAGTTGTCTCCAGCGACCATGTGTGTCTGTAACTTTTGCCACCGCGCTGATGGGCGCCGGGGTCCCTCGAGTGAGCTGTCCATCATGGTGGGGAAAGGACGGGAGCCGTTGCACACCACTGGTGTGTGGGCTGGGGCCAAACGGCGGGGCTTCCATGCAGTTCACATGCCTCTTGTTTATAGACCGAGCAGAGCAGCAGATGAGGAGACAGAACCTCCTGGTGTCAGGAACTACACAGGGATTGCGCTCGAAAAACTCATGGATGCACAGACCTCCATCAAGGATTACAGCAAATTGTTTACGGTAGATATGGGGAGAAAGCACACCGGCCTAGCCTCCACCGTGCTCACGAATCTTTTGTGCTGATTAATGCGTTACTGAATTTGACCTTCAACTCGGGCACCTGCTTTATTTAAAACTGTAAGTGCTTCCTGTTGAGGTTTAAAATGACAGGAGCATCATGCCAGAATGAACCCTGCCCTACATATTTCCGTTCCGCCGCGGATCGCGGAAGTTTCGACATTTTCGCGTTCCGCGCGGAACAAGAAAATGTCGAAATTTCGCAATTTCCGCGAGCGGAACAGAAATTGTCGCCCACCCTTAGTGAGGTGTGTGTGGCTCCAGGAGGGGCTGGGTGAGTCAGCACTACGCTGAATAGGGCATCTGCATTTGGAGTTGCGGAAGGAGTAGTCCCCTGACCCTAAATAGATCTGTGCCTGCCTATGTGAATGCTGGCTCCGACCCCCTGTGGTATGTCTGATGGCAGAGCCCCCATCTCACAAAGGAGAGTGTGAGCACTGTACACAAAGTGCTCCACACCCCCCAGAACCAGTTGCAACTGGTTTCCCCAAACCTGTGCCAGCGCAGAACAAAGAAAATGTTGATATAAATATTGGGGATGTGACCCCATGAAAGTGTGCTTCCTGGTGCTGAGGGGACCTGCTGCTGCTGGGCTGCAGGACTAACCACCACAAGGGACTGCCTCCCTGCTAGAGGGCCCTGTGAGCTGGCCTGCCTGGCCCCAGCCTTGTGCCCCTGAAACTTTGCTGGCTGGAGCTGTGGCTTCTAGTGCCTCATGAGCGCTATATTTAATTGCCCAAGAGACGAGCGTGGGCTCTGCAGTGCTGAGCTGCCACTTACTTTGAGGAATTCCCGACGTGGGGATTCCCCCACCTGGTTGTGAGGGAAGCGGGAGCCCACCGCGCATTGCTGCTCCTTTGGCGGGAGCCCACCCAGCATTTTGCCAAGTTTCAGTGGGAGCCCATCCCGAAGTTTCATGCCTCCGGGAGCAGGTGCCCACCCCTCTGTTGTGTTTATGTTAAGCAGGTGCCCCCCCCGCATTGCACCTCCGAAGAAGAAAGGAGCCGCCGGACACCAGGCGGCCTTGCCTGGTTGTGGGTGGGGCCAGCAGCCTCTCACATCCGGAGCCTCACGGGCTCCATGCCGAAGTCCCGGTCCCAGGAAGGGGGACCGGGCAAAGTGAAGAGAAGCTGCCCGACGGCAGGAAGGAGGGAGCCGGAGGTCTGTGTCCTGGCCCTCTGGTTCCCTGCGAGGAGGGAGCAGCTGTACTGCGAGAGTGCAGCCTTGAATAGCATGAGGACGAGAGCAGCGATGGACAGCCCCGGTAAGTGGGGCTCCCAGTGAGCACTGTTGGTGCCGAGTTGGTGCCATTGCCTCAGCGGCCCCACAGGGTAGCGGGCCGCTGCAACGTTCGGGGCCATTCCCTTTTCAGAAGTCCCTATCAGGCGCCACAGTGGTTCCAGCGCCATTTTCCTTCGGGGCAAGTTGTATTTGAGTCCCGGAGTGGAGCTCAAAAAGGTACAGTTAGTGCCAGTTCTCCCAGTGCTGTAATTTCCCCAGCTGCCCTGCGAGAGCGCAAGCAGCTGCAAAGTTGGGGCACCAGGAGGAGCCCGGTGATCGGGGCTCCTCAGGCATTGTTAGTGCAGTGCTAATTTTGCCCACAGCTGCACTGCCAGAGCGCGGGCAACTGCACCAAGGAGGCATGTCTATTTTTACCTCCAGGAAGTGGTGAGATTCACCCAGCTTGCTGCACTGTAATTTTACTGCCAAGACAGTCAGAGGGCCAGTAGAAGGACCTACAATTTTGCGCCCTGACATTTTGGACATAGAGCATTTGAGCCCCAGAGAGAAGGCCAGTTGGCCTGGGGTCAGTTTTGTGATTGGTAGGGCACAAGGCCCTAATGTGATGCCCCTTACACAATGTGTTGATGCTGATGATTTATACATCATGCGTTTATGCCTGTGATGATTTATGCTTATGAGATTATTGCATAATGTGTTTATGCGGGTGAGGCCTAATGCGTAATATGTTTATGCTAATGATGTTTGGGCCTAATGTGTTTATGCCTAATGTCATGATATGATATTTTAGCATGGTGTCTAATGATAATGGGATAATGCTTAGGTCATTATGGTACCAGTAGTTACTGGTTGTGTTTTACATTTACTACCTGCATTCTGATGGTTCTGACCGTAGCCCGATTGGCCTGGTCCTCTATATAATCCCCGTGAATACTGCCTAGTGCCAGTTGGCACAGTGTATATGTGTGATTATGATTCAAATGTGTTTTGGATAATACAAAGGCTATCTTTATATAACCTTATGTGGACTTTCTTTTGTGGTGTGCCTCGTGTGTTGCTACAGTGTGTTGTGCAAACGCTTTACACATTGCCTCTGGGATAAGCCTGACTGCTCGTGCCAAGCGACCAAGGGGGTGAGCAGAGGTTATCTTCAGGATGTAACTCCCTTGCCCTGACAGGAGTGGTGGTTTCTGCCTGGCTTAGGCGCAGCCCTAGCCAACCAGAAATCCCATTTCTAGCAATCACATAGTCCCGTGGCTGCAGTCGATGCCCGGGCCCCTCTGGTACTGGTTGCAGAGTGGTGTGCATCTGTTGGTGGATAAAATGAAGATCTTTAGACAATTGATACAGGTAGTATATCAAAAGAGGGTACTCTATCTCGTAGAAACGTTTGGGTCTTGGGATGCCCCAGACATTAGCAGGGCGCCCAAAGACAACTTCATATGGTGACAACCCTGTCCTAGAATGCACTGTTACTCTCGTAGACAACAATGCTAAGGGCAACACGTCTGGCCATTGCAATCCTGTACTTTTGTGAATTTTCAATAGCTTTAGCTTGAGAGTACCATTGTACTTCTCAACAAGGCCTGCTGATTGGTGGTGGTTTGCTGCATGGAATTTCTGCGTAATTTGCAAGCAGTTACACACCAAAACAATGACTTTGGTGTTAAAATGGCTCCCATTGTCAATCCAGATCACACGTGGCAAGCCGCAACGTGGGAAGTACTCCTTTAAAAGTGCCTTCGCTGTTGCCATGGCCATATTCTCTTTAGTGGGGTTAGCCTCAATCCATTTACTGAATGCACAAACTACCACTAGTACATTTTTCAAATTATTTACTTGTTCCATATCGATGAAATCCATCTGGAGACCCTCGAAGGGAAAGGAAGGTGGTGCAAAATTACCAGCAGGTGTAGGGGTGCCCCTCCCAGGATTGTGTTTTAGACAGATAATACAGTGCTTCACCAACTGCGTGTCAACCTTAGGTATATTATCATTTTTCCATACTGGGTCTAGTAGCTTGCATATTCCTTTGGCACTAATGTGCGCCGGGCCATGGGCCATATTGACTACAGGGAGAACAAATGCATTATGCAACAAACATCTCTGCTTTCCTGACAAGTCAGTACAGCACCCATCTTCGTCCAAGCGTCCTGTCCTCTCCTCCCACATTTCCAGTTCATCTGCAGACACCTCTCTCTGTATTTCCTTCACACTTTCCACTGTATCCATGAACATCCCACTGTCTGAAACCCATCTAGCAGAACCTTCCACAAACATCTTGTTCATCTTTAATCTAGCTGTTTCCTTAGCTGTTTGGTCTGCAAACGCATTACCCATCCCTACATCGTCTGCGATGGCTTTATGAGCACTGCATTTTATTATAGCCAGCTTATCGGGAAGTGTCAGTGCTGACAACAATCTAAGTATTAGTGAACCATGCTGTATTCTCTGCGAGGTCAGGAACCCTCTCTCTGCCCAGAGGCGCCCAAAATTATGGGCCACCCTGAACGCATACTGGCTGTCAGTATAGACATTAACAGCCAGTCCCTCACTCAATTCACAAGCCCTTAGGAGGGCAACTAACTCTGCTGCCTGGCCAGACTGGTAGGGATTGCGAGATGTCTCAACTACAGTGTGTGATGTGGTTATTGCATAGGCTGCAGTAGTAGTGCCATTCGGCAATTTTAAACAAGAGCAATCGACATATAATTCCCCTTGGGGTCAGATAAGGGAACATCAGCCAGGTCTACCCGTCCCTTCGTTTCCTCCTCAGTCAGAAATAAACAATCATGGACATCATTGTCCTTTTCGTCTGAAGGGAGGGGTAGTAACGTGGCTGGGTTCAAGGTAGCACATCGTTTGATAGTAATGTGAGAAGAAAATAAGGTCAGCTCATATCCAGTGAGACGCGCACTGGTGAGGTGCTGCGTCTTTGTCTTATTCAAAAGCGTGTCCACGGCATGGGGTACCATAACTGTGAGGTCAGTGTCAAGGACGAGCCCTGACGATTATCTGATAGATACTGCCGCCGCCGCCGCAGCTCTTAGGCAGCTCGTGAGCACTCTGGCGACATTATCAAGGATAGCAGAAAAGTAAGCGCATGGTCTCTGCTTACCCTGTGTCAGAACAGAAAGCGCGCAACCGTCCGCCTCATGTACGTAGAGCACAAAAGGCTTCTGGTAGTCAGGAGTACCATGCACAGGAGCAGAGCAAAGCGCAACCTTTAATTGCTCCAAAGCTTGCTGGCATGCAGGTGTCCAAGGTAGGGGATCATGCACGTCATTGGTGGTGAGGTAAAGAAGGGGTTTTGTTAGTAAGGAAAAGTTTGGGATCCAGTGCCGACAATAGGAAGTTATCCCCAGGAACACATGTACCTCGCGTCGGGTCTTAGGAACAGACAGTGATTGCAGCTATGCGCTCAGGTGTTAGTTTGCGACCCTCCTTCGACAGTAAGTGACTTAAGTAGGTGACCTCCTGTCAACAATATTGGAATTTAGATAGGGACACCTTGTGTCCATGGTTTGCCAAATGCAGTAGTAATTTAACTGTGGCTTCTTTACATCCTTTCTCAGTATCTGAGGCCACAAGGAGATCATCAACATATTGCAGCAACACATTACCAGGGGGAAGGTCCAAAGAATCCATTTGTGTTTTCAAAGCCTGACTATAAATACTTGTGCTTTCTGTATAGCCTTGAGGAGCATGACAGAATCTAAAGCTCCGACCGGCTATTGCAAATCCAAACAGATATCTGCTATCTGGATGGATGGAATGCTAAAGAAAGCATTTTCCAAATCTATCACCGAAAAGAATTTGGCTGACGGGGGAATCATGGTCAAGATCGTGGTAATGTCAGGGACCACAGGATACTGGAGAACCACAACTTTATTGACCTCTCTAAGGTCAATGACGAAATGATAAACATCAGGGTGGGCGTCAGAAGAGTCCAATGGTGTCTTTTTTAAGATAGGGAGAATAGGGCTATTACACACATTCGCTGCTGTCTCCTCAGCCACACCAGACTTAATCAACTCCTGTATTATTTGCAGCAAAGCCCTCTCTCCTGCCTGGGATATCTTGTATTGGGGAATTCGGGGCAATCTGGCAATGTCTTTGATTTGTATAGAGACTGGTGGGATCTGAAGCAACCCCACATCAGTATCACCTGTAGCCCATAGCGTGTGTGGCACATCCCGGAACTCGGGAGGAAGGGGAGCATCTTTGGCGAGGCTTTGTTTGGCACGGGCCACTTTCGGGCCAAGAGTCATGTAAACACCGTCTGGGGAACAATAAACTGTTGCATGCAACCTTTTTAATAAATCCAGTCCTAGTAAGTTCTCCCCACTATTTGACGTCAGTAGAAATAGTGAATCAACTGTAAAGGGGCCAATAGTCAAAGCAAGAGGCTTGGAAATGGGGCTAACAACCGGTACACCTGAGAAACCCACCAAAACAATCATTTGGCCAGAGAGGGCTGCCCCTGGGACCAGTGAACAAGGAACAAAGCTGTTCATAGCCCCTGTATCAACTATGACATTTTCAGTAATACCTTGTAAATCTGCAATAAAGTATGGTCCATGCTGATCTATAGGCACCAGAACTGGTCCCTTGCCCTGCCCCTGGCTGTCCTAGCTGTGAGACAACCCCGTCACTTTGTCCATATCATAGTCGTTATGGTAGTATTGTTTTCCTCAAGGGTCGTCAAAATAGTTTCAAAAACATGTTTTCTGACTGCGTCCCCCGTCGGCCTCCTCCTCCTTGTCCTCATCCTCCCAAACCCCGACCTCTCGGAGTCCCACCTAAGTGCAACACTTCCGGGCACTCGACGCCAATGTCCCTCTTTTTTACAGTACACACATTGGTTGGGTCCCACAGGTGCACCTGAAGCACCACCCCTGTTAGATTGAGGTGGCCGTAGACCTGAACCTGAACCACGTCCTCTTCAGCCTCTCCTTGCAACTTGCTGCCTCAACACCCTCGTCTTCAAATCTTTCAACTTCTTCTCTACCTTTTCCTTGTCCTCATCCTCTCTATGCTCATAATACTGTGCCATACTCAATTTGACCGATGGAGAGGAGGTCGTCCAGGTACTTTCCGATGCCTGCAACCTAGTTGCAACCTCAGGGGGCAAATTAGTGGGGGAGCAAATTAGTGACAAATCTGTTCACAAACAAATGGACACCACCCTCTTGTGACAAATCTTGACCACTAAAATCTAGAAACCCCCCTTCAAATCTGGTAAAGAAATCCGACACACTCTCGTCTTTTCTCTGCCAACATGCAGTCAACTTCTCCCAATCCACTCTCTTCGGTGGGATAAGGGAGTGCATGTAGGCAATAATACGCCCCGGTAAAGCCAATAGCTCTGCCTTGGGCTTCTCGCCGGGTTTATGCTCCTTATCCCATGCATTGATCTCGTCCCATGTTCCACCCAGCTCCAAAGCATGGTCCTGCATGTGGAACTATCTCCATATGTCCACCGGTACCAACAAGCCGAAAAATAACTCTATGTCAGCTAGTGTCATCACTGTGGAGGAGGCCACCTCTGTCAATCCCTTATATGCAGTGGGGTTTTTCTTTGGATCCGGCAACTGGCTCTTTAGGGAAAGGACCTCGCTTCTTTTCCAAGGAGTGTAGATCCATTGCTCTTGAAACCGAGCGTCGACTCGTGGTCTTATTACAGTATCCGTGGAGTTGCGCAGTTCCGGTATTTCAGGATGGTAAATGGGATGGACTTCCCTAATGGGGTGCTGTGTCCCTAACATCAGAACCTTGTGGAGTTACCTGCCTCGGTAACCCACAAGTGTAGTCACATTGCTAAAAACCTCATATGTCATAGATAATCTGCGGTGCGTTACCCTGGAAACACTGTTCCCACAATCCTATCAGTGTGGCAGACATGTGCTTAAGGGCATACTGCTCTATAACACTCCACACATCCTCCACACTATAGATGCCTGATGCACCACCATCTGTTTCTCCTCAGTGCCCTCAGCAGAGCGCACCAACACTTTCTCAATGCGGTCTCGCGCTGCCGCCCAGTTGGCTCCAGAAATTCTGCGTTCAGGCATTTCAACATTCAATGGCGTTTGGGACGTCACACTGACAGGGGAAGGGACGGATGAAGAGATAGGTACCATCATGTAGGGAGACAGATTTGTAGGGGTGAAAGGGGGCATAGTGGACAAGACAGAGCCAGGAGACAGGGCAGGAGAGTGAGGAGACAGGACAGGGGAAGTAACAGTGCCCGCTCCTGTGGCTGGCGGGAATACAAGGGAGGCAAGTGGGGTTGGGGCCGAGGCAGTAGCACTAGAAACGGCTGCATCAGAGGGAGCGGCCCCAAGGGTCGAGGACTGGGATGTGGGGACCGTAGGGTATATCCGCTGTGGGGCATAGGGTGGTGGGGGACGAGAATTCAAGAGTTCTTCAACAAGATCCTCCCCCTCCTCTCTAGTAACATAACACTTGTCAGTCTGTAGTCGGAATTTCCTATCTGCGCACTGTATGGCTTTTTGTGTCTTTTCTCTTTCATAGGCTACCGCCTTCTGCGAACAGTTTGCGTCTGTTTTCTTCTAGCCTCTTTCTCTGCTCTCATGCATCGCTGCTTCGCTTCTTTCTACCACACTCTCAAAGAATCAAACATGGACTGCCTACTCCTTTTAGTGAACAATTTTTCCTACAGGAAATTTATTTTGTTTTCATGAAGCGAGCCAGTAAGTGGCCATTCCAGCTCTGCATTGTCCCTCGAATATTTATTCCACAATGTGCTAAACATAATAGGGCTAATACCATGCTTGACATATATGTCAAAATTTGGGGTACCCTCCGGAGGCACGGGCTGGCTCTCTTCCAACCAAGCATTGGTAGAACAACATCGACATCCGAAACATGCTTACTTACTTAAACAAGGCATCTTAATATAAGACACACACTCTGTCCCTAACTGACAAACAACACCAACAGCTGCAATAAAGAAAAAATGGAATCACTCAAAACTCAAAGCCAACTGCCGGAGAGCACGGTCGCTACTCACTCAACCAAGCATTTCACCAGCACCATCATCGGTGTCGGCCCACAGATCTCGCAGCAGCCAGACACACAAACAAATCAAAAGTTAGCCAAAAGGCTGCACCGTGTTCAAGACGACAATCCAGAGACCGTACCAAATTCAAGAAGACAGGCTTTAGCCACAGACCTTTTCAAATGTATACCAGTTGCCAGTTGGCCTGGCAGATTGTTCGCGAATAGCCCCAGACCTTTTCAAAACGCAAGTCGAATTACCAATTGGTCCATCAGACTGCTCGCAAACACTCTGTGTCCTTTACAAAGGTCGCTAAGCCACCAAGTACAAACCAAAACGGTATTAAACCGTACCAAGACACAGCCCGTTGACTTGTGTCGTTCAAGCAAGGCAGTTCAGAAACTGCAGACAAGACAGTCTGGAGACTGCATCAGGACACAGCCCAAAGGGTCGTGCTGACGAAGAATGGTGTAATTTTCCCAAGAACAAAGTCACTCACCCGGTGCACTCAGGCTGAGCCAAGTTGTTCTCCACTGCCGACTCTTCAGACCAAACATCCAGCTCCAAGGTTTCGCTCTACTTAGGACCCCAGCCGGTGACCACTAGCCGAGGATCCACCCGATCGGAAGGGCGGGGCAGCTGCAAGAACCAAGCTCGGTCTTGTGTAGATGGGGGCATGATCCGCCCAACCGACCATCACCACCCCGGCCCCTACAACCCGATTAGAGGTGAGGAGATCACTTCGCAGGGTCCCTGTTTGGGCGCCAAATGAAGGACGTGGCCCTCTAGGGCTACGCGGGTTTGTACAAACACCTGCTATGCCTTCCCCAAAATGAAGAGTCGGACAGACAGTGGAGAATACACACGTATATTTATTCAGCATATAATTTGTGGAGGAGCCCAGTCAGGCCTTCACCCTAAGATGTCTGCCAAGGGAACTGACAGCCTAGCTTTCTGTAATACTAGATAAACCTTTCTGGGAGTCTGCGGTCACGCCTCCAGCAGAAAGTTACCGGCTTGAGCCGAGCATGAACAAAGGAGGCACGGAGAGATGAGCCAACACCTGCCAGATATGTGCACTATCAGTATTCCAAGGCCAATGTGCCGAGTCACAGCATCTCCTAACATGGGAGCAGAGTTACACCTTGAGATTGGAATGCAGAAAAGAATATCTGTTCATTATCAAGTCGGGCTACAGCCTTGAACTGGAGGGAAAATAATAACGAAGCACATTGTTCTGCTGAGGCAAGCAGATTGAGAAATAAGGCCTATACGAGCACAGCCCAAGCAGTCTTCTAGTGATTGGGAAATACAAAAAGGAGTCACATGAGCTAACTAAAGCTTACATGTTGCGAGGATAACTCAGTGGGTGGCATAACGTGAATACAAATGGCGTCTATTTAGCCACATATTGCTAATATAATATAGCATGTGTAAGTACACAATGAGAAGGGGAGTTTCAAACCTAACACAGGGCACTTTGAAGTGCAATCAGGGCAGGGCACAACTCTGCCCCAGCCATCCTGTCAGGAAGACCTTCTCCTCCCACACCCACAGTCACACCTCTTTTGTCTTGATGTCTGGAAGCAATACATAACCCACTACAGGAGAAACATTCTGTAGTAATGTGGACCACGCAGGAAGGATGAAATTCAGGAAGCTTTATTGAAGATAGCTACATGTTGATAGTTCCAGAACAGCAAGTAGTTCAGTTCTGTAGCGCGGCCCCACCAGGAGTAGCCTGCTAGCTGCTCTGCCCATTCTCAATTGTCACCCCCAACCTCTCAGGCACCCAACATTCCAATCGCATCATCACTCCAACATTCCATGAAGCACGCACACAAACACACTGGCTGAGCAGGGGGTGTAAAAGGCATAACAAAACCAGAGTAGGATACTACATATCCCCCATTCTTATAAAGCGGAAGCAATAGTCCTATACCCAAAAGAGATGAAACAATAAGAACCCAGAGAGGAAAAATCTGAAAGGAATGCAAATGCAACAAAGGAAGTAAAGTCAAGAAAAGGACAGAAAGGTACGAGCGAAGAGATAGGTGTGGGAAAATAAAGAGGAAGCAAAGGGTTAGTGGCACAAATATCCTCTCCAAAAAGGAAAATATAGTAATTCAGCTTGTTTCACGTAGGTTCATCACCAACCCGTCGCCAAATAAATGTAGTAATGAGCTCCACGCAGGAAGGATGAAATTCAGGAAGCTTTTTGAAGATAGTTACATGTAGATAGTTCCAGAACAGCAGGTAGTTAAGTTCTGGCTGGGTGCGGCTTGCAGCTCACTAGTGAGCCCCGCTCTTACCCTTATTCCTCATGCATTCCGGCTTGCTTGCATCACTCGTGTCCCCTAACCTGCCTACACGGACTATTTTGAAGGCCTAGACGTAGCACTTTGGCTTTCTGTAACTTACCTGGACACTCTAAGGATGCAATCAGGGAAGCAGAGGGGCACAGCCCCACGAAAGAAAAAGAAGCAGATAGGTACGCACGAGACACTGACTGTTGACTCAGATCGGATACTTGACCTGTCGCCAAGCGTACCTGAAAGTACCGCAGTCAACACCCTCCACCCCCTCTCGCAGGAAGCTGGATCCGTTGGCTACAAATCATCTGGTATACAACCAAAAATAACGTCCAAATTTGCCTTTCTGAAAGACGCAGGGTCAGCCGTCTTCTCTAGCAATATGAGAATTGAGGGCTTACCTGTTCCTTTGAGCCCCACAGTGACCATCTGCAAGGGCAGCACAGGCGGTAACATCGAGCTCGGCAAGCTGCAGAACAACACAGCCACAGACACCAGTAACTTCGAGGAGGGAGACAAATCCCATGGGGGAAGCGACCCTAACACAATCACGTTGAGTAGTCTTGGGGTTCCACCCGCTGCTGTTGCAGTAGGGCGCACCCAAATCATGACCACATCAACTCACCTAGAGACAATTAGCAACTTCGCAGCAACTATTGCAGCCATTCCCCATGCCAGTTCAGACCTCATGTCAGAGCTAACCAACTCACCAATAAAGCTCAGCACACAGGGCAGCACCAGCGATGCGATAGAAGGGGGAGTGGACACTTCTGCAAACACACCATATGCACCGCATGCGCATCCACCGCAACGGTGGGAGAGAGCTCGCTCAGCGCTCACCCCAGGGACAGGGCCGGACTATGCCCTTGCCATGTGTGGAGAATGCTTGCACTGAGGAGAGTGACCTCTCCTTTTTACAATCAAAAGAATGGGAAAGCATGCTTTCACCATATGGCAGAGACTCTCCCAAACAACCCACACCCTCACCTGCCCCTAATGAGAGAAAGGAGGAGGAATTCAAAGAAGAGACAGCATGGGCCATAGCTTTGGACATTTTACAAAGGTCAGCCGATGCCATGACATATCAAGCCATCAAAATGGATGTCCAAATCAGCCTTTGAACATACTGGCGGTGTACGTCGCGAACATAGATGACAAAATTACAAATCTAAATAACTTGATTAGACGGGCTCAAGCGGATGCTGACCCCCCGCGACAAGGCTGCGACTGTTCACCAATAATTGGGAAATTAAGTACGCTCCCAGACATGATGGCAAAGCTGGTGGAGGACTTCAAAGAAATTACAACGGTAAAGCCTTTTTCCCCAAGCAAAAGAGATGGTCCCACAAGCCCCGCCAACAAAGTCAAGGTGGTGGCAAACTCAGGGGCCAGGGGGGCCGAAGCTAGGGTCACGCCATCGCCCCCGGAAACACCGGCCACAAGCAGTAAAACGAACGATCAATAAAAGCCCTCAGCTGCGGGCAAAGCAGAGTCCATTTCCCCTCCTCAATTTGATCAGGACACGGAGGACCTCAACTGCAAGGGGAAAAGACAAAGAAAGCGAAAGGGCCGTAATAAGATCCGCCGTATCAAGCAAGACTTGAGCCTTTACCCATTGTTTAACATCCATACACGAGCAGCCTCAACCGGGCATAACGATTCAATAAGAACAGATGAGGCAGCTAAGGAATTAGAGAAGCCAATAATTTCATCGGACAACGCCAAAAAACATCAGTTTGGTTCCCCATCCCTTAAGAAGGAAAAGGCTGTAGCAGGGGTAGACCCTGAGCCCACGGGAAAAAGGGAAAAAACAGGGCCAAATGTTAACATCCAATTGGCACTCCCGGACCCCATGTCTTCAATTTGGGAAGAGGACCTAAGGCGCACCAGGCTCATAGAATTGTCAGGCAGCACCAAATCAACAGGCATAAAGAACATCTGGGCAATTTCACCACACCCACTCAGGGGAAGGGCAGCGAGGCACAAATCAGCTGTGGCGCAACCCAAAAGAGCCCCAGAGCATCGAATAGGCTGACTCCTCCACCAGTGCATAAGGCAACTAAGGAGGCAGCACCTGGACCTTCCGCAGGAACCGTCTCTATGCACTGCACGCTGGGGTCAGAACCACTACCCGGGTTTTCTCAGGTTCTCTCTGGGCAGGGATCTTTGTATAGGGAACTGGGACAAAGAAAGCTCACGAATGGCGATCCAGAGATCACCTACATTGCAACCAACCAGGCCATGCCAGGGAGCTACAACTTTCACTCTTTTCTATCCAGAGTCCAAAGGCAGCTGCGACATACTGAACCATGGGAACATCGTGAAACTGATAGAAGCCATAGACCTGTCAAACAAAGTTACATCACAAGACATCACTTCTATAGAATTTATTACACCAGGCCAGGGTCAAACAAACGAAGCAACTAAGGTCACCTGGTGCTCAGCGGAGGCAATAAAGAAAATCTTAAGGCACACGGAAACTTTCAAGCAGTGGGGCATCTCCAAACTCCCTGGCAGGGAACCAGGCTATCCACATGTTCTCCAGAACATCCGGGCCGTGGAGCGCCCATGCGCAGGACGTAAACCGGTCTACTCGGTCCTGAGGAGTGCCCGGGGCAAAACCCCCTCTTCTAACTCAAGAGAAAAAAAAGCAAGAGAGGGCCAGCACACACAAAACACGGGTCTGGAACAGGCCTGCACATGGTCGTGGTTGGCGGGGTCACTAAATTCAACCCGGCTGTTACGTTGACATAATAACAATCAAAAGGTTCAAGAAGTTTGCCCACTAAGGATTTGTTCTTGTAACATAAATGGGCTATCAAACAAATTGGGGGATGATGCCACGATCTCCTACCTACGGTCATTCGAGATCATCTTGCAACAAGAGACATGGCTCGTGGAGCCGCAGCACTTAGAAGGGTTTAAAATTCACCAAACTGCGCAATTACCTCACAGGATTTTGCAAGCTCCTCCCAGTCTCTCCAGCCAGTGGGAATCTCTCTCAAGAACCAAAAAGGTAAGTCCAGGACCATAATTGTATTGAACGCATACATCCGGCCAAATTCAGCGTCTAGGTTAACCTTCTCTGATGAGGTAACAGGGACAGTGCTAAAAATGAGATCTGGGATCCCGAACTCAGACATCATACTATCTGGGGACTTTAACATGTGGCTGATGTCTGACTTACAAAAGGACGAGGTAACTAAATCACAGGAAAGCGATTGGGCTAAACCACCGCAGGATAGCCCCGGATGGAGTAAGGAGGACCCTGAGGGTCGCACCCGCCAAGGCAATCTGGAACATCTAGGCCCTAGAGCCCTTAACGGGTCTTTCTTTCCCGATAAGCCGCCTGGTCCCTCATTCCTATCAAAAACTGGCGCATCTCTAATCGACTACACCTTTGTCAGCCTTTCCCTTTTGAATAACGTCTTTGGCTTTGGTTTTGGCAACAGACTAGAAAGCGACCACAGCCCTCAAGAAATACTTCTCAGCACCAGACTGGTCCAACATATTCAGGCAAAGGCACAAGATTTCGAAACCTTCACAATCAATTTAAAACGTATCAAGTGCTCAGTTAACATCCTCCAGCTCGTAGCTATGGAAGCAAAACACATGATTGATAAAACCGACAGGATAACTGAAGATCCATTGCAACTTGGACAAACTTCACAAGGAATTTGACAGACAGCCAGACATGCAAAACCAACAAAGCATGCAAAGGAGACCAGGCACCAACCGCCGATCGCCTGGGATCCCATGATACGATCAGCGAAACGCAGCATGAACCGGTTATGGTGGGAACTAAAAGTGAAGCCTATGGATCCACTAATAATAACCAAACTGAGAAACACCCGATGTCACTTGAAGGCCGTACAAAGGGAACATTGAAGGGCTCATTGGAACTCCTTTTGGGCCAAACTATACCACGCCATAAGGACGAACAACTCCGCGATGTTTTGGCGCACTATAAATAGCTTAGGGGGCAGAGTCCCAGTGTTGCCTCGTCAGAAATATAGGGGAGTCAGAGTGGTATTCCTACCTGTATAGCCATTTTAACGACCTACAAGACCACATCCTCAATCAGACTATCAGTACAGAGGGTAGCAAAACTCCAGAGGTCCAACCTTTGACGGAGGGGAACCCACCTCCAGAGCAATTCCACAAAGCGCCTCTAATCGAAGAGCATTCTCAAAAAACGCCAAGAACCGAAAAGCAAATCGGCAGTCATAACCAAGTCAACAGCATAGAGCATAGCACAGTCTCGGAGGATCAAATCCAAAAGCAGACCACAAAGGGACGGAAAGATGGGGCTCCAGGCCCAGAAGGCATCCCTCCAGCTTTGTTCAAGAAGGATCCAGCCTTCTGGGCTTCTAAGCTAGCTCCACTCTATAATTCCATTTTAGAAAGGAACATCATTCCACCCTCATGGCAAGGATCGATCCTCGTTCCAATCTACTTAGGAGGAGACAAAAAATCTCCAGGAAACTATCGGTTGGTTACCCTAATCGATAACGAAGCGAAGTATTTTGCAGGGTTTTTGCTCAATTCACTCCGGGCATGGGCTGAGGTATGCTCAATAATCATCCCAAACCAAACTGGATTTACAAACTACACCGGCACTACGGTCAATCTTATGACGCTTTCTTGTTTAATTGACCAAGCAGAGACTAGCACCAGACCGCTTTATATGGGATTTATAGACTACAAATCGGCGTTAGACAAGGTCAACAGGTCAAAGCTGTGGCAGCAGCTCTCTTCATTGAATATTCCAAATGGATTCTTGAGAGCCGTGCAGCTTCTGCATCAGGTCACATGGGTCAGGATCAAGATCGTCGATAGCTCCAGACTGTCACGACCAATTTCGACAATGCAAGGCCTCAAGCAAGGATGCGTCTTGGCCCCTACACTTTTTAACTCATTTCTATCGGACCTCCCGGAAGCCCTAAATACAGTCAACTCGCATGCCCCAAAATTAGGCAGCCTGCATCGGTCAAATCTATTGTATGCCGACGATGTGGTCCTTTTAAGCCACACTAAGATAGGCCTTCAAAGGCTCATGGATGCAACTGTCACATACTCTAACAAGAATGGGCTCCAGAAAATAATAAGGGGTAAGACTCAAGAAGCTGTCATGGGTCTTAAACTCGGAAAGCATTGTAGAAACCAAGTGCTACAAGTACTTAGGAGTCTTCTTCAATAACAATGGAAGATATAATAGCCACTTGGGCGAGCAAAAAAAGAAAGGAACAGCGCTTGCATTCACACTCAGCTCCATCCACAAGAAACTACTTGGCCCAACTTTTGCTCCAACACTTCAGGTGGCCCAGGCAAAAGTCATTCCAACTTTAACATACGGAAGCGAGGTGCTAAAAAAAGGACTGGACTGTGACCAATTAGATAAAATCATTGTGAAAATGTTTAGAACTGTCTTCCAGCTACTGTCATACACTTCACCGGCTTAAATCAGGCTGGAATTGGGCATCTGCAAACAATCAGTGGGCAGAATGATGGCTTTTCTAATGAGCTGCCACAAGCTGAGGTCATCAAAAGAGGGCAGCCTAGCGCAACATTATAGACCAACCTGAACACAAAACGATGGCTAGCGAGGTACCACTACTTGTTAAGAGGGCTAAAGACCCTCCGCCTGAGCGAAGTCTGGGACCTACATGTATGCCAAAAGGAGTTCAAGAGGCTAGCAAAAATAAGTGCGAAAAAGCTCTACTCAACAGAAGACGGGGCAGGACTCGCAGCTAGAAGCCATGGCTGGATGACTCTCAAGACATATGATCAGCTGAAACCTTCCCCTTCAGTGCACGCACTAAGCTCCGCTTCTTAAAATTAAGAATGGGGGTGATCCAACGATGTCGCCTCTGCAGCCAGTACAGGGAAGACTTAACCCACGCACTGTGCCTGTGTCCTAACCTCTTGAAGGAAAGATGAGCTCTTCTACGGAGGGGCTGGAACAACAAGGAGGTTAGATCGTGCAGAGCTGCAGTACTGGCCTGTTTTGATCCCCGGAACACCAACCTAAACTGCGCACTGGTGAGGTTTATGGTCTGTGCAGCAAAAAAACTAGAGGAGGGGATTCGTTTATCATTACCTCGGCCAGAGATGCAGACTCCTGGTTACTCGCAATAGTTGAACAACTCTTTTTCTGGGGCAGCCAGGTCTACGGAAAACCTGACGGATATACCTAAACAGAACGACTATCGGAAGGGGAACAATGTATGGGCTGATAAATCTGGGACTTAAAAAGCTACCTCATCCGGGATAACAATGGCCCCTAAGGGAACATCATCATAGGATTTGCGGGCAATACACCCACAAGAGAACTCTTACTAGTGGGAGGTCGGGTGCTTTTATTTACATGAATTGGGGTTCTTTTTTAATGAATCTATCAAGTGCTATATTTTATTTTTTGTATTTTGCAAAGGTTTTATCAAATCATGCAATAAAGTATTATTATTATTATTATTATTAAGTTCTGTAGAGCCGCACCACCGGGAGCAGTCTGCTAGCTGCTCAGCCCATTCTACCTCTCAGGCACCCAACATTCCAATTGCATCATCACTCCAACATTCCGTGCAGTACACACACAAACACACTGGCAGAGAAGGGGGTATAAAAGGCATAAGAAGAACCAGAGTAGGATACAACACATTCACAGACATTTGGCCCAGGACACTGGAAGAAAGGCACAGTTGGTTTCGGCAGAAAAATGCAAACTTTCTCAAAGGGGTATTTCCAGAATAATAATTTAAAATCTGTCTTTACCATTGAAGAGGATTTTTAAATTACAATGTATTTAAGTGTAAACAGCCTATCTCTATATGGTCCCAAACTGAAGTTGTCACTTATTAAGTGTAATAAGGTAACCCAGTGTTAGTCTATGGAGGAGATAGCCCTTACAAATGTGAAACAGACTGTAGGAGGTTTTCACTCTCAGGATATATAAAACTTAACTCCACATGTCCTACCTTATAAATACCATTCACCCTGCCCAATGGGTGGTTGGTTATGGCCTATCTTGGGGTGACTTATAAATATTAAAAAGGTAGGTTTAGGCCTGGAAATGGTTTATTTTGCCAGGTCGAAATGGCAGTTTAAAAATGCACTACAGCCTTCAGTTTCAGGCCTGAGACAAGTTTTGAAAGGTTACTTTAGTGAGTGACACAAATAAGGTTGCTGTCCAGAAGAAACATTTATTTATAGGCGAAGGGTACATATAGTACCATATACTAGGGATGTACAGGTAAATAAATGTATCAATCATGTGTAGGACAATTTTATCATGTTTAGAAGGGAGAACACAAGCACGTTGCCATTGGTTAGCAGGAAAAAAGTGAACAGAGTCTGAAAGCCTACAAAAATGAGTTCAGCCAAGAAAGAAAGAGGAAGGCAAAAATCTGGGGTGAGCCTGCAGAAAGGGCACGGGCCAAAAGAGCTGATTTGTTCTCCCTTCTTCTAGACAGCCCATTGTGGACAAAACACAAAAATGAATCGAAATGTGAAGGACAAACTCACAAATATAGATATATGTGACACAACCAGAAAGGCCTGTGCCTCTAGAAAGAAGAAAAGGGAACAGCAATATGTAGGCAGCATAAGAAGCAACATATAAATCCATCGGTATCAAAATACTTTATACACATAGTAGCACCAAATATCAAGCTGAATAACATGTTGAAACATGGGTGATGTGTACAGAGATTCATACAATTTTAATTGATATACCCAAGTGATGTGAAGATGTCAATAATATGCACTAATATTGAACTACAAAATTCAATATTAGCGCACAGAAATGCATGCGAGTATGTATTGCAAACCTAACATCAAATACAATATTGAACTAAAACCAAAGTATCAAAATACCTAAGTGATATATGAAGGTGAAGGAGAAAGCTGCCAATTATTTCAAGTCTTTTATTGCTTAATTGGCATATTCATAAAGGCTATTGAGCTTCTAAAATGTACGGAATATTCCAAGGCTAGTCAGTGTCACCAATTTGTTTTGGTCTGCTTTGAAAGAATCAATATACCAGTGAATTTGTAGAGGCATATTTTATGGGACATGATTGTTCCAGTGCCACCAGTTCTTCAGAAATAACCAGTGATAACGTACCTCTAGTTACGAAAGACAGGAGAGTAAGCCCATAGTTCACCCGTACATGTAACATTATCAATTTGTTAACTTAAAGCCTAAACTAAAAAATAAAATTTAAAAGTAATCGCCTTTATAAATTAAAGTAAATCACTCAAGTTTCTAAGTCTTAAAGCCAATTCTCTTAGAATGCAGTCAAAGGACCACTAGAATGAAGTATTGACCACTTCTGCCACTACATACCTAATTGAGGAGGTCAGCTCGAGTTAGCCTGATTAAAAACCTTCCTCTACAATGAAATTCATGTGTATGAAATTTAAGAAATTAAATCATGCAAAGATATTAAGCTACAACAATGGGTCTATCACAGAACTATCTTGAACCTACCCTTATCTGTCAGTGACAATTATTTATTCCTGAACTGCAAGATGAACGATGTTGGAGAAAACCCTGTAAACAGCAGTGATGCTTTGCTGCTGTCTCAAGTAAGATTAAAAATAATTTGAAGAAGTGTGTCACCAATAATGAAACAAGGTTTAATGAAACAAAGTTTCATAGAAAGCTTCCCAATGCCACTCAATCTGCAATCCTTTAAAGGTAAAGAATGCCACGCTATATTAGATTTAGAAGTTTAGAAAATCCAAGAGTCTCTATCCACATTTTCATAGAGGACATTATGTAATATATTTAGCCAATTGATTATAAGACTTTCGGTTTGAGTGTTTTCTTCCCGTATTGCCAATCCTCTGTAACTGATTCACTCACTGGCAGATCTACACCATTTGAGTATGGATGCTGTACTGAAGTGATGAACTAGTAGCAGATTGTCAGGGAGGCATAGGGTGTGAGATCTACGCAGAATAATTCTATTCAGAATCTCTCGGGGCATTTTGCCCACTTATAGAAGATGACATTGCAAAGGATACTGTATGTTACATTAGAGGAACCACGTTTTTTAAGGTTATGTAATATGCTTCTGCAGTCCCTGGGTAAAATGTCCCTTAACTGCCTAGAGACCCCAGGCCGATATAATCAGTGCTGAGACCAGTTGTTGTCTCTTTGCTCTCAATAAAATACATCTCAAGACCCGTACTTCATTTTAAGTTTATAAAGCTTTATTAGATAGGATATTCAAAGTAAAACATCAGTACAAAAAATATAAGTAGAGAAGACACAGGCAATACAGCAAAACAGTATAAAGAGGAAAATCATTATACTCTAAAAAGATGCCAGTGAAAGGGTAGGGCATATACTTAGGGAAAAAGCATTTTAAGGTTTTGATTCATGGGTGGGGAGGGCGGAAAAGAGGAGAAGGGGAGGAAGGGAAGGGAAAATGCAACCGATGTACAAGATAAGCATCAAATAAGTACCGTAAGCTAGCAACTGAACAAATACATAAGATAAAACTATATGTAGAACATGAACAATGATAAATAAAAACAGCAAATTAAGGGACATGTTGAGAAAGAAAATTAGTTAGTGGCGACCATAACAAATCCTTTTTGATCAAAAGGGGAACAGTGGTAGCAAAAGCACGATCCAGCCGATGGTGGTGACACAATAAATTCCACCATGCATTGTATGAAATCTTCGAGGTATCTTTCCAGTTGGACGTAATTATCTGTAAAGAAATAGCTATATACAAGTCTATAAACTTACGTACGTTAATAGAAACATCCCAAATAGAAGCCATACCACCCAAAAAGATATGGACAATCTCAAATGTGTGGTTGGTAGCTAAGATATTGTTCAGTTTAGCCCAAACACGGGACCAGAGGGACTTAACCAACGGGCAGTGGAAAAACATATGAAGAAGGTCACTATTGTCAGAGGGGCAAGACCAACATTTCTTAGAGTCAGTTAACTTGAACCTATAAAGATCAGAGGGAGTGAAAAAAAGTTTATTATAAAAAAAATACAAGGTCTGTGTGGTGCCAGCAGAACGTGAGGCAGTATGTAGCTTTGACCACAAGGAATTCCAAACTTGAAGGGAGAACTCTTGGGCTAAATCCGTTTCCCAGGACAGTTCAAGTTTGGACTTTGTTCTCTCTACAGGGGAACAGGAGAGTAACTTGTAAATGGCAGCAGCTTTAAGGGGAATAGAGAAGTCCGGTAGCGGGAAAGTGGTTGGGTCAGTGTTGGAAAGTGAGGCGCCCTGAGAGATAAAGAGATCTAAAGAGTTTTTGAGCAAGGGAAATTGGGAGGAGTGTGTATTTGAAAGTTGGAAAGAGGTACGTATATCAGAGAAATCGCGCAAGGAATCATTGCTAATTAAGGAGTCAAAGGTGATAATACCTTTATCTATCCATTCTTTCCAAAAAAGAGCTCTGTGATTAATCTTAATGGATTTATTATACCAAATTGGGATTGAGGAATGAAACTTCAACGGTGAGAGGGAAGAGCGAAAGACGGAAAGAGCAAGTGCCTTAGAATGTTTAAAGATAGGGGTAAGGAGGCGTTGTGGGGGATGAGACAATCGGGAAGCCGTAGCAAATGTGAAAGGAGAAAGCTGCGCAAGCTCTATAGCGCTCCAAGCTGTCAAAGGGGGGTCAAACAGATCAGAAAGAAAAGGCCAGATCTGTTTTAGTGTGAAAGCCGAGTGAAATCGAACAATGTTGGGAAAGTTAACACCACCTAGATCTTTAGGTTGTTGAAGACGGGAAAGAGAAATCCTCGCCTTACGTTTATTCCATAAAAATGTAGTGAAAATGCGGTTTATGGTTTTGAAGAAATGGAGAGGAAGGGAAATTGGAAGCATAGAGAGATAAAAATTAACAATCGGAAGAAGCATCATTTTAATAGTGGCGAGCCTTCCCCACCAGGATAGAAAAAGGGGGGACCAACGCTCTATAAGGGAAGAGAGCTTTTTAACTATATCTTGTTGATTGAGCCTAACAGTCTCTCTAATAGAGCTAGCGTATAGGATACCCAGACATTTAATATTCCCTGAATTCCATTCAAAGCCCGAGCCCTGAAACATATGAGGAAGGCAGAATTTGTTAAGTGACAGAACCTCAGATTTATCAATGTTAAGTTTGTACCCGGAAACCCGAGAATACTCTTGTAGTAGAGAAAAGAGCGTGGGCATAGAGGTGGAAGGGTTAGAGATGTAGAGCAGAATATCATCAGCATATGCTGTGAATTTGATATTAATGTTACGAAATACGAAGCCAGTATAGGATGATGAACGACGAATTTTTTCCAAAAAGGGTTCTAACGCAAGAATGAAAAGAAGAGGGGAGAGAGGGCAACCTTGTCTTGTGCCTCTATGCAAAGAAAAATAAGAGGATTGAGAACCATTAACCCAAATAGAAGTGGAGGGAGCAGAGTATAACAGTTTAACAAGATGGATGAAGGGGGGACTAAATCCATGCCACCGCATAGCACCAAACATGAAGTCCCAACAAACCCTGTCGAATGCCTTTTCGGCATCTAAAGTAATAGCAGCGATAGGGGAGTCCATCTTTGAGGCCAAATGAATAATATTAAGAAAGGTTCTCGAGTTGTCAGTAATGGATCTGCCTTTAACAAAGCCAGATTGATAAATGTTGGTGAGATCTGGGATAACCTTATTAATACGAGATGCCAAGACTTTAGCGTAAATTTTACAATCTGTGTTGATTAAAGAAATGGGTCGATAATTTTTGCAGAGGGAGGGATCTTTATCTTTTTTAGGGATTAAACATAGCATAGCCTGAGTAAAAGAACCTTGGGACTTCCCTAGAATAACAAATGAGTTAATCAAAGAAAATAAATGTTGTAACAAAATATCTTTAAAGTGGAGATAGAACCGAACCGTGAAGCCATCTGGGCCCGGGGTTTTGTCTTTGGGAAGAAGAGTAATAGCACTGAGTAATTCTTTTTCAGAGAGAGGTGCGTCAAGTAATGCAAGGTCCAAAGGACTATCCGAGGACTTAGGGAGAGATTGAAAGAAGGACTCAATTTGAGCAGGTGAGGGAACAGATTCCGGTGTATAAAGCGTGGAGTAATACTGGACAAAACAATCGAGAATTTTATCGTCAGAATGTTGAGGGTTTCCGTGTGAATCAGTAATAGTTGTTATTTTAGATTTTTGTTTCTTAATTTTTAGATAATTAGCAAGAGACTTACCGGCCTTATTTCGTCCCCCATACATCTTAGAATGAAAATTGAGAAGAATATTACTCGCAGAGTCCCAAGAGTGTTTATTGTATTGTAACTTTGCCTTAATAAGGGAAGAGAGCACTTCTGAAGAATTAGTGGTATAGTAGAGGTGCTCTAAATCCTTGATTTGCTTAAGAATTTGGGCCGACTTTGACAGAGCAGTTCTCCTTTTCCGTGAGACGAAAGCAATAATGAAGCCTCTGGCAGCCGCCTTGAAGGAGTCCCAAATAGAGTGAAAGTGAGGGGTGGAATGGAGATTATTTGTAAAAAATTCCTGCGCAAAAGATTTAAACTGCTCAACAAACTGTGAGTCAAGGAGGAGCGAATTATTAAAGCGCCAACGCCTAGAGGTGGGGGTAGGTGAGGGAAAGTCTAGATCAGTAATAACCGGAGCATGGTCAGATATAAGAATTGAGCCTATTTCTGAGTTGGTCATAAATTGGAAAGAGTGTTGTGTGAGAAAAATATAATCTATACAGGAATGTGAAGAGTGCACTGGGGAGAAAAAGGAGAATTCTAAAGTATCGGGATGAGAAAGTCTCCATGAGTCAATAAGACCTCTAGAGGAAATGGCGTTAACAAAGGACTTTTGCATTCTATTGGGTACATATCTGGTATGTGATTTACGATCTAAAAATGGATCCATGAGTTGGTTGCAGTCACCACCCACCACTAGATTATCACTTGCATGAGAAAAAAGGAGCTTAGAGAAGTCCCCCCAAAAGGATAAATCAACACCATTCGGGCCGTAAACACTGCAGAAAGAAAATTGTGAATTGTTAACAGTTACCTCTAGAAATAGCCACCTACCACAAGTATCATGGAGTTCGTTGTGCAGTTGAACAGATAATGACTTATGAAACAAAATAAGAACACCATTTTTGCCATTTACTGCTGGAGAGCAGAATGCCTCTCCCACCCATTGTCTACGCAACGAGGACAAGTCTTGAGAGTTAAGGTGAGTTTCCTGTAACAGTGCAACATGACATTTCAATCTTGCTAAGTGAGATAAAACACGTTGTTTTTTAACAGGATTGCGAACACCCTTAACATTCCATGAGATAATACGAAGACCATTCATTCCCGAGAATGAGGTAAAGATAAGCAAAAAGGGATATGAAGTTTAAGACAGCGTAGAAAAGGAGAAATAGGCTGAAAATAGAAGACACCCAAGTAAAAAGCAGAGTAAGTAACAGAAGGCAGAGAGAATAAAGTAGGCCACCACCGAAAATACAGTGGTAAAGGTGGAAAAGAGTATAAAAAAAGAGGGGTACCATACTCAGGAAAAAGAGGAAAGGGAATATGACTTGTGACAAATAGTAAAGAGGTTGCCAAAAACATAGAAATGACAGGGATGAAAAGGAAAGAAGAAAGGGAAGACACATAGCAAAAAGGGGGGAAAAGCGAAGAGGAGAACAGGGAAAATAGAGGAGAGGATGCAGGGGTACAGAGACCCCCGAAAGGTATCCAAAAGAGGGTGACAAAAAGCCAACAAGCTTTAGCCACAGAAGGCAGGTAAACGAAAAACATTACTATGAGAGGGGGGCGACGTGAAACAAAACAGCCGCACTAAAAGGAGCATGTAGGATAACAAACTACCACAGAGATCAAAAGAACTAGAAGACAAAAAGACTATAAACTGAAAAACTAGAACAATATAGCAATCAATTATAACAAGTGAAGGAACTTACCAAACATCTAGGGAAGGAAACAGCAACAGAATAGGGTAAACACCAAGAAACAGCAGGATAGGACATAGGGTGACCTTAACAAGAACGTCACACAAGGGAATCCTGCAAAACAAGGGAAAAAACAAGGGATGAGCTAAGAAAAAAACCAAAATGATATAAGAGTTATACAGTAATGAACAGAATAATCTCGAAGAACAAAATCGTCCTAGGCTTTAAGAGAGAGAAAAAAAAAAAAAAAAAGTCCGCTAGGGTTTGCTCAATTCCATAAGCTCTCCCTTATGAGTATGGATGAACTTCCGCAGGTCAGCAGGGTCATCAAAGCTAAAAGTTCTCTCCTTATAGGTCACTTTGAAGAAACAAGGGTGGATTAAACCATAGCGTGCATTCATAGATCGCAAGGCCGGTCTAAGGTCCAAAAATTCCTTTCGCCGGGAGGCCGTAGGCTTGGAAACATCCTGAGAGAAAAATATCTTGTGCCCTGACCAAATCATTTGCTTATGCTGCTTGGAGGCCTGAAGAATTGACATAAGATCTGAGTAGAGGAGGAAATATGCTATGATTCCACGAGGTTTAGACGCAGAAGATGCATTCCGAGGCCCCAGACGATGAGCGCGCTGTATATTAAAGTCTGAGGATTTCGGGAGGCCAACAATTTGAAGGACTTGAGATTTAAGGAATTGAATCATGTCAGACCCCTCCGAACCCTCCGGAATACCATAAATGCGCAGGTTGTTGCGCCTATTGCGATTTTCCAAATCCTCCGCCACCTTCTTAAGCTGATCGACTTCCTTGGTGAGAGTGTCAACTTTAGCAACAACGTCCTGCGCATCGCTAATCCTCTGCTCCACATCCGACAGTCTCGTATCCAGACTAGACCACTTGTCGTCCAATCTCTGAAGCGTGGCAGCAGTGTCTGTCATAAAAGGACGAATGAGGCGCAACTCCTCCATAATATCCTCAAGGGTGAGAGGCGACGGGGACTTAACTGGGGAAGGCGGATCTTTTTTGGTGCGTTTGACAGAAGGAGTACTTGAGTCCTTCCTTCCCCCAGCGGAGCCCCCATGGGGTTTGGTTGGATGTGCGCCCTCCATGCTGACGGTGTCGCAAGCAGGTATGACAGAAAAACACAGTGGCAGAATGCAGGCAGGACAGCGATGATAAAACGTAGCAAGAGCAAGAGGAAGCGTAGCAAAAAATTGAAAATGACCGGAAACAAAACAGCAACAGGTACAGAGTCTCCGGAGACACAGCTGGCTCCCTCTGACGTGGTTACCAAGAGATGCAGTGCGCAGGGGCCACAAAAGCAGCAAAAGAGACCAACCACTAGCGATTGCTGGCACAAAAGGATGGCATAAGGTATATCAAAGCAGCCACTTCTGTGATATCATAGGAAAACAGCATAGGACCAACCAGATAAACACAGTGGCATCAAAAATAGGAAAAAAAACGTTGAAGAAAAAACAAAATGGCGGCCGCCATCTGAGGAGAGCAGAAATTGCACAATTAAAGCGATAAAAAACAGCAATTTGATCAGGAAAACCTGCCAAAATAGTCTCCACTGTTTCCGACGCTCGAATCCATCCTTGGAGCGAAGCTCCGTTGCCTTAGTGAGGCACCTTCACGCTCGAATCGGCATATTCCGAGCGGAGCTCCTCACCCGGCGGCCATCTTGAATCGCCGCGCCGCGCGCTCTCCCAAGACCCGTACTTCATTTGAAAGTAACAAGGGATGAGCTAAGGGTGAACCATTGCTTGATAGGACAGCTTTAAATGCTAAAGGCCAGCAGACAAGCACCAATTTATCTGAATTAGTTTGGCTACATCAGTCACCTGTAAATGTCTTGAGTAATCATAAAACAATGTATGTTTCTTAGCTCTCCCGCCTAGCATCTACAGATTGCCTCTAGCAAATTTTCCTGTCAATAAAGTTATCAGATTCCCTGAAAAAAGTCTTCTGTTAAGATGTAGTTCCACAAAGAGAAAATAAATTTGCCAAAAGTGAGATTCTTCTCTTCAATCCTCAGGCATGTTATTGATAGCTAACTGTACTTCCCAGCTCACCTGTTGAGAAAAAATACTCTATAATCCAAAGAAGGGAGTAAAAGAGGGGATATCACTGTCATTTTAGGATTTAGGCTCTGTTATTCCAATTTTCTATACAAAGACCTTGTAAAGAATGTATGCCATCTAGAATGCTGTGGCCAGGCTGTACTAGGTGTCCTTAGATTCTGACATTCCCACATCCTTCTTAAGCAACGTCACATGCCCCCATTTGGAAATAAGTCTACATCAAATGTATTTTCTTTGCTCTGTCCACTGGCCTTGTATGGAGAGGCTCCTTAGTTTATCAGTATGCAGTTAAAGAAATGCAGACCATCTAAAATACTATACTCTTCCTCAGTTATCTCCCTGGTTAGACCAAATTTAACAAATGTAGACAATGTGGTGGCAGCTAATGAATCTCTAATGCATTTTTAGATTACTCTTCCAGATAATCTTTGGTCAGTTTCTAGTTTCAGCTAATTTACAATCTCTCTAAGGACGAAGCTATTGTCGCATGCATGTTTGGTCATATACTTCACTTCATTGCCCTGCTCCCAAAGGTGACTGGTTATAGCCTTTGTTATGATCAAAAGGGTCTAGAAACAGTGTATGGTTTTTGAACAGCATTCACTTTGCTATGCTCAATAAACTCAAACTACTGTTTGACCCACATTCTACTCGGCTTGTCCTTGGAGGCTGAAAAAAGTAATACAAACCAAATGGCGGACCTGCTGTGTGTCAGCCTTTTTTTAATTCTCTGCTAGACAGAGATAGTGCTGTCTCTTTGAGATATGTTGTATATACTTTGTGGTCTTCAGCCCTCCTATAGGCTTATGATTTGCTGGATCCATTGTCCCTCTCATATTCTTTCTTCCTGTTTGTCCATGGCATGCATTTGTCATGCCTCTTCCTGGGTTCAACCCTCCCCAAGAGTAGGGACCAATTAGACTAACCTTCCACTGCTTTCATTTTAGAATCTGTTTCCGGACTACTTTTGTTGTTGTTAAACAGCACCTAACACTTGCGCACATGTTTTCACTCGCTCCAAACTCCTCTGTGAACAGGCCTGTAAGTCTAATCTGATCACATTTGCTATGCATTTAAAGACCAAAGTCAAATGTCAGACTTGCTCCGGTCTCCATCTCTGTTCTGTTTTCTTTGTGTCCCTGTCTGCTCCAACTTCCTCTGCCCCATGACCGACTATGTGTTTGTTGACTTCAGCCTGCACAGTCGATCTTGTGTTTTTACACCGTATTGTTCAGATTATCATTGGTATGTCTATTTGAATAAAGTACAAATACTCTGGATTCAACTCTTGCCTAAAGAGGATTCCCCTTCTGTTTGCTGCTTTGCCTGAATGCACCAGATGGTGCATTACCTGTCAGTCGCCTCATCTACTGCCACTCTCCCGCACATCACTCGACGATAAATGCATTTCCCTGTTGCATCAGCAGAGGGCGTCAATAAAATGTCTGTGAAAATTGCTTTCCCCCAGTTTTGATCTGGTGACCTTTAATCTGCTCCCCGAGTTAAGCCCTGAAGCAGCTTTTTACCTGAATAATCCAACCGCAAGCAGAGATCTCTGTTATTACACTTCACACTACTAGTCTTTACATACCCGTTTCACCTTATAACACTGCAAGTTGTCCCCAGTACGGTGCTTATTGTTCAGATATTCATCTTTTTTTCGGGGAGGGGTGGAGTTTGCTTTCACTAGGACCCTCTGAGAAACACTTAATGAAAATGCTAAATGTTCCTTTCCCTGTCAGGCAGAGTTGGTTTAGTTGTTACACAAGGCATAGAAACCACATGTCGCAATTCGAGGTGGCACTGATTTCCCTGGAATGAGGAAGGTCTGCGAGCAAGGTCTGCGAAGGAGGCGGGTGGTATTCAAAGGAAGCATAAGTGCCCAGACACTCAATAAAGAGAAAAGGGGGTCAAGAGGAATAGGGACTCTGAAACTAATAATTTAACTTTCAGCCACTCAAGAATCACAAATAAATCCTTCCCTTAAAACATGTAAATCGCTAGTACTTTAATGTATACTGTACATTCACCGATCTGCTGAGCATTTTTGGTGAATTCGATAGACAAATTAAATAAGTTAAAGGCATGATATCAAACAATCAACCAACATTTCCTACTGAAACGTATTTTGAATACTCAAGTAGAATATATCTCTCTCAACATGCGCATAAATGACAACGGGGCATATCAGCAAGGGCCTGCGATAATTATCGCTCAACCCTTTTAGCGCAAGGATAATTATCGCAGGCTAACGCTGGATTCTATCATGGAGATAGTGTGCTATCAGCAGCGCTTATCTCCCAAGCGATAGGAATCCATGCGTTAGCTGGAAAACAGCATGATTATCGCTGGAAATCCAGCGATAATCGCACTGCGACCAGCGATACCGTGCTAATAGGGCAGGGTGTTCTTAGCCATGTAATCCACCTCCCATTGGATTACATGGCAAAGTCAGATTACAAGCAGGTGTAAGGAAAGTAGCGATAACTGTGGTTAGCGCTACTTTTCTTATCGCTCTGCTTGTTTGCGTGCAGTTTGACAATTCGAGAAATGTCAGTTAGCGACATTTCTCCAGTTATTTTAGCACGGAACGCCCACTTTACATCTCAATGGAGATGCAAAGCTGGGTGTTGTTGGAAGGGGTGCTAAATCAGCATAACACGCGATAGCGTGTCTTTGCTGATAAGGCGATAAAATGATCGCCGCTTTTTGGCCGAAAACGGCAGCAAAAGCGGCGATAATTTTTTATCGCCGCCTTGTTAATATGCCCCAACATTTGTGACGAGAAAAGTGGGATATTTTTTTTAAAAAGTTGGAGAATCCATTTTACCTATTGACTTTTATTGAATGATAGGCAGTTTCAGGCAGGCGACAGCCACAATAAAACCATTTTAGACTTTAAAAATCAGGAGTCTACCACCTGAATTGGGTCTATTGGCATGTATGTGAGTGAGTATTTTTAGTATGCAAAGCAACCTTAAGGAGTGGGATGGTTATAGCTCACTGGGCAGACAACATCTCAAATACTCATAGAAAAATGCAGCACACTTGTTTTTGTTGTTGCTACAAACCAGTGGTGGCTAAATGTTTTACTCTCCTTCATATTGTGTAACAGAATCCCATGTACTATATCCTGCTTGATTTCTTAATTGTGTCTGCATGTTTCAGCCGGCCGGAGCCACCTACCCACTGCTCCCCAATGTATGGTTCAGTTCCTCCTGTTTCCACTCTGGAAGCTTAAATACCCCATCTCAACCCAGTTCTGACTCCAACACATGGCCGCATGTTGGTTTTCTCATCTCAGATGTGGAGGATGCTCATTCCAAAATCCCTCTCACCTCTGAGATGGATTCATGTTTCATTTCATTTCATTTCCACATAATTGTCGACTCTTTGTTTCATCCCTGTCTTTATGTTCCCCGGTCCCTTTTGCTTTGGAGCTATCTGCAGATTTGGGTCTTATTTTGGTGTCTGCAGATAGATGTCTCCTCCCAGTGGTGGCTGCAACTTTCATTCTTTCTTCCTCCCTATTGGTCTGCATGTTCAAACCCATGTTCAAATGCTCTTTCTTCCACCCAGTGATGACTGCTTGTTCAAAACCCACCTTTTTTCACCACCCTGGAGTTGCCTGCATGTTCCAGTAGCATTTTCTTCCACCATAGATGTCTGCATCTGCTTACAACCCTCGTTTTTATCATCCTATGGATAGCTTTGCTATTATAGTCCTACTCTTGTATTTTTTACACATCAGTCTCACTTTTCCTTCCATGGAACAGATGGCAGCATTTTAGAACTCTCACCTTTCTTCCACCTCTTAGGGGCCTGCGTTTTCCAAACCCATGCTATATTCTATCTCAACAAGCACTCTGTGCCCTTGTCTGCATTATTCGACCCTGCAGTGGATGCCTATTCGAACACCTCTTCATTTTTCTCTGAAGTGAATTAGTCTTCTGCTGAACTGCCTGGCACCCCAGAAGTGATTGTTGGCCCCAGTTCCTCTTTTTCACCACGGAAGAGGCTGCCTGTTTTAACCACCTACTTTTCACCCATGTTTATGCAGCATGCTGCATCCCAGAGATGCCTGCTGTAAGAACTGAGGGTCTCTAGTTGGCTGAGGTAGGTACCTTAGCCCAAATAGGGACCCTTGCTTCTAGTCAGGGAAAGGAGGGGCACACTCTCAGATAACCCCGGTAGCTTGGCACGAGCAGCCAGGCTTATCTCCAAGGCAATGTGTAAAGTACTTGCAACCACACTCCCAGTAACATAGTGATAACACCACAAATGGACACCACACTGGTTTTATAAAAATAGCGGTATCTTTATCAAAAGGAATACGATGATACCAAACTATAGAAATCCAACGTATGCGTATGCGTATTCGTAATATTTCACCTTGCCGGTTATTAGGCCAGCAATCACTTGTAGGTTCTTGTGCTATTAATGAGCAGTTCACGATCATCTAATGCAGTCCTAATGCAATGCTATGCAGTTCATAACGCAGTTCGTAATGTAGTAATCAGACAGTCCTTAATGCACGTACTAATGCAGTTCGTAACGCTGGAATAATGCAGGTCGTAATGCAAGAATAATGTGGTTCGTAATGCAAGAATAAGGCAGTTCGTAATGCAAAAATCAAGCAGTTCGTAATGCAAGAATAATGTGGTTCGTAATGCAAGAATAAGGCAGTTCATAATGCAAGATTCAGGCAGTTCGTAATGCAAGGAATAATGCTATAAGCCAATTTGCGCGGTCAACTCGGGCACCACTAGGCCCCAACAGCAGCGACAACAGTCGTAAGCTTAAAGGGGTGGCCCCGGTACTGCTGAGCAGGTACCGGCCATTCGGGGACTCAGGGTGTCTAACGCTGTGCAGCTGAAGAGAGATTGGAGCACTCCTGTACTCCTCCTGCACGCCTCCCCAGGCCACACACGCTTGCGGCTCCCAACCGGAGTCCAAGCCTTACCTGGGGGGTGCCCTGCCTCACTCTCTCTCTCTCTCTCTCCCCGCTCATCGGACGTCCTGCTGGGTGGCCCCGATGACGTTGCAGCTCCATTGTTAGGCGACGCTGTGGACAGACAGGTTACGGCGCTGCCTTCTCCTTTGTTGACGATCTTGGGCAGATTCCTCTTGGCGAACAACGATCACGATCCCTTTCACCTTGCAGCTTCCTTAGCTTCAAGAAATCCTTTAGCACGTTGCGGTTCGGGCCAGTGGCGGTGATCCTTACTCACAGCCTCAGTTACGATAATGGTTCGGGCCACAAACAGCAATGCAGCAGCGTGGATGATGTTTCACGTTGCAGTGGCAATGCGGTCATGGGGCACCTGGTAAACAGCACCACAGACCACATGGCAGTCTCAGGCATGCAAAAGCATACGCACCAAGCGTCGCTGAGACATGGTTGGAAACTTTGATGTTCCTGAGTTTCCACAACAGGGAACCAGCTCTCCTCTGGCCCTTGGAGACAAGTTACTTCAGGACACAGCACACAACAAAATCCCTTGTTCTCTGCTTAATCAAATCAGCATACTGCAGGCCAGCCCCAGAACACACAGCAAGCACAGTCCTTCTCTCCAGTCTCTTCAGCTGTTCTTCTTTGGCAGAGGTTCCTCTTGATCACAAAGTAGTTTCAATCCTTTTTCAGTCTGGATTTCAGTCTTGAGTTCAGGGGTTTCAGCTCTCACAGTTATACCCCTAAATGCCTTTGAAGTCTTTGTGTGTAGGGGGGCTCTGAGCCCGGTGCCCAAAGAATCTAAGTCGGCAACATAATGTCAGAAAAAGGTCTAGGAGGAAGGCAAAAAGTTCAAGGGACTTAAGCCAAAAAGGGCCAAGTCCACACCTGCATTTTCCAATCTTGTTTTCTACATGCCCCTATACCACTTTCTTTCAATCCAGAGGTAAATATATCTTCCACAGCATAACTGGTGGCGTGTTTCTGTCCCTTGTTTTGCCCACTCTAGGTGTAGGATGTTTCCAGCCTCTCGTCTTCCCCATCAAAGATTGCTGTATTTATCAGTGTCCTGGTGGTTATGATGCCTCTTTCACCTCAGAGGAGCCCACCTGTCCTAGTTTATTCCATTTACACCAGTTGTGATTGCATGCTGCAGACTCCCTATTTCATTTATCCACCACATAGGCGGTATTAAGTCCCAGTCTACCTTCCTTTTGCCACTTAATGGTTGAATGGCACCAGCTTCCTTCCACTCCATTCCTTGCCACTTTACTACCCAAATTTCTGCTTACCTCTAACTTTACCATAAGAATAAAATGCTCAAGTGTTTTTTACATGATTTTTTTAAACTTGAATTACATTATTTAAATAAAATAACTTTTATTTAATTTATGACTGGGCAATAGCACTTTTCTATGTATCTTTTTGCTTAAAGCTGTATGCGTGGTGGACATTCCTATGGTTTCGCCTGAACTTATAAAACTTTTGTGTAACCACACTGTGTGGGTCAGTAACTTGGCCATCACGTTGCCCAGCACAGAGATGAAAAGCACTGTGTGTCTGCAACTGACTTTCCTTGGGCTAGCAGACTCACACTAGCAAAATCCGAGATCCAGTTTTCCTTGCTTGGTGTGATCCCGAGCAGTCCACTCTAATCTACTCCATTCTAATCCAATCCACTCCACTCAAATCCACTTCAGCCAATGCTACTCCAAGCTACTACACCCTACTCCAGTCCACTCCACTTGAATAAACTCTAATTCACTCCACTCTAATCCACCCCAATCCACTCTAATCCACTTCAATACAATCCAATCTTTTCCAAATCACTCAACTCTAATCAACTTCAGTCTACTCTAATCGATTCCACTCCACTCGAATCATCTCTACTTGAATCCATTCCACTCTACTCTTCTTTTTTCTGTGCCACTTCACTCTATCTACTTCACTCTACAACACTCAACTACACTCTGTGACATTCCACAACACTACCTTTTAGCCATTCTGAACAGCATTCACACTGACATGACTAGAAGAACATATTCTAATAGCATAGGCGAGACCACTGGGCTTTGCCGATGCTTCTTTTATTAGCATCTGACTTCTGCTACAATGAACCTTATCATCAATGTATTCATATGCAATGCGACACTTTACTAACATATGGGACTCAAGTAAACAAAAATGCTTATTTTAACAAAGGGCCATAAGGAATCCGTCCTAAGCTTTATTTAATGATGTCGAATCGTCTTCTGAGAAGGGCACTCTCGGTGGAATAACTTTAAATCCAAGCACCACGGAATTCTGCAAAGGTAGGAACACTTATCTGAAATGTCTCCTTTGCAGAAGTTATGCTTCTGAACAAAAGATTAGTTGTCATTGTAACGAGCAGCCCATCTGTTTTTAGCTAAACAGACACGTATAATAAGCACGGAGTTAAATGGCACGGATGCTTACTGTTTTCAAAGCACATCCCTTCTCTGCAGGCATTAGCTTTTATTTGATGACTTGCAATGTACGTGACAGTGGGTCTGGGACATAAACACGTTGAAAAGGAAAAAAACATTTCAAAATTAGCTCCCGACGAAGATTATTTCTTCTGGGAGTTGATTCGGAAGGCTTTCAACTCTGAGACAGGGGTTTGGTATCTTGGGTATTTCCGAGGGTGGATGCCTGCGGAATAGGTGGCGGTAAAATCATTAATTCTCGGCGTTCTATTTAAAGATCTCAGCATGGCTCCCGCGCCCAGCTGTGTCGTATCAATCTATTCCAGCAGAGAATGAGGCAAGGGCTTGATGAGGTGATGGTAATTGTGCTTGGCCTCGCTCCCCAAATGCCTACGAACTATTTTTAATGATCAAAGACAACGTATGTCCGATGTTCGACGGACGTACGATTCAATCGGTGTTATTGTTTTCTTCAAAATATTGGGTCTTGATCACGTGTCGTTTTTCTAAAGGAATTAGCTGGGTATTGTTAAACACGTTCCTTGGCGTCCAAGAACACAGGCTGTTCACAAGATTTAAAGCCATGTAATTATCCGGTTGATGCAAACAAGGGAAATTTCCAGACACAAAAATTGATTTTTTCGTTAGTTGAAGTTGTAAACAAATGAGTTTGTTAGAAAACTGTGCCTAGGGACTCTTCTCTCCATTTTTAGAGAGTCTGAGACAATATTTTGTACATGTTGGAGGAGTAGCGGGCGACACAGATAAAGAGTGGTGAGCTTGGTGGAGTGGGAGGGTGAATGGGAGTGCGTAAGGCTTTAATAATAATAAAAAAATAAAAAAAAGACTTACCTGGTGCTGCCGGCCTCCTCACACTCCTCTGCTTCCAGTTTCTGGTCCCAACAGTCCCTGGGATAGCATCACGGACTCCCCATCCAATCCTCATGCTGCTCTCAGGAATGAACACAGCATGGGGATTGGCCTGAGCCGGCTGGATTAACACTCGCTCAGGCACAGGGAGAGTGTGCTGTTTCTCAAACCCAGCTGTGCAATGCAGCTGGGTTGGAGAACCTAAGACGGCCAGCCAAACTGACATGCACACTTAAAAGTACAGGTACCACTTCTCCTCCCCCCTTCCATATCCTGGCCCCACCCCTACCTGCACACGCTGGCTCAGCCAGCAGCTGAAAAATAAAACAATAAAATATCAATGTATTTTTCGGGTGCTGGGCGAAGCCGCCACTGTGTTAGAGGGTACATTTGTGCACCGCAGAGGCTGTGGTACAGATAATGCATTAGAAGTGCAATGGGTGTTTGCACTTGTTTTTACCCCGCTGCACCCCCGGACACTTTGCTATTGCACAAGGAGCATTAGACCTACTGTAATAGGTATCGTGGAAGGATTTCAGTGCACGGTACAGCATGAGTTTGCAGAATGCCGCACACATGGAAATAGGAAAAAACAAGGAGATTAAAAATACTTCTCCGCGTAATGCCTGCTCTGGGGAGGCATAAGGTTTTCACGCTGTCCTAGGTTTGCGTGATTAAGTAAATCTGGGGCAGCGTCAAAATCCTTAGGTGATGCATGGGAAAATTCACCCCAATGCCCATGGAATGCCTCCTTGACGCAGGGTAGGGCAAGGCAGCTACTTGCGCTGCTTTGTCTTATTCCATATCTATGAGGCCATGCAAAGCCACGCTGAGTGACTTTGCATTGCCTAATAGTTGTGATTGAGAGGCTTGCGCCACCGCGGAGTGTCAAACAAAGTGGCGCTTTAGCGGCACAAGCCTCTCATAAATATGCCCCCAAGTTTTCAAACAGCAATATTTGGGCAATTGGTTTTTGTTGCAAAATGTTATAAACATTTGTTAGCAGGGAAAGGTAAAATGTATAAGGTGTCGCTAAAGTGCCATATGCCAGTCACCCACAGAACATCTTTTGTGCATAGGATATTTAAAACATGCCGTATTGTGTGAAAGACATATCACTCAGATCAATTCCGTGCTATTTGCTGGTATGCTGCATTTTGTTTTTAGAGAGAGCAGTGTGCACAAAACCTAAAAAGTAACCACTTAGTACACACAGTTCGAATGTTTGGGCCCAAGTTAGCAACTAGCATGAACATATGAAATTTTAATATTGACTATCTGATTTCTTGAAGCAGAGTTTTCAAAAGCCTGCTATTTTCACTTTTTGCGTGTGTTTTTTCAGAGTTGCTGGCAAAGCATCACAGTTTAAAGAAATTATCTACCTGGCATATATTTTTTCCAAAGACACAGGAGTACAGTGTTGAAAACATGGTGTAGTATTATTTATTCAGACGGTAAGGGAAGGAAACGGGAAGTGGTGGCCTTACAATACTTCCTTTACACTGTCCAGCTTTACCGCATTGAGACAGGCGTTACACAAAAAGTGCCAAAAGCCAAGCCACATGACGTATCAAGGGAGACTAAGGCAGAAAGCTTTTAGGTTACTCGACCTGGCCCTGTGGCTGCCAAGCAAGGACTCCTGCTGCCTAAGTCATACTTCAGTTCCTCTTTGACCCGCAACAGGCACTGTCTCTAAAAAGAAAGACACCTGATGTCTGAGCTGTACTTCAGTTCGCCTTTGACCCTCCCGGGGCCTTGTTGCGGTGGCTGATGAGGGTGTAAGAGAAGTTAATGGTCATGGTCCCAAACATTGGTGCTCTTTAGCCCGGATCTGTGTAGGGGGAATCCTAAACCTTTATGACATTAACTTTCTGCTATCACTTCGAATGAATACAGCTGTCCAAATCCCCCCAAATAACCACAGGAATGACCCCAACTCCTGTGGGAAACCATGTGGAGACCTTGATCATATGATCATAACACCTGTGGCAACGCCATCGTTCTACAGCCCTCCACTCCAAACCCCTGTCTTGCAGCAATCCCAGTCCCACCACTCCACATACGCACACACACAGCCAACCCACTCCCTCCACAAACATGGCACCCTTAGTATTGCCCGCCACGTCCACTCACCCCCTCCACAAATGGACTCCTATGTCACAGACACATGTATGCACACAATCACACAGATACGTATATAAATAAGGCTGAGTCACTAGCTATCCTTAGATAAAGTGTGTCTCATTTATGAGGTTTCCTTCCTGCTGTGCTGCCCTACAGCAAAAGAAAAGGGTTGGAGTGCGCTGTATCCTTGCAGCAGTAAAAGAAAGGAAAAATAAAATTATAATACTATGATGTTATTATCATTTTATTCTTCCCTGCTGTGGTAGCATGATGGTGGAGCTGCTCTGCTGAAAAAAGCAGGAGAGGAATGGTGGGCACACCAAAGTGCCCATGATGCTTTGACCGGCACTCTCGGGCAGGCCAGACAGTCATGCGCACTTTAGCATGTTCTCCATACAAGCTGCATTACATCCTGCATGGAGAACAAGCCCAGGCCCCCAGTCCCACAGTCCCCGTCTGAGCACCGAACCACGGCACACAGATCAGTCACAACACTGCATTGTAACCTGGAGATTGGTTTAGGGGAGCCTGGCTGTTTCCTGTTCAGTGGGGGAGAGACAATGTGCGACAGAGAAGTGAGGAAGTAAGGGAATTTTTCTTTTTTTTGTAATTATACCTCCTTACCCCCCTTGCCCTACCACCCCAGATCTGTGCAGGCCGCCACTGCCAGATCTATCAGATGTGGTGAATTCCTGAAAAATGCAGCACACATAGAAAAAGGAAAAATGGGGAGAGATGAAGATATTTCTCCTTGGTGTGCCTCCCTTACGCCTCCCCTGGGGAGGCTTACGTTTTTGGTGCTACCTCAGATTTACGATTTCTCATAAATCTGCAGCAGTGTCAAAAAGCTATGGATCTTGGTGGGAACGCCCCTAGCAATACCCATTTGAAAACCTGCGTCAAAGGGAACAATATTTACGAGGCAGCATTAAGCCAAAAAAAGTGGCTTAGTGGTACCTCGTAAATATGGAGCAGGCTCCTGCGCCACAGAACGTCACAAAAAGTGACGTTCCAGCAGCACTAGGGGGCCTCATAAATGAGGCTTAGGTTGCTGTATGATTTTTTTGCGCAGGTCTAAATTTTCTCTTTTGCACTCTGGCAAGGTTGCAAGATTTCTTGCTTTATTTACCTTTGCCTTCTGGATTTTTTTTTTTGCAGTGCAAAATCATTTCCACTGCTTAATAATTTTGAGCCAGATTTACAAGCCCCCTGCGCCACCAGTATGCCACTTTTTGTGATGTACTGGAGGCGCATTTCACTTCTCCATATTTACAAGGAGAGGACAAGCCACCCTGCGTGACGTTTCCTCTCCTTGTAAATATGGCCCCTTCACACGCATCACTTTGAGTGGAAGGGGCGTTCCATGTGTGTTGCTGTGGGTGTTCCCACGCAACACCCATGGAACGAGACACATTTCCAGATTTACGAGGAATCGTTAATCTGGAAATGCGTGTCAATGCTACGTAGCGAGGCGCAATGAGGTGAAATGTTTCCCTTTCTCCTCGTTTTTTCTTCTTTCAAAGCGTGCTGCATTGTACAGCATGCATTGATAGAGGAAAATACCTGCAGTGATTGTTTTTGTGCAGGAAGGGGCTCTTCCTGCACAAAAACAAAATACCTGTAGTGATTGTTTTTGTGCAGGAAGAGGCTCTTCCTGCACAAAAACAATCTCCCCACGACGCAGGCATCCTTGCACCATGGTGCAAGGTTGCCTGCGTCAGCGCATGGCAGCGGTTTGTGCGCCAGTGCAGGGGGAAGCACAGAGATGTGACATATTGTTGTAAATATTGCATCTCTATGCTTTCCAAACTAACGCAGCAGAGCACAGCAAAAGTACTTGCTGCACCGTGCTGCGTTAGTTTGTTGTAAATCTGCCCCCTTCATTTTCAATTTAATGGTGGTCATGAAAGTTATCTTTTTACAAAACATTTTTACGCACACTGGCAAATGTTTACAGATTTTTTTCTGCAAGCTTTCCTTTTACGAGCACAAACCATAAATAGTGCTTCTTTAACCCCTTGCATGCTCCTGACGGAACCACTCCGTCATGAGCCACGGGCGCCGTGTGCTCATGACGGAGTGGTTCCGTCATGCTGCGGCCGTTGGCGGCCGCTCCGCCCACGCGGCGCTGTTTCCCCGCCTGTGCGGGCGATCAGCGCAAGTGGGTGGAGTCATGACGGAACCACGCCGTCATGAGCACAGCTCGCCCGTGACTCATGACGGCGTGGTTCCGTCATGAGCATGGCGGCGCCGCGCTCACCCCAAACCCCCCCAGCGCTGCGGCGGAATTCGCGCCGCAGCGAAGGGGTTAAAACATAATTATGATGTTTAACATGTATCTTCGCCATCATTCCTCTTATATAAGTGTGCCTCTCACATATTTAGGGGACATGGACAGCTTACTTAGTATGTTGCAGCTACTAACTTTGGAATTCAGTTGTTTCCAGAAATTGCCCAGGTTCACTCGGCTCAAATGTAATCTAAGGCTCTGTGTCGTTTTCCCTGTTTGATGTGGTGTCTATTTCTCGTAAAATGGTCACCACCAGGTAATTCGATATTGAATCGTCTTGGTTTAGGGTGAGCAGTTTCAGCTGTCACTGGCTCCATCCTGTACATATATCCAAACCCTTAATACAACATGAGTAAATGCTTGACAGCTGTATTGTGATGTGACCTCTTCTTCATATAGATTTGTTTAAGGTCTCTACGAACTAACTGCTTTCTGCACCCGAGGACGAGGCAGGCTGTTTCTAGTCATTTGCACCTCAATACTCTCTCTCTCGGCATTTTATAAGGTAAGTGTTACATGCCATAAATAAGCAACTTTTTAGAAATTGTATGAGTGCTAAGTGAGAATCATTCTCAGGGTCGATTGATTTCTTAAGCGCGTTTATTCTCTCTTTTGATCATCTTCTTACACTGGCAATTGGACTGTGCTTATCCCGGGCTTTCGGGAATCCATTGAATTCTCCAATGGATGAGAAAAGAGCGCATTATTTGGGACAATATGATGTGGTCTTCATTGTTTCCTTTGCTAGAAAATAATAAGGTTAGTTTTGCAGTTTTATAGGAGATTTTTTATTACAGCATCTACGGAAACAACTCATGACCAAAAATTATTTCTGACTGAAGTTGGAAAAGTCCACAGCAAGTTTGTTCCATAGCAATCTACAATGTTAATTCTGTTACTTAGAAAATTCTGATCGCAAATAAGGAAAATGTGCAGCAATGAGCTGTAATAATGTTGATTTCTCATTTTATCCCTCATCCTGAACAGGAAAACTAAAAAGAAAACAGTAATGCCGCCCCATGGAAGTAACGCAAGATGCAGTAAAGGATTTGTCTCAAAACAAAGTTACCACAGTGTTCCCAGTCTACTTGTACCAAGGGCCTTAGATTGAGGCACTATACCCAGTCAAACAGAAACTAGCACCAACAATGCATCAAAAAAGAAGAACAGTTTAACAAATAAATTAGTTGAAATCCTTTTGTCGGGGTGAATTACATAAGCATTCCACATTTCTGCAGAAGAAAAATATAGCAACCCTTGGAAACAATTGCACCACTAAAATCACAGCAGGGAAATGCACAGGTCAGTGCCCCACTCTTTTTTTTTTAAATAATTTTTATTGGGTTCTTGGCAATCCATTAAAACAGATAATACAATTTATCATACATAAATAATGTGCTGGATCTAAACATAATACATCAACAGAAAACAAAGAGAGAAAGACCCCCACAAACATACATAGAGAAAATTCAACGATTTAAATTATAGTAACAAATATCAATATTGATCTACCACAATCCAAAGATAGTTTTAGTCAAAATAAGATTCCCAGATTTTGGTGAATTTACGCAGTGCCCCAGTCCTTTGTGCAAAAATAAATTCGGATTTCCTAACTTTCTTAATTTTTTGATAACATTCATCAACAGTTGGAACTGTTTCTGTCTTCCAATACTGAAGAATCAGTGATCTAGCCACTGCTATTAGAATATACAGAAGTTGCGCCATAGAATCAACCAATATTAACTCTGGATCCACTCCAAATATAATTAGATTTTCATATCTGGTGATCGTAAAATGTAAATGAAGAGAAAACAAAGAAAACATTCCTTTCCAAAATAACTTAATTTTAGGGCATAAAGCCATTATATGAGACCAGTTAGCCAAGTCCGGTTGAGTACATCTGAAACAAGTGGGCGACGTAGTGCTATACATTTTAGCCAAAGTTGCAGGAGTATAATATAAAAGCCACTTACTAAAAAAAAGCATTCGTCGCCAATTGGCACCTCTCAAAACCGTGAAATTAAATTTATTTAAAGTATTCCAAAAACTATCAGTTATTTTAATGCTTTCCTGCTTCTGCCACTTTTTCATTGCTTTGGCGCTCACATCCTCCTCCCTGCTTTGTGCTAAGCTTTTTCTCCATTTTCCGGGATTTTTAAAAAGTGGGGACCAGAAAAGGTCATTTGTTAAATGTGATAGTTGACTATTTTGTGCTAAATTGAATTGAGCCAAGGATTTATACAATAAACCCATATGAACCCATAAGAAGAAAGTTTCCACGAATTAAGGTAGACATCTCATCAATAGTCAACCATGCTCCATCTTTCACATAGTTCAATAAAGTTATAAACCCAAATCTGGCCCAATTATATATAATTTCTGGCCCGATATTAATCCCGAATCCCAGGACAGCGTCACTCAGTGGAGTTATTAAGCTGAAAAAAGGTAGCGAGTACCTTTTCAGCATTACTTCACGTTTTTTAAAAAACCAGCTCAGAACCTTATATCTGACTAATTTGGGTGATTTAAATATCGAGAGAGGAGAAGGAATTTTGGTCTCTTTACAAATTAAGTCAAAAAATGTTTTTATAAACAGAGCGACTCTAGGTTTTGAATGTTTAAATCTTGAGAGATACTGTCAAAGTATGCATAGTAGTAGTCTTTCAGATTTGGCAGACCAAGACCTCCTTGTTCCTTATCTACATATAAAGTATTAATAGCTATTCAAGGTTTTTTTTTAGCCCAGAAAAAGGCTGAAAATAAAGATTCAACTTTTGAAAAAAAGAAGCCTGGGAGTGAACAGGAAATAGTAGAAAACAGAAAATTAAATAAAGGAAGTACTGACATTTTAATTAAAGCCACCCGCCCCAGAATGGATAAAGGCAGTGGATTCCAACGTAGAAGCATATCACGGACTTTTTGAATCAAAGGCTCAAAATTCATTGTATACAAATCACGTACTAAAGGTGAGAAAAGAACGCCCAAATACTTTTTGGGTCTATTGTTAACACAGCTCTGAATATCTAAATGCAGTTCAGGATTATTCTTACCACAGATCAAAATTTCAGTTTTCTTCTTATTAATTCGATACCCCCCAATGCTTCGAATTCTGTAAAGACCGAAAAAGCCTGTGATTGCGTATGTATCTCAGGTTTCAGCAGCAACATAATATCGTCTGCGTATAATTTAATTTTGTCCATACAGGGAATAGGCGGAAGAATATCCTTACTTTTTCTAATAGCTACTGCTAAAGGCTCGATAAAAAAAGTGAAAAGAACGCGGGATAATGGACATCCTTGCCTCGTCCCTCTTTGCACTGAAATCGAGCCTACAATTAATGAGTTAACCAGGATATGAGCTTTTGCCCCCTGATATAAATTCCTAATTAGGGCAATGATTTGAGAGGGAATACCAAAGTGCTGTAAGATAGAAAAAAGTGTATCCCAAACCACCAAATCAAAAGCCTTTTCTGCATCTAAAAGGAGAACCAAAGCCGGAACCCTACGTGTTTCAAAATAGTCTAATGCCTCAATCAGATAGTGTGTGTTAGTAATTAACTGGCGGTCTGCAATAAAGCCATTCTGATCTGCATGAATCAATTGCGAAGCAGCATGGTTAAAACGAATAGAGAGCAATTTTGTAATAATTTTATAATCTGAATTAAGTAATGTTATGGGCCTATATGAGTTGGGGTCTTGGGCTAGTTTCCCTTTTTTCAAGAAACTGACCACCGTTCCATCGTAAAAAGACGCTGGAATTGGGCCACCATCGAGCATAGAATTTATTAGTAAAAGAAGGAGCGCAGAAAAAGAACTGAGGAACGTGGCAAAAAATTCCCCGGGAAGTCCATCTGGACCACAGGCCTCACCATGAGGAAGGCTTTTAACAACAGACTCTAATTCATCAAACGAAAATGATGACGCCATTACTTCTTGGTCCAGTTGAGGGAGAGTAGGAAGCCGATATTTATCTAAAAAATCGTTCAATCTCCCCTGATCCATAGTGTGATATGAGGTATAAATATTCTTAATGGGACAACATAATTGCTCCAATCTCTCCCTGATCTAAGGTATCCACGCCACTAACTGGAGATTTAAGACATCGAATTACATTAGCTGCAGCACGTTCTCTAACCTGCCATGCCAAGAATTTACCCGTAAAATTACTATGCTCGTACATTTTTTGGACTTGTCTGCAAAAAATTTCCTCACTTCTAGCGAAATAATGTGCATTCAACTCCCGTTTTGCGGCATTCAATTGATTCTGTATCTTAGGAGACAGATTATGATACATTTGATTTACTAAAACCTGTATATTTTGTTGCAATTGATTCTTTGTATCTGTTGGACTTGGCCCTTCTGGCAGGTTCACCCCTAAAACATTTTTTGCTTTTACTGGTGACCTGGTGGTAGTGATTTTTTTGGTTTCTGCGCACTTTACCGCTGTGTCCCAGGGTAAAGTGCGTGCGTGTAGTGAGGTTGGCCTGCCCTCCCATAGGAATGCATGGGGGATCTGAGTGACCATGTTAGTTCCTGATGCGTGGGGAGTGCAGGGCCGAGTTTGGTATGTGCGGCCATGTCCCTTGCCTGGTTGGTGAGGAAGCTCTCCACCTGGTCACCTTCTTGACTTGGTGTTCGCCGCCCTGAGGAGCGCCTTCGTGAGCTGAACAGCGCTGAACGGCGATCCTTTGCAAGGGAATCCCGATGTAGGGATTCCCCCGCTTATTGCTGCTTTCCAAGCGGGAGCCCACCCCGCTGGTTATTGCCTTTTAATTAAATAGCTAGCGGGTGCCCACCCCGCATTGGTGTGACCGCTGGCGGGTGCCTACCCCGCTAAATATTGTGTTTGTATTACGAGGGAGCCCACCCCTCTTACTGCCGGAAAAATCACCGCTGCAGCCCGGTCCGGGCGATCCAGGCAGTCAGGCAGCTGTGGACGGGACAGGGGCGTGGCCCAAACAGGAAGCAGCCGGGAGCCTACCCCGCGCTCCTGGGCGAAACGAGGAAGCTGCGCTCTGATTAAGGGAAGTCGACGGGAGCCTACCCCGCGCTGCACCGGAAGAAGAAGAGCGAGAGGAGTCTGCGAGCAGCAGCGCCGCTGCTGCCCCGCCGGAGGGCTACCGGCCCCAGCAGAGAGCGGAGACGGCGCGGGAGTCCCCCGTGAGCAGCCAGGTAAGTGAGAAGGGCTGGGGGACTCCGTGCGTGTGCTGTGGGTGCCGGTCCCTGACCGGCCTATTCCTCGAGCGGCCGGTCGCTCCGACGCGGCGCATTGTTGTTTAAGAGCCCCGAGGCTCCAACGGAGGGGGACATTAGTTTCTCAGAGCGCAAGTGCGCTCCAACGGGGCATTGCTACGTAAGAGTCCAGAAGGACTCCCACGAGGCCCACATTGTTTGTGTAGGAGCGCAGAGGTCACTCCCACGAAGAGGGCATAATTGTTTAAGAGTCCAGAGGGGCTCCAACGAAGGGGGCACCAGTTGCTCAGTGGTAAAGCGGCCCCAGAAGGCAGTGGGCCGCTCCCACCTTGCCCCACAGTGTTGTTCACAGCCACGGAGGCTCTAGGGGGCATTTCTTGTTGTTGAGCCCAGCGAGGCTCCAAGGGGCCAGTCCTTGGTTTAGAGCCCAGAGGGGCTCAGGGGACAGTCAGTTGGCCAGAGCCTGCAAGGCTCCAGCGTTGGCCCCATCATTGTCCTACAGCTGCCCAGCACTTCGTGGGCAGCTGCTCCGTTTAGGCCCCTGACTCTGCTGGACAGGGCGTCCTAGCCCCAACAAGGCCAGTTGGCCTATGGACAGTCACAGGTGGTGACTCATGTGAGTTGGGCGCAATTGTGTTTTCCTGCACCTCTGAATGTGTTTTTATGTGTCATGTGCCTTGTTTTACACCGCTGAATGTTTTTATGCATCATGTGTTTTCCTTTCCTACACCTCTGAATGTGTTGTGATGCATCATGTGTAATGTGCTTATACCCCTACAGGTATTGTGATACTTAGGGGGTTGTTTTTTTCTCCTAGTACAGGTGGTGCCAGTGAGGTCCTGGTTCCCTGCGCAATATTTTCCTAAGGTGGTTAGGGCTGCGTAGGTGGTACTTACCTGTTACCAGTGGTTACTGGTTGTGCGCTACATTTCCTAATTGGTGCTACAGTGATTATATGTGCTATGTTCTAAAGTGATATTTCTACAACGTTCTAGTTCCAGAAGTGCTTATTCCTGACAGTGGTCCAGGTGGCCCTGTCATGTACATATCCCCTGTAAATTCTGCCCGTGCCTGTTGGCACATTGTAAAGTGTGTGTTTTTATCTAATGTGTTTTGGTATAATACAAAGGCTATTTTTATATAATACCTTGTGTGGAGTTTCTTTTGTGGTGGGCCTTGGGTGTTGTTTTGCTGGGTGCGCGCGCAAATGCTTTACACATTGCCTCCGGGATAAGCCTGACTGCTCGTGCCAAGCTACCAAGGGGGTGAGCAGGGGTTATCTTTGGCGTGTAACTCCCCAGCCCTGACTAGAGTGGTGGTTTCTGCCTGGCTTTGGCGCAAGCCCTAGCCAACCAGAAATCCCCATTTCTAACATTGGTGATCAGAGGTGGGATTAGGACTTGCGTTTGCGCTGTACCGCAGCGGCAACTGGCTGCACCACAAAACTCTGCATTTAGATAATCACATTTTGGGGATTATTGTTTTTGAAGTTCCATTATTTCTTCTCCCGAAGGTATCATTGTGTAATTGTGTCCAGTACATTTGTCCCCCGCCCTGCGCCCAGAGTTTGGTACCTGTGTCACGTGTGGTCAGGTTGAGGAATCAGGGGTGGTAGAAACTACCTTACCAGTCCGAGGGGGGGTTGTGTGTGGATGAATGGTGTGTGGCACTAGATAGTGAGTGTGAGTTCTCTGGGATAGAGAGCTTGCTGAATCCTTTGTGAATTGTGTTCTCCTGTTTTAGCTCAGACACCTAGGTTCCTTGTGCTGATCTTTTCTCAAGAACGTCCGCCAAAATGGAGCCAGCTTTTAATTTCTGTGGTCTGTTTAGATACAGTATGTTAGAGTTGGTCAGGTTCTGTGAAGAGAGAGACATAGAGGTGGGTGAGTCAGACACCCAGTCCAAACTGAGGGACAACCTGATCCTATGGCAAAAGGATGAATGGGAACGTGAGCGCAGTGAGGAAGATAGGGCCCGGGCCGCACACCAAGAGGGTGGTGGGTCTGAGGGGAGCCCTGAGGAATCTGAGGAGGAAGAAAGTGACCTGACAGGGACGCCAGTAGATAGTGAAGACCCCATAGATAGGGAGTCCCTTGCTGGGTCCAGTGTCAGGAGCAGCACCCCATCCCTTTCCCTGTCCCCAGAGGAGTGGGTAGATAGGAGGGAAGAAAGGGAGCATCAGCTGGCCATGGAGAAGCTCAGGTTAGAGCATGCCAAGGAGATGGTGCAGCTGGGGGTGGAGGAGAAAAAGTTTGAGACCGAGAGGGTCTTAGCTCAGAAACAGATGGCGGAGGCTGAGATGGCCTTCGCCAGGGAGAAACTAGCTCTGGAGGGTAAGTTGTCCCCTGAGCACAGTTGTAGTTGTCTGGATTCCCCAGGGAGGGTAGAGTCCAGTGGTGGCAGCGAGATAAACTTCAGTGCAGGATGCCCCATTCCCAGTTCCCAGAGTATGGTACCTGTTTCCCAAGAAGAGGAGTATAGGTTGAAATTCAGGGACAGTAGGAAGCTGTCTCACCAGACTTGGGGGGAGTTTACGGATGAATGTAATGATGCACTGGTTGATTGGATAAGGGTTAACACGAAACAGGATTTTGAAGGACTGTTCAATCTGGTTATCAAAGAGCAGATGCTCAGTTGTTGTTTTCCAGGGTTGCGCCAACACCTGTTGAGGTGTGACTGTTTTTGTCCTTGGGGCCTTGCAGAGGAAGCAGACCGTTGGGAAAGTGCCCAAGGTTCTGATGAGGTATGGGAGAGTACTTCCAACAGTAGTGGCTCAAGTAGCTTCCAGTTCAGTATTGAGGAAGAGGCTCAGAGTAGCCTAGCTAGGTCCCAGAGTAGTGAGAGGGGTGTAGGGGCTCACGTCCTGTCTCAGTGGATTAGGAGTGAGTGGGTGACTTCGAGTCCCCAGAGGCCCGAAACTCAGTCTCAGAGCCTGAATGGTTTCTTCAGGGAACACCAGGTTGGGGGCCTAGGCTGTCCTGTGAGTCCATTTGAGGAGGATCACCTAGTGTATGGAGGACCTGGAGCGTCTGTAAATAGAGCTCCAGTGGTTCTGATGTCTGGCAGTACCGCTCCAGTAGGGAGGGTACAGAAGTCCAGCGAGAGGAGTGGCATGGGGCTGTGTTCCCCGGGGGAGGAGCCAGTGGGTCAGGGACCAGCCGGGAGGGCTGAGTCTCCTAGAGGTGACCATGGTGACCACATGTCTGTCCTGGGGGATCTTCGCGCACTGTCAGGTGGACAGGGGATGGGAGATCTGCGCCAGTTGGTAGGGAGCAGGACTCTGGAAGGGGTGCAGAGGGTGGGAGAGCCCACCTCTGACCCCGGTGCAACCTGAGGGGTTAAACCCTAGGTTGGGAGACCAGTTCTCAGGGAGTGGTCCTGAGCTGGTGGGTGAATGGCATTACGGGGTCGCCTCTCAGAGGAAGAGAGGGCGGAACCCCAGAAGAAGAGATAGGGGGAGGAGAGCCTCGCCCGTGACTTTTGGTCAGCTTGAGGGTACCGACCCTAGGCTGGAGGATCAGTGGCAGTTTAGAACTGCCCTGATGAGGGGTAGAGTGGAGAATGGTTGCTATGTGCCAGGGGTTACTACCCCCACTCTGTGGTTAGGCAAGGACGAGTGGTATCTGGGTGGCCTAGGGTCTGGTCCTGGCCACGGGCAGCTGAGGAGTACCAGTGGGGTAGCCCAGTTGGTCCGCCGAGTTTTTTCAGAGGAAACCATGTGAGTTCAGAGTGGCGTAAAACCGGAGAGTGTCCCTGCCGTTGCGGGCCTGCGTCCGTGTTTTATCGCCCCAAGCAAGGAAGACCATCACGGTGGTGATTGGTCTACCCTGCGTTTTGGCTGGAAGGGGGTTGTGTTGGACTTGGCCCTTCTGGCAGGTTCACCCCTAAAACCTTTTTTGCTTTTACTGGTGACCTGGTGGTAGTGATTTTTTGGTTTCTGCGCACTTTACCGCTGTGTCCCAGGGTAAAGTGCGTGCGTGTAGTGAGGTTGACCTGCCCTCCCATAGGAATGCATGGGGGATCTGAGTGACCATGTTAGTTCCTGATGCGTGGGGAGTGCAGGGCCGAGTTTGGTATGTGCGGCCATGTGCCTTGTCTGGTTGGTGAAGAAGCTCTCCACCTGGTCACCTTCTTGACTTGGTGTTCGCCGCCCTGAGGAGCGCCTTCGTGAGCTGAACAGCGCTGGACGGCGATCCTTTGCAAGGGAATCCCGACGCAGGGATTCCCCCGCTTTTTGCTGCTCTCCAAGCGGGAGCCCACCCCGCTGGTTATTGCCTTTTAATTAAATAGCTAGCGGGTGCCCACCCCGCATTGGTGTGCCCGTTGGCGGGTGCCTACCCCGCTGAATATTGTGTTCATATTACGAGGGAGCCCACCCCTCTTACTGCTGGAAAAATCACCGCTGTAGCCCGGTCCGGTCGATCCAGGAAGTCAGGCAGCTGTGGACGGGACAGGGGCGTGGCCCAAACAGGAAGCAGCCGGGAGCCTACCCCGCGCTCCTGGGCGAAACGAGGAAGCCACGCTCTGATTAAGGGAAGCGGACGAGAGCCTACCCCGCGCTGCCCCGGACGAAGAGCGAGAGGAGTCTGCGAGCAGCAGCGTCGCTGCTGCCCCGCCGGAGGGCTACCGGCCCCAGCAGAGAGCGGAGACGTCGCGGGAGTCCCCCGAGAGCAGCCTGGTAAGTGAGAAGGGCTGGGGGACTCCGTGCGTGTGCTGTGGGTGCCGGTCCCTGACCGGCCTATTCCTCGAGCGGCCCCCGCCTGTTTGGCGCATTGTTGTTTAAGAGCCCCGAGGCTCCAACGGAGGGGGACATTGGTTTCTCAGAGCGCAAGTGCGCTCCAACGGGGCATTGCTACGTAAGAGTCCAGAAGGACTCCCACGAGGCCCACATTGTTTGTGTAGGAGCGCAGAGGTCACTCCCACGAAGAGGGCATAATTGTTTAAGAGTCCAGAGGGACTCCAACGAAGGGGGCACCAGTTGCTCAGTGGTAAAGCGGCCCCAGAAGGCAGCGGACCGCTCCCACCTTGCCCCACAATGTTGTTCAGAGCCACGGAGGCTCTAGGGGGCATTTCTTGTTGTTGAGCCCAGCGAGGCTCCAAGGGGCCAGTCCTTGGTTTAGAGCCCAGAGGGGCTTAGGGGACAGTCATTTGGCCAGAGCCTGCAAGGCTTGTATGGAGTTTCTTTTGTGGTGAGCCTTGGGTGTTGTTGCTGGGTGCGCGCGCAAACGCTTTACACATTGCCTCCAGGATAAGCCTGACTGCTCGTGCCAAGCTACCAAGGGGGTGATCAGGTGTTATCTTTGGCGTGTAACTCCCCAGCCCTGACTAGAGTGGTGGTTTCTGCCTGGCTTTGGCGCAAGCCCTAGCCAACCAGAAATCTCCATTTCTAACAGTATCCCTATAAATGACTGATTCCTTTGCGTCCCTTCCTATAACTACCCCCCGTATAAATGCCTTCAGTGAGTCCCATACAACATGAATGGGGGCTGTCCCCATATTTCGTTCAATATACTCCGTAATCTCCTTTTTAAGAGAAGTAACCCATATTTCATCAGAGAGATAAGATTTATTAAAAATCCATAGTTTCTGAGTATTCGTGCTTTCCTCCAGCACACACTCAGCCGCTAACATCGCATGGTCGGAAAAGCCATTGTGTAACATCCGATAATGCTGGATTTTAAATTTTGAAGAAACCAAAAGAAAGTCAATACGAGAAAATGACTTATGCCTTCCCGACCAACAGGTATATTCTCTGTTATAAGGATTTAAAAAGCGCCATGGATCAACAAGATCGAAGATCCTTACATTATTCATAATTGTCTGAAGTGATTTAGGTTTCAACTGCTTTTTCCCACCGGTAGTAGAATCCAAGTTCGGTTTCATGAGACTATTAAAGTCCCCTCCGATCGCAATATCCCCACCAACCATCAGTAGGGACTGAAACATCTCATCATATATTGCAGGGCGATCATTCAAGGGGGCATAGAAGCTTACAAAGGTAATATGCAATGGTCTATTCTTTAATTTACACGTCGCCCAACACCACCTACCCTGAGTATCCGCATTAGTTTGAATCAACTCCGCCTCTAATCTCCTATTAAGAAAGAGTGCGGCTCCTCTCTTTGACTCAGAAAAAAAGGAAAAACCCCGGTAAGATGCCCACCCCTTAAACATAGAAAAACTATCAGTTTTGAGAATAGGAATATGAGTTTCTTGCAAATATATAACTGCGGGATTTTCAGACAGAATCCATGTCTCTATTGCCCGCATCTTCTTTTTATTATTTAGACCATTCACATTAAAAGAGATAATTTTCAAATTTATTTTAGTCATAATTAGAGCCCAAACTTAGAACCCATACCACACATTTTCCCTTATTATCCAATTTTACTTAAACAATCAATACCTTCATCAATATGCATCGGAAAATCGAGCACAAAGACCATGTTAACCTCCAGCAGTTGTCCAAGCAGCAAAAAAAAATATAAACAACAAAATTTTTGCCAAGAACTTCATTTTGATTTTTTGCACCCACCCACCCCCCTCTACAACCTGTGGCACCCTCTTAACACTACCTACTTCTTCCCGCGCGCACCACAGGAACCTTCCCCTTAACATTGGGGTGTCCTGAATTTACACCCCTTAACCCCGAGACCGTGTCCCCCCCCCTTAACTGATAAGAATGCGCAAAAGCAAAAGGGAAAAAAGGGAAAAAACGGATTAGCGCATAATCTAGATTATCAGCAGAAGCAATCAAATACAAGTCATGAGTCCAGACTAGCTAATTTGAATTCCATCGAGCAACGCTTGTGGTTCCTCCACATCCGATAACATGTAGAATTTCCTTTTAATCAGCACTCTGAGTTTAGATTGTTGTACGATCATTGCTTGGGCCCCATTAGCTTTAAATAGATGTAGAATTTTAACGAACTCCTTCCTGCGTTTTGCCGCAGCTGCGGACATATCAGAAAAAATACGGCATTTCACCGCTTCAGTTACAGGGAACTGCCTTTGTTGGATTGCCTTAGAGAGAATTCGCTCCTTAACCCTAATATCAGCAAAATTTAACAGAATAGTTCGCGGGAGGGTTGAGTTCGGAAATGGGCGAGCAGGGACCCGATGTGCTCTAGTGATGGTGAGGTTGTCTTTATACTCCGGAATTACCACCTGATGGAGAAACTTAGTCACCCAGACAAGCATATCTGTCCCCTCAATTCCTTCAGGAACACCTTCTAAACGTAGATTGGACCTTCTATTATAGTTCTCCAAATCGTCCAATTTGATCTCAAGAACCTTTGTAAGTTTAGAGACATCCTTGGACTCTTGCTTCACCGAAACCATTTGATCCTCTAGAGAAGAAATCCTCTCCTCTGCCTCAAGTAAGCGAGCTGGAAAAGAGGAAACTAATTCCTCGATTTTATCCATTTTGTCCAGTCGCTGATGAATCGCAAATAGCTCGGCGTTTTGGGACCTCTTGATATCTCTCACCTCAACCAAAATGAAATTCAGCATGTCCTTCATGGACATCTTCATCTCCCCCTCCGTCTCTGTGTCCATTTCTAACAGGGGGCCCAAGGGGTCTGTCGCCTTCCTGTCACATCCCCTATCAGAGACTTCAAGGGGCAGTGTTGTTGCACTCCTTACATCTTCTTTTCCAGCATCAGCACCATCCGTTATTATCTTTTTTCCTTTTGAATCAGATGTAGGAACACCAATAGAAGGACGGCTTGTAGAGATGTTTGCCGCCGGACACAGCCCATTTATGCCAGCCTGCTGAGTCAAGCCTAACTCCAGGTTTGGAGACCCCAAGGAGGTCGCATTGTTAGGCGAAGGGAGGTGTGGCTTTTTAGTGAACAGAGGAAATTGTTTAGACGGTGGATACGATAGGGGAGACTGCGTAGATTCAAGAGTCTTAGAATGATCCCCAGGATGTAAAACATTATATTCATCCCCCATATTCAGCGAAACTAGATTTTCAATTAATGTATCCTCGGCCTCTGAGCTCTCCGGTGAGCGTATCGAGTCGCCTTCCTTGGAGACAGCTCCATCTATAAGCCTAGCCGCTGCCGCTGCCTCTTTTCCCAGCTGTCGACGTTGCTTAGCTTTGACAGGAGAATTTAAAAGCTTTCCCATAATGCGTGCATCAATAATTACTCAAAAAAGAGAAAAAAGTCCGGGGGTTTACACTGCACACTAATCAAGTATTTTCCTTTTTTTTTCTTTTTTCCCCCTTCAAAATCTTGAGAAAAAAGTACAGTATCTTAAGGAAAAATTAAAGTAAATTGGTTGTGCAGTCCATACGAAAATTTGAGAAAACCAAAAGCTAAACTCCAGCCAATCCACAAGAACAGGACCGTTTCATAGCCGAAGCAGCCAGCCACCTCCTCCCCTGCTCACTCACTTAACGCTTGCCGCATCCATGTTCCATGTTCAATGCCAGAAGGAACTGTCCACCAGCGATAGCCGAGCAAAGCAGCAGCCAGGCTCCAATCCGCCAACAGGGAGCAAAGAGTGAACAGCTGTGGGCCTCGTCTCCCTCGTCTGCCTCAACACGTCAAATGCCAGCAGCACACAGACGGGGGAAGCCAGACCGGCGCTGTCCCAGCGTCGCAAGAATAATAATGTCTACACTATTCCTCTGTCCAGTAGTCCTGCAGGGAACTCGTGGCGCCGATTCAAGGCCAAGGAGCACAGGCGGGTAGAAAGAAAGGCGAGAACAGCGTAGCCTTAGCTGCGGCGCGGACCAGCGAACACCCTGCGGCCGCCGCCGCCATCATTGACCGGATAAGGGGGGAGGGGCAGCAACACGGCTCTCAGGTGTTACGTGGAGGCGTGGATCTCCATCGTGAACCAACCAGGTCAGTGCCCCTCTCAACATTCACATCAGTACCGAATGCATGAAGGTCAGATGGCAAAACCCTCAACCAAAATACAGGAAGTAGATTGCCCACAGCTATGGTGATGCTTCTAACTTTGCAGAACTGTGCCGCACAGACGTGTTTGTGAAATCCAGAGAAGACAAGGACACAGGGAAGGATATTCCAACAAAGGAGAACTCTCCCAGAATCATTCGCTAAGAATATTCACAAGACACCGCCATGCCTATCAACACCATTGGAACCCTACTGCACATGAAGAGACCACAAAATCACACCCACAATAACAAAATCATGCATGCAAGATCAGCAGAGACAAAACCACATTCCAAACTATGCATACTATGCAGCCGTTTTCCTTCAGAATACTAGTAACCCTCTTGGCATTTCACAACCATCCATCTATGAGGGAGCATAGGGGAGGTCAAAGACGCAACCAGCCTACATGTAGCACGTGGAACCACATTTCCATGCACATGACTAGATATGACCAGGGAGATTTCTATGATATAAGTGGCATCCATCCTGCCATTAGGTATATTGACGGCATTCATCTTGTCTTCAAGAAGAATCAGAGTTGTCCATTTGCATGCATTAAAGGCAACAGAAACACCAGCTTAACATCAAGTTGGTATTCTGTGCAGAACTAAGATTAGCTGAAGATGGTAAATACATATGTGGCTCGTGGCATGATTTTGCCATCCTAGGCACAAGTTGGATCTCCAGGCAAATGCCACAACAGAGATACTGAAACTGTAAACTACAGGGTGAGTACACTCCCCACCACATCACAACAGCAAACTCACAAATGACCGCACATGAAACTCACTAAACATCAAGTTAATAACAGCTGTAACCTCCCTGCTAACAAAGATGCAGTACAACCATTGAGCCTGGAAAGTGGTACCACAAAAAAACAGATCAGTGGTAACTCTCGCATAAAACAATGTCAGCTTACATCCTAACTCTGTGCTCTTATTTATTGGGATCAATTTGTAGATTACGTGATTTGTGATTGTAGGAAATGTGGTTTTTAGTTGAGGGGGCAAGTACCCACTTCAAGTAATAATCACAATCCTTATCAGGGTAAACCACTAAAGACACTTAAAAAACCTGAGATCAAACCCCTGGTGTCTATGACAGACAGGCTTAACTTAGAGGCAATCTGTAAAGTATGTATGCGTCACACAAACAGTAATAAAGTGAAAAAAAACACCACAAGAAAAGTATTTAGGCAGTACTCAAACAGTATTAAAGCCAAAACACATCAGAAGAAAAATCGCAAACCAAGTTAGAAAATTAGAGTACATTTGAATAAACAAAATGACACAAAAATGACAAAAATCCAATATGGGAAACAGGAGTTATGACTTCTTCAGACTTTTTGCGGCCAAAGCTTATACCTTTTCTTGAGAATACATATTCAAAGAATTGTATACTTTCTGTGAACAATTTTCATTTTCACAATTGCAGGGTCAGATCTTGTTCAGATAGTGTTTGTAATGTGGCTTGTATCCTTTGGTATTGTTTAGATTTAATGTTTGAGTAAATAAAAATGGCATCACTTAATTGGTGAGTCCGGAAACTACCGCTCTGATGGCATCCTGAAAATGTTTTGCTGCAGAGGAGATTGCAAAGCTTATTTACTTATACCTCCTTAGCTTTACATGCTGATGATACCCGGTGTTCAAATCCAACTAGGTAAACTAAAGGGCTCCATTGAGCTCTGTAACAATGTTGTCAATTTACTGTGTGATATTCCGCTCTCATTGGATGGCTAGATTAGGAAGCCTCATATTAATATATATTCGCACTGCTCTCGGCTGCTTGGGTTTAGTTTCTACCATCAAGAGAAAAACCCAAGAAGTGGGCACTTCCAACTACTGTAGTTCATTCTCCACTTAAAGTCTGTGGTGTAAGAGCACCATGCAGTGCCACGGCATGACTGTCTTTTTTTTCAAACACCCTAGCATCTGATAGAGCTACTTGAATTTGGCTAGCATGATGAAGGAAATTGGGGTATTAGTTGAAGGAGGTAAATATCCACCTCACATAATAATCAGAATCCTTGTCCCGGTGAACCCTCAGAGAAAGTAAATTAACCTTTTCATCCCTTTTCATCCCTCTGGTAGCTATGGCCCAGAGCAGACAGGCCTAAATTAGAGGCAATGTTTAAAGTATTTTACCAGTGCTAAAACAATAATAAAGTCAAAATGAAAAACAATAAAAGCCCCAAAATGAATTAGAAAAATAGAAAATAATTTAATAATCAAAATATTACCTCAATGTCAAAATTCCAATGATGGGAACCAGAGATATAGATTTAAAAAGTTTTGGGTAGAACTAGTGGCAAGAGTCATAAAAGTGTCAATGATAGTCAGTCAGCCAGAAATGTTTATTTTGGGGTAATACACCATTCAACACATGTATAAAATGGCACCTAAATATATTTAAAACTGTACAAAATTAGCAATACAGATTTCATGATCCCTTTTAGATTACAATATACATTACAGCATTCATTTAATTTGTGTTTGTATGTTCAGCTCTTCTTTCCTCACGGACCATGACCAACCTAGGAATCTACTAAGGTTAAAGACAATAAGGCCTCACATGTCTGAATTAAAGAATATTAGTGTAATCCAATATCTCCTCAGTCCAAGATTCAAATATAACGTCAGATCCATTTTCTCCTTATATGTACATAGATGAACAGAAGAAGAGAGGGTGTTTCAATCACATTAGTACAAAATTGGCAACCGGCCACAGCTGAAGGGCCTGTGGACAATTTAGCAGTAAAATGATTCACTATGAGTCTGCCTAATCAAAATATGATATACAGACTGTTTTTAGAGGGCAGAAATATATTGTCCATAAACGGCTCCAATTTAATTTTAAACTTCAGATGGAAAAATTGATATCCTCCATTCCTTGTGTCAATTTCTCTAAAACTAAAAGACCAATATTAGACTTTGCGCACGTTAATTGAACTCCCATTTATTCAGCTCAGATTATCCCAAAAAGTTTGTAATTCCAATGAATACATTTGTTTTATATATTTTTACCACAAGAGGACATTTTTCTTGTGGTAAACATCGTTTACTACGAAACTGGAAAACCACATGCCATTACAACACGGCCGTTACAACGACCGCCTTGTTACAACGCATGCCATTACTCCGCAAGTTGGAACAAATACTTGCTCTAGGGGTTAGAAGGTGTTGGATTTAAAATCCAACACCTTCCCTACTGTTACACAGACTGGAGTTGGAATAGTAAATTATACTATTTCAACATCCAGTTGTTTGTCCTGGGTACAAGCGGGACAGCTGGTCCTGTCCTTTATGGCTCTTCTCAGGTTCCAGACAGCAGGTTCAATCCTCTTCAGACCTTCCACTGTTCCAGAATTGTTCTGGAGTGTCTTCCTAGAGATGCCACATTCTTCCTTACTCTCTCCCTTTTTTCAGATAATGGGTAGGAATGACCCCTGGGGACGACCTAACCAATGTGGTAAATGTTCCCAGTGTTAACCCTACTCACTATGGCAATTTTCAAGATGGCCGACGTCTTCAGTCACACTAAACTTGGGCTCTGAGGACTGGGGTGAATCTGCATGGTGTACAATGATAATCCCAGTGTCCTCTCACATCTAAAACTAAAATCCAGTTTGATGCAGTCCCTGTACCCACAACAACCTCAATGGCAGAAGTCAGGTAGGGCATGTTTCAGCAATCAGCCAGTGGATATACACAAATTGTTTTGATATTATGTTCCCCTCCATTGAAGTGTGCCCTAAATGTTGTATGAAAACCCAGCAGTCCTGTCAAACAGGTTGCCATACTATAATGTCAAAAAAAGGCTCACTGTGACTGGCGCCTGTTGGCTGGGGAGGTTACCGAAGAGCCCTGCCCAAGTGTCAGCTAACATTTGTCTGTGACAGGGGAGGCCTCTTTGGAGTGCGTCCCAGGTGTCATGTGAAAATTAGGGGTTGGAGAAGAATTCCGCTCCCCCGGCGGAGTTAGCGGAGTTTTGCCATTTCTGAAAAACTTTGTGAAGTGATGCAGGGCGGAGTTTTTTCTCTCGAGCGGCTCACCAATGTTAAGCTGGCGAGTGCTCATGAGAATAAAACGCGTTGAAGACTTCCTCCTGGTGAGATTTCTCAACGCAGGCAGTCGCCGCAGGTTGCGACCGCTCGCATTAAGAAATCTGCTGCATGAGGTGAGGAAGCTGCTGCTCGAGTAAAATGTCTACTCGAGTGGCAGAAAGCAGCAGCGCCCTATGGTGTGACACGTAGTTCAGTTCTCACTGATTTGACAGCTCAGGACAAACTACTGGGGCTAAAAATCAATGTGAGCAGCATGACTTAACAGAATCTGCTGCTGGCAGGACTCCACGGAGTGCAGTGGAATTTTTCCAGCACTTTTTGGATTCTGCAGAGTAAGAATCTGTGAACTTCTCCCACGTCTAGTGAAAATCCACAGCTGACCTGTGAAGCAGGATGCGACATTTAAGCAGGATTTGAGACTTTAATGTCAAAAAGGATTCTCCAAGTCCCCCTTGCATTTTCTGTCAGGTTCAGAGGTGTCATCTCTGCTCATTCAGGTCAGCCTATTGTTTTGCTCCTGGGTCCAAACTGGGGTGGTGTGGTGGGCAAAAAATTATGGATTAACCTCAGATCTGTTGACTGGCGGTGAATGTTTGCATTGTTCAGCATTCTGTCCATGATCTGTTCTTTTTGCTTTTGTCGCCCTAGATGGGAAGGGTATGCCCAGACGTATGTTCCACGCTCATTGCACCACTGTATTCAAGCTAGCCTGGCTGATGAGGGTGAATACCCGAAACCGGTCCCAGTATGCATGTTTCCGGTCCACAGAGGACCTGGTCTGACAGTTGGGGCTGAACTGTTCCCATGGGGAGCTAGGTCAAGACTGATTTCCATATGGCTGCGTATAAACTAGAATTGCATGGTGGAAAATTAAAGATTTAGGCCCATATCTCTGCACTGGGGTGAATGTTTGACATTGTTCACCATTTCGTCCATCAACTGTTCTTTTTGCATGACTTCAAATAGAATCTAAAGGTCCATTATTAACTAAATTTCTGCTTTGAGTTCAAGTTGATTTTTAACAAAATGAATTCCTAAATAATACTGTTGGACCCTTATTACGAGCTGGACATCACATGTACCAATACTGAAACTGAAATTAGCGATATTACGTGTATCAGTAATACCAGGGCTTTGATTTAGCGGACATTTGGGGTTATGCCCTTTAGGTCAATATGCAAGGGGAAATAAAACTTACAAATATGTATTATTGACCGTTTTCCCTGAGATTTTTTTTTTACCGAATTCTAAGCCGTTTTCTGCCCACATAAGCATCAGCTTGCATGTGACTATTTGGCCATAATTATCACAAAATTTGTAATTCCCGTAATGGCTGGAACTGGTCTAAGGATTGTATTTTAAATGCAGTGGGTGTCTAGCTTTTATTCCGCAGTTTTCTCACTACTGGTTCGGTCTCTGGGTTCCAAAAAGCAAAGCACATGCCTGATATCTAAAATTAAAAGCAGGAAAATGCCCTATTATTATATATCAGGGCAATCCTTTTGAAAAAATGGTTTCCCTTTTAAGAAACATTTGACAATATTCTTGGCACATAAGCAAAAGGGCACCCCCTGCAAAGGATGCGAGGATCATGTTGTCCTGTTGTGCCTGTGGCACCTGCTTTTTGGCCTAAATATGAGTTTGTATTCATGTTTATCATTTTCATTTCCTGTTTATTATCCCGAAGGAAGATAAATTATCTTTAGTGTGCTGAACAGTATAATTTAGGACAATTAATGCCTCTTTTGCAGTTCCCAAGCTTCCTCTCGGGACCCTCCATCTCTTTAACTAACCATTTCGCAAGGGTGTCATCAAGAAATCCAGCTCACGTGCAGCTGAGCACAATGCCCAAAAAAGTAGTGTGTAAGATGTATGAAAATACTTCCTCATCCCTTTTATTGTTCCAACCTGTCAGTTTTGTTTTTCCTTTCTCTTACCTATCTTTTTTTTGCTCTTTGGTCATTAGACCCTTTCTTGTCTGTTTCATTCCTTCTGTCCTTGCCTCCTTCAACGAACATCCCTCAATTGCTCCCACGCCTTGGTCCTTGGTCACTTTTTCCTTACTCTCTCCCTTTCATCATTCTTTGCATCTTTTCTTTCCCATTCGATCCTTGCTCTCTTTTCTTTCCTTTTCTTTCTTTCTTTCCTTCCTTCCTTTCTTGATTCCCTTATAACTCCTTTGCTCCCTTCCTTCCTTGCTCTCTCTTCCTTCCTTTCCTTTTGGGATTCATGACTTCCTGGCTCACCCTCTGTCACAAATGAGCACGTTTCAGCTTCACTGAGAAGGGTGGCTGTAGGAGTTCAGTGCATCTATTGTGTCTGAGCCATTTAAGGCCCTCATTCCGAGTTGCTTGGTAAAAGTGCGGTAATTACAGAACCCTGTAAATAAGGTTACCCAGTGGCGGAGTATTTACCTTTTATGGTATCAGTCACCTAGTACGAGATTCAGAAGTCAGAATGAGGCATAACATGCAGGAAATGTGTTTATAGTAGCAACTAACTTTTGTTTTACCTTTTTCTATTTTGTCTCAGGCAGTTCACCAGGTTTTTCCTGGCGTGACGGTGACTTGGCCCTTAAAATTGTGGGGTTGTGGTAATCCCCCCCCCCCCCCCCCCCCGAGCCCCCAGTCCCTCATGTAAGCCATGCCATAAAGCTCCATAACGTGGAATCCTGGTCTGTGCGCAACTTCTGTTTGTGCCCAATTGGAATGTATTTCTCGATTTAGAACGAGAACCCAAGACGGAGGGATTTGAGTTGGAAGAGCAATAGACCCCTGCCTTCACGTTCACTCGATGTCGAACAGTACGTGCGGAGCAGGGATAGAGGGGCGCTCCTTCTCAGCGGGCTAGTCTTCATTCTGCTTTGGTTTCTGCGCCCACCGAAAACATCAACAATCTCATCACGTAAACTGAACCAACGCCTGGCAATTTACTCTGGTGATGCCCAATTTTACACTGGTGCTGAGCAGCTTTAGAGGGGCCGTCGGTAGAAATGGCAATGCAAAATTGCCCGAGACCACTGAACAATCTCCCAGTTGCAATGTTGCTGGGCAGTGTTGGACTGTCCTATTGGCAGGGACAATGGATATGGTCAGTGACTACCGAATTTCCCCCTCCCCCTGCGCGTAAACCACATTTCTAATGAGGGACATGAGAAGGTAATTACTTTTTGGAGGCGGGGGTCGTACAACCCCCGGCCGTATTTATTAAAATATGAAAACAAAATTAAAATTTTGAAATAAACAATATTAACACAATTGTACGCAGAAACATAACACAACATTTGATTACAATTCATATGCACAGATATCAGATGGCTAACCTTAAACTATCACTAATACATAGTTTTCCTATCCGAATCTAACATCTGGACATAATCATACATTAATTATTTTCTGCGTATCCTATTTGGGCCTACGGCAAGGTCGCTAACCGGTGTCAGATCCTTATCAATTAACCACGCCCTCCCGTAGGAGTTGCGCATGCGCAGAGGGCCCGCTTACCGAGAGGGTACTTCCCCCCCCCCGGTTACCCCCATACGTTCCCTGAACTCCATTCCAATTTGTGGGGTCTTGCACTCTGCGCCATTTAATGACGTCGATACCAGTGCGGGGTGGCCAACCAGCCTAAAGAAAGCGTGACTCCCCTCCTTTCCCCGCACCCATCCATCCAACCGGATGTACCGCCCCTGGAGTTCTAGGAGAGACCCCTTGTCCCTCCTCCTGGGCGACCCCATCCGTGAATGGCGCCGCCCCCTAAGGACCTTAAATGTACTGCTCACCAGTCATGACCTTACCGCCTGACCAAGGAATAGCAATAAATACGACGATAGATGACCTGTGCGGGAAAAACCTAAGGAACAAAACAACACCACACCGTAATTCATTACCCAATGATCATATTGCAACAGGGGATGGTGGGTGGGCAAACAAATAGTTAGCAGCCCCCCAAGGGCTGCGTCCGATTGCCTGAGAGCGCGGGACCAAGAGACCGTGTCCCGCGCTCCCGGGCCTTTTATCCTAACACTGGGTGCAGACCAGTTCTAACTGGCCTGTCCCCCGCCGCCCCCTTGACCCGGAAGCACCTTAATTGCTTCCGGGCCAAGGGTTCCCTGCCGCCACCCAATCCCGGCCATGGCGCGCCCACCGCGTCACACTGACGCGGTAGACGCGCCGGACCGGACGAATGGGCGAGGGGGGGAGGGGGTCGGTGCCCCGCCATATCCGCAGCGGGGCCGATACCGGCACCCGCCTTTCTATATGGTCAGGGACTACCGAATTTCCCCCTCCCCCTGCGCGTAAACCACATTTCTAATGAGGGACATGAGAAGGTAATTACTTTTTGGAGGCGGGGGTCGTACAACCCCCGGCCGTATTTATTAAAATATGAAAACAAAATTAAAATTTTGAAATAAACAATATTAACACAATTGTACGCAGAAACATAACACAACATTTGATTACAATTCATATGCACAGATATCAGATGGCTAACCTTAAACTATCACTAATACATAGTTTTCCTATCCGAATCTAACATCTGGACATAATCATACATTAATTATTTTCTGCGTATCCTATTTGGGCCTACGGCAAGGTCGCTAACCGGTGTCAGATCCTTATCAATTAACCACGCCCTCCCGTAGGAGTTGCGCATGCGCAGAGGGCCCGCTTACCGAGAGGGTACTTCCCCCCCCCCCCGGTTACCCCCATACGTTCCCTGAACTCCATTCCAATTTGTGGGGTCTTGCACTCTGCGCCATTTAATGACGTCGATACCAGTGCGGGGTGGCCAACCAGCCTAAAGAAAGCGTGACTCCCCTCCTTTCCCCGCACCCATCCATCCAACCGGATGTACCGCCCCTGGAGTTCTAGGAGAGACCCCTTGTCCCTCCTCCTGGGCGACCCCATCCGTGAATGGCGCCGCCCCCTAAGGACCTTAAATGTACTGCTCACCAGTCATGACCTTACCGCCACAGGCCAGCATAGTTGACCGACTATCTGGCCCCCCCCCATCCTAACTCAGAAAGGTCATGCCCCTGCCTCAATTCCCTGACCCATCCTATGAAAATTCATTCCACACTATTTCATCACCTAACCTAGTCGAATGAACCACGACTTCTATGAAGCACAGTTCCCCTGACACCCCATGGGACCAGATTATGCTGCAGCCCTGGCACCTTTGTGCTACCCAGGCAACCTTGGGGATTACCTCCTCCAGAACGACCCTTCTGCCTAGTAGTATCAAGCCGTTACCCCACTAACTAAGGACTATTGTGGCGAAGGACAGTGTCTCTTCAGATGATCAGTGATAAAAACCCCCCTAAACTGACTGCGCCCAAGAAAAGATACTTGGAAACCCCCTTGCTCTCGGCTCTGTCAGTATAGTCCGCAGGTGTAAAAAACACTAGCTAGCTTCCTCCCTACTGAAATCTCTGCAATCCATGCAGAGGTGAACCGCGGCCTAGACGCGTCACTATCCCACTCCCATACGAAGTATTCCCACTGCTCTACCCAGGCGTAGGGTCCATGACCCCCTTCCTAGTGTATGATAAAACAAATACCAGGGTCGACTGCATCCGACAAGGTTGACATACTGCCAGGGAGCCACTAAATGGTCTTGAACGCATCGCGATGTAACACGTTGCAACCCACACCCCTAGTATTAGTAGCACCATGCTGTAAAACAGTCAGGGTTAACCGGCCACTCAAATAGCCCGGCACTCATTGCCGACGTGATTATACGATTGTGATACTAACCCAGTAGTGTCCCACAGGCTCCCAAAGAATTCCCATAAGCCTACCATGGGCCTCGTGACCCATTGAAATCGAAACAATCTTCTCTAAGATAGGTTCTGTGTTGACTGCTGCCCCTACCACAACATCCCAACACGCCTAGTGACCAATTTATTGACAAAGGGGTGCTGAGCAATAGTTTCGTACCCGGTCACTCCACATTTCCAGGATAATAATGCTACGGGGCTGGCTTCATCATAGGAATGTGCTTGCCGTTTGAGCCCTAGACCGTGAACTACCTGCAACCAAGCACAACGTTCTGGGATAACCTCCGTGCCAGCCTATCCCCCTACATAGAGCATTCCAACCCTGCTCAATGTCCGCACTGAAAGGCGCCTGCGTGGACATGCGCCCTAATGGCAGTTAGCCGTTCCATGACCCAGCAATTCATGCGTCGCATCTGCCCCTAACACTTGTGTTTTATACCGCCGGTAAAGGTATACACCTGCAAGGCAACGAACTTCCACCATAACACGAATGGCAACAATAAATGGGTGAGAACCATACCCTCCCACTATAATGCATGAGCAGCTCTGAAGGTATACACCTGCCGGGCAGACGTACTGCCGACTTACCACAAATGGCAACAACAAATGAGTGACAACTACACATTCCAGCTATGAAGCATATGGAGCACTGTCTCAGGCTAGCACCGCAGGAACCACTGGGTTGATCGCCCATTCCATTTGATGCCGCCGCTTGCCACTCGTGTTCCGGCTCCACCGGTCCCTTTAGTTGTCAACCTCTCGTAGTCATAGCGGTGTGTAGCTCTTCCAGGCATCAGGCGTGGATCCAGGCATACATAAATGAAAATCAAAATCAATGATTAGTGCTTTATGCTGTGAGGTGCCCAACAACGTTTATTTTTAAGTCAGCGCTACTTCGCGAGACTGTACTCTCCCCACTTTCACCCACACCCCACAGGCTTTTAAAGTGTATCGATACTATTCTTAGGCCCGCCGGACCCATCATTCGTACGCCAAAATGTATGTAGGTGACCCGACGGAGGCGGGCGCCTCGCGGGACTGACATCAAATACTTGAATATATTGATGTGACCTCACCACGGCTTGGAACGTCTTGATGTGACCCCAACAGTCAGCAGTCATGTTTCAGTCTGACAAACATGTTTGACCATTCTATAGCACATAATGGTCAGCACCTGGATGTGTAGCATTGAGTTTTTTGCGTTCATATTGACCAGACACATTCCTACTCCCCGAGTAAGTTCTTCGACAAAATGTGGCAGGCAAGTAGAGCTAGCTAACCTGGTTGTCACCACTCTTTCGTAAGTAGGGATATGTGCGCTTCCGGATTAATTTGTGCCACTACCATGAGAATAATGGGTAATCTACCGTCTCTGCACCTTGGTGACTGACCCGAAGCAGTCTGTGGTCAATGCAAGGTTTAAAAACCCTACACCGATCACAGACTTATAATTTCGACCCCTTAGCCTGCCCTCAGTTATATTACATAAGAAACATTGAAACTGACTTTCAAAGAGAGCTCCTAGCATGGCCCAATCGCATTACATAATGAACATCGAAACCTGACTTGAAATGAGAGCGCCTAGCATAGCGCCAGTTGCATTAATTGAGGACATTGAAATCATAATTCTATGTAAGAACGCCTATCATAACACCAATTGTACTTTACATGAGGAGCATTGAAGTAGCGAAATCGAATTAGAACACCTAGCATAGCGCTAGTTGCCTAACATGAAGAACCTTTCACCAGATTTTCCGAGAGACTTCGAAAGTGCTAAGCATGGTTTAGATTTAACTTTCGTGTTTTGACCCGCAAACCTATCCTCCTTAAACACGCAATCAGAACAATTGGTCCTGAAATCGCCTCACATATATCGGAACCTCAGTTCGCTATGCATTATCACCAGTGATTAATAACAGCCATCTAGCCGTGCGAAATTCTCATTTGCAAGTTTTTGTATTAGTTACACTTGGCATTACGCTTAGCAGAGGGGCAGGCCATTATGTTGAGAGCACACAACACAGCCCACTCGCATTTAAAAGGGGCACATTCATAATCGTTAGGCACAGGAAGATTGAGTGAACTCCTGCCTTACTCCGGTGCAATTCGTGTTAAGATGGACATGATAATACGTGCTAACCACCCCATGGTTACATACACGCTGTCACACTTGATAACACCCATGCGGTAACACTTACGTGGGAATACCCCAGAAAAACGCCCATATCGTAACATCACTGCAATCCCTCCATGCGGTAACATCCCCTTTGATAAACACTTGTAAAAACCTACGTGGCAACACACGGTCACAGTCACGCGGTAATACCCCCATGGTAAACATTCAAATCCAAAAGTACTAAACACCAACGTGATAAAACCCACAAGGTAACTCTTGCTATCATCGCAGAAAGGGTTTACCCTATTCCGAGAACCTATTCGCAAAGGTGTCACCGAGATCCTAATAGCGTGAGCATAAGCAAGGGGCTTTGGTCTCCTTGCTTTGCGCAGTAACGTAACTGCAAAATATGTCTGTAGATAAAATACCCACGCAACATATCCCCAAGAGCATAAATACCCCAACTGTGTAGCTCTAGGTAGTAACAAGCTGCCCCGCAAAAATGCGCTTTATGATTCACATGCAAACCATCATAATCTCGCCCTTACAAGAGGTATTCTTGACCTGTCCGCGCGTGGATGTGATTCAGCAGGTGTCGTTATAATTAACTAATAATATTTGTAAAGAGATAATCATGCGGGAAATATCCTAGTCAACAGCAATCACTGACAACGCCAACATACTTAGCGTATGTACGCGCCGAATACGGGCACATATGGATAATGCATATATGCACACAGGCAATCACAGCTACTGACCCCCCTGTTTCCGAAATTCGAACAGACATGCAGGCAGCCATGCCCACAATCCAAGAAATATGTAGCCATTAAACAGTAGGGGCAAAGAATGACGGGTATCAGGGTACGATGAGTCACTGGGCGATCTGCACTAGGGGCCCATGATAGCACCGAGCCAGTTGCACCAAGGCAGTTAGCACTATAGGACCACACACGTGCACACAGATACACAGGCTTGGCATCAAAACGTTCATAGTCCCAAATCGCATCTCTTAACACCACCGTGAGGAAAGGAGCATGGTGGTTTCACGATTTTCACTGTTCCACCCTCTCACGCTGCAACGCGCATCGCTTGCATCAAGCCCACGCACCCGCAGGGCCCACCCCAACACCCTCTCACACTGTAGTTCAGGGTAGCCCGGTTTATTACGCGCTACCTTATTACAAACCAATCCGCTCCTTTATGCTGGTGCCCGTGCCTATCTTCTGACCCAGAATGACCCTGCTCTTTTAAAAGGTAGTGCACCCGTGCACGCGCGCTGCCTTCAAGCGCTATCTCCTCCCCGCATTAAAGAAAACTTGTCATCATACCTTAATTCCATGCTTCAAACTCGATCAAACATGGTCTGGCAAGTGTAGTTTTACAAGTAGCTACTGACCGCCGTATTATTGGAAAATAATTCTGTTGCTTATTTGCCTGAGGGTGCGGGGCGTATTGGCAAAGAATGTCCCATTTATTTGGTCTTAATTTTCTCGGCGCGTTAACCGCCCGAGCTATCTCCCCAGTGAAGCAGCACGTCCCCAGGTGTCAATTCTTTTAAAACCAGCGTAATCCAACTGACAAAATTGATGGGAATTGAACCCTACTGAAACGGGTAATATCTACATGGATGCGGGGTGTGTGACCGAAGGTCCTAACCTGGGGTAGCTCCTGCGCGCACACCGCATCCTCATTACGCATTTTCTATGGCACGGGGAGATTACGTAATTAGCCCAGAATCACAGGATGGACGCGACCTTGAGGCTCTAGCTCAAATTTCCAGTACCAGAGTTGGACCACCTCCCCGCCCGAATCGAATCCTGAAACAACTGCTTCAGATCACCATCCATAAAGTTAACCAGGCGAACGTGCTAACCGTTCGCACCACAACATTCGGAAGAGTTGGAAATGTTGTCAGCTTATGACATTTTTACGGCGTTTGCGGGACCCGAACCCTTGTCCTGAGAGACACTTTATAACCACAGGCCCCAGACTTACAATTGAGCTATAGCTCCTAGTCATCATAGCTCCTAGTCATTAACCATCATTTTTGCCGCTTGCTATTCTTTCTAACATTTCCGTGCAATTATACTTTTCAGCTCAGCTGTATCGTGCCCGATCACGCAGCATGCATTCACCACGAAGAACCACAGCATTAGCGATCAGCAACCTACGCGTATATAACAATGAGCACCCTCGTTGCACAACAGCATTCAATTACGCGCTCCTGTCGACCCGCAGTGAGCCTCGGCCCCCTTCCACCAAACAAAATGAAACCCATCGAATCATTTCACAAGGAATCGAACCCGTGCACTAGGGGCCTGATCACCACAACAATACTCAACTGAGCTAATAGCTCGATCTAAGGCGCCTCTCCCATGGAACTCCCGCCGCCGACCACGTAGAGAGACCGCAGGCCTGCTTCCGCTGTACTCGCGCTGCCCAGAGAACGCCTCGCCCACGACTCCGACGTAGTAGACAGCCACTGGCGATGCATATACTGCTCTACCGATGAAATCCCCGACCGCGAACCTGCAGGGGAACAAAACAAACAAATAGTTAGCAGCCCCCCAAGGGCTGCGTCCGATTGCCTGAGAGCGCGGGACCAAGAGACCGTGTCCCGCACTCCCGGGCCTTTTATCCTAACACTGGGTGCAGACCAGTTCTAACTGGCCTGTCCCCCGCCGCCCCCTTGACCCGGAAGCACCTTAATTGCTTCCGGGCCAAGGGTTCCCTGCCGCCACCCAATCCCGGCCGTGGCGCGCCCACCGCGTCACACTGACGCGGTAGACGCGCCGGACCGGACGAATGGGCGAGGGGGGGGAGGGGGTCGGTGCCCCGCCATATCCACAGCGGGGCCGATACCGGCACCCGCCTTTCTAATTATGCGCAGGGCAGGCCAAATTATGCTGCAGGGTTGACCAAACTTGCTGCAAGAAAAGCCAACATTTGCGGCGTATTTAGGCACATTTTACCTGATGGCATTACTCAATTTTTTTTGTCATTTTTACACTTCTTAAAACTGGGCATAAATTTCACCTAGTTAGTACTAGTTCAACACCCAAATAGAGCAATAAGCAAAAAAGGTGACCAGTCAATCTATGAAAAGGGTCTTCCACTGTGCAGCCACAGGTGTTTCTGCGTTGTTAGTAACATTTGAACCGTTTGAGCTAGAATTTCTTTTTTTTGCAGCAGCAGCAGATTATGGATTATGCGTGAAATGCATCAAATCCATAATTATGTGAAAAACGCCACAGGCGCACAACGGCATAATTCCAGTAACCCTGTTTATTGGCAGTCTGGCACTGTCATGTGGTCTGACTTGAACAGCCAGTGTGTGGGTAGTTTTTTTGATCCCATGTGTGGTGCTGTGGGCCCTAGGGCCACATGCTGGGTAAATGACCAGGCAGACACATGGTATAAGGTACTGGAACTGGCCCAGGGCATGTGCGCCAGGCCCCTTTTATTTGCAGGGTCACCTGACTGGCGACACCTGTGTTCAGTGTGGGTGTGGGTGTAATACAAAGCGGAACACTAGAACGTGCCCAGCAGGACACGACACCATGGGCCGTGACAGGACCAAAAAACTGTTCCACCGCTGGCCCTTTTAACTTTAAGATGACCCATCTGGAAGGTCTAGAGAGCCTAATGGGCCAGTTTAACACTAAGGAAAAAAAGGCCCTTTGCTATTAAAACCTGCTTTCGGTGCACTTGAGGGGTCTGGCTTCACACAGATGCACATTTGCTAATTATTCAAACAAGTGTGCTCAATCTTGGGTATAAAATGGCACCTTAGTATTCATTTCAAGGGTATCTGCTGGGGGCATATTATCAAGAAAAGGCGTTAAAATTATTGCCAAAAATTATCGCCAAAGCGGCGATAATGGGCTTGATAATATGCCACAAAGAATTCCAATAGAAGCCCATGTTCTGGTGTCAACATGGGCTTCTATGGGAATTCTCCAGGGCATATTATCAAGCCCATTATCGCCACTTTAGCGGCAGTTTTCTGCCGCTAAAGTGGCGATAATTTTAACGCCGTGCTTGATAATATACCCCTTAGATCGTGCAAATGATAGCATACTTTGGCCTAAGTGGAAACTCGGAATATTTTTCATCCCACTGTGATCAAGAGTGCACATCCAACCGACGAGAATACTATCGGAAGTACAATGGGGAATTTGCACAGTACTCCCGAGCCTCTCTGGACCTATAGGTGGAATTGCTATTAGTAAATGACATTGAGTCAGGAATGTGCAGTGGTGCATGGTCATTTTTCATCCACATTTTCACCAGCTGACAAAATACAAAAAATTGAATTTGCACTGTCTGGTGCACAAATGGCATTGATTAATTGCCCAGTATTTTGCACTGGCCGCTAGGATGGATATAATTTTCGAACTGATTGATCAGATCAAATGCTTGTGCAAAATTGCCCTGCAGTTGTTCAACATACTTCTAATCTGCCTATTTTAAAAATGTCCACAACTGCAAACCTTCAGTAAATCTGGCCCAGAAATTACATTATCCCTCGCATTCATTTTAAGCCTGGGAAGCAGAACACTGGCTGCAACCCCCGCAAAGTCCATTAATTCGACAAATGGAGGGTAAACAAAGATGAAAATGCGAACAACATTGCTTTACTATATAGCCTGCCAGAATGAAAATGGGCACATTTCATCTGAAAGCCTCATTAAAGCATGCATACGATTATTCAAAGAAAATGGGACAAATGTTCTAATTCTTAAGTCTAAACTATTATCAAGAATTAAGCAGTTATAAAAAACACATTGCTTACAGCTGTACAATTTACTTCCTGCCAAGTAAGTGATATCCCAGTGGACCTCGTAGGTCAGGGCACCGACGAAGCAAAACTAATTAGTCCTGACATTATTGGTACAGTATTAAAAATGGCATACATTATACTTCCATAGTCACGCCAATGTGTCCCCCGGGAGGTTGAAGATGAACTAAAGCAAAGCCTGGCATCCCAAATGTTTATTTTAGAGATTTTGTTGGTAAAGGATATGCTAAAAATCGAGATTTTTTTTAGTATTATACTTATTGAATAGGAAATGTACGTTTATAGCATACAATAAAGGTATAAAATACATGTAGGGAAATACGCTAAGAATAAACACACACATTTCAAGTATATATACAACAAAGGTAAACGCTATACATAATAAAGAAATGCTTAAAATGTAACAATTTTAGGCGACCAAGCCCATATATTATTTCAATTATTAATACTAATATATGAATGCTAGAATAAGTATTTACAACAAAGCACTGTATAGTGAATAATCTCTAAGCACTTTCTTCCTTAATAATTTATATTGTTAAATTAGGTTGATTTCTATTTCTTTCTCAAGCTCTGTGCTATATTACAGAAAACTTACATTTGCGCAAAAGGCAAGACACGCCTATTTATGCCATCTTGTCTGCTTCATACTAGGCAACGGAACGGACACTTTCAGCACAAGAGCAAACTTTCGACAAAGCGAATTCACACAATTTATGCTGTGTTTCTGCAATAAATCAACATGCGAAACATGGAAATGCACATCATCAAAATCAACTTGCACCACTGGTTACAGAGGTAACACAAGCACGGAGGGAGTGAATGCCACAGATTTGGGCACGCATAAATCCCACACCTACAATAACTGGAAAATAAATCATGAACCATATCTCAACGTCACTATCCGGCGTCAACTGTGGATGAAAGATTTCTCTGCCTGTGTTGAAGAAGACACCGAAATCCTAACACTCCTTAGTTTGGTGGGCACAGAACTTAGTGACCCATGACCACCAATCAGAAACTATAGAAGGTGGGAACCATTTTTAATTCACGTCACTCACTCGCCCCTCATATCAAGGTCGTGGGTAAGTGTCAGTATGAAACTCTCCATACCCAGGTAACGTCCTCGCTTTAAAACGTCTTATGAAATGATCTTACAAAAGGCTTTGTTACGGGACATTTCGTCGAGTGCAAGCTGGGCAGCTAGCCTCTCTAAGAAGACTGTGAACTACAAAGACTTCACAATCAGGCCGCCGAGTTATGCCTGAGCCAAAGGATGTCTGATCATGTCCAACCAGCACTGGATCCACTCTGCTGACTCCCTCTCGAATCCAGAAACAAATTCAAGCATTTTGCATTATCCATCAGGCTACCCTTTATAACTTGAAACGCTGCCCCCCAAGCCCATCCCCACCAAGAGCCTTTATTCACCACGGATTTAACTGATCCCACAACATCCCTTGAAACAAGTGAAACACAGAGGCCGGACCCTCAGGGACCTCCACCTTTGAGCTGAAACAAACTACCTCTAATTCAGGAAACCTCTCAAACTTAAACGATTCAGGGGTTCCTTTCCTTGGTTACTATCACCTAGGCTTGTACACGATGAATGAGAGATTGGATCTCTCCCCATACCCTGCTAGACTTTAATTTCCAATGCATACACTCATGTCTCTATATATTTGGGTCTGGGATTCACTCGTCTTGTGTATACACACTGTTAGAAATGGGGGTCTCTAGTTGGCAGAGGTAGGTACCTTTGTCCAAATAGGGACCCTTGCTTCAAGTCAGGATAAGGGGATACAAACTTTAGATAACCCCTGCTCACCCCCTGGGTAGCTTGGCATGAGCAGACAGGCTTATCCCAAAGTCTATGTGTAAAGTATTTGTACTCAAAGCAGACAGTAATACAGTGATAACACCACAAATAGACACCACATCAGTTTAAAACATAAAGTATCTTTATTTAATCTCAACAAGACCAAAATGACAAAAATCCAATTTACAGGCATTAAAATATGACTTTAGAACAGTTATTGTAAAAATAAAGCTTGTAGAAAACAAATAGCTCCTCCTGGTACTATTGCAACGTTGTGACAGCAATAAATCCAAAGTACGGCACAGACCGCGAGGAATGTGGCATCGAGCATGGAGTCACACGGACCCCCAAACAAACAGTACCTTGGAAGCAAAGTCTAGGATGATGCACACTGTCGTGGAGGTGAGGCATCGGTGCTGAGGTCCAGGCCGACTACCTGGCTGCCACTGGGGAGGCAAGGCGTTGTGTCCGCAAGGAGGCAACATGTCTAGTCCAGGACAGGGGAAGGCAGTTGCATCAGTTCCGGTGACGGTGCAAAGTCGTGCGAGTTCGTGGAGTCACCCTCTGTGGTAATCTGCACCGCGATAACAGGACGCAGGCACTGGCAATGAAGGAGTCAGTGCGAGTGCTGGCTTCAGGAATGCTGATAACTGCAGGCATCATCAGGCATCGAATGGTGTCAGGGCTGCAGTGCAGGCCGGGTGGTGCGTTGTTCACTTCACGAGTGGTGCCCCTGGCCTCGGTGCAGGTCACGGCATGATAGCCACATCACTGACGGTGTCGGAGACAGGTTTTCTTACTCTCCTAGGTTCCTTCCAGCTCCCAACAGCAGGAACAACCTCCAGAGGACCAACATTGGAATAGGCACCTCCTGGCAGGTCAGAACCCCTAGCAATGGAGTCAAGGGAGCTTGGAGTGAAGTCTTTAATGTCTCAGAGACTTCAGAACAGGAGGCCAGCACACACAGACCCTTGGAGATTCTTCTTTTAGTAGGTTCACAGAAAAGTTCCAGTCTTTGTCCTTTCCTTGGCAAATACACCGATTGCAGGCCAACCCCACACAGCACACAGCAAAGAGGCAGTACTCCTCCTCACAGCTCTTCAGCTCTTCTCCTTGGCAAAGGTTCCTCTTGAGTCCAGAAATGATCTAAAGTTCTGGGGTTTAAGGTCTATTACTTATACCCCATTTTGTCTTTGTTCTCTTTGTGCAAGGGTCTCTGAGCATAGTGCAAACCAGTTCTGTCCTCACTGGTGCAGTATGACCACAGGGGGTGGAGACAGCATCGTTCAAGGAAGAGAGGCCCTATTGGGGTGCAGGGAAAACTCCTCCCACCACTCTAAGTGCAGACAAGCCCCATTAAGCTCAGCTCTGAGTCATCCAGGAAGGGCCAGGCACACCTCAACCCCCCTTCCCAGTGGCTGTCTACAGCGAATGCACATCCCCAGCCCCTGTCACTCCAGAACCAGACAGTCAATCCACAAACAGGCAAGGCCACACAGAATGGATAAACAAGAAAATGCCTACTTTCTAAAAGTGGCATTTTCACACTCACAATTTAAAAACCATCTTTACTAAAAAAAATGTGTTATTACATTCTGAGTTCAGAGAGTCTAAATGTTATTTCTCCATCTTGTCTCAATGGAAAGTTCTATTTGTAAGCAGTTTTCATTAGTGAAAAATGAAATTGGCAGTATTTCACTGTCAGGACATGTCACACACACCAGTACATGTCCTATATTTCACAGACAGTGCACCCTGCCCATGGGGGTACCATGGGCCTAACATAGGGGTGCCTTACATGTAAGAAAGGCGAAGGTTAGGGCCTGACAAGTGGGTGCACTTGCCAGGTCTAAATGGCAAATTAAAACTGCGTGCAGACACTGCAGTGGCAGGTATGAGATAACTTTTCAGGGCTACTCATGTGGGTGACACAATCAGTGCTTCAGGCCCACTGGTAGTATTTAATTTGCAGGCCCTGACTCACTCAGTGCACTTTATTAGGGACATACCAGTAAATCAAATGTGCCAATCATGGATAACCAATTATCATCATAATTTACTCAGAGAGCATATGCACTTTAGCACTGACCAGTAGTGGTAAAGTGCTCAGAGTCCTATAACCAACAAAAACAAATCAGGAACAATAGGAGGAAGAAGCAAAAAGTTTGGGGCTAACCATGCAAAAAGGGCCAAGCCCAACACATACACACTGCAAATTTGCTGCAAACCCTATGCAGATGCACCATTCACCTTTAAACTTACACATTGTGCTCTGAGAATAAATCAAAGATATTGTTTAGTGTAGAGGAGGTTTGCTTTCTGGGATGTAGTGATTTACATACTTTTCATTAAGTAGCAGTCAGGGTTGTGATTGGCAGTGAAGCAGCACATTTCTTGTTTCTGTTTTAAAGAGGTTATTCTCAACACTTTACATGAACACCCTTTTCATTACACAAGGTCACATTAATTTTTTGGTAGGCATGTGGAGATTACGTGATTTGCCCAGAATCAAAGGATGCTGAGCTGATGCAGAGAGTTGGACCGGGTTCCTCAGCTCCAAAGTCGGCAGCTCTGGTCGTAATCCGCTCCCCTGTTTTGAATTTTAGGTTATATTGAGCTATTTGCATTCTATATGCTGAGAGTAGAGTGAAAGGAAGGGTTGAAATTTGACTGTGAGGGGCTGTTAGTGGGTGTGCCATGTTGTGTGAGGTGGTTAGTATTGTTAGTTCATAAAGTGAGTAGTTTATTGATATGTATTAGTAAATAATGGAGGGTTCATGACTTTTTAAGTGGCATTTATCAATAAGTGATGTCGTGGCTGTGGGTCAGTGGCACTTTCTGAGAATGTGGATGAATGATCTTGAAAGCCGTTTGGGAACTGTGATGTAAGTGATAGGGTAGTGCTCAGAGCAGATGTGGGTGAGCAGTGTTGTGAATAACTTCGTGTGGTACATTGAGTGACTGAGGATGAGTGGAAGTTTGAGTCTGGAGAGAATGGTGGCTGGAGTGAGTGGTATGGATGACTTAATGTGAGTCGCTGTGAGTAAGTCGTGCCATTTTAATCTGTGAATGAAAGGTGTAAAATAAAATTATGTGGTAGTGTGGTCATTTGGGTGCAGTGGCAGCCAGCTAAGGTAATCGCCGTAGGGCGGGGCACGACGCAGCACGGGGGGAAGCCAACAGATGACAGAATAGGTATTATTTATTTATTTATTTAATTATACCTACTCCATCGTCTGTCTGTCGACTCCTCCCTCCAATGCCGCCCGACACCACTGTGTGTGCGCAGCTGAGTGCTTTGAGTGAACAGAGGGGGTGGTGTTAGTGAAGGAAAAGAAAGAGATAGTGAGTGATGTGCAGAGAGTCCTGGAAAGAAAGTCAGAAGCAGAGGCCAGAGAATGGGAAAGTGCGAATGTAGGGGTAACACAGAGCTGGTTTGGTTTCAGTTTTGGAGTTCTGACTCCCTCTCTTCTCTTGTTTGCTCGCCTACAACTAACTTGCAAAACCCATCCTTCTCAATAGGCCTAGCTTGTGATGTGGAGAGAAACTGTATAAGTAATAGTCAGCCCGCATACACAAACCCTATTTAGATACATACCTAATGTGACAAAAAAATTCCTGTTCATTTTATGAGTGTAATGTGCACATCTGCAAACTGTTTCAAGCTTGCTCATGCATGCACATTCCTCTTAGTGCATCTTCATAATTTTGTTCCACTATGTTGCCCTGCTGTTCCTTACTGTCCTCTGACCCTCCGAACTGTCCGGACACATGAGCAAAAAAATACATAATATTTTAACTTAAAAAGATCAGTAAAAGATTAGGCCCATGGGTCAAATTAAGGAATATTTGTGTTGTTGCAAAAGCAGACCTTATTCCTGATTACCATTAAACTACTTATGTGATATGGAATGAGGCAAACATATTTGTCTCCACTTCATATTAGGGAAATAAATTTGAAAATGGTTATCTGGCAAATTGATCATGAAAGCATTATCTGACATACACAACGCGTGTATTTCTTATAAATAATTAACAAATTGAACTAGAGATAGCAAGAACGAAATCCCTGTCCTTGAATTTTCTTCTTTAAAATCAACGTGGTTGAATAAATAGTGCGATCTTGAAGTAGCAAGAACTCGCTCATCGCTCATGTCTGAAATCTAGTCCAGCCTTTGGCATTTGAAAAGTGAGAGCATGCATTTTCTTGATTTGTTGTTATGGAAATACTGCAAGAATAAGTATAATATCAATGTTATTCTTCCTTTCTTACAATAGTTCACTTTCTAAAAATTCTGGTGGTTATTTACTAACGTTTTGCGTGGGCGCTCTTATGGTGAAAAGCAACACAAAGCATTGGGTGAATTTTTTATTATCAAGAAAGCCCATAAAGGAACCTAACATTGAACAGCTCCTCAGGGGCACCTGTGGAACCCTTAGTAAATCTAGGCCTCTGCCCTATTTCATGACACAGAAGCAGCAGACACAAAGGGGCATATTATCAAGAACGGCGTTAAAATTATCGCCGTTCTTGATAATATGCCCCAAAGAGTACACATGGACACTTGGGCCACATTCCAGTCTATTTTGTTTTGCTTACTGTGCTAAGAAGACACAAGCAGTTGTGTATAGCTTTGGCACTACCCGAATGTGAAGTGTTCGACATGGCATACTTGGGGTGGCTTCCCCCTAGCTTTTTGCCTTCAGACCTCCTCTTTTTGCTGACTTCGTTTTGCTGGCCATAGGACTCCGCACACTTTACTGCTGCTAACCAGTGTTAAAGTGCTTGTGCTTTTTCCCTAAAACATGATAACATTGACTTATACCAAATTGGCATATTTAATTTATACATAAGTTCCTAGTAAAGTGCACTACATGTGCCCAGGGCCTATAAATTACATTCTACGAGTGGGCCTGCAGCATTGGTTGTGCCACACACATAAGTAGCCCCTTAAATATGTCTCAAGCCTGTCATTGCAGAGCCTGTGTGTGCAGTTTTAACCTGTGATGTCAACCTGGCAAAACAAACAGCTTGCCAGACCCAAACCTTGCTTTTCAATACATATGTCACCCTAAAATAGGTCCTATACAGTTCCAACGGCAGGGATTCAGTGTATTTAAAAAGTTGGACATGTGCTTTAAATTTTTCATTTCCTGGTAATAAAAATCTCTTAAATTCGATTTTCACTACTGCAAGGCTTATCTCTCCCATAGGATAACTTTGGATTTGCCTTATTACATTTTAATAGTGTCATTTACAAATGGGAAGAGATAACAGTTTCATGTTTGGTGTCTCTAGAATCCTATTTTGAAATCCAAATTTATGGTTAAGTCAGATTTTAAATTACAATTCTGAAAATGCCACTTTTTGAAAGTTGGAATTTTCTTGCCTTTGCTATTTGGTGCCTGCAGCCTGTCTCTAGTTATATGACTGGGTGTAGTTGTCCGTTGGGTTTTGTGTATTTCTCCCAGGCACCACAAGTATAGGAGAGATACCCTTCTAGCAAAAGGGACAGGATTAAATAACAATATAAACAACCAAGCATCCCGCTTGTGTTTCACACTTGTACTATCACACCTATATAATCATCTTGTTCGGGGAAACCCCACATTCATTTACAATCCACTCAGCTGTCTAAACACTGAACCCCATTTAATGTAAAAAATTCTCTTTCATTCCATACAATTAATCCTCAAAATATAAAAATATACTGTATTAAGTATTACCTTTATATAATACAATATTAAATCAGTAATTAAAGTTTTATAAAAACATTGTTCATAATTTATCTAACATTACATCAGTAATATATCTCACCATATGCTTATAATTATTTTCTTTTTTTTCCCCTCAACTTCACCTATTTCCTTTCTTACTGTCCACTTTGGCGGCCATGTTTATGTCAGGCTTGGAAACAACTTCCTACTTGTCTCATAACAATTGAGTGTGCACCTTTGTTGATACAAACAAGATGGGAAAGAAAACAATGTAATTAAAAAAAAATCTATATCTTGTGTTTTGTCGAGTATAAAAATATGGTGGAAATGCACTTTCCTTGTTATTAATATTTGCAGAAGGATCCAGTCATCTCTCCATTCCTCCATTTACTCACAGTTATCTATTTATGTACTCCTCTAATTGTATTTGTATTACTCTCCAGAATACACCATTTCAAGTCACTCGCTTTGTATCTATGTTCTAACCAATGTTCCTTCAGGGGTGCATTCTACTTTTCAGTTCTAATCGCTGATCTGTGTTCATTTAATCCTATTCATGCCTCTCTCACTGTCTCACCTACATACCCTTTTATACAGGGGAAATAATTAGATATATTATGTTCTTTGTCCTGCAGTTCATCATTGTATTAAAATGATGTTTCACATCGTTCAATTATATAACCTTACCCATCATCATAGAACTACAGATGCCACAAATCCCTATAACCTTATTGCCAGTGATAATACTCCATTGTTGAGGACCTTTTGGCTCTGTGTATGCACGGACTAGACAATTTCTGATTTTTCTATTTCTTCTTGACATGAAAAGAGGTTTTTCTCCCCTTTTCTTGTCTACCTCATTCAGTAAACTCCTGTTGATCACATATTTAATTTGATTAATTATCCGTGAGAAATTCATTACACACAGTATCCTCTGCTGACTCTCCCATTTTATTGTGTTTTTTTTTCAAAAAGGCTATCCTTATTACAGTATTTCACCCACTTATAAGCCTGCCTATTATTCTTTTGGGGTATCCTCTATTAAGAAGTTTCCTTTTCAGGGCTTCTGCATGTGCCACAAAACCGTCCCTCTTTGAACAATTTCTCCTGAGCCACAAGAACTGCCCGAAGTGTATGCTATTCGTCTGACAATTCAGGTGATCACTGGTATAGTGGAGAACAGCATTTTGATCTGAAGGTTTAGTAAAAAGTTCAACTTCTAATATACCTTCTATAGCTTTCATTTTAATGTCTATTAAATCATGGATAGGCTCATTGTGGAATGAAATTTTAAGTTGGAGTATCCGGAATATATCCATTCTATAAAAGCAAGCAAATCTTCCATATTACCGTGCCAGATAAAAAATACGTCATCAATAAAACATGACCGATGTAGTACATTTTCTAAGAAAGGTGTCATTTCATATATCAGAATATGCTTTTCCTCAAATGCTCCTACATATAAGCAGGCTAAACTAGGAGCGCATGTTGCACCCATGATGGTATCTTTGGTCTGACAGTAATACTCGCCATTGAATAAAAAGATATGATTCTTCAGAATAATCTCCACAAAATCAGTAATCAATCTGGCACAGGGCACAAAATCTCTCTCTTCATCTTGTAGAATATTTCTGATCATCTCTACTGTATCTGTCAGAGGGATATTTGTATATAGGGCCTCAATGTCTAAGGAGACCAACCATTTTGTATCTGGATCAAACCTGATCCCCTCCTCTTTCTTCATCATATCAGTTGCGTCCTTTATGTATGAGGTTTGTTTCAAGATCAGTGGTCTCAAAAAACAATCTACATACTTGTTCAAGGGCTCAGAAAGAGAATTTAAACTATACATGATTTTTCGCATCGGAGGATCCAAGAGGTTTTTGTGTACCTTTGGAAGTCCTTTTAGGGCAGGAAGAATTGAGTAATCATAAATGATCATCCTTTGCCAGTCTTAGCAACCTGACTATTCTTGCCTCCAAATTCTTCCATTCATCCCTTCTTGATTTTCTGTAGTGTTCTTCAACTGTGAGGAGAGCATACAATTCAATAATACTTTATTTCGACCTGTTTCGGCCATAAAAGTAGCAGTTAAAACACAATACAATAAAATTCACAATAAAAGCATCATCAGTTAAAAAAGAAACAATTTTTACAGCTAACAGCCCAGATTAGTCTAGGCACTGTTTCGAATTAAAAAACTCCTTTTTATCCAGAATGCATGGAGATACTTAGAAAGTGCAAACACAATGTAAGCTGCTGTATTAGATTTAAAGACTCTAAGTGCATCTGCATATTTACGAAAGCCCAGGTTCCTACATACAGGTATAATCCAGTGCTTCCGAGCTCTGCTGTACATGGGACAGAAGAAAAGGATGTGGCATTCATTCTCTAAATCCGTGCCACAGCCAGGGCATTTGGAAACCCCGGAGCTAGACCACTTGTTTGTGAAGCATGCAAGGGGGAGGCAGCCAAACCTCCATTGGATGTATAACTTTCTGGCCAGTACAGGATAAATTACATTTAAATAGTCCTCAAAGGAGTATACAGATTTAAACTCTAAAAATGAATTTACCATAGGACCAATACGTGAGTTATGCAGCCATGCACTAGTGCATCTAGCTTTATGTGACTGGGTAAGCTGTTTTCCTGAGATCTCACTGCAGGCAATCGCTGGCTGATGCCACAAATCCACAAGACCCATTAACGTTAATTCCTGTTTGACATAGGAGAGCCAGGGGATGTGCACAGCTTTGCTCAGATTTAATACTTCCTGCAGTTCAGTTCTATATTGTGTGAGTTCAGGGGTTAGCCATAATCTCCTCCAGAATCTGAGGGGTTTAAGAGACAGTTCCTCCTGGATTGGGAGTAGGCCCAGGTCAAGCCGAAGAGGAATAAGGGGGGTACTCTGCGGGAGCATTAGCAGCTGCCTCAAGAATCTATTCTCCGCTTTAGTTAATTCGGGACTCACAACATACCCCCATAGTTCCGCCCCATACAGGGCCGCTGATCTTGCCCTGGTTTTATAAATTTCTAAACCTGGGCTTATGGGCCTATATGATGAGGCGTTGTTCATTTTCAATATTCCACCCGCTGTTTGAGTCAGTTTAAGCTGGGATTTTAAGAGATGAGGCACCCAGGAAAGGTTTTCGCTCAGCGTGACACCTAGGTATTGAAAGGTCTGCACTCTCTCAAGCGAAACTGTGTCCAATATAGGAGGGGGTCTGGTGCGTCGTGGGGGATTAACAATCATGAATTTAGTTTTGTCTACGTTAATTTGTAGACCATGATCAATACAGAATTCATGAAACCCAACCAATGTGCGCTGTATCCCCATGGGTGACTTAGCTAATAAGAGAGTATCGTCGGCGAACATTATTGCCGCGATTTTCTTACCTGCCAGCCTGGGTGCATCGTTGTTTAAGACTGCATCCAGGCGAGAGATCAACCCATTCACGTACAGGCAGAACAAGGTGGGGGCAAGGACACACCCTTGCCTAACTCCCTTGTCTACCGGGAACCTTGCGGACAAAACTCCTCCCCTCGCACACCTGACCTGCGCATAATTCTGTGTATGCAATCTCACTAATATGTTCAACAGAGCATTAGGTACTCCCAGGTCCCGTAGAACAGCCCACAATTTCCCCCTAGGCACGGTGTCAAATGCTGAACGGAGATCAACGAACACCATATAGAGGCTGCCACCCTCTATAGTGACGGTCTTCCAGTATAGCATAGCTAGGCGGAATAGCTGATCCGTGGTGGATGTTTTACTCCTAAAACCAGCCTGATAGGGTGACAAAATATTATTCTCATTGATCCACTCTTGCAGGCGATCTAAAATAAGTCGCGCAAATATTTTTTGGGGGACATCAATGAGACTGATAGGTCTGTAATTTGCTGAGAGCAGAGGTGACCCATTTTTGTAGATAGGTATAATCTCTGCTCCCAGCCACGACCCAGGAACTTCTGCGCCTCGCAAGATATTATTGAATAGAGCGCACAGATACGGTGCCCAAATCAGGGGCTGGTCCTTAAACATGTCTCCTGGTAGTTTATCTAAACCTGGGGCTTTACCCCACATCATTTTTCCCAGGGCAATGATAATATCATCGTGGGTGAAGGCCAAGGTCTCAACCTCGTCATCTCCAGGTACAAGAGGATAGAAATGCAGAACATCTAAGTCGGAAGATCCTGCATAAAGAGACTTAAAATGGGATTCCCAAACCCCTGGGTCTAGATTTACTTCTAAAGCGTTGCGGGGTTCAGCAGTCCCATTATTTACAATTGCCCAGAATCTCCGCGATTCCTTACTAGTAAGTGCAGAGGCAAGATCGTGCCAGCGCTCCCAGTCCCAGGCAATTTTTGCCTGTTCCATTACTTCCTTATAGGAGCGTCTGAGGGCGCGAATAGTTGAACTATCCGTACCATCCTTAATTGCATTTACCAAATTGGTTTTTGACTTCCTGCACACAGCATTATACCAGGAGGAAGGGCGGGGCACCATAGGTTTATTGGAGGTTACAACTGGATTAAAAGTATCGGCTAATGTGTCCACCAAGTCCTGATGAAGAGTAAGCAAGTTCACAGAGGGAACAGAATGCTCTTCCGCGATCAGGATGTCCCTTGCCTTGGTGAGGAAGGGGAGAATAGTTAAATATAATCTAGGGATTATCTTATCTTGCAGTTTCGCCCATTTGACACGCCGCCTATTATTAGATAAAACAAGGCCAGGGTCAGATGGCAGTTCGGGTTGTCGCTTTAAAACAAGAGGAGATATCATCTTTAGCACCAGAGCGTTATGATCGCTATCAAACCTGGGCAGTACCTCCAGATCCACGATCTTTGGCCAAAGCCTTGTCTCGACCATAACATAGTCTAGATGAGATTCGTGATCTTTTTTGTTGTACGTGCATCTAGACGGAATGTCCGAGGGTTTCCTACCGTTGACCTCCCTAACTGAATTGTGAAGGGTAAGAGACATAATCTGTGTTGCTAGTGGGGACCAAGCCTTAGCAGGAGCAGAGTTGCATGGAGGAATTCCCCAGAACTCATCCTCTTCCAACAGGGCTCCCTCATCCATCCCTGGTAGGGGCTCATAATGGCAGTTGAAATCACCTGCAATTATAAATTGAATCTCCCGATTCAAAGAGTCGAGAAAAGCTGAAAGTTCTCTGATGGTTTGAGATTCCCTAGCCAGTGCTATGGGGCGGGAATAAACATTGATTAGGGCTAGTTTAAAAGAGGATTGCCATGTCAGTAAGACACATAAAATGTCAACTGAATTGGTCTCTATTAATTCTGCTTTGCAACCCAGATGGATACCAACCCACGTGGACAGGCCGCCAGACGGCCTCCCAATGCCTCCCCAACGTGCCATGGTATTAAAGGCCACGAACCCCAGTTTGTGGGCTCCCTCCCTAGCCCAAGTCTCTTGAAATAAAATCACATCGTAGGTGTCTACAAAGGAGCCCCATTCAGGGCACTTAAGTTTGGTGCTTATTCCCGCCACGTTCCATGATATTATGGACATGTGCTGGACGTGGCTATTGGGTAGAGATGGAAAGACAGTCGAATGGGGTAGACTCTGCGATGGGTTGAGTTCGATGGGGTCCTCAGGAGCAATGGTGTCATTGGCTAGATTTTCTATAGGGTGTTGCTCATTGAGACTGCAACCAATACTCTCTAGGAAGTGACCAGAGCTGATCCCTCCAGGGGGAGAAGGTACCTCCCTGCTACAGGGAAGCATGTTGCCTTCATGAATTGACTCAATCTGATGGGAAGCCTGAGTCCCGTCTAGCGACCATATCAGTCAGTCCACCTGATCTAACTGGCTATACCTGTTGTAAAGGGGGATAAAAGTGCGGGACAAGGTGTGAGGTTCTCGCCTTGGTTGCCCGACACGCCCCCTTCGGGAATAGGGTACGAGGGACCATTCAGTTTCTTGGCTATCTGCAGATTGACTAGGATAGAAGGAAGAAAGAGGGCATGTTGCAATTTTAGTTTCAAGGTGGGAAAATCCCCTCCTGCAAATGTACTCCACTGTTTTGGGGTCCCTAAAATTGACTAGGACACAGTCACCTTGTATAGTTTTACGGGTATGCCCTATCCAGCCCACCCTTCTGACCATAATAATCTCACTGTTGACATGGGGGGGCAAAGGCCTGTGGGTACACAGCCATTGCATCGTTTTATTCTTTAGGGAGATGTAATCTTCTGTGGTGGCTTCACTTATTTCAGGGACACCTGTGAGAACGACCACAAGGGGGCAAGATTCGGGAGGTAAATCAATTGTCAAAAGAGGCCCAAGTACCTCTCCCAGATCTCCCCTTCTTGTCAAACTTCCACTGACACTGCCTTTTGCCACCAGAGCAGATGCTGGAATAATAGGAGCAGATGGTTGGATGTTAATGGCCCTGACTTCAGTTTGGAGGGGTGCTGGGTTGACAATATGGGCAGGAGCTGCCTGATCTGTAGTAGGGTGGTTAGACAGTTGCTGAGTGTTTAAATTATTTAAATTGTTTAAGGGTGCAGCTGGGGTTATCCCATCCGGCCTGTTATTGTGATTGCAATTGCAGGAGCATTGCAATTGTGTGTTATTATGGACGTTTCCCTGTGCTCCATTGATAATAATCTCAAGCTGTGCCAGGTGAGTTGTTATCCTATCTAACCTAGTAAGAATAGGATCGAGTAGGGTGTGCAACATTGAGTTAAGTTGCAACGATGTTACAACCCCTTCAGTTTGTAGCGGGATGTTGGATGAAGCGCTTGCATCGACCATATCAGTGGGGGGAACTGAGTGCGGGGAACATAACTCAAGATCTTCACTTAACCTGATTGAAACTTCGGTGGTTAGATTATCCCGGCGCTTTGAAGTTTTCTTACCCCCAGAATGAATTCTTTTCCCACTAGGAGCTTTAGATTTATTCTTCGAAGGCACTATCAGAGTTTTATCCTTCTTGTTGCGCAGGATAGGGCCTGAGCACGGCGGTGGAGGGGAACTAATTTTCGGTGAAGTTATTAGTTCATCGCAACTCATGGTGTCACTTTGTGGAGTGTCATCAATAAATTGGGTCAGTGGGAGTGCAGATGATTTGGCGCCTGTACAATTAGGAATACCCTCAATGGCTCGGGGAGTACAAACAGAAGCTATGGGACCCAGAGAAGATCGTCTGGCCTGGGCAAGTTCTTGCGAAACCCTTCGTTCCATAAGAACTATGCCCTGGTCTATCACTGAGTTAGCTCTGATGATGAAGTTATCTAAGGTGCCCGTGAGATTATCATTGCGAGCAGGAATCCTGCCCGTTTTAGTGGCCATTGCGCTAAGCTCGGAGTATGGGGGAAACAATTGCGTCGGAACGTTAGAGTACCCGCAGCTATGACAAGCAATGCCTAACACCCACTGTGCCCACTAAACTCTATCAACCCGCAAGCAATACAACAGTATGGATGTAAAGCCCAAATCAAACCTGCACCCAAGTCCGTGAATGAAAGGGACGTGGCCCGGTCCGGACTCTTGCGGGCTCGAACGGGCTACAACGGGCCCGCCCTTGGCCCGGGCTTCGCCCGCGCTGCGATCCGCGCTGTGGATTCACGTGGACGGGACTAAGTAGTGAGGAGGGCGGGGCTTCAGGAAGAGGAGCAGGTGGTAGAGCCTGCGAGCGGCCCCCGCGCAGCGGGGGCCGCGAGGCGTGGAGTCGGAGTGACCAGCGGGAAGAGGAGCAGGTGAGCTGGATTAACGGAGCGCAATGCTCCCAGGTCCTCGCAGTCCCGTTGTGTTAGACAATCCAAGGGCCCCACAAGCAGTGTAGCGTCCTGGGCACAGAGAGCAAGAGGAAGACCCAACCTTCAATACGCCAGCCGAGTTTTTAAATGGTGGTGGTAGAGCCTGCGAGCGGCTCCCGCGCAGCGGGGGCCGCGAGGCGTGGCGTCGGAGTGACCAGCGGGAAGAGGAGCAGGTGAGCTGGATTAACGGAGCGCAATGCTCCCAGGTCCTCGCAGTCCCGTTGTGTTAGACAATCCAAGGGCCCCACAAGCAGCGTAGCGTCCAGAAAACAGCTACAATGACCAACCTACATTCTCTTGTTGTAATCAGCAGTATCCATAACAACTATGCTCCCCCTTTATCACCACGCTTAATGCTAATGCTTATGCTTATGTTATCACATCCTTCCAGACTCTTCAGTGCCTCACAAAGATCCTAGGATCAATTATTCTTACCCCAAAGATTTTTAGTGAATCAATCATCTATGCCCTTCTCTATAACATTTTCAAAAACCTCTACTTCTTTGCCTACAATTTGTCTTAGTGGGGTACAGGTAGATAATGGTTTTAACCCTGACTCATTTACTTTAAATACTTGCTTCTTTACCCTCAATTTATTTTGTATTCTATCCTTCCTAAATAGATCTCTTACATCCATTTCTATTTCAAATTTTATTAGATGGTGCCGTGATTGCAAACCCTAAACCTCTCTCTAAAACTTGTGTTTCTTCTACACTTAGGGTCCTAGAGGATAGATTTATTGTGGATGCTTTCTCCAATGTTAACCTAATTTTCTTGACTGTGGGTTCTCATATATTGGTTTCCTGGACCTGTGTTCTGATGTTGATAATTCCCCTTCCTTCTGGATCTCCCTCACATGTTTGGGTTGTGTCTTTGATGTTGTTGGTCTAAAATTTGGGTTTTCTCTACTCCGTCCCATTCCACTTTCACCTATTTTTTCTTTGCTCCTGTGTATTTTCCTCCTCTTAATTTGTGTTTGTATAGAATGGGTCAGAGAAAGCTAAATGTCTTTTGGAGCCCCTGATAATATTTGGATACCATATTCTGCTTTGTCCCCATCATTTACTTGTCCATCATAATAACGTTTTCTAAAAGTATTAGTATACTCTCTCAATTTTGTACCTACTTACATAATTCTTAATTTATTGGTATTTTTGTTCACCAGGTATTCTCTATATCCTACTATATCTTCTTGTATTTCTTTTAACTTACATTTTTTCTCCTCAAGTGCTGTATTTTCTTTCAATTGTGTTTCTAAAATCTCAATCTCACATCTTTCTGATATTATTATTTCTTGTGCCATCTCAATGATTAGAAGCATTCAATCGAGGCTGCACCTATTGGCTATTAAGATCCAATCTCCTTAAACTTTTATTTTTTACAAATAAACCCTGCTGGTTTTTAATTTAAAGCCCTATGGGTATGATACCTTTCTCACAATATTCTATTAAGAAATCCGGTGCAAATTACATTTTTCTTTAAATTCCATAATGTATTCCATTTTTCATTGTCACAATTCAATAAGGTGAGAGTATTAATATTTGTTTAATTTCCACCAATGATCTTTTGTAAATGATCTTCTGAAAACCCAAATGTTTTTAATGCATCCATTTAGGTGATTTACATAACTGTTGTACACTATTGTATGCTACTCTCCAGCTGACCAACTGTGCACCACTCCACAAGTATGGTAAAGATACCCTTCTAACAAAAGGGACATGGCTAAATAACAATATAAAAAAAGAAGGATCCCTAATGGGTTACTATCACACCTGTATAATAATCTTCTTTGGGAACCCCACATTCATTTAGAATCCAGTCAGCTATCTAAACTCTGAACCCTGTTTAATGTAAAAATGTCTCTCTTATTCCATATAATGAATCCTCAAAATATACAAATATATATACTGTATTCAGTATCACCTTTATATAATACAATATTATATCAGTAATTAACGTATTACAAAAACATTGTTAATAATTTATGCAACATTACATCAATAAAATATCTCACCAATAGAGTAATCTAATATTTGAAAAACCAGTTTCTTCTAGTCTCTGCAATCACAAATCTAAAAGATACCATAATATGCAAAGACCAACAGATATCATCACAAATTGTCACAATGTGATACAAGGAAAACAAATATCATCACAAGTTGTCACAATGCAAGGAAAACAAATATCATCACAAGTTGTTGATGCAGCGTTTTGGTGGTGTACAGTTGGTTCACCCCACCTTCTTCGGGAAAAAATATTAAAAGACAATAAAATAATCTAAAAAGATAAAAAGCAATATTCAGGCATACCAACATAAAAGACAAGATTACTTAAAGATGCTCAGTGTAAAGCTCTCCTCATAACTCCTACTCTTCCATACGCTCACGATCATTCAACATTGTTCTCACATCACAGATTTCCCCTCATTTTCCACTTATGAGTTGCCTTTTTTAATTTCTAATAAAGGCAAAAGATGGTTCTGTTGGGAATTGGTAAGCTTAGTTAAACATGCATTAAATGCTAAATCTCATTAAATAAATATTCATTCACAGAGCAAAAAAAGGGGAGTATACACACATGAACGAAAGGATTCAGAAATTAAATTAATTTTTACTCTATAATCAGTGTCCGGAAACTTTTCTCTCACAAAGGTGTGCATTTACAGGTCTAACCAACCATAATACAAATACAACATAGAACATTCAGTGCTTACATAGACTCATTAACATAAAATCACATTTGCCATATACACAAATAACAAAAATGACAAAAATAAATTGATACAGACAAAGTCCAAAAATCAAGAGCATTAACCACAATTGGACATGATTTCCTAATTCTGATTGTGGAAGTGCGTGGACAATTTGGACAGAGCACGTCGACGTTTCGACCCTATATAGTAGTGCTGGGTTGTGTGCATCTAGAGCGGGTCTTCCTCAGGACAAAAAGTTGGGCTGGCTGCCTGTAAGTACAAATAATTTTGCATAAGGGACATGTGTGTATGAAGAATGAAGGAACAATGAAGGTATCCCTCAGTGCCACAGACGCTCACCTGGAGTCAGAGTGGTATAGGATTTTAATTTCCTTGTCTCTCATTAGAGTTCTCAGCCGACATCTGAATTAATCAGGGATTCTGTAATCAATAAATAACAGCAATAGGCTCTAGAAATCCCTATTGTGCACGACGACATGTAATGAGGTATAGTAAACAGGTCACGTACCTTCACAGTGAATTATTCAACTGGAAATGAGTGGTGCCGTCAAAACGATCGCCACTTACTGTAAATGAGAGGGCAGAGATTAGCGCCAAATTGGAACGCCTAGATTGATTTCAACCAGTTACACAGTAGACTAATGTGTTGTTATATACAGCAAAAGAAAGTGCGTCTTCTGCGCCCATGTGAAAATATATCTCAAGTGTTCTTCTATCGTATAGCCAAATGCGTGCAGAGTTGAAAGTCATTCATACCGGGTGGCACTCATTAAGCCTACTCCGTAAGGGACCCGAATTAATGCTTTTAGGCTGTGAAACAAAGGGGTCCTTTATGCGTGGTATTTTAGTTAGCAATTTCACAACTGTTTCTCAATTACGGTACCACTTTAAAATCACTACGGTTTTTAAATAAAGACACGTAGTCCATAACGGGGAACATTGTTTTAAACATTTCGCAGAAAGATGCTTACACGTCTACAAAAGGAATCAAGTAGCGTGGCTGGCCTCGGCGCCAATGGTTTTGAAACTTACATAGTTTTCTCCGCACAGACGTCTGTATCCGTCTCACGCTCTGCAGCTAATGACAGCGAGGCGAGGGAGAAGCCGGCTATATGACGTTATCCCAATAGGTGTCTACGTGCAGGCAGACAGCTGCTCGTAGACAAAACACGGAGCGGATTCTGAAAGAAACCCGGTCACCGGTTCATGGCGAGTTATCTTATGATTTAGTATAGTCGCAAACAATACTCATAAGTGAGAATACGGAATATATTATCACATAGATAATATCTCTGTGAAAAGCGGTTCACGTTTAGCCGAACAACGTGCCAGAAAGCGGTAGCAATAAGGGTCTTAAGAGCCAACTAATGGAATTCGTACAGGTTGTAACGTGTACATTGAAAGGCTGTGATGTAAAAGAGCTCCTATGTGTCTTTTCTTATATCCATTTCGGATATATTACATCGAGGCAGTATTTAGTTGCTTAGTAAATATCAGTTGCAGAATAAACTCCTCTCACCTATGGAATAAATCAATTACATAATTTCAAAGACAAGTCATGTGTACCAAATCCTTAGTGGAACGTGGACAAGTAGCAATATTCGAACACCATATAGTAAAGACCGACAATTTTCTGAGGCAGTTTTCAAACAATCTAAGGAGTTATATCATTCAAGAGAACATGTATTTCTTGCACAATATATTCACTCTACATGCACCATGGATTTAAAACAGTGTTTTCTATATACCATAACATTAATAAAGTATATATTCTCATAGAATTATGGGTTATCAATTAAAACTGACATGTATATTCCTGTCTAACCATATGGTGTAATTCATCATTTTCAGAGTAATTATATATAGCATATTATACATGCAAAATACTTGTGAATGAGTACACATTGAATAGATCTTTCTGATGGAATATCCATTAGGGGAAGTGTGTCCTACATCAATAGACTCATAAATAGAGAAAATGATGTTACTGCATTTGCACAGTTAAGACATATTATAATCTACTCATTTGCACATATGTCTCCTCATGTTCATTGAGGCCATAATTTACAGCATCAAGGGTATGGATCCAACGGCACTCCTTATAATTAAGGGAAATGGCAGTGTTCCCACCCCTTTGGTGTAAGGTGATTTTTTCTATTACCCACCACTCTAGATGATTGTGAGTGTGTCCTGCGTTCATATAATGTTCTACCATGGGGGCCCCCAAGGTCTTGCACTTGATTCTGCTCTGGTGCTGCAGGATCCTGTTTTTTACTTTTTGGGTCGTCTGACCTACATAAATTAGCTGGCACGGGCATCTGATGGCATAGATAACATTTTGACTATTGCAATTAGAGAATTGATTAAGTGCATATGTCTTCCCACGGTGACTGAAGCTGGCTCCAGGTGTGGTATATTCGCATGCCTTACAGTGACTACATTTGTAGTGTCCCTTGATTGATGGTAGGCCAAGTTGCGATCTAATATCTGGTGTAGGCGGAGATTCTAGAAATGAAGAAACTACAAAGTCCTTAATGTTTTTTGCACGTTTGAAGGCAAACATCGGAGTGTCGGTGATGCCAATTTCTGAACCAACGAGATTCCAATATTTTTTGATGACTTTTTTTATTTCGTTGCTTCTGGTATTAAAAGTCGTTACGCATACCAATTTATCAATTGTTTGGTCCTTGGGTTGTACTTCAAGTAAAGTTTCCCGTGGCCTATACCAGGCTCTTTTTCTAGCTCTATTGAGAAGTCCTTTGGGGTATCCCCTTTCCCTTAGTTTAGCAAGCAGAATGTCAGTTTCTTTGAAGAAGTCTTTCCTTCTGGTGCAGTTGCGACGTAATCGCAAAAATTGTCCATAAGGTAAGTTATCCCTCAGGTTTCTAGGATGATGAGAACTGTACTGGAGCAGAGTGTTTCGATCCGTTGGTTTTTTATATAGGTTCATAACAATTCTGCCGTCCTCTGCTTCAAGTGTAAGGTCCAAAAAGGGGATCGATTGATCACTGTACGTCATGGTGAATTGGATATTTGTGTTGCGAGCATTAAGCCATGATAGAAATTCCAACAGTTGGTCAACTGAGCCTCGCCACAACATCATGATATCATCGATATATCGTTTCCAGGCAGTGATATTATCGATATAGGGGTTTTCGTCAGAGTAAATGTTCTTATCTTCGAAATGGTCCATATACAGGTTCGCCAAGCTCGGCGCGAACCCGGCTCCCATGGCTACTCCTCTGCATTGGTAAAAAAACTCATTTTGGAAGATGAAGTAATTTTTCTCCATAGCGATATGCAGTAATTGTACAAGGAAGTCAGTTGGAATCCAGTGAGGTGTAGGGCGGGTTTCTAGTATGTTCCTGATGACATCAATGGCCTCATTCTGTGGTATGCTTGTGTATAGTGAACACACGTCAAGTGTGACAAATAACTGTGTGGTCCCATCAAAAGGTTGGTCTTCAATCAGTATAATAGTGTGCATTGTGTCTCTGACATATGATCTGGTCTCCACAACAAAAGGCTGCAAAAAGCTGTCAAGATATTGGTTCAGTGGTTCCAACACTGAGCCACAACCCGACACAATAGGTCTGCCGGGGGGTTTCTGTAAGTTTTTATGAACCTTCGGGATAGTATAAATTGTGGGAATCCTAGGATTTGTTTTATTTAGGAACTTACTCTCTGGCTCCGAGAGGAATCCTTGCTCAATGCCAAAGTTAGTGAGATCTCTAATTAGTTTCGCAATTTCCTTAGTAGGATCACCAGGAATCCGGGTGTAACTCATAGTGCAGCCAAGTTGTTGATTGATTTCCAGTATGTAGTCTTCTGTATTTTGTACTACCACCGCTCCACCCTTATCGGCAGTCTTAATAACAATAGATTTATTGCTATTCAGTGTGTGCAGGGCTAGTCTTTCTTCTTTGGTGATGTTGTGTTTGATATATTTAGAGTTGTTTAACAGTTCCATGACTTCACTCATCACTATTTTCTCAAAGGCTATGATTCTTTCATTCATCAAGTGAGAGGCCGGCGTGAAGGTTGATGTCGGGCGGAAGTCTGTTGCTGCCGGTTTCTTGTTGTAATTTTCATTTTTCACAAAGAAGTATTTTAGACGGATCTTTCTGAAGAATTGTTGCAATTCCAATTTGATATTAAAGGAATTGGGTATTGAGGTAGGTACAAAGGACAACCCTCTCGACAGGATATCATGTTCCGCCTTATTCAAGGTGTAATTTGAAATATTCAATATGGGGTCTTTGATATTTGTAATGGCATTGGTTGTTCCTTGTTCTGTAGTGGATGCTTCCAAGGTTACAGACAGTTCGTTATTAGAACTATTAATTACCATCGGTAAGTTTGACGTCTGGTCCGAATCTCTCCGTGATTCTGTTGTGGCTGTGTTTGAAACCGTACTCTGGTGTTCCCGCGTCTGTTGCCGCGTCCTTGGTTCCATCTGGTCGGTCTCCCCCAGTTCTGGTCTCGATTGATCCACGTGGGCTCGCCTAAAAAAGACGAAGTAGATGGTTCAAAGTTATCGTGATAACGTGTCCGTGATTGATGCGTTGGACCTTGTTGGAAGGCTGATTCGTGGGGTTGGAAAGTGGTTCCGTCTGGAAGTGTACGTGGGTCTGAGCTAGTGCTTGCTCTCTCCGATTCGTTCTCTGACCCACTTCCGAAAGAGGAATTGGAGAAGGTCGCAAATCTCCGAGAATACTGTCTATTCCGATTCGTGTAGTAGCCCTGAGAATCTTGAGTATAATAGTCGTCACTAGTATACGGGTATGTGATCTTTTTGTCATACGCCTTAATATCTTTGGCAAGTTTTTCCAGTTTTCGGTTCAAAGTTATGGTGTTAAATTCAGCTGTTGCTTTATCTGCTTTCTCTAAGGCCTCCTTTGCGTTCTTCAAACCCCTATCTTCTAAGATCTCCTTTCTTAGATCCGATATCTCTTGAATCAGTTTCTTCGCATATTCAAGGGCTGTTTCCACCCCCAACACCATCCAGTGTCGAGAGCAGCTGTTAGCCACAAAACTAAATCCTTCGCGGAATTTTGGTAGATCAATAAAGATTGCTGGCTCGTTTCGGACTTGGAGTCCCTTTGGGATTATATTTGCTTGTAAGTACTTAGTTAGTACATGACCATGTAGTCTTGTGCGTATCAGTTTCTTTTCTAATCTTTCTAAGCGTGATAGCTTATCATTTAGGGTAGTGTCTATAGGAGTTAGGCCAGTACCTAAATAATCAAACTCTGCTTGCTCTAGAATTAATTTATTGATATAGTCCTCACTATAGGACAATGTTTCTTTATCTGACATAATATGTGATTTATAGTTTCAGAAAAGTCAATGAATGATTCGAAAGAACCCTCGCAGGTAGGAACCTGCACTAGATATTCTAGTTATTAGGAATTATTTCCTCACACAATCATTTTTCAATATCTAACCAGAGGCTCTGGAGTTCTCCCTAATTGCTCCCTCATGAGCCATTATACTTCATTCCTATTTATAAAACTGCTGTTATGGGTACTTACTATTCACAGTACTTCTCCCTCGTATTCTGCAGTCTCCTCAATCCATGTTACGTCTATATATGTGATGTTTATTAACATACTGTAAAACAAAATGGGCTATTACTTCATTGTCACATGTAGTTGGATTCTCAACAATTATGTCTCTGCAATGAAACAATACCATATTAATTAAAAACTCCCTATAACAGCGACTTGTCTCAATTCATGAAGGATTGCTCTGTGAAACTTACTTTAGATACATACAATGATCTATTTAATGAATGTTTTTTAGAGTGACCATCCCAATTTCTCCTAGACAGCCCCACACCAGGGGAGCTTAGGTGTGACTAGATGGGCCATTATGGGCAGGGTGGGAGGTAGGAGCTGGGTCCTGCCTCACCTACACCTGAATAGGCTGTATCCTGTCTCCCCAAAAAGGGCTTTAAACCCCCAGTATTGAGTCTAAAACTAGTACAGAGAAGGCATGGCATTTGTGCACTTCAAAGGCACAACTTTGTAAAAAAGAATGATCTCAGACACCACCACTTCAGCAAACATCTGGACCTGTAGATAATCTGCCAGAAAGAATGATTGTAGTGCTACTACAAGGACTGCCCCTCTGCTGGACTGCTGCTCTGAAAGAACTGCCACACTGTTGTGCTGACCTGTTGCCCTCTTGCCTGGGTGAGAAGGACTGGACCTGCATATCTTGAACTCAGAACCCCAAGTGACTCCAAGGGCTAGTTGGCTGGGCTCCTGATCTGAAGCCTCAGGGACATAACAGGCTTCCAACCAACTTGTATCTGCACCTGGATCCTGCCACCTTAGTCTACCCTTCCAAGTGGTGCCACCCCAGTCCTGGGCCCTGGCAAGTGGGCTTAAGGTGCTTTGCCAACATCTGTGGATCCAGTGGAACCAATGAAACTCCTCTGCTGCAAATTACAACCCCAAGCAGACCCAAAGCATCTCTGCTGCTAGATGATTAGACACCTCCTCTGCAGCATGCATTACTTTCGAAGCTGTCACTGCGCGAGGCACCCTCGGTGCAGGCCATTGCATCTCTCATCAACAACATCCTCAACAACGAACTCTGCATCGCAGCCTCGCAGAATTTCAGAACCGAAACATCACCTCAATTGTGCGCCATGTCCTCGATGCCAGACTTTGCATTGCAAACCCCATCAACAGGATTCACGATGCAACAGGACCTCACACTGCAGGATATGCCACATCTCAGAACATATGCATCCCCCTGGCTGTGTGACACATCTTCGACAGGCACCCATTTAATGATTCACAAACCTGGATTTAAGCCCTTGTGTGCCCATGACGAGCTGGACTCATCATGGAGCACAGTCGCGCTGTGCCTATGACGAGTCCAGCTCGTCATGAGGCATTACCTGGGGAATCCCTCTGGTGCGGGCACCAGAGGGATTCCCTTTTAGTGAAAATAGCCTCGGGAACTGGGGAAGAGCTTCCCCAGCTTCCGAGGTCCCCCCCTGCTTTCAGTGTAATGACGATCGGCGCGCACTTCGCGCCAACGTCATTACACTGAAACTGAAACTGAAATGAGCCAAGAGGAGGGCGATCCCCAAGCAGGGATCCACCCACTAGACACCAGGGAGGGGGGATCGGCCCCTTGGGCAAGGGCCTTTGCTCCCCCCAAATAATTTTGGCCAATTTTAGTCTTTTTGCCCCCCGCGGGGAGGCAAAAAGCCCACTAGACACCAGGGAATTAAAAAAAACATACAAATAGGGGTGGGGGCTGCCCAAAACGGGTAGGCCCATGCCCCCACCCCACCCCCCCAATTATCACAGTCTTTCTGCCCCCCCGGGGGCAGATAGGGCATCGGCCCCTAATCTGCCCCTTCGGGGGGGCAGAAAGCCCACTATACACCAGGGATTTATTTTCATTTTTTTTTGTAGGGTGGGGGCTGCCCGAAACGGGCATGCCAGTGCCCCCACCCACCCACCACCATTACAGCCTTTTTGCCTACCCCTGGGGGCAGATGGGGCATTGGCCCCCAATCTGCCTCCCGGGGGGCAAAAAGACCACTAGACACCAGGGAATTTTACAAAAAATAAAAATAGGGGTGGGGGCTGCCCAATTATTACAGTCTTTCTGCCCCCCCCGGGGGGCAGATGGGGCATTGGCCCCTAATCTGCCCCTTCGGGGGGGGGGGCAGAAAACCCACTAAACACTAGGGATTTTTTTTGCGCAATGGATTTTTTTGTTTTATTAGTGTAGGGGTAGGGGCTCCCCAAAATGAGCATGACAATACCCCACCCCACCCCCAGAGAAATTCCAGTCTTTCTGCCCCCCCGGGAGGGCAGATGGTGGCAGTGGCCCCTGATCTGCCCCCTGGGGGGGCAGAAAGCCCACTAGGCGCCAGCGAGTACGCAGGCTTTTTTTATGCTGGGGTGGGGGTTGCCCAAAATGGTCATACCAATGCCCACACCCCCACAAAAAATAGCCACAGTCTTTCTGCCCCTTTAGAGGCATATCAGGATGAAACCCCCTTCCCCGATTCCCCCCCAGGGCGGCAGAAAGCCCACTGGGCTCCGGTTTTTTTTTTAGCACTGTGCATACCTGTGGATTTTGGGCCCTAGCGCAGTTGGCACGTAGGCAAACCTGTACATTTTTTTAAACTGGACACCGAGGGTAATCCTGGGTGGGGTGACTTCACTGGCTCTCACCAGGTTCTGTTACCCAGAATCCATTCAAACCTAAAAATGTGCCCAAAATAACACATTTTCCTCACATTTCTGTGGTGGAAAGTTCTGGAATCTGCGTGGGTCCACAAAATTCCACCCACCCTGCGTTCCCCAAAGTCTTCAGAGAAAAAAGGGCCCAAAACCTATTGAGGAGACATCAAAATTACCTATCACAAAACAACCTGGTTTTGCAAAGGGGGTCCCATGAGTTTTTGGCCCCGGGCTTGGCTGCCATCTAGGGAAACCTACCAAACCAACACATTTCTGAAAACTAGACACCCGGGGGATTCCAGGGAGGTATGGCTTGCGTGGATCCCCCAACGTTTCCTTACCCAGAATGCCCTGCAAACCTCAACCCACACGAGTGAGGCACTGTTTTTATCGGGAGACCCGGGGGAACGCTGGGTGGTAGGAAATTTGTGACAGCCCGGTGATGCCACAACTTTCCCACACAAAAATATGTGAAAAAGGTGATTTTTTCAGCTAAATTTGAGGTTTGCTGGGCATTCTGGGTAAGGAAACGTTGGGGGATCCATGCAAGCCATACCTCCCTGGAATCCCCCGGGTGTCTAGTTTTCAGAAATGTGTGGGTTTGGTAGGTTTCCCTAGGTGCCGGCAGAGCTAGGGTTCAAAAACTACAGCTAGGCACTTTGCCAAAAAAGGTTCATTTTTCACTGCGAAATTGAGGTGTGTCCACGTTGCGTTTTGCGCCGTTTCCTGTTGCGGGCACTAGGCCGACCCACACAAGTGAGGTACCATTTTTCTCGGAAGGCTTTGGGGAACGCGGGGTGAGTGGAAATTTGTGGATCCACGCAGATTCCAGAACTTTCCACCAGAGAAATGTGGAGAAAATGTGTTTTTTTTGGCAATGTTTTAGGTTTACAAGGGATTCTGGGTAATAGAACCTGGTGGGAGGCAGTCAAGTCACCCCATCCTGGATTCCCCTGGGTGTCTAGTTTTCACAAATGTATAGGTTTGCTAGGTTTCCCTAGGTGCCGGCAGAGCTATGGTTAAAAATCTACAGCTAGGCACTTTGCCAAAAAAGGGTCATTTTTCACAACGAAATTGAGGTGTGTCCACGTTGTGTTTTGCGCCGTTTCCTGTCGCGGGCACTAGTCCAACCCACACAAGTGAGGTACCATTTTTCTCAGAAGACTTTGGGGAACGTGGGGTGGGTGGAAATTTGTGGATCCACTAGATTCCAGAACTTTCCACCAGAGAAATGTTCAGAAAATGTGTTTTTTTTGGCAATTGTTTAGGTTTACAAGGGATTCTGGGTAATAGAACCTGGTGGGAGGCAGTCAAGTCACCCCATCCTGGATTCCCCTGGGTGTCTAGTTTTCAAAAATGTATAGGTTTGATAGGTTTCCCTTGGTCACGGCAGAGCTATGGTTCAAAAACTACAGCTAGGCACTTTGCCAAAAAAGGGTCATTTTTCGCTGTGAAATTGAGGTGTGTCCACATTACGTTTTGCGCTGTTTCCTGTCGCGGGCACTAGGCCGACCCACACAAGTGAGGTGCCATTTTTCTCGGAAGTCTTTGGGGAACGCGGGGTGGGTGGAAATTTGTGGATCCACGCAAATTCCAGAACTTTCCACCAGAGAAATGTGGGGAAAATGTGGTTTTTTTGGCAATTTTTTAGGTTTGCAAGGGATTCTGGGTAACAGAACCTGGTGGGAGGCAGTCAAGTCACCCCATCCTGGATTGCCCTGGGTGTCTAGTTTTCAAAAATATATAGGTTTGCTAGGTTTCCCTAGGTGCCGGCAGAGCTATGGTTCAAAAACTACAGCTAGGCACTTTGCCAAAAAGGGTCATTTTTGACAGCAAAATTGAGGTGGGTCCACGTTGCGTTTTGCGCCGTTTCCTGTCGCGGGCACTAGGCCGACCCACACAAGTGAGGTACCATTTTTCTCGGTAGACTTAGGGTAACGCGGGGTGGGTGGAAATTTGTGGATCCACTAGATTCCAGAACTTTCCACCAGAGAAATGTGGAGAAAATGTGGTTTTTTTGCAATTGTTTAGGTTTACAAGGGATTCTGGGTAATAGAACCTGGTGGGAGGCAGTCAAATCACCCCATCCTGGATTCCCCTGGGTGTCTAGTTTTCAAAAATGTATAGGTTTGCTAGGTTTCCATAGGTCACGGCAGAGCTATGGTTCAAAAACTACAGCTAGGCACTTTGCCAAAAAAGGGTCATTTTTCGCTGTGAAATTGAGGTGTGTCCACGTTATGTTTTGCGCCGTTTCCTGTCGCGGGCACTAGGCCGACCCACACAAGTGAGGTGCCATTTTTCTCGGAAGACTTTGGGGAACGCGGGGTGGGTGGAAATTTGTGGATCCATGCAGATTCCAGAACTTTCCACCAGAGAAATGTGGGGAAAATGTGGTTTTTTTGGCAATTTTTTAGGTTTGCAAGGGATTCTGGGTAACAGAACCTGGTGGGAGGCAGTCAAGTCACCCCATCCTGGATTGCCCTGGGTGTCTAGTTTTCATAAATGTATAGGTTTGCTAGGTTTCCCTAGGTGCCGGCAGAGCTCTGGTTCAAAAACTACAGCTAGGCACTTTGCCTAAAAAGGGTCATTTTTCGCAACAAAATTGAGGTGTGTTCACGTTACGTTTTGCGCCGTTTCCTGTTGCGGGCACTAGGCTGACCCACACAAGTGAGGTACCATTTTTCTATGAAGACTCTGGGGAACGCGGGGTGGGTGGAAATTTGTGGATCCACGCAGATTCCAGAACTTTCCACCAGAGAAATGTGGGGAAAATGTGTTTTTTTTGGCAATTGTTTAGGTTTGCAAGGGATTCTGGGTCACAGAACCTGGTGGGAGGCAGTCAAGTCACCCCATCCTGGATTCCCCTGGGTGTCTAGTTTTAAAAAATGTATAGATTTGCTATGTTTCCCTAGGTGCTGGCAGAGCTAGGGTTAAAAAACTACAGCTAGGCACTTTGCTAAAAAAGGGTAATTTTGCATTGTGAAAATGTGGTGTGTTCACGTTGGGTTTTGAGCCATTTCCTGTCATGGGCACTATGCCTACCCCTACAAGTGAGGTACCATTTTTATTGGTAGACTTAGGGTAATTCAGATTTGTAAAGGAACTGTTATTACCTATTGACTTTCGATGCATTTCTGCCTTCCAAATGAAAGACATTGTGTAAAAAGAAGTCATTCTAAAAAATGACTGATAATTCTCATGCTAGTATGAGTATCCCAATTTCGGAAATGTGCAAATATCTACTGTTTCTAAACTCTATATTTTGTTCCCATTTCAGAAATATATAGGTGTCTTTCATACCGATTTTTCCATGTACACATTTTTACAGAATAATTACTATATACCCGGTACATAATAAAAAAACATTCCAAGTTGCTGCTCAGTTTTTGGCTCTGGGTTCATCGGGTTCTTGGTGAACCTACAAGTCCTATATATCCCCACAACCAGTAATGTCCAGCGGATGTAACGGTATATTGCTTTCAAAGAGCTGTCAAAATTAGAAGAAGTTACAGGTGAAAACGTTGACACAAAAGGCGCTTTTTTTCAACAAATTTTCAATTTATCCTATATTTAACTGTTCGTTTCTATAAAGAAACCTTGATGGATCTACACATATGACCCCTTGCTGAATTCAGAATTTTATCTAGTTCTCTAAAAAATGTATAGCTTTCCAGGATCCATTATTGCTTTTGTACCCATTTCTACCATTAACTGGAAGGAGGTTGAAAGCACAAAAAATAACAAAAATAGGCTATGTCCCAGAAAAATGCCAAAACTGTGTAAAAAATGTTGGGTTTCTGACAAAAGTCTGGTATCCCCTAAAAGCTGGGAAAATTGTGATTTCAGCCCCACAAACCCTTTTTTGATAACATTTGCAGGGAAAAACCCAGATGCTTTCATTTGCAGCCCGTTTTTCCCATTTTCCCAAAAAAAAACTAAATTTTGCTGTATTTTGGCTCATTTCTGTGACCCCTCCAGGGGAATCCACAAACCCTGAGTACCTTCAGAATCCCCATGATTTTGGAAGAAAAGGACGCAAATTTGGCATGGATACCTTATGTGGTCAAAAAGTTACAGGGGCCTCAGCGAGCACTACCCCAAATAGCCAAAAAAGGGCGTGGCACAGGAGGGGGAAAAGGCCTGGCAGCGGAGGGGTTAAGATACCTTGTTCAGCGGGCCTAACTGGGTCCCTGTAGCAGGCCAATGTTCCATGGTGGTTGGCCTGAACGTCTGGCTTTGTCCTGGTCAAGTGCAACCAGGTATCCACAGTTGGTGCTTTGCCCTTTGTATTTGTACATAAAAGTTTAAAATTAAAAAATACTGGTTCTACCTATTGCATTTTTGTCGTTTTGGTCTTATTTTATAAAGTAGGTTCTAATTGTCTAACCTGTGTGGGATTCTTTTTGTTTGGTGCTTTCACTGTTTTACTGCTTGAAATGTTGCACAAATACTTTACACATTGGCTCTAAGTTAAGCCTGGCTGCTGTGTGCCAAGCTGCCAAGGTGTTGAGAACAGGTTAATTTGGGGTATGCTTTTGCCTTACCCTGACTAGGATTGTGTTTGCTGCTTGACCAAGGCTCACACCCCAATCAACCAGAAATCTAATTTCTAGCAAGAACACCTTGGTCTGAACCAATGGACTGCACCCCTTCTGAACAGAAACACAAGCAACCACAAACGTATTTCACTTTTCTTCGGCCTTGATTCAATGAGTTACAGGACTCATAACTCAGCATATACCTTAAACATAGGGTATCTTAATCAGATAAATACACCAGTGATGAGCCAAATGTTTAAATTAACCTGACAATGATAATTATTCAGGGACACCTTTAGTTCACTTTGGTTTTTTCTCAATGTTCCTAGAGGCACGAACCAGCTACACACTACACACATCCTAGGTTCTGCCTCAAAACGATCAGTCCAGTCCAGTCCAGCAGGGACAGTCAAGACCAAACTGCTAGACTGCATACCCCTGAATGCAGAGACAATAACCCCAGACTGATTTCAGACTCATTAGACTTCCTCAGTAATGTGCTGGTTGAATCATAGGCGTAAAGAGCTACAGAACCCATGTCTGGGCATACCTGTCGACCGTAGGGAGTTGTGTGTGTTAGCTGGTGAGGAAACTTAGGGGCAGATCTATGTTGGAGGTACACCACTTTTACGCCGCAGTTGCGTCACTTTTGTGACGCAGCGGCGGCGTAAACCCTGCGCCAAGTTGCGCCCTATTTACATTGTGACGCATCTATGGAGATGCGTCACGGTGTAAAGCCCTGCGCCACATGAAACCTGCGTCAGGTTTCATGTGGGCGTTTCCATGCAGGGGGGGGCGTTCCGTCGCAGGAACGCCCCTGAAAAGTGACTCAGTGAAATCTATAAGATTTCACTGAGTCACTTTCCCAACGCTGATGCGTCAAAACCCTGCGCCTGCTTGAAGCAGGCGTAAGGCTTGACGCACCATGTTAGGTATGGGGTAGGTTGGAACAGTGCTGAAGTTGCGTCACGCTTGCGACACAACTTCAGCACTGCGCCAACCTTACGCCGGCAGATACGTCACGCATCTGCTTGTCCTTGCGCCACGATGCACCGCATTGTAAATGCAGCGCATCTGCGGTGGCGCAAGGGCAAACTTGCGTGACGCATCTTCCCTGGCGCAACCATGCTGATTTGCAGGGATGCGCCAGGGAACATAAATCTGCCCCTTAATTGTGAATGCTTGATAGAAAGCACAGATAATACCTAGGTCCTAATTAAAACAAACCCTCACTAGTCACATTTAATCTACCTCTCTCAAATAACTTTTGGACAAGATGATAAAGCAACTGTGAAAATCCGTTATAATGTAACGTATCTTCCCTGAAACTCTGCTGATTTGTTTCAGTTTCTGTATATATTTTCTACCACAAGGGTAGCAGGCCACAGAACCAAGCGACCCTCTGGTGCAATGGGGTCTTTACATATATAGTCAAACATGTCATTTTACAGGCAGAGACGCCCCAGGTATCATGTTTGCTCCTACATTCTAACTGCTCTGATCTTAGTCCTGTGCACAGTGTTTAATTATTTTTAATCATTTCCTCAGAAGAGCCATGACTTTTTAACCCTTCTTGTACGGCTTAGGGATCAGTGATTTGTTTGTGTGAAAAATGGATGTATATAATAAGGTTGCAATTTCATGTGTGTTACATTTCTTTGCAACCATTCTGGGCTTATGTAGGGGAATGCAACTTTACATTTCTTAAAAGCTGCGATTTTGAAAAATCTGCAAGTAATCCTGAGTGCTTTGGGAAACCTTCAAAACACCTCCCCTCAAATTTGGCTGAGGGGCTTGTGAGAACTAGCTATATATGAGTAAATGATCCCTCGATGCACTTTGAAGAGGTGTGAGGTGGATTCTTTAAAGTCATATCATATCAAGTTGTGACACCCTATAAATCCAGGTACTGTTGGGTAAAGGTGATTTGAGACTGTAATTGATCCGCCTAGTTACTGGAAAATTAACTGAGCTGAGAGGTTGAGTAACTGAAAGACGAAGTCTGGGTGGTGAACTAGTATTTTTAAGGTGAGTTACAATGTTGTGTTATGTTAAGAACAGACACCAGAGATGCCCTGAAGTATTTTGTCATAATGCATAATTAAAAAAGTTTTCACATGGTATGTGACAACAATAGACTCTGAGAGTTGGCATATGAGAGACAGTTGCGTTTGTAATGTTGCTTGCAGGCAAAAGCATTTACATGGGGGCCTGACTACGACGAGGACACATGTAGACATGTCCTCACTGAGTTCCGAGAGCCAAGGTGTCACTTCCCTGTCAGGCCTGATTTATGATCTCCCAGAATTAGCTGCCTGGAGTGGGGGAATGACCAAGCACCCAGAGTTGCCACTATAAAAGCACTAGCGGCACCCTAAAGATGACAAGAAAGCATGGAGAGCACTTCTCCTATGGCCCCGGCCATCCCAATCCAAGATGCCCGCCACCGTGATGAATATAGTGAATCTTTCAGCCCAAGGAGGAGGTCAGACTTGCGACTAGAACTGAGAGGGCAATTGGGCCTGATTGAGAAACGATCTGTGGAACTGATTGTGGCTGGGGTCAACAACCTGTAGGCAGGATGTACACCTGTATAGACCGCTGAGCCTTCCCTGAGCTGAGCGGGAGATGAGCAACTTCACGGCTGTGCACTGGAGCTGGCACTGGGAGTCAAAGGCCCCGTGAGAAGACTGTAACATGGGCACTTAGTGGATCCCAGGAGTGCATTAAGATATGACCCACAGTCTGCATTGCACCCCAAGAGTGGCCCCATTGGATTGAGTTAACCCCATCCTGGAGAGGTGTAGGCCAGGGAGAGACTGTGGAGCATTGGCAGACTCCAGCACTTTTGTGGAGCTGGGAGAGAGGGGGTGAGATGTCCGGTGACTGGCTTGAGAGAGCATCATTAGGTGCTGAGGAACCTGTGGCATTGCACCCTTAGGTGGGGCTCCCTATTCTTTACCCCATCTGTGGAAAGGCTGCACTACATTGCGACCCTATACTCCTGTTAGAGCTGAGAACCCCAGCCCCTTGCACTCCTCTGAGCCTGGCTGCCTGATGGTGAAGTCCTGTGCAGGGCCCCAGGCGATTCTACCATCTAGGATCTTCTGTGAGCCCTGAGACCACAGCTGATGGCCACCAGGCCGGAAAATGGAGGAGAGGAGCAGACCCATACTACGTCCCCTCAGACGGAAGGCCCTGATGCAAATGCCCCTCTATAAAAGGCAGAGATGGGCGACCTGCGGCAGAACTTTGTCAAGTCACTCACTGTACTAGACCATGTTGTTCAAAGGGTTCACATGAATGTTATAAGCTGCGTGAATGCATAGATGAGCTTTAAAAAACCTAGATAAAGTGGAGAATGGGGGGAAACATCTCTTGTAGAAAGCATATATCTACCAGGGTCATCCAAAGCATTGTATTTGGCCAAGATCTCCCCCAATCCATACAGGACTTGTTCATGTCTCATTTACAAGGACCCAACGGCATCACAATCAAACTTGATCACACACAGAGGGCTGTCAACATGTACTAAAGTAGGAACAACTAGAACTCGGATGTCCTCCCCAGAGTCCCTCATTTTTGCAGAAGGACTAGATCATGAAAGCCACCAGGGACTCAGAATCTGTAGTGTTTTGTGATTCGACTTTGGCTTTAGACCAAGATATCTCTGCACTGACACTTGCCAAATGCAAAGCCCTCAAAATTGCCACAGATTATCTAACAGTTCATAATAAACCATACTGGTGGGTATTTCTGATAAGCCTTCTAGTTCGCTATAAAGAATAACCTACTGTGATCTCCACGCATGAGGAGGCACTTGCGCTATTTCACACAAAAGATGACCAACACACTACAGAGAAACAGCTAGATTGACAAGGCCTACAATAGAGATGGTGCTAGACATGTAATGAAATATGACGTGAGGTGCGTAAGAATCAATGAGAGCTTGTGTTTACTACTGGGGACAGCCCATATCCCCAGAATGTCTGATGTACTACCCCACAGTGCACATTGCCTGCGTTCTGACAGTTGCTATAACCCCAATTCTTCTTAGACCACTTACTGAGATGCTATTACCTCCTACCTGGGAGATCATGATGAACACTATCTCCATTACCAGCCTGCAGGAGTCCATAAGGACAAAGCCCAGGGAGACAGACCACTCTCTGGCATTATGGAGCTTTCACCACAGTAGTAGTTCTCCTGGTTTCCCACTTCCTACTGATAGCCCACAACAGCATGGATGGGGGCCTCACATGGAGTGTAACCCCAACATTTGAAAAATCTACTGTTTTATATTACGTTTGTAGTTTTGTTTTGTTTTTCCCCAGGCCTGGACACTAACTCAGCAGTTGCACATGTGGTGGCGCAGCCTGCCTCCTTGGGTGCCTCCAATGAGGGGAATGAGTTGGACACATCTTGGGCTATCACCCCCACCCCCAACCTGATGTAGAGCACACCACACATGCTAAACATCCTCATTTTAAACGTCCAGGGCTTGAACTTACTGGTCAATAAGAAGTCTGTAGTAACTGACTCCAGGCTGGTTGTAGTATTTCAAGAGTATTTATTGTATAAGTTACATGTCCAGTAGTTCAGCCCCACCAGGAGCAGCCAGCATGCTGCTCAGCCCTTCTCCAACTGTAGCCTCTCACTCCCAACATTCCATATTACATCATTCTGAGAGAATCTCACTGGCAGAGCATGAACCACATTGAAACAAGGATACTACATATCCTCCTTTCTTCCAAAAGGAAAACAAAAAAACAAATCCAAAAAATGATGAAGAAGAAGGAATACCCACAAATACAGAAGAACAAAGAAAGACAAGAAAAAGGGAAAAGGCTAAAAGAGACCAGAAGAAAAACAACAGAAACAGCATAAGGAAAGGCAACAAGGGAAACTGAGGATAGAGATAAACATAATCCACTACCCATCCTCCCTTCCAATATAATGTTGACAAAAAACAAGAAACCTGGAAAAACAAACACCCAGTGTGACGTAGACCATGCACTATGGAAATGAGATTGGGACCCAAACCATACACCCAATAAGGGTAACAACTCGCTTGTGCAGGGATAAACTCGAGAGGAAGTAAGACATTGTGCACTGTTGCAATAAAGAAACAACCACACTGTAAAATGTGCACTATGTAACGAAAGTAAGAGAAAGGTCAAATGCTGTGCACTGAGTAGTGGGACAATAACCCACACTAGACACCTTACGTAAAGAAAAAAACATGCACTAAAAAGTGAAGATAAGGTAAGCGTATGAAAATCCATAAAAAGACGCGCCTCGAATGGAGGTCATGTATTATGCATATAACGATGGGAGAAAACCCAACAGATACACCTCACGGAGAGGTCAAGAGCTGTACATTGTAGGAGCGGGACTACAATCCACGCAACCCACCTTGTATACTTTAAGGTAAAACATTGTGCACTGTAACAATGGCCGTAGAATCCATAAAACACACCCTATAATGGGCAACAAAACAAGAAACTTTGACCTTGTGTGAAGGTCTGTTGACGTGCACTGTAGAGATGGGGTAGACCCATGCTTTACACCATACGTGGGGTAAATGTATTTTTGAAGAGTGTAGTAATGGGAACAAAACCCACACCGTACACCCCGTGTGGGGTAGTGGTATACGAGAATGTAGAACCTGAAAACGAAAACTCACTCAAGACTAGAGATAGAATGACTGTGTGCAATCCAACTCCAAGGGTCAAGAAATGCACTGTGCATGGATGGAGCTAACAACCTATCCTTCACCTATGCTTTAGGGAAGAGAATACACGTGAATGCCACTAGAAGAAAAACTAGAAAACACCTTGCAAAAGAGGATATAAAGTGTGGCATTACTAAAAAAAACACATCCACTGCTTGTGTAACAGAACAAAGGTAAACAAATCATTTCACCCACACTGCAAGGAAATAAAAAAAACGGGTGATGAACAGGTGCACACTGTGCACTAAACTAATGAGATAAAACCCAATAAACACACCACATTAAAATATTTGTGCACGTTTGTGAAGAGACTAAACTCTAATACCCAACAACGGGTAAAGACAATAAATGTTGTGCACTGTTGAGAAGAACGACACACCTCATCTAAAGGTCAAATGTCGTACACTGCAGTGATGGGACTGTGATCCATACTACTCACCTCTAGTGGAGGTCATTTGTTGTGCACTTAATGGAATGTGCCCCATTTGAAACACCTCCTGTAGAGGCAAACATGTTGTGCGCTAGATAATATTACAATTTGAAAATACTTCAGGCTTGCGTAAGTCAAGAGATAACATTATACAGTTATAGTATACAATATCCACCACAGGTCATTGGGTAAGTCAAACCATAGAAATGGTAAAGACATGTGACTCACAGTCGGATGTAGGAATACTACAAGAGGTTCATCAAGAAGAAACAGTACCTACAGAGCAATAAAATAATCGGTTGCACAGATGTCCTGAAGCACGAAGATCATACAAAAAGAAGCATGGCTCTAAAGTGTAAGTGCTGACTTCAAATGCAAGATGGAGGCATGTCCCTGATGCCGAGCCGGATGGCTCACGGCATCCCAGTGCTCCCCAAAACATGCAGGGTTGCTCAAACGACCCCAATATTAAACAACAAAAATTGTCTCAAACCTTTCAAATTGCTGCCGATCTTAAAACACACCTTGGAGGTAGAAGAGACGTTCCGTGTCTCCTCACGAGCGATATTTCATCTCTCCTTACTTCTGAGCCGGTACAAGTGAATGGGGATCTCGATCCCAGTGTGGGGAGGCAGCAGGTTGAAACAGGTTGAAGGCCCCAAGCTGCCACAATCGCACCCACGTGGCGCACACCAAGCACAGTGACCGTGAAACAAAAGCTCGTATGTAACTTTTCCAGTTGTGCAGTTGAAGACTGTAGGTTAGATAGGAACACTTCACGGCACACAAGAAATACAAACAAGGTCATTAAATTACCTTTCATGCAGTGACTTGAGCTGAAGTTGAAATCCAGTTCCAGTAGATGCGGTCACAGAAAACATGTGCACCTCAACAACAATAAATCGAATACAACTGGGCTAGAGCGTAAAAACTAAAACTAGAACAATAGAAACGCCCAGAGTAACGTGTCTCATGCACTGTGGCGACTAAACCACACACCCACTGAGGGCAAAGACATTTACATGTGCATGGGCATCCTCGTGTGGAGGTAAGAACATGTGCACCTTTGAACATAAAAAAACTGACCAACCTTAGAAAACTAAGAAAGGCAAATGTGCACTGCCATGAAGGCAATAGACACATAATGTGATGTCCACCTACGGACGCACCTCGTGTGGAGGTACAAAAAATCATTATGCACTAGATAATGGGTAAAGACTCCAAAACACACCTCCGGAGAGGTCAAGAATTTGTGCATTAAACACGGGAAACACGTCCGTGCGACATATTAGAGATAAACTCAATTAGAGATAAACTGATGTGCACATAAAAGTGGGACAAAACCCCAAAACACACCTCGCGGAGAGGTACATAGATAGTATACGATTGTGCACTGTGTGCAAATTTAAAAACCTACTGGTTCTAAAGATTGACTCCACACGCAATTAAGCGATTAATAAGCAGTGACATACATTGTACAAATAAAGAACATTGAACAGAACTCAATTTGAGCTTCCAGATCGCACACCAAAACTCCAAGGTAAAATATTACCCATGAGGCCTCAAATTAACAATGTGACAAAATGTCACAAAATGGCAGCGTAACACAGAAAAGTGAAAAATCAAATGCCAACTACAAGATTCCACACTGTTAAACATCACAACGCTGCACTAGAGTACAGAAATGCCACCACAGAAATGAAACAAGTCACTGTTGTAGATTGAATGTCACTTGGTTCCGTAAAATCTTCAAAGCAAGTTTTGCTCATTACCTTCTTGCTGAAGTATCATGAAACGCTGAAATAACATAAATACTCAGTCAGCTCAACTTCCATCCTCACCTCGGAAAATGTCACGGACTCCACAAGCAGAAATAACGTTGAACAGAGTATGTTGTAATTGTTGCTCCCTCCGCTGACAAAATAAAGCTAGAATTGACTTTATTAGCACACCCCAACTGACAAACGTGGTTGGCAAGAATTACCGAGGAGGAATATTTCACATTCCCAAACAAACAGCTTGTATGGTTGAATCCTCCAAGTCCAAGATGGCCTCACGCTATCCCACGTCGTGCAGGGTGGTTCGCGGCACGCCTTTGCCACCAAACGTCGATGGGAACCTCGGAAAACGTCAGAAGAGGCTCGTGAGCTGAAGAGCGCGCCACCATAGATGAGGTAAGGTGCGCGAGCACACAATTTTAAATTCAAAATAGTGCGCAACTGCCAAGTTTTACAGGCATTGAAAAACAAACATGCCTTTAAAAAAAATAATACCTTACCAAGGCAAAAATATCACGCCATTCTTCAGCAGCAGGCAGGGGACCTTAAGATGACACTGAAAACCAGCCGCAACCAGTCAGAGAAACGTCGCACCTCCAATACAGCACAATATAGCCCAGCACATGTAATTTGGAATGCCTCCAGGCTTACAGAAACCCCAGTGTTCACGAAGGGTGCGAGTTTTCTCAAAATGCCATACACTGCAGCTTGTCATTCACTGACGCCAACTCCAAAATGAAGATGCTGGTTAATGCGGAAATAACGCAAATGCAGCGCTAATAACATGTCACAGATCCAAAGAAATATAAAGCTGCGGAAACTCCCAAAAAAAAAAATGTTTATGATGTAATTCAGAAAGCTGTAGACGTAGGTAGGCTTATCCTCTGAGGGCACAGCACAGAACAGGACGAAGTAAATTGTCAAGCTTAGGGCACAGCACAGGCATACCCAGTCTTTAGGGCACAACAAAAAGGAACAGCGCTTGATAAAGACGTTTGGCTTACCCTCTCATGAGGGCACAGCAGAGGCTTACCCCCCTTGACAGCAACCAGAGGCTTGAGATGGAGTAGAAACAGGAACTGGCACTGTAGCGTAGAGGGCGACCGTTGTAGGGGTCACTGGTGGGGCTATGATGTGCCAGTTAGTTGAACATTGGCAGATGTGGTTACTTGAGTTGCTTGTAGTTGCTTGAGCTTGATAGTAGGGACTCTGGACTTGAAGAAGAAGGTTACAGAGATAGCAGAAGTAGGTTCTTTTAAATCGTCGCCATAAAATTGTAGTAACTGACTCCAGGCTGGTTGTAGTATTTCAAGAGTATTTATTGTATAAGTTACATGTCCAGTAGTTCAGCCCCACCAGGAGCAGCCAGCATGCTGCTCAGCCCTTCTCCAACTGTAGCCTCTCACTCCCAACATTCCATATTACATCATTCTGAGAGAATCTCACTGGCAGAGCATGAACCACATTGAAACAAGGATACTACAAAGTCCTTGCTTCATTGACTTCAAATAAAGAAACAGGGGACTCATCTTTTGGCTGGCAACGTCAGAGAAAAGGACAATGGCCTCTGTCTACCGGCATGAACGAGAACAAAGATCCATTTTTTGCTTGGCTTTTCCCCTTCCTGACACAACATTCTATTGATCATCTCATGGTTGGAGGTGATCTCAACCTACCGTTGGAGCTTAGTTTAGGTAGCACCCCTCCTGGCAAACATTGAAACCCCCCCATCTTCCCTCACACTAAGCTCTGACGACATGAAATTGATAGATGTCTGGCATACACAGCACAGGGGGGAAGGGACTGCAGGTTCTACTCCAAAGTAGATCATTAACACTCTAGGACTGACTATATCTTTGTCTCCCCACCAGTCTACTCATGATCTGTTCTTTGTTAAATATGTCAGCCTTCATGCACATTCAGGCTCAGAAGAGAGTAAACAGGACTCCAAATGTCTCAGAGATTCTGTCGAGGAAGGTGTCTTCATCTGTTCTGGGATAGGTCCTTTCAAAGATTCAATGGGAGGTTAGGAAAACACTCCTGTTAATTAGTTCGGCAAGTGCAGCAGGTTTTTCTCACATAACTTATTTAAAGTTGTGTTGACTGATAGCTAGGCAGCAGGACTCATACCACAGAAGTGATCTAAATTCAAAGGGCCTGATTGACAAAGTAAACCTACACATTTGTGTAAGTTTGTGATTGCTTACTATTCACAAAGGGATTTACAAGTATTATCTTTTCAAGTAAGGAGTCTGCACATATGCAAAGTTAGGTCTTTTTATGCGTGGAGACTCCAAACTCATAAAGATACTACTTGTAAATCCCTTTGTGAATAGCAAACAATCGTAAACTAACACAAAAGTGTAAGTTTACCTCTGTGATTCAGGCCTAAAACTTCCACAAATCAAGAAATATTAACGAAAATCTATCCAAACCCTGTCTAAATACTAGAAAATATGCAACCCATCAGCATCCGCATGGTCAGTGACAGCTCCTTAACCACCATAAAGTCAAATGCTGAAAGAATATTAATGTCCTCCTGAGTTGGGCTTTGTAGGAAATTGATTGATTGAGGGGGAAAGACCCTTTTCAAGGTAAATACCCTTCTCAAGCAACAACCATAATCCCTGTCAGGGTGGACCACAAAAGTCACTAAATTAACATGTGCTTAACCTTCTGGTAGGTTGGCACAAAAGCAGTCAGGCTTAATTTAGAGCTGCTGTGTAAAGTCTTTATGCTGCACACAAACATTAATCATGTAAAAACAAAAGAAAATGTAAAACCAATTTAGAAAAATTGACAAGATTGTAATAAATAAAATGATACCAGAATGACAAAAATCCAATCAGTAGTTTTAGGTAAGTACAGCACCTAAAAGCACAATGCACCACTCATGGTTAACTTGTGTGTTAGACCAGTGAAGGACTGGGTTATTCTAAGACCCAGCGGTGCCAGGGGACAACACCTGAAACCTTCGTGGGTTACCTGTTCTGGCGAACAAAACACAGAGACACGGGACACTTCCAGCGACGTCAAAGATCGGCGTTTATTTACTGCAGGGATACAGAAATCGCAAGAAGTACACAACGTGTAGGTTCTAGGAGACTGCTTCGAATTGCAAAAGTGGATCGCTCCTTTTATACACATTTCTGCCATTGCACAACATGGCAACCAAAGGTTACAACTCAGTTCCCACAATAAACTTCAAAAAAGTCGCATTCATGTTTCAGGAGGCCGGAACATAATTACAGCAGCATTGCCGGTTCCCAACTGTAAAAACATATTATTCCCACAGTTAAACACATTCCATTCTGACTGTAAACACATTAGGAGAAGGGACAGAAACAGATGTAAAGAAAGAACAAGGATGCACGACAGATTGGAAAAGAGTGTTGGGAGTAATAACGGAAACTTGATTACAGGATCAAAGACCTCGTGCCCAATGCATGCACGACTGAAACAATAGACCAGCACGGTAAGATGAGCCTTGAGCGGGGCCATCTGCCTTTGTCGTGTCATTTCCCCTATCATAAAAGTCACCCTCAAAGAAACGCGTGTCCTTAGTGTAAGCTTGGGAATCCCAGGGTCACAGAGCGGACAAGGTCCGTTCGCTGGCTACTTGAGGGCAAGAGACAAAATGGATGCCGCATCTAAAATGGAACCCGAAGGTTCGGATGGACAAACCCAAAAATGAGACGAACCATACGTGGTTGCGTAGCGAAACCGCGTACACCCACTAAACTCGTCATTTGCGGTTCGTAGATACCAAACTCATCCATATTCGACCACACCTAAAAAGTGTCGTTCCGTCTCGCACGGAACCTCAGACGCTCCTTTTGTCCTCATGTAGGCAAGCACTAGTCGAGATCGGAATCGATGTCAATATTCATCAAATCGGTCAGCTGCTGCTGGAACATCATTCTATCCATCAATGTCTCCTTGGTAACAGATGTCCGTCTTATACACGTTGTAGCACAAAGGCCACATAAGGCAGGACCACACTGCACACAAAGACAACACGTGAATAGAAACGTTACAACAACCCCTACGATCATCAGAATCTTCCAACCCCAAGTGGATATCAGGCCCCATAACCATCCTAGAAGTGTCCAATTACCTTCGTCCACGTGTATGGACTCGGAGATCTTGTGCAACTTCGAGATGGCTTGGTAAACAGTTGGAGCATTGTCAGGAATGAAAATGCAACAGCTCGAATGGATAACTTTACACACACCACCTCTATCTGCAAGGACAACGTCTAGAACCATACGGTTCTGCAACGTCATGAGTCTATCCGCCTGAAGTTCGGCTGTTAAATTACCAAGAGCACTCGCAGTTATGTTAGCAGTCGACTCGACTACACGGGTCAACTGTCTGAGGTTCCTACTATTAACCATAGGTCCCCAAAACGGCAAGAAACCCTTAAAGAAGTCTCCTGCTTCCTGACCGGCAGTGTCCTCTTTGCTAATAACGCCTCTCACAATTCTAGTCTTGTGATAGTCTGAGGCAACCGTAAAAGTCGGTGGTAAAAGATTCGCAATATAACAGGTACCCGAGAAATCACGGGGTAACCATGTATATGCACGTTCATAACATACGAAATAAGTACCCTTGGCAGTCAGAAAAACAGGGGAAGAGAGCATCGGTAGGACATACGTGTCAGTACAAGCACTGTTCCCAAGTTGTGCTCTCGGATTTCGACCCAAACCCTTCAAGCAGAAATTACCGAGGTGGGGTACGATCCATATTGGGGACGAACTCTTGAGCTGTCTATCACCCACTGACGTACTATACTCAGCCTCACTCAGATCCTTATAGGCCTGCACCTCTTCATCTGGAATAATCGATGCATCAAAAACATCTCTATCTAAATCCGCAATCGCTATCGCCAAAGGCTTGTGGTACGGACCAGGACCAACGCTTGCAGAGCGTGGCTCTCGACTGGGGTAGGAGTCTAGTGCACTACGGAACATATTTTGGAATGCTCGAGCTGAACCCTGGGAGCTGTAAGGAAGAACCAAATACGGAATACCCCTATCCATGGTATGTGGCATTAACCCACACACCCAACAGTTGGTAGTATTCATCACCAACTGATGCTGATGTAGGAGTTGAACAAAGGAGTTATTCATGAATTCCGCACGTCTAACCTGTTCATGTTGAGGCAGGAGATGAAAAGAATGTGGAGAAACGGTAGCAATGGAGCTTAGGTTAGGAGAAAGAGTAGGTGAAACAGAAGGCAATAACGACTGTATTCCAAAATACACTCCGCCCACCAGTAGCATAGATACAGTCAGAAACAGTAGGAATGCCTGAAACAGAAAACATTTTGTTCGTACAATCTTTTGCAATTTTGATCTTTGCGCCAACATCCTTTCTACTTCCAACAGCTTAGAGAATGCCATCCTCTAAAACCGTCCGTGACGTACTTGACGCACTTCGTTCTGAGTAGCGATTATCAATTCCCAGGAGTTCCCAGGAGTCGACAAAAGTAACCGACCTAGTGTCAGAAACCTGCTAAACAGAAAGGAGTACCCGCACGGCCCTACGGTTAACCCGGATGATAGGTTTTCTTAAACACTCAGCTTTAATACAAATCTCTTAGCTGCAAAAAGGCACATAAAAAAACTCAAAAAGAAAGGATGTAATTGTTCATAATGTTCGTAGCACCAGTAAAGGAAAATATAAAACAACATTTTATTAGTCCTTGCTACGTGGACGAAGAAAGTATCGATTTCTTCCAGGTCGAGTCTGCTCTATAAACAATTGTTCAGCTGGTGAAACAGTGTTCGGTGGAGTGGACGACGATTCAGACCTTGAGTTCTTTACGACTGATGACTCCACAGGTGTGTCTAGCAGCGATGAATTGTCTCCTACAGGTTGAGCATCACTAAACGGCACAAAGCATAAAGGGGTCTCAGTTTCCGTTGCCGCAATCCCAGTTCTCACCCAACCATCTGTTGGTGAGGGGATTGGTACTTTTTTCGTGTGGCCGGCGTGTACCCAGTTCTTTCTGCCTTCCAACCGAACTGCAGTCCTCGTTGTTAATAACACTTGAAAGGGACCCACAAATCTTGGCTCCAAGTTACGTTTTCGGCCAAAATTTCGGGTAACGACCCAATCACCTGGGCGGAGCCGATGTCCAGGACCCTCTGTCTGTGCCGGTAGAGCTTCAAAGACCTGTTGGTGAATTAACCTTAATTTAGTGGTCAGATCATGAAGATAATCAATTAGCATTGGATACTCAAGACTATCAAAGGCCTTAGGTCTCGGGACTCCCCAAATGTTCGCAGGGCGGCCGAACACAATCTCATATGGGCTGAGCCCTACTCGAGAGTGTACAGTCGCTCTGGTTGATAGGAGAGCCAGAGGCAAGGCATCAGGCCATGATAGACCAGTCGTAGCTTGTATCTTTGCGAGTTTCAGCTTCAGGGTACCATTGTACCCTTCAACTAAACCCGCTGCCTGAGGATGATTAGCGCTATGGAATTTCTGACGAATTCCAAGGCCCTTACATACACTCTGCATCACACTTCCCACGAACTCACTTCCATTATCTGACCACAAAATGCGTGGCATTCCATACCGAGGGAAGTATTCCTTCAGCAGGATTTTCGCTGTGGACAGGGCAGTGTTATCCTTAAGAGGATAGGCCTCGATCCATCTGGAGAACGCACAAACCACAACTAAAACGTACTTCAGATTATTGCATCTCTCCATATGGATGAAATCCAATTGGATAACTTCAAAGGGACAAACAGGGGGAGCAAAATGACCAGGTGGAGTGGGGGTGCCCTTGCCAGGATTATGCATCAAACACACCATGCAATTCTTAACCACTCTCTCAGCACACTTAGCAATACCATCATTCTTCCATACAGGGGACAAGAACTTGCCTATCCCTTTCGCACTAATGTGTGACAGCCCATGAGCCATTGTCATGACAGCTAATACATACGCATCCGGTAACATCCACCTCTGACATTCCGACAAGTCAACCCAACATCCATGCATATCCAACTTTCCCGTGCTTTCTTTCCACCTGGTCTTTTCAGCTTCAGTGTGCTTTCACACTCTCAACAGTGTCTTCACACATACCAGTTTCCGTCGACCATCTCGCTGAACTTGTCACATACATTCGAATTGCAAGATTCTTAGCCGTTTCATTGGCAATCTCGTCCGCAAATGCATTACCACGACCAACATCATCCGTCACTTTTCGATGCGCACTGCATTTAACGATCGCCACCTGTTTAGGAAATGTAAGTGCATCCAAAAGATCATTCACGAGCTGCCCGTGTTGGATCTTCGTGCCATGCGATGTCATAAATCCTCTTTCTCTCCACAATCGACCAAAACTGTGCGCAACGCCGAATGCATACTGACTGTCGGTAAACACATTCACTCGCTTTCCCTTAGACAAAACACATGCTCTTGTCAATGCAATCAACTCTGCCGCTTGCGCTGAATTCTGATTCATTCTCGCAGTTTCCACAACCGTGCTCAACGTCACTACAGCATACGCGGTCGTCACATCGCCATTCGGCAATTTAAAACAGGAACCATCAACATACAAAGTACCATCGGGATCTGTCAATGGAGTGTTTTTCAGGTCCACACGACCCTTTGTTTCTTCCTCAGTTCATAAATAACAATCATGTGGTGGTACATCATCTGATTCCATATTAGTCGGCAACAATGTCGCCGGATTCAGTACATTACAACGCTTGATCTGTATATGACTTGCCAAAAGGGTCAGCTCATACCCAGACAACCTTGCACTCGTCAGATGTTGAGTTTTTGTCCGATTCAAGAGAGTGTCAACTGCATGCGGAACCATCACTATGAGCATATTATCCATAACCAAACCTGCGGATTGTCGAATAGACGCCGCAGCTGCCGCTGTCGCCCTCAAGCAACTTGGCAACGCTCTAGCCACCGGGTCTAAGGTCGAGGAGAAATATGCACATGGACGCTGCTTACCACCGAATTGTTGCGTCAAAACACTCAACGCACAACCTTCTCTCTCGTGAACGTATAGTGTAAATGGCTTACTGTAATCAGGAGTACCTAACACAGGAGCCGAACACAACGCATCACGTAGTTCAGAAAAACTTTTCTGACATTCTTCCGTCCATGGCAAAGGAGTCGAAACGTCCTTGCACGTGAGAGCTATCAATGGCTTCGCTAACAGTGAAAAATTTGGAATCCACTGTCTGCAGTATGACGTGATACCTAGAAAGGCACGCACATCTCTCTGAGTTGTTGGCACAGTCATTCGAGCAATTGCTGCAATTCTTTCTGGGGTCAACCTTCTTCCCGCCTTTGACAATAAGTGACCTAGATAGGTTACTTCTTGACAACAATATTGCAGTTTAGAAGGTGACGCTTTGTGATGCAAGTCACAAAGATGCTGTAACAGTGATACTGTAGCAGTCTTGCAAATCTGTTCAGTGTCTGCAGCTATCAACAGATCGTCAACGTACTGAATCAAGGCCGCACCAGTTGGCAGCACGAACGCATCAAGTTGACTCTTAAGAGCTTGACTGTAGATCGATGGACTCTCACAGTAGCCCTGAGGTGCACGTTTGAACCTGAAGCTACGACCACCTAATAAGAAACCGAAAAAATCTCTGCTGTCCTCAGCAATCGGAATGCTAAAGAACGCATTCTTCAGATCGATTACCGAGAACCATGATGCAGAGGCTGGAATCAGAGTCAGCAAAGCTGTAATGTCGGGTACCACGGGAAACTGTGGAACAAAAATTTTATTTACCTCCCGTAAATCAATAACTAGACGGTACACAGGAGGCTTGGAGCGATCAGTTCGCTTCAAAATAGGCAACACAGGACTATTACAAACGTTACCTCGTGTTTCCTCAATGACATCTTTATCAATCAAATCGTAAATGATCGCTAATAGTGCTCGTTCACCATCAAGGGAGATACGATACTGGGGTATGCGCGGCAGTTGCGCGTTGAATTTCAATTGAACGACATAAGGTGGTATATCCAGCAGGCCCACATCATTGGGACCTGTCGCCCACAAAGAAGCCGGAAGAGAACTCAATTCCGGTGGGAGCTTATCAATCGACAAATACATAGGAGAGATCACTCTCTGACCCAATGTAAGCTCCACTCCCGCAGGAGAGCAATACAAAGTCGCATGTAACCGTTTCAACAAATCCAAGCCCAAAAGATTCTCACCACAACCAGTAGTCAAAATCAACGGAGCTTCTAACTCATGAGACCCAATTGTAAGGGGCAAAGGGCTAGAAACTGGATTGCTAACGGGGGCGCCAGAGAATCCAACGGAAACATTCGTTAAGCCAGACAAAGGCGTGCCAGGGAGTTTCGAATGCATGATGGAACTTTTCGCTGCACCAGTGTCCAACAGAAAAGGCTCGACTACGCCCAATGTGGCAACTGCGACATTAGGCCCTCTCTGATCAACCGGAACTGATACTTCTCCCTTCCTCTGTCTACGGCTGTCCTAGTAGATACCGTCCGCATCAACATCATGCTCGACATAATAGTCATCCACATGATACTGTGCAGATCTACCAGATGAGAGATCGCGTCGATCGAAACAATTTTGCGAGTCTGAGGAAGTGGCAAGACGCTCGGTCTGATTCTGAGTAACACCGCGACCTCTACCACGTGAAGCTTGTTGAGGACCACTACGACCTCCTCGAGCCGAAACACCATTGTTCCGGTCACGTAAAACTGGACAATTAAACTTCAAATGGCCCTCACCCCGACAATATGCGCATTGATTATACCCTAACACAAAGCGAGGTGCAGAAGAGTCATTACGCAACTGTGATCTAGAAAACTGCGATTGTGATCGATTTGGCTGTTGCGAGTCATTATAATTCGAGCGCGGAGGATACGCTTGCTGCAATAAGACCTTAGTTTTAAGATCCTTCATTTTCTTATCTGCGCGTTCGCTTTCTTCCTTCTCTCTGTTTTCGTAGTACTGGGCCGTGGCTAATATCTGAGCAGTGGTAGAAACAGCCCACGAACTTTCAGAATTCTTCAGCTTGTTGCTGAGTTCAGGCAACAAATTCGATACGAATTTATCAACGACCAACCGCTGACCTCCCTCAGCGCTCATGTCCTGACCACTATGATCAATAAATGCCTCCTCAAATCTCGTAAAGAAATCGGAGACACTCTCATCCCTCTTTTGTTTGCACGCAGACAACTTGTCCCAATTAACGCGTATTGCTGGCATAAGTGTCTTCATAAGGGTAAGTATCCTCTGGGGCAGATCCGCAATAAGCTGTTCAGGTTTAGCACCACCAACTTGCTGGGCGTCTGCCGCCGCAAGAGCAGCCCAGTCACCGCCTAACTCAGCCGCGTGATTCTCGTGACGGATTTTCGCCCAAATCGGCTGAGGCACTACATTGCCAAACAACATGTCAATATCGGCAAGGTTCATAACGGTAGCATCCACTAGTTGGGACAACTCCTTATAATACCCTGCAGGATTTTTACGGGGGTCGGGCAAGGTTTGCTTTACCTGCAAAACTTCCGATCGCTTCCAAGGGAGGTGTATCCAAACTCTCTGAAAACGTGCTGGAATAGCAGGATTAGCATTAGGATCACCTGGCATCCATACTGGGGGAACTTCCCGCATAGGATACTGACCAGGTTTTGCCATCCACTCTTCAGTCTCGTCCTTAAACAATGCTCGAGGTTGCACTGTACATTGAAGAGATAACAGACGCTCTAGAGCACATCGAGCATTATCACCTACAATCACACCAGTCGTAAATTGATTCTGGAGCTCAGAGACCTCGGGCGGTACATTATCCACCGCATCATTATCCCACTCTTCTCTCAAAGATTTACACATTTCCTCGAACACGAATCTTTGTGTGGGCGCATTAAACTGAGAAAATGTCTCAAACACTATACGCGAAGTGTACTTCACAGGATGGCGAATCCATTTACGCGCCATTTTTACCAACGACTCACGTTCCCTACCATCAGGAATCTGACTGCGCCTCTGAGCAACATCGGAAAGAGTCGACCCGAGTATTGGCCCAAAAAGCGGAGAATAGAGAGTAGCAACAGCATTAAAGAGACGGCTACGAACAGAAGGAGAAGAAGAAGGAGGTACAGGAGCAACAACAGTAGGAGTAGAAACAGTAGTAGTGGACGGGGTAACAGGAGTAGTGGTAACAATAGGCTGAGGAGGGACTGGCAAAGGAACAGTAGGAAGAAGAGCTGGTAAAGGAGGATGAACAATCTGCGGCACAAGAGGATTCGGGAGAGCAGGAGGAACGACGGGCTGACCAGCAGCCGCCAGAACAGCAGGTTGAGGAATAGGAAGAATCACAGGACCCACAGTACCTGGAGCATAGGGAGGTGGCGATTTCAATAAATAAGACAATAGCGAATCTTCTATCACTTCCTCTCCCGTCTTATCAGAATTAGACGGTAACACCGGATAACATTTATCCACCGCCATATGATGAAGTCGAGCACTGACTTCCTGCTCCTTCTCATCTTTGTCTCGCTGATACTGTTCTGCATTTCGCGTCACCGTAATAACACCTTCTCTCTTATTTTTCTTAATCTGTTTGATTTCTTTCTGCTTGGCCTCTTTGCGCCATAACCGGAAGGAATCAAACATGGCCGGCCTAGCCTTCTTTTTAAACAGTTTAGCTTCAAGATTATCTAAGACGGCAGTTTCGAAACTACCATGTGATGGCCAACTAAGAACACCATCATTTTTAGTGTAACGAACCCAATATTCATTATATACGATTGGACCTATGCCATGGCGACTATAAAGCTCATAAATTGGAGTTCCAACCGTAGGTATCGGACATGAATCCTCCAGCCGGGAATCCATGCTGCAACATTTAAGGAAACCAAACAAAGTACTACGGCCAGGCATCGTGCACACTAACCGAGTTTACAAACTTCGAGGGCTATCGAATTATGATGTCCTCGCACGAAAAATGCAAGACCCTCGGTTTTTGGCAATTGCAATCGTCAAACAACAACTAAGAACCAACAACTAAGAACCACAAATGCAATGGAACCATGCAAACAACAAGGTAACTCTGGGAGCGACCCACAAATACTTAACTGAAAGAGCAATGGCGTCACCAGGAAGGCCCGTCTATCGTCTCGCCGTACAAAGGACTACGCCAGGCGCCAAAACAGGTCGACAGTCAGGGCATCAGTCCGTCGCAGCCGTCTGGAAGCGGGAATCTTCGCGGGAAAAAACTTCGGGCCACTTATTTCGACAACTGGATCAATGAAGCGGGGTGCACCTTCCCTCGGAGATTTCACACGAAGTTCCTCACGATCGTCGGGCTTTGGACCGGTACCGCTGATGTCGCCCCACGTTGGGCGCCAACTGAAGGACTGGGTTATTCTAAGACCCAGCCGTGCCAGGGGACAACACCTGAAACCTTCGTGGGTTACCTGTTCTGGCGTACAAAACACAGAGACACGGGACACTTCCAGCGACGTCAAAGATCGGCGTTTATTTACAGCAGGGATACAGAAATCGCAAGAAGTACACAACGTGTAGGTTCTAGGAGACTGCTTCGAATTGTAAAAGTGGATCGCTCCTTTTATACACATTTCTGCCATTGCACAACATGGCAAACAAAGGTTACAACTCAGTTCCCACAATAAACTTCAAAAGAGTCGCGTTCATGTTTCAGGAGGCCGGAACATAATTACAGCAGCATTGCCGGTTCCCAACTGTAAAAACATATTATTCCCACAGTTAAACACATTCCATTCTGACTGTACATACATTAGGAGAAGGGACAGAAACAGATGTAAAGAAAGAACAAGGATGCACGACAGATTGGAAAAGAGTGTTGGGAGTAATAACGGAAACTTGATTACAGGATCAAAGACCTCGTGCCCAATGCATGCACGACTGAAAGAATAGACCAGCACGGTAAGATGAGCCTTGAGCGGGGCCATCTGCCTTTGTCGTGTCATTTCCCCTATCATAAAAGTCACCCTCAAAGAAACGCGTGTCCTTAGTGTAAGCTTGGGAATCCCAGGGTCACAGAGCGGACAGGGTCCGTTCGCTGGCTACTTGAGGGCAAGAGACAAAATGGATGCCGCATCTAAAATGGAACCCGAAGGTTCGGATGGACAAACCCAAAAATGAGACGAACCATACGTGGTTGCGTAGCGAAACCGCGTACACCCACTAAACTCGTCATTTGCGGTTCGTAGATACCAAACTCATCCATATTCGACCACACCTAAAAAGTGTCGTTCCGTCTCGCACGGAACCTCACCAGGGGTAAGTCACATCTTCAGGCCGACTGTGATGAAGCATGGGCCGAATACAGGGACCAGGTTAGTACCTCTGAAAAATCTACATTGTTAAAGTCCAGTATGACAAGTCCAGTTCACGGTTGAGGAGGCCACGAGGAGTGAGGAAAAAGTCACGGATGTTTGTTGCTGTAGCATGAAGATCCGGTCAGGCAGTGCAGATGACCATTGCTGAAACTTCACATTGGCGGTCACCACAGGCTGTTGCTGTAGAATGAAGTGCAGATCTAATGTTGACAGTCATCACTAGAGGTCGCTGTAGTGCAGAGAGACAGTTCACAGGAATTTTTCATATGGCAGCAGAGTCTCGATGTGAATGGTAGCGAAGGGCCCTAAACTTCAGGATTCATTCTTTCTTGGCAGAGGAGTGCACTCTGATGCCAGGGAAGGGTCCATGACTTGGGGAGGAATCTCTTGGGGATCAGGGACTCAATCTAGCAGAGGTCCAGTTGTAGGTCCAGGCATGTCCAGTTGCAGAAGTCCTTCTTTTGTAGTCCACAGATCAAAGAGTGTACTGACAAATTGGTTGAATGTCCAATATTTATATCTGGTGCCATCCTTTGAAGTGGGAGAAACATCTAAGCTATTCCCCCTCTGGTTTTGGAGATTTCACTCCTTCCCCTGTTTATCCTCCAAGTGGTCTAAGGTGACAAAAGAATGGTGTCAAGTTCCTTTATGAGTGTGCTGGCGGCAGACCTTTGAAATGTAAGTGGGGCAGGGAACAGCTCTACCATGGCCCATCCTGCCAACTGCTAGTCCCCCTTTGCCTCACCGTCTGGAGAGAAAAGGCCAAGCACCAACTAATTACAGCCATGTGACCCAGGACACACGCTGCAGGCACCAAATGGTTAGGGCAAGAAAATGGCAACTTTCTAAAACCCTTTGGTTTTGCTTTGTTCGCCCTAATTTGGCAGGGCATGCCCAGACGTGGGTCCCTTGCTCAGTTTGCCACTGGATTCAAGCTAGCCTGGTTGATGATGTCTGATTAGCCAGAAACCAGTCCCAGGATGCTTGTTTCTGGTCCAGGGAAGACATGGCTCTGCAGTTCGGGCTGGACTGTTCCCATGAGGCACAGGGTCAGACTGATTTGCATATCTACATGTCTGAACTGGGGTGGCGGAGTGAGCTAAAGAATGATGATGGATTAAACCCAGATCAGTTGACTGGGGGTGAGTGCTTGCAATGATCAACACTCCGTCCATCATCCCCTTTGGTTTAACTTTCTAAAAGTGACATTTTCAGAATTGTGACTTGTAATCCTGCTTTGCCATTAAGGAGGATTTAAATTTACTATTCCTTTTAGACCAAACATGACATTTTCACATGTTCCTAATCAAACATTAGCACTTATTAAATTTAATAAGGTAACCCAATTGTAGCCTATGGGAGAGGTAGGCCTTTCAGTAGTGAAAAACGAATTTAGAAGTTTTTCACTACCCAGAAAGGTAAAACTTCAAAGTACATATCCAACGCCTATGGGCTGTTTATGGTCTAACTTAGGTGCGACATATACGTTTTAAAAAGGGAGGGTTAGGCCTGACAAAAGGTTTACTTTGCCAGGTCAAATGGGGAATTTAAAACTGCAGACATGCTGCAGTGTAAGCCCTGAGACATGTTTTATCGAGCCACTTAAGTGGGTGGCACAATAAGTGCTGCAGGCCCACTAGTAACATTTAATTTAGAGGTCCTGGGTACATATAGTACCACTTTACTAGGGACATACAAGCAAATTAAATTAAGCAGCTAGGTGTAAGACAATTTTACCATATTTAAAGGAATGAGCAAAAGCACTTTAGCACTGGTTAGCAGTGGTAAAGTGCACAGAGTCCTAATGCCATCTAATACGAATTTTAGCAAACAGGATGAGTGAAGGCAAACATATTTGGGGGTGACCCTGCAGAGAGAGCCAAATCCAACAGGCGTTTAACCCTATCTTTGCATAAAGAACTTCAAACATTTGTGTTCTTAGATTTTCATTGGTCATACAGCAGATGCTTCCCCACCACTGTAGCCCACCTCTGTCCGATGAGTAGTTGTAAAGTCTTGCAAATACATTTCAAGGATGACACTATCTTTTACTATGTCAACATTGCACCAGTGCTGTGGTTGGACTACTCTGTCTGGAGAGTGAACTATTTGCTGTAGTTTGACAGTGTTTCCTGTGTAGTTTGTGAAATGCTATAGTTCATGAAAGATTTGTAAAATCAAAACAATGAACAAAATGAAAATCAGTGCTTAATTTGGTACTGTGAAGAGGGAAGATATGTGCAGAGCAGGGGATTTGACCATGCCACCAGTGCTTGCTGAGCATGGCTACTGATCGTGTGCAGTGAGAACTAAAGAGTGAGGTTAGGTGGAGGGCAAGGCTAAATGATATGCAAAGGTCTGAGTACACTAAGCTATATGCTTGGTATGATGGGCACTGAAGAGACACAATTGGGTGCAGTGAATGCTTTGTACTAAGCACCCAATGTCCACAACCAGTAGCTGCACAGATTGAGGTCTGATGAGAGGGCTGTTAGGACAGGGCACGTCTGGAAAATCACAACCTGTAGCAAGTGCCAGATGTGCATTGCTAAAGGATATCTGCCAAAGACCATGCCCTGCCCACAGTGACCAGTGAACTTGGTCAAAGGTGTAAAAAGATCATTATAAAAACAAAAACAAATAAACAGAGAAAAAGTTAAATACTGGGTCTTTCCTTATAGTAGTTATAATAATGTTTGTATGAAAAATATAGAAATGGCCACACAATCTTTAGTTGAATGGAAATTGTACTTAGGATCCAAATTTGCAAATTGGGGTGAATGACAGAATAAAATGTCCCTATGCACAGCTGATGCCCTCACACATAATGTTACAGATGGGATTGCTAATGCATATCTCTTTACAGGGGTCATCACCTTTCAAAGTATAATTGACAAAATGTTTTACATCACTGATGACATCACAGAAGGTGTTCCGTGTGCTAAACCCTACTCAACATTTCCAGTGAATCACTGCCAACAACACTGAAGTAGTGTCATTTAGGATCCAACCTTTATATGTTACAATTTTAGGTATATATATGTGTTCATATGTAACATTTATATATTGTGTGACTTGATTTCTTTAACGTGTGTAATGAACTCAAACTGACTAATAGAATGTAATCATTACAGCTATTAGCAATCCGTATATAAACTAATGGATTGACTGATTAATGTAGCAATGTTTCTCTTATATTACATATTATACGTTGATGGTTCTTCTACACATAGATGAATGTATATGCATAACCTTGTCACTAAGGTGCATATATGTTTGAATTAACTTAATCTGACTTCAAACCTAAACTGAAAGTATGTGCTTTAACTTTGTTAGTATACTGTTTCTTTCCTTTTGCAGGTGCTTCATCACGTCTCTCGCTAGCTAGAGTAATGCTCATTGTTTGTATTAGACGACTGGTAGTAAAGGCTGCGGGAAGAAACTTGACAGCAGGCTCGGAGAAATAATGGTCAAAGGATGCATTCTGTTTATCTAGTACCAGGAGGGTTAAAAACTCAAGGATGAGCTTTGCGGTCCTAGTTTCGATGAGATGGGAACTCCAGGGAGTATGCTGATGTTTTTCGCATTCAGTAATCTGGTTAGTTCCTGATGGTGTAAGACGAGAGAGGAATGTTTTGAAGCTAATATTATCTTAATTGGTGTTTTCCAATAGTACTTAGGTTAGGCAGATTCTCCCCGACACTGGAAGGGAATAGTTTTCTTCTTGCTGGGCTTTTTCCCTGAAGTGTGAAGCTTTATGCAGAACACCTTTCCTATTCTTTTGAACTTCTACTGGAGTTCTGTTTCCATGCTGACACCTTCTGTGCTCCCTGACTGGAAAACCCCATTGGCAAATCTGTCTTCCACCTCTGTTTAGAATAGAATGAAGAGGTTTCTTTATAGAACACATCTTTACAACAATCTCCTTTATTATTGTTGTGGCTGTTACATTTCTGTATCTTATATTATTTCTGCTCAACTCATTGAGACATTTCAGTCTACAAGCCATATTGCTGTATCTCATGAACCTATTTCTATTCTGCTTATATACTGGACTGATAAATATCCTAAAATAACCATTTAAACTAAATTTTCGAATCTTGGTCTACATTGTGGAGTCTTATTGGCTTCACAAGCTACAAATGCATTTCTGATGTTTTCTCCCTTACAGCACTTCAAATCAACATATCATTGATGATGTTTCAAAGAGATTAAGATGTAAGTACCAATGCACCATCAGATGGTAGCATAGGATGGTTAGTCACTGAAGCGAAGGGAGCTAAAGTACCCTTATAGGAAATCTAGAGTTGCCCAAGCCCAGCCTCAGCCTTTAAATCCCACGTTCGGAGGATTGGCTGTATTCCAGCAGGTCAGAAAAGAGCCGTAGCAGTAGAGGCAATTGAGTATTAATAGGGTAGTGTGTTGAAATAATGTATGTCAATGTTTTGGTATTTGTTGAGGTTTTGTGATGCGGCGTGCTATCGCTTTAGTTGTTGAGTAGATGTAGATGCACTTAAAGTTGAACAATTGAAGTTGTCGGGCTAGTCGTAGCCCAAGATCCTGGGATAGGTAAGAATATTGTATTGTAATTTGTCTGTTATGTTTTTTAGTGTTAGCCGTAAGGTACAATCAACTGCCTAATTGAGTTAGGGACCTGTAACTTTGTGCGAGAGTAAATTGTGATTGTTACTAGTGGACCCTGGTGTGGAAAGGAGAAACGCTTTAGTCAGGGTGATTTCCCACTGGTCGAGATTTCACCCATGTGTGTGTGTGTTTGAGTAAGCTGGAAATTGTTACTCCAGACAATTTCTTGTAGGATTGAACACCTTAAATTAAAGGAGGGTGAACCAGTGCAGAGAGTGAGAACTGTGCCATTGAGTGCAGCACTGAAATCGGACAGTTGGTGTAAGAGCTGTGCTGCTATTGGATGTTACATCACTGCCATGCTGCAATAGGGTAGAATGGGATGTGCCATGCTAAGATTGGCTGCTAATGCTGGGAAGTATAATGTGGTTAGGAAAATATTTTTTTTGTAAAAAAAATTTAGGGCCTTAAATCACCCCAAAAAGTGCAACCATCACCAAAGACACAGTGAGCATCCCATTTTTGTGCCTAGGAGCTCCGTCTACTTCTCCGGTACCAACGTGGATGTTTCGGTTTCACAACAACCAATTCTTGAGGGGTCACATTCAATCATAAGTCCATGATGTCCAATGTCTGTACAGATATCGAACTCTCTAGAGGGGGCCCACAACATTTCTAAGCCACTAAGAACCCATGTTTTATACGATGACGTACACCCACTTTACAGCTCCAAGCCACTCCTCTGTAGTTTGGGGAGTAAGTTTGCAATCACTTCATGCATATCTCCCTCTTTGCAAACAAAATCATAGGAATAAGTAACCTGCTGAAGTCCCGATCAGCCCCATTGCCCCCAGTTTTGTTGATGTCAAAAAAGACCAACATGGGGCTTATCTTAATGGATGCATTGAATACAGATGACAGAACCTTACCCACACCTTCCCAAATAACTCCCATGGCAGGAACAATCCAGGAACATGGGTGCATAGTTTGCTTCCTGCTTACTATATCTCTCACAGGTGCACACCTCATTACCCACAATCTTAGCCAATTTCAGAGGGGTCCAATTACATCTGTGAATGGTAAAACAATGGTTCCTTCCGAGTACAGCAGATTTCACTGTGATATACAACAATTTTAGAGATACTTCCCACAGGTCCCCAATCTCCCCATTCGATAAATCCCTTGCCCAAGCTGCATATTAGAAGAACTTCAGCTTCTCATTCAGTGCTGAAACTAGGTGCCAGTACCATATCATCAGCATATGACAGCAAGCTTATTTTCAAAACCCTTACTCTGAAAAGGAACTATCCCTTCACTTAACCTAAGACTTTAAGCAAGGGTCTCTATATATAAGTTAAAAAGAAGTGGGGTGAGGGGACACCTTTGCCTTGCACCTCTCATTTTGCTCACTTGATCTGTTAAAAAAGCCATGTACCAATATCCTGGCCAGTGGTGCACTGTAAAAAAACTGGATAACATTGCAATAGGCACTACCTAACATCAGATGACTTGGTACTTCTCTGAGATAACCCCAATTAACCTGGTCAAAGGACTTAGCTGCATCTATTAGTTTCAAAGCTAGGGATCAGAATAAATAGTGGGCAGGTCAATAGAGCCCACGAGAGTGTGTGGCAGCTCATATAAGTACCTGCTGGGAATTAAAACTTCCTAATCCTCCTGAACTAGTGATTTTATTTGCAGCAGTAGCCTCTTTCCAGGGTGGCGGTGAAGATATAATCACAGTTCAATGATGATATTGGCGAATTACACCTACAAGGGGGCCTATTCAGTTTTAACTTCAACAAAATAACTTTCTCCTGCCAAGAAGCCGTTAACCCTGAGTTCCCTTCCAGAATCATATTAAACAGCAGTTTTTTCACTGGTACTAACCTTACTGCTAGCTTAGCTTACAGCTCTGTTGGGTTGCCGTCTGGGCCCAGGGATTTTCTATTCTTACACTTCTTCAATGTGCCATAGATCATTTTGTTGTTCTTGATTTAATTTTGACAGGTGCTTCTCATTCAACTGTGAACTCTTCTCTGGGATATTTGGCATACTATGTTCTCTATATAAATCGCCAAAGAAAGTAAGAAGGTCTCCCCCCTATCTTACAAGTAGTATTATATAATACCTGCGTGCTCCTGTCTTTAGCCTCTTTCATTAAATTCCTATACAGGTCTGTCTTTGCCTTTCAGGCTAGCAGCGTCCCACGGTTCTCCCTATAAACAGTAAGCTAGCATGCTAGCCTCCCATTTCTTCCTAATTAATGCATCTATGTACCCTTTTACCCTATCCTTGTGTAGCTTGAAAGTCAAATAATAGCTGTGGCCTTGCAGCTCCATCCACATTTTCGTTGGCTAATTCCTGTTTGATATCAATAATACTCTCTTTTAATCTCTGCAGTTCCATCATCCTTGTCTTTTTAAGATGAAAAGCTATGACCACCACTTTCCCTCTGAAGAAGGATTTGAAGGTATCCCAGACTATTTGTAAATTGACTGTTCCCAAATTCAAGTTAAAGAAACCATAAATATTATCCCCTAGTTTCGGGAGAATGCCCTCTTCCATCAGCACCTTCCTGTGTAAGGTCTTTCTCAATTCTGCCTTTGAATGCTTGAGATCTAACTCCAGATAAACCATTTCATGATCTAAAATATTAATGGGATGATGATTTATACATATCATATTCTCCATTTCTCTCTTGTCAATAAGGAAATAATCTAAGAGTGAATAGTGTCCATACTTCTTACAAGGGTGGGTATAGCCCCTCTTACTTCCAGCCCTTAATCTCCAGACATCACTTAGCCAAACTCCTTTCTCAAGAAGGATTAATGTGAGAGGGATTTGGAATGATGTACCCACCAATATCATTTAAATATTGAATCACTAGATGTTACTTCTTTCCATCCTCAGACCATTTACATTCCATGTTAAAACTGATAACAACTGACCTTCTTATGTCACCAACTCATCCCAAACTTAAACCCAATGCACCCCCAAAGCCGACAACCCTCTATTCCACCCAATTTACTATGATCGTCTGAGGAGCTATTTTTTTCCTTTTTCTCCCATATGCTCCTCACACTGTGCACTCCCTTGTGGAAAACACTCCCATCTATATTGCATGACATTAATAGTATGTCATAATTTTAGCTAGCATGCAGAGATCACTGAAACTCTAACCAGATAATTCCAACCATGACCTTCCTTGCATTCCACTTAAACCCGATCTGTCTTACTTACTCTTATTCATCTTAATTTGCAAAATAAACTGATCCCCCTCATCTGGTTCCCTATAGCTGTGCATCTCATTATCATATGTGACTTTAATCAGGGCAAGCAATTAAACCTGAGCTTTGGCCCCAAGTTCCTTCAACTTGTCTATACGTTTCTCCAGCTAACACTGTCTATCTGCTGTTACTCTTGAGATATTGGAGCGTATCTGGACGGTAACTCCCTTATTCTGGGGTGATCTTGTTTTAAGTGCAAGACCTAAAATCGTCTCTTTAACAGTAAATGACAAAAAATCAAAAATGATCTTTCTAGTTTTCTTGTGACTGGGTGTTAATTTGAAATGGGTCCTGATGCACCCTCTGAATTTTCTGCACCAGATTTATCTGTGAATCAGCTGGTAACACTGCCTCCTGCCACGGGTTTATCACAAAAAGTTTAAGATTGTCACTCTGTCCCGTCTGGTGCATTTATGAGTCGCAGGTTGTTCCTCCTCGCATTATTCTCTAATCTCTCCATTCTATCAAGAGACTCTTTATTCCTTTACCTCAAACACTTAATTTCTGCTGTGTTTACCTCTACAGTGGCACTTAGCTTATCAACTGCCTTTTCCAGAGCCTCAGTGCAAGCAGTCAGGCAATCCAAGTTTTCCTCAAAGTTCACACAGGTACTTTGCATCTCTCTTTGGTTTGTTTATGAGACCTCAAACCCTTTCTTCATCTCTGCTGATAAAGTCAATAGCATCTTGTGTACACAGGTCTACCCCCCATAAGCCTGCCTTGCCTGAACTTCATCATATGGGGTGGTTGTGAAACTGCAACTGATCCTTCATCTCGAGCAGTGTCCAGCAGTGGCAAACTCTGAAGTGACTCAAACCTTTTGCCAGTGGCAACACACAGACTCAATATTTGTTCCATAGTGGGCTCAACGGGCTCTGGGGGTTCAGACATAATTTCACTTAACTCTCACTCCTTGTTCCCTTCTTCAGGGTGGTCCACCACTCAGGTTCTCTCTGCCTCAACCACACCATCTTCCATCATCTTATTTTCCATCCTTACTCTGAAAAAAGACCAAAGGGAGGGAGTCCCTTTTAGGGCTGATTTTGCCCTCGGCAACTGATTGCTTTTGTTGTCCCTTCCAGAGCAATCACTGTTTTTTCTACTTAGCCCAAATGCATCCAGGAGCTCACATTTGCCATCTTTGAGTTTCCCTACTTGCTCTAAATAATTAATACAGCCAAGTTTCCTCCCTTCAAAACCTACCTCTTTCTATCAGGCACCAAGTAATTTCCACAATATCAGGCTGTACCAGTTGTGCTTCATTGTATGTGAGCCGCCTCTCCCCACTTTTCTCCTCTCTCCATCCCCATTGGAGGGTACAAAGCCCTCCTCGGTACTCAACAAAGAGCCAAGAGACTATGATGCACCACTGCCTGAAAGCCTCTGCTTGCTGACCTCCTCCAGCCCTACCCACTTTCCTCCATTCTCTGCGGCAGATGCGGGCACTAACACCACTAACATCCAGGCTTACTGCTTTAATTCCCAGCACTCTGGGCACTTCTCAGTGCTCCTGGGAAGAGGTCTGCATGTATGTCCTCACAACACTTCTAGAGATGTACTGAGAGAATGTACAAACTCCACTGCCTCTGCTCCCCTTCCCCTGGAAGGAGTCCCACTGAGATGTTGCATCCCCCCTGCTGCACTGCAACACTGCTCGACTGTACTGAGAGGTGATCGCGGTCATATATGTAAGATTCGTAACTATTGGGAGCCAGATATGATTATGCCCCTAAAAGCTCCCCTTCCCTAGCCCTGCAGCATTGTGTGTTGTCTCTAGCCAGGTCCTCTGGACCTCTGCACACATTCTTCCATACCGCCCCATCAACAGGGTGCAAGGTTCTGACAGCTGAAAATAATTATTTTGGTTTAAAACAAATGTCTCTAGTTGTGATTGTTGTATTCACTGTTTCAACATGAAATGTTTTAGAGCTATTAAAGATTTGATCATGGGAAATGTGAGGGTGAAGAGGCACCACCAGAAGGCATGGCAGGTCACATGACCATAAATGTGGGACTCCACACGTGTATTTGGCTGAGCCAGCAACATAGAATCACAGTAAGTGAAGGTGCATTGAGGTTTTCTCGCAATGGCACATTTAATTTGAGAATTATTGAGAACTTGAGAAGGGTGTTGTACGAAATAAAGCCACCACCTAGATCAATGCAGCATGAAGTGCTTAATGCCTGGGAACATGCGGCTCATGCTAAAGAAAAGGAAGAGTATCAGGATAAAATTAGGAGAGCAGTATGTAGTTGTAATGAAGCCAAGTGGAGTGCAGAACAACAAAAATGGGGAGCAGAAAATATTTAGGGGACCAGACTATACTTTGCATTGACGAGTGAAGAACGTCAGAAAAGTAAAAAGGAAAAATGAGAGGACAAAACAAAGCATATAGAAGGTTCCGGTGAAAGTAGTGATAGCGTTTGTAATGATGACTTTTTAAATGTGTTACTGTCAACCTGTCCTCTACTTTATAATGTAGCCCTTTCTGAAGAGATGGGTAGTGCTGTCACAACCAGAGGCTCAGAGTCAAGGAGGTAAATCTTGACCCCAAGAAGGATATGGCAGTGGATGTAGCTAGAATAAAATTAGAATAGGATGAGATCATTTTAGGAAATCTGGACCTTTGCTCTCTAGATACCTATCAGGAAAATCTGATTTGTTCTGGTTACATACAAGACCTTGCGGCAAAGTGAATTGTCCCAATAGACAAGGTGAGAGCTTCCCAAATGGGGAGTTATTTAAACAAAGCCCGTGGGGCAATATGGGAGGGGCTGAACAGGTTACGTTTGGGGAAGGAACAAAACTCTTTCCCCCTATACTAAATACAACTTTCTCTATATACAGTGGGTGATCTGACCAGAGGTGGACCCCTGACTGGGTAATGGTATATCCCTTTTCACAAACATTGGTGTAGGGACACAGCGGAGTCATATAGGTAAGGGAATGGAAAGATTAGGGAACAATAGTCAGCCGACCCTGATAAAATATAATAAAATTCATGAGAACATATTTATGTCTCCATTTCAGATAATACAGAATCATTTTTGTGAACCATTAAAATATTATTGAACCATCACTTCACTGAGTGTTGTAGCACTGGTAAGCTGCTTTTTGATAGAATGCATGAGGGTACGGTTATTAATTGGGTCACACAAGGTAACACAAGTGGTGCACAGTAGTAAATGAAATAAATTCAAGTGGGAGTTTGAAAAACGAATGAGGCAAACTCAAGTAGGGATTATTGGTGCACTTATGGATATTATTATGGGTGTTGGGAAAAGATCAATAAATCCGCCCACATTATATGTTTTTAATGTAAAAACTGTTTTTTAGAAAAAATGGTTGGTAAAGATGTGTTAGGAAAAGACATATATGTATATAGATTTCTATATATTCTTATTTCTTTTATAATAGGTGTTTAAAGAATCAAAAATATTTGTTTCTTGAGATAACAGAAAGGAGGGGATTGAATCAAATTTTGTCCTGAAGAAGGTGGTTTGATTGAGGTTATACCACCGAAACGCATCGACGCTGGAAGTTTTGTTAAATTTGGCAAAGACAGTAATAACACAAAAACAGGAAATTGATTCCGCTGTAGGGTGCTGTCTATTAATTCAAATTAACATCCATTAAACAAATGTAACTGTCTTACTGTATTCCTTTCCAGGAGGTTGGAAACACAATGAAATTGTAAAATTGTGATATGCAATGGTTTTAAAATATTTGGAATGCATTTTTTAATTTCTTTTTACTCTGTATGTTTTTACTGAATTATTGTAGGATTGTCTATTAAATACATTTATAAGTGCCTTAAACATCCAGAGTGGAGTATTAACCGGACACTGTATGGCAGATTGTGAATGATTGTGGTGAATATTTTTGGTTGCATCGTTTTACAGTATCTCCAAAGGGAAAATTATATTTGGAACTCCAAGAGCTGCCTACACAGTTTCTACAGCTGAAGGTGTAGTAGAAGCCTCTTGGCTTCAAGGGGTGACTTCGGCACAAGTGGCTAGACTGATTGCTCTTACAAGAGCTTTCTGTGCTGCAGAACAACTGAGAGTGACTATTTTTACTCATAATCAATACAACTTTGATGTGGTTCATGACTTTGGACAGTAATGGTCACAAAGGGTATTTATGACTTCATCAGGATCCCCCATCCATAATGAGGAATATGTCATGAGATTGTTGGAGGCATTGCCGTTGCCTACAGAAATTACAGTTGTAAAGTGTTCGGCACACATGAGTGGAGTTGACTATGTAACACTTTTCAAGCGTTATGTTGATGACTAAGTCGCACGGTATTGTGATCATGGGTCCTAAACATTCAATGGTTAATATGTAAATGAATCTGAAAATGAGACCAACTATATCCTTTTATTGTCAGAAGCTGATACTTGGAAGAGGTGAAGAGACTGCAGGAAGAAGTACCAGAGGCAGAACAGCAGGGGTGGATTAGAGCAGGTTGTGTCAAGAGGGAGGATGACATTTGGGCGTCTGCAGATGGAAGACCCATTTTGTCAGATAGTCTGCTATTCCTGATGGCTAGGCATTTCCTTGGACCTGCACACATTGGAAGAGATGCTATGGTCAGGTTGTTTTGGCAGCAGTGATTTAACCCTCAATTCCGAATGATGGCTGAAGACTTGTGTCACAGATGTGTTGTGTGTCAGCAGATGAATGTAGGGAAGAGAACCCCAGTGACATGGAGTCATAGAGGGAGGACCGTTCAACAGGATGTAGTTGAACTTTTATTGAGATGCCTGTGTACAACGGACTGAGATATGTCCTGGTGATTGTGTGCATTTTGTTGCATTGGGTTGAAGCTTACCTGACCAGGAGAAATGACAGCCTCACTGTAGCTAAGTTGTTGGTGTGGGAACTGATCCCCAGGTTAATTTTCCTGACTTTGTTGGAGTTAGACCGAGGAACTCATTTCAATAATGAGATCCTAAGACTGTTTTGCGCAGCATTACAAGTGGAACAGAAACTGCACTGTAGCTATTAGCCTGAGGCTTCTGGAATTGTGGAAGAAGTGAGCGGCATGCAGAAGTCCAGGCAAGCCAAAGTGTGTGCATTGACATCTCTGAAGTGGCTGGATGCTTTGCCTTCAGTGTAGTTGAGCCTTTGCAGCATCCCTAAGTGGGGAGAGGACTGTCTCTCCATGAGTTCATCATGGGTCCAGCAATGAGGCTGCCTGCAGTGCCTGCAAATGCAGCCCATACCCAAAGAGTGGAATGTCCCACTTGATGATGTGACGGTACCTCGCCCCTGAAACACAAACAACATCTGAGGAGCACCGGGGAGGAAAGAAGGCTACAGAAAATCAGTAGGAATACCAAAGTTTGGTGGGAACCCAAGAATCTGCAACACACCCTTGTCTTGAGGGGGGGACTCTTGATGTATTGATGTCTGGAGGCAGGGCAGAAAGGGGGTCCTTGCCTGTGGTGCAAGTGGAAGCCGACCTTGATCCTGGCGATAGGCCTAGTGGTGTAACTAACCAAATCAGAGCTGGAAATGGTTGGCCAAGCAGACAGGAAATAGAAAGAGAGAGTCTGTCTGTGTAATGCATACTACATACTGTCCCAGAAGAAACAGAAGCATCTGATGTAAGCAGTAATGAGGACTAGCAAACTGCCCTCAGAAGATCAAAGAGAGCTAGAGTGCCTTGCCAAAGTACTTGGCCCCTAAGTGGACATACATTGTGACAGATGACAGCAACAGGGTATTTTGTAATATGGACAGTGATAATGAAGCATCAGCTGCACCTCTGTGAACCAGAGTTTGTTACAGAATGGCATTTTGAACTTCTAGCACCATCAAATGTTTTTTTAACTGAGCCTTGACCTTTATTTCAGTTAACAGAAAATTTAATGAACTTTGTTTAAAAGAATTTAAAAGATTTCTTAGGCCAGAGACTGCAGAAGGAGCGTCAGGGTGTAATTTTAGAAGAATACAGAGTAGGGTTAGGGAAGACTCATGAAGACTTTTTGCAAATAAATGAACCTGCTATATTTTTAACTCAGTTGCACAAGTAGAGAGGACCGGTTTACTTCTATTTTCTACTCAATGGGCTGATTTTAGTGGAGTCATGGAAACTAATAACCACAATAGGCGTAGACTTATATTAGTCTGGGTGTCAGTAATTATTGTTGCAGGGCTCTCTGTTTTGCTTATAGTACTACATTTGATTACCCCTCCCACATCAACTAAACTAAATTTATATCTACCCCTAGTGTGTCAGTTCCCAATGATAGTAGTTTGTACACATTTGATTTTAAGCAATGCATGTAAATGTGTCAGGAGGGGATTTTTTCCTCAAATGCTCATTTTAAGTTGCTTTATGAATACATTGATACCATGGAGACTAAAGACTGCTATGTGTGTGTATGCAGTTGCCTGCCTCGGCAGCAGAAGGAATTACACATCAGCACATTCCTCTGATGTATGGTATTACTTGTAGCCTTTTGCTTAGCCTTTTATATGGACAAAGGCATTTTCAGTTTTAGTTTTGAATTATAATTTATGTCTTTCAGAAGTCCTTATGTTTAAACATTTGAATCCCCATCCAAACGCGAAAGAGATGGATACTGCTGAGAGTTTCTTTAAGCCCGAGGCGAGGCTGGATACTGATTATGCACATAGGCATAATTTGACTTGTTCTCTAACTGACGTTGAGAAGAGGTTTTTAGATAGCGGATAGAAGAAGCACAATGGATGCAAGATGGAGAATGGGCCAAGATCAAAGTACAAATATAAATGGGCTTAAGATAAATCAGAGCATCAAGTGTCAGGGGTTATGCCCGCATTGACGTTAGATTGTAAACAGAAAACTATGTGTGTTTGGAAGGTAATCTGTAGTTCACACTAAATTGATGGGAATGAGTGATTGTGGACACTTCGTTGAATGTGGAGGATATTGGCCTCAATTTATGGGAGGACAGGATCCTTTTGTTCCTGGAGTTTTCTATGTTTATGGGGAATACACATATTTTACTAAATCAAGAGGTTGGTATGGCACATGCAATTTGGCTATAGTTTTCCTGAAGATTTATCATGTAGATCATCTGAATGACCCAATGTGCGGGCCACATGCCAGGGCGAAATGGGGCAGTAGTGCTTCTGAGATATTGGGAGTTCTGTTTTGTGCAATGATTCCTTTTGTTTAGTGGTTTTGAAATATATCAAGTTGTCTACTATAGTTGCTAACTTAGCAACATGCACTGCAAATGCATTGCTAGCCATGTACTCTGGGATGATAGCCATAAGGTCTATGGTGGTGCAGAACCTCCCTTCATTAGACATCTTTCTCATAAATGAGGGCATCATGTGTAAGATGCAGTAAGTCCAACAATGTTGCATGCATATTCCTGACAAGAGTGAGGAGATAAAGCAGTACTTTAAGAACATTACAGATTTAAAGAGAGATTTGGAAAAGCTGGAAGTTACAGGTGCTTGGGAAGCGATTGGAAATGCGTAGGCTGCAGAATCCTAGGTTCCGTTTTGGGACTTCTTATAGTCATTGTTATTTATATAATCACCTTCAAGGGACACATGTGTATAAAAGTGAAAAGGGAAGAACAAAATGAAAGGGGAGTAAAAGAGAAGGAGAGAGAATGTAGAATTAGAGGAGAGTCAGTGTAGGTTCTAAGATGAGATGAAACATCTGGAAAACACCAGGGGCCATATTACACATAGGGTGCACTTTCCCTGTTTGCACCTCAGCTCACCTTAAAACAGGTGTGCCAGGCGCGAACAGGGAAAGTATAACATTGAGGTGCCGATTACGATCCGGTAAAAACCGGGTACGAACCGTCGGTCGGAGCGTTTTCTCCGTCCGACTCGTACCCGGTTGTAAAACTTTACAAACATGGAATTACGATTCGCACCGAAACACCATTTCCGTACGAATCGTAAAAAACACCGACCGACGAAAATATACGTACGAATGTGAACCGGGAATGCAGCGACGTGACGTCGGGACGCTGTCAGGCAGCGTTTCACGACCCAGGAAGTACGATTCGAACCGACAGCAGTCCGGACGGCAATATTTTTACAGCACCCAAAAAGTGCCGGAAAAGCGAAGTACGGCGTGAAACGACCAGAGTAGGTGGCCCGGTACGCGCCGAGACCCCCCCCAAGCCCCTGTACGTTCGAGTCTAACCCCCCCAGCCCCCGTATGTTCGAGTCGAACCCCCGTGTATGTACACCCGTGTACGTGTCGAACCCCCCGTGTATGTAGACCTGTGTACGTGTCGAACCCCCCGTGTATGTACACCCGTGTACGTGTCGAACCCCCCGTGTAGGTACACCTGTGTACGTGTCGAACCACCCCGTGTATGTACACCCGTGTACGTGTCGAACCCCCGTGTATGTACACCCGTGTACGTGTCGAACCCCCGTGTATGTACACCCGTGTACGTGTCGAACCCCCCGTGTATGTACACCTGTGTACGTGTCGAACCCCCCGTGTATGTACACCCGTGTACGTGTCGAACCACCCCGTGTATGTACACCTGTGTACGTGTCGAACCCCCCCGTGTATGTACACCCGTGTACGTGTCGCACCCCCGTGTATGTACACCCGTGTACGTGTCGAACCCCCCTGTGTATGTACACCTGTGTACGTGTCGAACCCCCCGTGTATGTACACCCGTGTACGTGTCGAACTCCCCGTGTATGTACACCTGTGTACGTGTCGAACCCCCCTGTGTATGTACACCCGTGTACGTGTCGAACCCCCCCGTGTATGTACACCTGTGTACGTGTCAAACCCCCCGTGTATGTACACCCGTGTACGTTCGAGTCGTACCCCCACCCGTGTATGTACGGTGCATACCCCTACGCACTGGGGGTACGCACCGTACATACACGGGTGGGGGTACGACTCGAACGTACACGGGTGTACATACACGGGGGGTTCGACACGTACACAGGTGTACATACACGGGGGGTTCGACTCGAACGTACGGGGGCTGGGGGGGTCGGCGCGTACATACGGGGGCTGGGGGGGGTGTTGGGCACGTATGCGGGCACATGTCTCCATGGTTGCTATGGGAGTTCGGTGCGGACGGTGTTTTTTCCATACGGTTGTAACATCGGACGCATGGGATGGATCGTAATTCCGCGGTCGGACTTCACTTTTCACATTTGTACGGTAAATCGTCCGTGGACGTGTCGGACACATTTTCCGACCCGAGGACGTGTGGGGAATAATTCCCAATGCGATTCGTATGGACTTTTTACCATGCGAATCGTAATTGGCAGTTTGTACGGCACTTGTACGATTTGTACGGTAAAAAGACCGGATACGAGTCGTACAGGGAATTTTTTTACCGGATCGTGATCGGCACCTGAATGTGCTGCCCCGGGGCATCCGCATTCAAGTGAAATATGGAGTGGCTTTGAGGCAGCCAGTCTGTGTTTCACTGTGCAGGCGGCAACAGGCCTGCACTTTTAAGAGAGGCGAGAGATCTCCTTGTGGGGGGAGGGAGGGGCGGTTCATTGAGTGACTGCACCCACCTGCAAGGGGATGCCTGGGGGGTTCATAGGACCACCTTTTCCCTCTCCAGAAGGCTGCTATCGGCACACACCAACAGTGTGCCACCCTAAAGGTGGCGCACTGTCAGCGTGCCTCCTGACAGCTTCTTTGCCTCTGTGGCCTCATCTATAATACAGTGCAGGTGCAGAGGCAAAGGGAGTTCCTCATTTGCATGTGGCCACACTCCTATGCAAATGAGGCAACACCCTCTGGTGACCGCCTGGCACTATATGTGTGCTGGCACTACCTGTATTACCGAAAGGGCTGCACAAGTGTCTGTGGCCCTTTCTATAATGCCAACGTGCCCCCGGGGATATTTTCCTTAATATGGCCCCAGATGCAAAGTGTTGAAAACATCGAGATCATGAGCTGGGCTCGAGATTAGATTCATGTAATATTGCGATGGCTATCATAGCCTTCAGAGGGGGGATTGGGGTAGTGTAATTTCAGCTCCACCCTGTGGACATCTAAATGTTATATTTATATATATTAATGTATAATGCTTATATTTGAGTGACTTGATTTCATTACAGTGTGTAATATACTCCAATCGACTAATAGAATGTAATACTTGCAGCTATTAGAAATCAATATGTAAGCCATTGGAATGGTTGATTAATGTAACTACGTTTCCTTTACCTATTATACATTGACATTTATTCTACACATATTTGAATGTGTTTGCATAATCATGGAGCTAAGCTGCATTTACTTTTGGGTTAACGTAGCCTCAACTGAAAGTATGTGCTTCAGCCTTGTTAGTATACTGTTTATTTCCTTTTGCAGGTGTTATAATGTTTCTTGCTAGCTAGAGAAAACCTGCTTGTTTGTATTAAATAACTGATAGAGAGGCCCGCAGGAAGAGACCTGGCAGCAGACTCGGAGTAATAATGGTCAAAGGAGACCTGTTTACCTCATACCTGAATGATGAGAAGCTCATGGTTGAGCTTTGCAGTTCCAGTTTTGATGAGATGGGAACTTAAGGGAGTGTGCTGATGTCTGTCTCATTCAGCAATCAGGTTGGTTCCTGATTGTGTAAGAAGAGATAAGGAGGGTTTTGAAGCTACTGGTATTTGAATTGTTGTTTTCTAATAGTTATTTAAGCAGCTTCTCCCTGACTCAGAGAGGGAACAGACCTCTTGTTGCTTTTTAAGCTGAACACTTTTCTTACTCTCTCAAACTTCTATTGGAGTTCAATTTCCCCGCTGACACATTCTATGCTTTATGACTAAAAACCCCTTAGGCAAACTTGTCTTCTACCTATGTTTAGAATAGAAAATAGAAGTACCAAGAGTAAAGATGTAACAAGTGTCTTTATGGAACACCTCATGACGACAATTTTTTTTTATGGCTGTTACCATTTTGTATCTCATATTATTACGGCTCAAATTATTAAGATGTTTTTATTCTGCCAGTCATAGTGATGTTTCTTGTGATCTTATTTCTATTCTGCTTATATAATGGACTGATAAATACCCTGAAACCCTTTAAATATATATTTTTGTATCTTGGTCCTCATTGTGGAGTCATATTAGCTTCACAAGCTAGAAATGTATTTCTGATGTTTTCTCCCTTATAGTACTTCAAGTATACTAACAAAGGTCCATACGACCAATAGTTTTGCTAACTTCATGTTTGCTGGCTTTAGGATTCTGGGCACTTTATCACTGCTATCCAGTGCTAAAATGCATATGCACTGTACTCAAAACATGGTAACATTGTCTTATCCACAATTGGCATGTTTAATGTACTTATTAGTCCTTAGCAGAGTGCATAATAGATGCCGCAAGCCTGTAAATTAAGTGCTACTAGTGGGCTTGCTGCACTGATTTAGCCAACCACTCAGTAGCCCTTTAGATATGGCTCAGGCCTGCCACTGCAGAACCTGTGTGTGCAGTTTTAAACTGCTGTTAACGACTTGGCAAGTTAATCTACTTGCCAGATCCAAACCTTCCCTTTTATTACATATATGTCACCCTTAAAGTAGGCCCTAGGCAGTCCTATGGGCAGGGTGCAATGCTTTTAAAAGGTAGGACATGCACTTTTATGTGTTTTACATTACCTGGTGGTGAAAAACGACTACATTCATTTTTCACAACTGCAAGGCTTATCTCTCATATAGGTTAACATTGGGAGTGCCTTTAAACACTTGTAAGTGTAATTTCCAAATGGGAAAATATAGAGATTTGGAGTTTGGTATCTCTGGACCCACAATTTAAAATCACAATTTACGGTGAAGTTGGATTTTAAAATGTAAGTCGGAAAATGGCACTTTTAGAAAGTTGGCATTTTCTTACTTTCATCATGCTATGCCTCTGCCTGACTCTGAATACAGATCTGGGTTGGGTGACAGCTGGACTTTGTGCATGCCCTCTAGACAGTCACACAAAGGGAGAAGTGGTGTGACATTTGCATCCTGATGGCCCATCACCAAGCTGATATGCCTTCCTGAGTTAGATTGGGAGGGAGGCGCAGACACTTGCATCTGAATAGGGCTGTGCCTGTCCACACACAAAGAGCTGCACACACCCCTTTTGTGAGTCTGGTGCCAGGACAGGAGATACTGGGACCTTGTCATTTTCAAAGGCATCTTTGATGTCTCCCACACTTCAGAGGCACTTTTGGGTATAAGTACTGGACTCTGTCACCACCAAATCAGAACATTTCTGGAACCTAGGACATTCTGCCTCTAGGAAGAGCTGCTGTTCTGTAGTAGGGACTTCCACTTTGCTATCTGCTCTGCTGTGTCAGCCTGCTGCCTGCTGATTGCAGTGCTGTACGAAGGACTGCCGCTTTGCTACCTGCTGTGATGTGTTTTTCCTGCTGCTTCTTGACTGGGAGTGAGAGGGACTGGACCTGCTCTCTACATCCTTGAACCCAGGTTTTTTCAAGGGCTTGCTGGCTTGCCTCCTGTTTTCTGAAGTCTCAGTGTCACAAAAAACTTCTTGTAACTCTGCTGGTGCTGCTGGGCTCTGCCATCTGTGAATCCTACCCTTACCAGAGGTGCCCCCTCTATTCCTGGGCCTCAGAAGTGGGTTCTTCAGCAGTCTTCTGCAAAAATCAACACAGTGACACCTTTGCGTTGATCGGAACTGATGCAGTGCCCTGCGACGCAGCGCAGATTCGGCGACAACGCAGTTCTTGACTGCAAGGTTTGACGATGACGTAGTGCCGATTCTTCAACACCCACTGTGAGGCTTGACAGCCGCACAGTGCTGAATCTTCCACACCGAGTGCGAGGATTGACTCTGACGCATCGACCTGACTGTGTGAATTGGAACTCACACAGTGAAGCCTGCGACGCTTGCTCCAAACAAGGTTCTTTTTCAGCGGGCCCTGCATGGGTTCTGTAGCCAGCCTGCCCTCCATCCATTTACACCAGTCCCTCGCGACCTCAAGGAACCTTTTGACTGCTAGTGATTTCTAAGCACTGTTTTTGCGTTTAATCTTTAAAAAAATCATATCTCAAGTTCTACTTATTGGATTTTTTCCATTTTGGTCTTACCTTACCTCAGATAAATATTCTTTTTTTTGTAAACTGGTGGAGTCTTTTGTGGTATTTTCACTGTGTTACTGTAATTAAAATGTGCACAACAAGTTTACACATAGCCTCTTTAGTTAAGCTTGACAGCCCTGTGCCAAGATGCCAGAGGGTGAGCACAGGTTAATTTAGGTTGTGTGTCTGACTTACCTTGACTAGGATTGTGGCTCCTGCTTGGACAGGGTGTATACTCTGCCAATCAGAGACCTCAATGTCTAACATTAGGAGATACATTATTCTACATATTAAGTAAAATATTGACATTCAAGTTGTTCTTGCTCAGGCATGAGTAGGTAATAACGTCCAGATTTTAATACAATTGTGGAACGTGTAGTATTACAAAGCCTAGTGCTCACATTTCACCTGAGATATTGCTTAAATCCCCTACTGGCTTTTGCTACTAGACCTGCCTTAGATGGCATGACAGCAGCAGCCACTGTGTATTGAGAACCCCCTTCCTTCATTTTTATGGTGGTTCGAGAGATCAGGCTACATTTTCGGAAGACTGCTGTAAATTGGTATGTTCGGATGGTAGCCCGTCTTCACTCCAAGGTCGGTCAACAGCTGCATGTATTTCTGGGGATTAGTGGGAGATGGGACAGATAGACTTCACTGGTTTACACCACCTGCCCCCTAGAAAGGGGTCAGCCATCTCTGAGAGATGACGTCTCCTTCCTTCCAGGTGTGAGGTCTTGGAGCAGGAGGAGGGGAGCCGATAGGGAAAGGCGCTGTGTTATCACAGCTACATTGCAATTAGCTACTAACAGGTCCTAGTGATGACATTTTTTTAATGACAGTCAGGGTCTGAATGCAGAATGTGGCTGTGAAGAGAAAACAAAGAACAGTATTTTATATGGCGATGCCAGTCTCAGTCCTACTATAATCAGTTGCTCTGGTAATAAAACAAGGACAGTGTCAACTTCAAAATATATGTTAAAAATACTGTAAATGAAAGTCATACAGTGGTTTCACAATCCACATAGTGAGCTTTGCTGATTAGAAGCAAAGCGCCTGTTGAGACTTTAAATTTGGATATCAAAATACATTTTTAATATAATGCAAACATAATACAGTTGTTTGCATTTACGTAAATATGCATGATTTTTGTTATTTTATGCATATGTGTGTACAAATTAATTATATTGAAAAGGCGGTCTTACAAAACGCTTGTTTAGAAACTGACTGTAATTAAAAATCAGAAGTGAATAAACAAAGAGAACAGAGCATTACAGATTTGATTTAACTTATGTGTGCGTCACAAGGAAGAAATACATTTCAAAACAGGCTGGTTCCTGCACAGTGTGTTTGCTTGGATGCGCTTCATGGGGTATTTTTCGAGTTTTTTCTGTAAATGTACAGTATTATGAATAATTTAATGGAGAGGTAACTTCTCTTCTCTCACATCAGACCTTAGAAGATACGGCACATCTCTCCTAAATGCGTATTCATGCATTAACTTTGTGAGTAACCATGGCTTCAGCATTTTGCATTGTAGCAATTTATTATTCTTTCCAGGCACGACACAGACAAAGACATTTGAATATTTTTCAGGAAGTTAAATAGGCATGAATCGTGTGCCTTATCTGTTCTCTAGCCCAGAAAATATATTCCCTGCAGTGGCTGAGTTACCTCTGCTGCGCGCTGACACTTTGTGTGTCCTCTGAAAGGCATTTCTTGTTAGTGTTCGTGCAGCCCTCTGAATATTGCTGCCACTGACTTTAAAAATGGACGAGTTTTCTGATCAAAAACCGCTTCATAGACAAATAAACAGAAACTGACGCACCAACAGATTGATTAAGACAGACAGACAGTCAGAGATAGATAGATAGATAGATAGATAGATAGATAGATAGATAGATAGATAGATAGATAGATAGATAGATAGATAGATAGATAGATAGATAGATAGATAGATAGATAGATAGATAGATAGATAGATAGATAGATAGATAGATAGATTTGCAGACAGATGTAGGAATGTAGGAATGGACATACAGGTGGATGGATGAATACAAAAATGGGCAAAGAGATAAACAGATGGCAGCCTCCCAGGCTAATAGTTAGAGAAGCAAGCATGGCGACAAATAGGCAGAAAGGTTAATGGACAGACGGACGGATGGAGGGACAGACAGACAGACAGGCAGGCAGGCAGGATAGATAGATAGAGATAGACAGACAGACAGACAGATAGACAGATAGATAGATAGATAGATAGATAGATAGATAGATAGATAGATAGATAGATAGATAGATAGATAGATAGATAGATAGATAGATAGATAGATAGATAGATAGATAGATAGATTGATTGATAGATTGATTGATAGATAGATTGGTTTGCACAAAGATACAGGAATGTATGAAAGGACATACAGGTGGATGGATAAATAGACAAATGGGCAGAGAGATAAATAGATGGCAGCCTCCCATGCTAATAGTTACAGAAGCAAGCATGGCATCAAATAGGCACAAAGGTTAATGGACAGACGGACGGATGGATGGACAGACAGACAGACAGACAGGCAGGAAGACAGGCAGAATAGATAGATAGATAGATAGATAGATAGAGAGAGAGAGAGAGAGAGAGAGAGAGAGGGGGAGAGATAGATAGATAGATAGATAGATAGATAGATAGATAGATAGATAGATAGATAGATAGATAGATAGATAGATAGATAGATAGATAGATAGATAGATAGATAGATAGATAGATAGATAGATAGATAGATAGATAGATAGATAGATAGATAGATAGATAGATAGATAGATAGATAGATAGATAGATAGTGCCTGATTTAGAGTATGGTGGTTTTACCTCTGTCTGTTAGGTTGGCAGATGACATTACATTTTTCACCATGACGGACAGACGACTGCCATATTTAGGGTGATCTCTGTGTATTCACATGAGTCGATACCACTTAAAGTGTGGTGCCCCACATCGATGACGTATTCGTCCAGGGGGTAGGTATTCTTTATTTTTTCTGTTCATGACAGACAAAAAATCAGGACAACAGACTGTCTGCTCCAAATAGGGCGGGCGTTCTGATTCAAATACAATGACAGTCCCATCTCCGCCCAGGCAGTGGAGTAAGTTTTCTAGTGGGAGAGCCAACAAGGGCACCATCACTTGAAAACTGATAATCTGCCTGACTCATAACTGGCTGGATGAACCGCGTGTTGATCAGACAGGGTACTCCACCAATCACATTTTAACATTCACTGAAGAAAACGGCCTGAAGCATGTATCTCTGAATGAGAGGGTGACGGGAGTTTCAGTTAATCCGAATTGCAACCCTGGAGCCAATCAGACTGACTTATTGAGGCCAATCTGATCGGATGCATGCAGCCAATCACATTTTCTAAAACACCATGCAGCCTTTCTGGAAACCTTTGGGTGCCACTGTGAGCAATGGCGGCATTGTCACTGGGTGTAGTTGTGGGCACAGTGTTTCACACATGTCCACAATATTGCAAACTATTAGCTAGTTGTACTAACAGGTAGGTTGCTAATAGCGGGAGCTGCTTTTGAACCTACTTTTTGCAACTTGTTTGTCACCTTGGGAAGTGCTAATAGTTCATGTTACAAAATGTTCAGTCACTCTGGGTCGCAGTATGACCCCCTTCATGAATATTAATTGGTCAGATTGTTATTTGCAACCTCCTGCAAGAATGCTGACTTGCATAGGACAGCAGGTCACCATACCAGCATTCACATTCCCAAATGGGAAACATGCTTTTTAAAACTGTTCTTTTCCCTTAACTGACTGGAACAGGTGCTGCTTTAAAAAGGTATTTTGTGTTGACAAACCCTGAAATTTCGCAAACCCCAGGAATGGTTTTGTATGATTTGGCTCTTAAGTTGCTAATACAACAAGAGAATCTTTCATTTTGTTCTAGAAGCCAATCTTGAAGGGGCTTGAGGCGTGGCCCAGTTCAGTGAGAAGCTTGGTTATGTCTTTGGCCTGTTACTGCCTTGAATGTTGTGTGATTTGAAATCGACAATCAAATGAATTAAAAAAAGAGACCATGATCTTGTAATCTAAAGTAATTTCTGAAATATTACTATCTTTTGTAGCTGCAATAGAAGAAATCTTATAGGCTTAGGAAGAAATGACAAAGCCAGAGCTGGGAGTTGAATATTTCATAAAATTACGCTTAGTGTATTTAAAAGAGTTTCCCACAGAATATGGCGGTACTGAATCAATCAATCAGGGAATTGTAAGCATGCTACTCACCCGTGAGGGCCTCAAGGTGGTGGGTGCTGGGGAAGGGGGAAGTTGCAGCTCCGTTCAGTTGAAGAGCCAGGTCTTGATTGTCTTCCTGAAGATGTTCAAGATGGGGGCGCGTCTGATGTCAATTGGGAGTTTGTTCCAGGTCTTGGCCATGATGTAGGAGAAGCACTTCCTCCCATCCTGGCTTTGGGGATGCACGTGGTTTTGGCGAGGGCAAGGTCGGCGGATCGGAGGTTTCTTTTGGGTACGTGGAAGGAGATCCTCTTGTTGAGGTATTTGGGTCCAATGTTGTGGAGGCATTTGCAGGCGTGGGTGAGTATCTTGAAGGTGACTCTTTTCTCTATGGGGATCCAGTGGAGGCTGCGCAGGTGTTGGGTGGTGTGTTCATGTCGAGGGATGCTGAGGACGAGCCTGGCTGCGGATTCTGTTTGGTCTGGAGTTTGTGGAGCAGAGACACGTTGATCCCGGCGTAGAGGGCATTTCCGTAGTCCAGTCAGCTGGTTATGAGTGCGTGTGTGACAGTCTCCCTTGATTCTGGGGGGATCCATTTGAAGGTCTTTCAGAGGATGCAGAGGGTGTTGAAGCAGCTGGAGGTGACATCATTAACCTGTCAGGTCATGGAGAGGGAGGAGTCGAGTATGATGCCGAGGTTTTGGGCGTGGTCCGTGGGGGATGGAGGGCTGCTAAGTTAGGTGGGCCACCAGGTGTTGTACCATGTGGAGCGGGAGGGTCCGAGGACGAGGACCTCTGTCTTCTCTGAGTTGAGCTTCAGGCAGCTGCCGCCCATCTAGGATGAGACATCCTCAATTCCTTCCTGGAAGTTGAGTCTGTGGTGACAGGATCCTTGGTGAGGGTGAGGATGAGCTGGGTGTCCTCGGCATAGGATACTATGCTGAGTCCGTGCTGTCTGACGATGGCGGCAAGCGGGGCCATGTAGATGTTGAAGAGCGTGGGGCTCAGGGATGATCCTTGGGGCACTCCACAGTTTGATTTCTGTGGGTTTGGAGAGGAAAGGTGGCTGTCTGATTTTTTGTGTTCTGCTGGTGAGGAAGGAGCGGATCCATTCGAGGGCTGTTCACTGTATGCCTACGTCGAGGAGTCTGGCGATGAGTTTGCGGTGGGAGACGGTATCGAATGCTGCAGAGAGGTCGAGTAGGATCAGGGCCGTGGTGTGTCCCTGGTCGAGGAGGGAGCCGATGTTGTCTGTGGCGGCGAGTAAGTCGGTCTTGGTGCTGTGATTGCTTCGGAATCCGGATTGGAAGGGGTCGAGGATGGAGTTTTCTTTGATGAATGCTATTAGCTGGGCATTGATGATCTTCTTAGTGACTTTGGTTGCATAGGGGAGGAGGGAGATGGGTCGGTAGTTCTTCAGGTCCGTGGGGTCTGCTGATGGCTTCATGAGTAGGGGTCTGACTTCTGTGTGTTTCCAGTCATCGGGAAAGGTGCCGGTCTTGAAGGTTGTGTTGATGGTGCATCGTAGTTTGGGCGTGATGGTGGCTCTGTGGTAGATGTGTGGTGGGCAGGGGTCCGTGGGGGCTCCTGAGTGGATGCCTTTCATGGTCGAGGTGGTGTCCTCGATGGTGACTGGGGTTTAGGAGGGGACAGTGGGCCGGCTGGTGTTCCTGGGGAGGGAGGTGCTTTCGACATCAGGTGCCTGGTCGTTGAAGTGGTCTTAGAGGCCTTGATTTTCAGATGGAAGTAGGAACCACGTTTATGGCAGAGGTCCTGGGAGGGGGTGATGTGTGTGGTCTCACTGGGGAGCTTGGGGACTTCCTGGATGCTGCTGAAAAGTTCTTTGGAGTTGCTGGAGGTGGCGATGGTCTTGTTTCGGATGAAGGTCCCTTTGGTGGATCTGATGCGATGGTGGTATTCCGTCATGGCATTCTTGTAGGTGGTGAGATCTTCTGGTGTTTTGCTGTTTCTCCAATTTCTCTCAAGATGTCCGCAGGTGCGTCTGAAATCCTGGAGGTTGGTGGTAAACCAGGTTACTTCCCTGGGGCACTGTCTGTCAGAGTTGCGTAGTGGTGCGAGTTCATCTGCGCAATTGGAGATCCATCTGTGGAGTTCTTTGGCTGCGAGGTTGGCATCGGGCGAGGTGGTGGGGGCGTCCCGGTTCAGAGTGTGGTTGAGCTATTCCTCTGTGATTTTGCTCCAGTTCCTTCGTGGAGGATGTGTTGTTGTTTTGGGGGCGGTGGGTTTGTTGATGTTGAAGTGTACGCAGTAGTGAACCATCTAGGGGTGTTGCGTGGTGTGGCTGAATAGGATGTTGTAGCCTCCTGCGAAGATGGGGTCGAGGGTGTGTCCTGCCTTGTGTGTGGACGTGGTGACTAGCTGTTTCAGGCTGATGTTTGCGAGGTTGGCCAGGAGGGTGTTGGAGTTCGGTTCACTGGGGTTGTTGAGGTGGAAGTTCAGGTCTCCAATGAGCATGTAGTCCGTGAAGGTGATTACGTGGGGTGCGATGAGGTTGGCATTGGTCGTGGCGATGGGGCGCGAGGTCCGGGGGGGTCTGTAAGCAAGGGTGCCGCGAATGGTGGTTCCAGGGCTGTCCTGTATCTGGAACTGAAGGTGTTCAGTGGTGGAGAGGGTATCATTAGTGGTGGAGGTGGTGAGTTGGAGGGAGCTCTTGTGTGCAATGACGAGTCCTCCTCCTGGGCGTTTGGGGCAGTCTTTCCTCTAGACCTTCTATCTGTCGGGGATGGCCGTGGCGTTGACGGGGTGGAGGAGGCATTGGTCCAGGTTTCTGTGAAGAAGGTGACATCTGGTGAGAGGGTGTCGAGGAGGTCCCAGATCTCTACGGTGTGTCTGTGTAGGGAGCACATGTTGAGGGGGATGCACCTCAGGGTCTCTGAAGTGTTGTCATTCGGTGCGGGGGTGGTGGCTGTGAGGGTGCTGATGGTGTGGAAGGTCTGGGGGCAGTGGTGGCAGGAGAACTGTCAATGGGTGGTGCTTGGCGTGGACAGCTGACAGTTGTTGTTCCTCCCGGGATTGAGTGCGAGGAGAGTAGCTGCTTTGTAGAGGTGAATGGTTTGAGATCCAGGGTTCTAGGTGCCGGTCGAAGTTGGGTCACGGATGGGCACAGACAGGCTTGCCTTTGGTGCAAAGCCACCATTAAATAGGGGTGGGGGGAGGGAAAGCACAGATGGGAAGCGGGGAGTGTCAGGGGGAGGGGTCGTGGGGGGCAGCAGCGGCGGGAAAAGGACACAGAGAGCAGGCACAGAAACGGCAGAATGCGGGGGCAATGCAGTCAGCAGGCACACAATAAGGCACAATAAGACAAACAGACAACAGGCACAAAAAAGAGGCACATTACAAAATAATAACAATACCCAACAGGAAAACCGGCTGAGAGCGGACTCAAACCCTGCTGCTTAGGGCAGCGTCCAACACGAAAGAAGCGGCACAACAGCGGATCTGCGGGGTGAGAGCAGGTCCCTGACTGAAGGGTGTAAGATTTCAACCAGGTCTCTAGAATCTCTAATTCAAAAGTCCCTGATTCCTTGGATACTATCAAATCGCTTATTGCCTCAATCAAAGAAATGTGGGGCATTTTATAATTAGAGTTACAGCATACAACAGTGTTTGTAACTCTTGTAGAAGTGAGGCTTTTTCAGATAAAGAGCGATCGATTATAGGGCCATTACATTTTGGGGGGAAAATGTCAGAACTTTTACTTTTCTTTTCCACTTGTTTAGTATTTATTCTTTGAGAAAGTGATGGATGGTAGGCTGAAGCTTGCTCATTGGAATAGTCCAACACCTCTATCTATGTCTCTAAAACATTAACATATAAATATATATAAATATTGTGATCAAGGAGCTCTGTGGAAGATAGCACCTCACTTCATATGATAGCTAATGTCGTTTTGCCTATTCAAACAGTCAATGTAGAAGGCTAAAAAAAAGTCTTTTACTTCCTCTTGTCAATTAAATGTACCTCAACCGGCCCAGTCTCTGAATGGTTCTGATAGGTACAGATGGGCCCGCAATTGGCACGCATGTCACAAGATGTGTGATCAACCTCCGTGTTACATGATTGTACAATCTATTCCCATTTTTCTTAATTCACAGAGAGCATCATGCCACCACATTCCTTCTGAGGCCCCCAAAATACAGCCTCTCAAAACATGCACCAATTGCTCTTTAAGAAAAAAAGCAGGACATTTTCCAGCCCTCAAATGGGAGGGATTAATGTGTCCCAGTTTTAGTCACACTCCTGTAGATATAACATGTATAGCCCAGTCTATTCTGCAAACTCCTTTTTTGGTTTTGCCTTCCCACTTGGCAATTTTTGTTGATCCCTTTGTCATACAGCTTCTACTTCCTCAGTAGGAACTGTGCATTTGATGGACAGCATAAACGTTGGGATGGTGCCAGACTAATTCTATGCACCCCCTCAGGATATATTAGCCTATAGCTCACAGTGCAACCATAAGTACCCCTCAACCTAGGAAGGTAACAAATGGATTGTGCAACCTTAGAACATGACAACCCTGACTCACGAAAAAAGGAATCCTGGTCACAAATCTAGTGTTGCAGGGATTCTGCACATACACAGAACTATGCAAAGGAAAACAGGATCTCGGTGAATAGGGGCTGTACTTTCTTACCACCTTAGTACCTAAAATCAAAAAAACGACTAGCTATAGTGTCTCATTTGTTTTCCTACATAATCACAAAGCTACAAATGATTAGACAACCCAGAACACAACACTCCCGACTCTCAGGAATCACGATAGCAAGACATACCCTTTCGCTCACTCACTCCTACGTATCCACAATAAGAATTGCCAGTCACTGTAATAGTTCAAAAATGTTTATTTTAACTATCGTACTCTACAATGCAGTATACGAGCCACTACCAGCAACAATATGCATAAACTCAGAACAATTAGCATTGTTACAATTCCATAGAAAATAAAGGTGATGTCATCATATACAGACAGTGGAAAAAGGACTATAAGGCATAACCACCCTCCCCTTGGCTGGGAGAAGTTTTATTATATAAAAGAAGTTCACTGTGCTTTTTCTGCAGACCCCATGCCTTCAAGCCCAGATGGAAGGTTTACATCATAGGTACAGCATAGCTCTTCTCCATGGAAAGGTCTCTCTCCAAGTGTGTGTTTGAACAACATGCACCCCCCCCCCCCCTTATATCAAAGCACAAGTTTCCAGCAGCGCAGCTGTGTTTAGCATGTTTTGCCTAGGTGCTAGGGACTGACCACAACAGAATAATAAGGGGCATTGTTTATCGACCTTGCACATCATGTTCAGACTAAACTCCAGGAACAGGCAGAGAACACGAAAAGCAGACCGTTCTCTTGTGACAGGCATAAACAGAGTCTTGCAAAATAAAGTCATGTAGTATAGTGCGCAAAAGCAGCATCATGACAGCAGAGCTCAGGCTAACTTAGCATTGTTGACAATGACCCTATTGGCCATGTAACACTAGAATCCTTTCACTCAGTCACTCATGCATACCCAAAGAGATATACATGAAGTACACAAGTAAGCATTTCAATATTTATTGAAGCATTGCAATTCATGTATAAAATAAATGTGCTGCAATAATTAATAGAGAGAAACAAATGAGAGTTATTAGCATCACGAGAACAGTGAAAAAGATAGACAATTCCATCAGTGTGCTAAAGTGGTATATATATGCTGGCATATAAGTACTGTGTATAGTGTACTCCTACTATCCGCTCCTTAACCTAGTAACCTTGGGTGGGGCGATCTGCCAAAATCCCCCACTGGATGATCTGACTCCTCATTACCTGAGGGTAAGTGTCTTCATGGTTACATCCTGGTCACAGGTTGGACATTCCTTCTCAAAGAGGGAAACAGGAACAGTTGGGCTGGAATTCCAAAAAGCAGCAACCTTGCAGTGATAGCAGAGTGCTCCTCTGATTTGAACACGGAAGTGCTCATGTATATATACACAGATCGATGTGACTGTGCTGAGACCTCAGCCAGGTTGTCTTTGTCTATCCTTTGCACAATGAGCTTTATCCCATTGCACTAAATGTTCAAGGTGTTGTGATAATGTTTCGATGAAGCTGAATATGTAGAAGAGAAGACAACTTAAGAATTGTGTGTATGTAAAATGGCAGCATTTCTCCCTGGGCCTAACCCAGCCATGTGACACCTTCCCTATGCAAGGTTCCTCCTAATTCCACAAGAGAGCCTTATTTGGGTACCATTGTTTTTAACTGCACTCAAGCCTCTAGTCACTGCTTTGAAGTTGGCCTGCATGTACTGAATTTTAGAACATTTAGAATATTTATCTGCTTTCTTTCACTCTGGTTTTCATTTTTTCCAGATTTGTTGTTCCTTATCTTTGCTTAGCTTCCTCAGCATATTATCCTGGATATATTGTGCCATGCTTCCCTGTCTCGACCATCTTTTGAAAGAACAAGCAGAACATAAAAACACTTACGGAATCGAATACTGGGGTAGGTTAATTAACCAGTGGAAATCTCTGCACAAAGCCAATGAGCGAGTCATGTCCTCGATGTCCAACAGGACCGATCCTGAGTATAGGAGCGTCACTGACTTATTGAACGTTCACATAGCAGTGTAGCTTTTGCAGAAGATTAGCCATGTATAGTTAAAGGCCCAGAAGAAATGTCACTTGATCATTTTTGACATACCAAGGCATGAAACATGTCGACCGAGAACCAACATCAATGTAAATACACTTGATCCTAATGAACTCAATATAACATAATCCATCACTTTTACTTAGAAATTAGGATCAGCATGTCCGTGAGCTTCCCGTATTGTTTTTAACTTGACATAGATCTGGGTCTCAATTAAAACTAAAGTTTTTCAAGCTCTATACTCAATTTAAATCCACATAATACCAATCTTCTCACCTACTGCCTGGGACACATCAGCTTCCACAGCCAGCTCTAGGAGATCCTTAAGAAAGACCTCCAACATGTCCCCTCGTAGTGCCCATTGCAGCCTTAAGAGGAGCAGGCCTTAGGATGAAGTATGCCAAGTTGGGTGGGTGAGGGCACTTGCTTCTAAGGTCTCTTATAGGTAACCTGGACAGGTATTACAGAACAGCATAATACAGTTTAATGTCATAAAAACCACTATGCAAATCCACCCACACCAAAGCATGTACATAAATCTGAGACATTATATTCGTTAATGCCACAGAAGAGTTTCAGAGGACCATCAGATGACAAAACATAAGGTAAGGACACGCACTACCAAACAATCAAAAGTTGCAGGGTGTAGCATGCTCCTGGGGCTTCACTTTCTTATCCATAAAGTGTTGTAATGAAGCATGAAACACAGTAGCATCTCCTATGGAGGAGATGTCCCCCTGGGCACAGCTCAAAAAACCCACTAAAGGGGGTAGTCATTAAATCATAATGTATTCCCAATGTTCAAACTTTTTGTAGTATGAATGTTTTATTCACATCATAACTAATATGTTGACATGTTTTTTCATGAAGACTTTCTGGGTATACAAATCATCATCAGAGTCTCTAAAGAATTAACAATCCATGTGAGAGTTACTCCAATTCACATCAATCCCGATGCATTTCGGGCAACATAAGTGCCCTTCGTCAGGGGTAACCTTTGGAATATAAACCAGAACACAATTCATTCGGGAAGGCGATCTGACACGAAGAATCAAACAATGTGTAAAAGGTGACCAATCTAGATTATGTGGATGAAACATGCTTTTGTCTGGTGTACTGAAAGTGAATAACTGAAACGCAACATGAGGTGAAATTGCACGGTAAAGTTCGAAGTGTGAATATAATACCCCCAAAACGATGGGATAATGAAAAGAGATATGAGATTGGTGCAAAAGTGCTCGGTGACACCCGAAGAACGGGTCAGCCGAATTTACGGCGTGTGTCAAACTATGTCACTTATGTTGCCAGAAATTCAACATCATACAAACTTTATTTCGATCATATATATCTTAAAAAGTACATAGATTTGTTAATTTAAAGGCCAGGTCTTCAGCTGTTTTAAGGTTCTTCATGGTCGGTCCTATGCCAATGATAGAGGAAATTGAAGTAGCTGTATTTCAGCTGTGCTTCTCTCAACCACCTACCATGCTCTTCGAGTAAATCTATTTCACTTACACTCAAGGAACTGTGTTTCTAGCTCTAGCTGATGCCTGGAATGGGCGGAAACAATAAGGATTAGAAAAGGAGGCAGGATGCTGTGAGGTAAGGGGGGCTGGGGCTGGGTTTTGAGGGGTGGGGGTCGTTTTTAAGAGTTGGGGTTAGTTTCCAGCTCTTGGGTGCTAGGATGTTTTTAGGACTCAGCAGGGAGTCGGGGTAGCTTTAAAGGCTTTGGGGAGGATAGTGTAGGGTTAGGGCTTAGGGAGGGCAGGAAAGATTTTAGGGTTGGGGAGGGGGTTGATTTTCAGGAGGGAAAGGGGGTAGTTTTAGTTCTCAGGACAGGAGTTTGGGTGCCCGTTCAGAGCTCAGGTTGGGGGTCAGGGATCAGGATACTTTTTAGGGCTTGGGGTGCTGTTTTTTTTTAGGGCTCGTGGTCAGGATAGTTTTTAGGACTTGGGGGGCTGGTCGTTTTTAGGGTTTGGGGGCAGGGGAGTGTTTAGGGCTCAAGGGGAAGGGGTTTGGATTTCAGGAGGGAGGGGGTTGTTTTAGGTCTCAGGGCGGGGGAAAGGTTTAGGGTTAGCACTTACCTGAAAAGTCTTAACCACGTATATGTCTTTGGCATACATAACTTAACAGCGCATATTCCGTTGCAAAGGAATGCGTGGAAAAGCCATATGTGTGGTTAAGACTTACCTGCATGCGTGGTAAACACATTTGTGGTTCGGTCACACAACCTGTCTATCAGAGTGAAGTAGAGGCCCGACATCAGTCCAACATACTTCTTCCATGTCAGCAAGTATTGGTGAATTGGTGATTGCGGAAGGGTGATGGTGCTTGCATTCAGTAAACTTTTTAAGGAGTGTGCTTACTATATTAATACCACCATCTAAAACAAACCCTCAGTGGCTGGTCATGGTATCATCAAGGACTCTTCATACAGAATGCACTGGGCCCATGTTTACCTCAAATATCACAAGTTTCAGAATGTAGTGCCCAATGCGAGCATGCCTCTGTAAAATAGCTTCCATTCTATGAACATTAAAGAATTTACTGACTCCCTTTCAGCATTTTCCCTTCGTGTTCCCGTTTTCTTCCCTGTCTTTGTCATGTAATCAAAAATGTGGGAACTGCACATGTCCTCCCCACATAAAACATGAACATAACACTACATTATGTAATTAGGGCACAATTTCAATTATGCTAGAGCAGGGGTCTCCAACGAGTAGCTCGGGAGCTACTGGTAGCACGCCAGTACCTTCAAAGTAGCTCTCTGAGGTGAAGTCAAGCCCAGTATCAATTTCAGAGTAGGTGCCTATTAAAGAAGGCAGCACTGATCATCTCAAGATGCTAAGAGTGACAGCCAGCCAAACTTATCACAGTAACTCATACTAACACTCAAACACACACTTTGCCAGCTTATAGGACCTGCTACATGACAGTGTGTATCCAATCTCAATATAATTAAGCCACAAGGAGATTTGACCATGTTACAGTCCCTCCTTTATCAGTCACAACATGTGTGTGAGCAGTGCACCATCAAAAAAGTATGGCAGCAGTAGCCTGAGCTGTAATCAGTTCTGACCCACCAAAGTGCGGGATTGCAGGAGTCAGAGTGAAAATGTGTCTGTTAGATGCATGATCAGCTCAAGACCTGAGGAGAACAGGGTATGATCCAGACCAGAGAAAATTAAGAGATTCATCAACATTTATGTGTGTGTCCATAATAAACACTATTGCTTCTTGAAACTATGCCTGGTGCCAAGAACCGCCAAATATATATGCTAGCCCCATCATAAGAGTGTTATATTTGGCATAATTGTGTCTATTCTTGACATAATAGTGCCAATGGCATAATTATGGTCATCCTTGACTAATTTAGTATTGTTGGTCAAGTTGAGGTATGCTGGCAGCCATCATAGACCTACTCTGAGCATGACTGGCCTATATGTACCTATTCCTGGCATATTAATGGTCATGACTGATATGTGGTCTTATCCCAGATCCTTCTGGTTTCCAGCCTTGGTACAACTGTGGCCCTAGTTTAATGGTGGGCATTACTGGCATAACCCAGGCATCCGTGGTGCTATGGTGAGCATCCATTATGATATAATGGGGTAGCCCACAATTGTCCACGGACCTGGGTAATGATTGGTATAGGAAACAACGGTCCTCGACTTCTTTAAAGCTACAATTCAGTTATGAAAAACATTAATTAGTCAAAGGGCATCTGGTACATATAGAATTAGCATTGTATCATTAATGTACCACCATTTTCTTTACAATGCAAATAAGTATATACTCAAAAGACACAAAGGCACAAAATATCGCTCCAATAGTGACTGTTTATTATTTAGTTACTTTTATAACAGATCACCATATTCAATGCTCCAAATTGAGAAAGAGGTTGCTCCAAGGGGAGTTTGAAAAAGGAAAGTGCTTGTGAGGTAGGACAGATATAAAGGAGGGGAATCCAAAAGGAAAATTTTATAACCAATCATTTACACATTCTGGTATCCTTAGTAAAACTGGTCGTGGTTCATAGTGGCACCAGTTTTACAGATAGGCCAGTCCCTTATGGATTTACAAATATTCTTTTCATAATTTTCTAATGATGCACAGAGAACATTCATCTGTGAAAAGGCAGGCTGGGATGATATCAGGTATAGGCCCACTGGGGGAGAGTGTGGACGTTTCGACCCTGGTTCAATGAGGGTAATTTATATCCTCTGCAGGCGGGTCTTCCTCAGGGGTTGTATCCTGACTGTACCTCACCCTAGGTTGCCTCCCCTCCCCCGTCCTGAGGAAGACCTGCCTGCAGAAGACCCGCCTGCAGAAGATATAAATTACCCTCATTGCACCAAGGTCGAAACGTCGACACTCTCCCTCAATGGGCCTGTACCTGATATCATCCCAGCCCTGCCTTTTCACAAATGAATGTTCTCTGTGCGTCATCAGAAAATCATGAAATGAATATTTGTAAATCCATAAGGGAAAGGCCTATCTGTAAAACTAGTGGCACTATGAACAACAACCAGTTTTACTAAGGATACCAGAATGTGTAATTGATTGGTTATTGAATTTGCCTTTTGGATTCCCCTCCTTTATATCTGTCCTACCTCACAAGCACTTTCCTTTTTCACACTCCCCTTGGAGCAACCTCTTTCTCTATTTGGAGCATTGGATATGGTGATCTGTTATAAAAGTAACTAAATAATAAACAGTCACTATTGGAGCGATATTTTGTGCCTTTGTGTCATTTGAAGATATACTTGTTTGCATTGTAAAGAAAATGGTGGTACATTAATGATACAATGCTAATTTGTATATGCCCTTTGACTAATGAATGTTTTTCATAACTGAATTGTAGCTTTAAAGAAGTCTAGGACCATTGTTTCCTATACCAATGGTGAGCATCCATGGCATATGACTGTAATACCTGGGAATTCAAAGTAGTCTGTCCATATGAGGCATTTGTACATGAGAGTACATGATAATGACAAACTGATATTTTGAGACAGTGCATTTCTCAAAAACTGATATTTTAAAGGCCGTTTTCGTTTTAAAAAATGGGGTTTCTTCTGGAAAATTGAGTTTGTTTGCCCACAGTTCAAAGTAGTATTAGATAGAAAAATGTGCATTTTCAGAAACTGGTGAATGATAATTCAAGCTGAGCTGGGGAGACGTACTTCTGTGCTTATGTCCTTTGTGCCACTGGGCATGTCAAGATTTGAATGTTACTTCATAAGTCAAGGGGAGGCATTTAATATTGAAGAACGTATTCCCAGCGTTTCTGCTGGTAAGCGCACTTGGTATACTTGGGTGGTAGCTACTGAAAATCTTGCTTTGGGTGGTCATAGTGTAGTCACTATTTTACAGGTATAAAATTTGCTAGTAGCTCGGGAAGACTTTACTTGAGCAGAAGTGGCTCTCACTACAGAAAAGGTTGGAGACCCCTGTGCTAGAGTAATCGTAGTAATTTCGGTAATTCAGTGATTATTTCTGCTCAATTAATTAAGAGTAATTTTTATGGGGGGGAATAATCCTATGCCAAGAGCACATTTAGTGAGCACGAGCAGCTGCTCACACTCACTAATCAAGTTCCCTTGCATTTTGCCCTATTTCTTAGCGCAAAATGCATCCATGCATCCATTTTAGATGAAGGCAGCCATTTTTGCCCCAAAAAAAGCACAAAACGCAGAATGCCTCTTCTTCCATAATTCAAGTTTAATCTCTCTGAATTCTTGGGTAATTCCACATGATTACTCTACATGGAATTATACGAGATATGTCCACCTCTAGATGTAGTGCATTGTACCGTAACACAGCATAATAGAATGACGTGGTCTGACTTTTGTTTTGTTGACATATCAGAGCGTTTCTCTGTCATTTAAAATATGGTGGTTTGAATTTGGGTGAGATTTGCTGTGTAGTTACAGGTGCTGCCTGCTGTGAAATTCCTAGGGCTACTTTAAGAACAAGACTAGAAAGTCATTATATTAATGATAGTAGTGACACTGGAATAGAAAAATACAAAATTGTTTATTGTTGGGTAAATTAATAAAAATTTTACATTCTTAAATTTTTAATTTTCTAATTTTTGATTTTTTGAAGCATCATGTGCATTTAGTTACAGAAACAAAGCTATAGATTGTAGATGCCTGCATGTTGGTGGCGTTGCTTTGAAACTATTAAAATCTTTTGTGTCATCACTTTTGATGTAGACCTTGAGAACACTTACAATGAGTTAACACAACCTAGACATGAAGAGCAAGGGAGACAGTGTGGATGGTATTTATACAAATTAAACTAACATTTTAGAATATATCACACTAAAAATATTATTTGTACCATGCATAACAATGCTTAAAAACAGGATACCAACGTAAAAATAGAGGTGACATTGACATACCTTTTTCAATCTGTTCGCATGTAGATGCATAAAAATACATTTTTGAGCATTAACATATTCACAAGGAAGATTTACACAAGCAAAAATTTCAAACTACTTCCAAGGACGCTGAACTTGAGCAAAATGTGCATGGTTGGACATTATAAAGGGGACATCATTGGTTACACCACCTCTGAGCCCTACCAGGCCTCCTCTTCCTATGCAACAAGGGTTTGACCAATGCAGGGGAATGAATCATGCACTCCTGTGTAAAGCTACTTCTCCGGGGAATGACCATAGTGTATTTGAATAGCATCTACTGTTACGCTCCTACTGAAATTGAATTTTACAAATTTCTCTTGGTGCGACTTGTTGGAACTGTCTAGGGAAATCTAATCCTCGAACCAATGGGTTGAAAACTGCAGTTGTGCATATGCAAGATGATTTGAAACTTCGTGTAGCTGCCCCAAGAGTTTAATTGTGTTGTATATATATTCCCCTCAGTGTTCAAATGCGCTGATTTAGGGTAAATAAAGTTTCTCACAAGGGAGTTTGTGTGTCTTCATTTTCAAGTGTATATCATAAGAAGACCAAATGAGCATCAGAAGTGTGTTCTGTGGAGACATGGTGGCCCTTAAACATGTTCTGTGTAGATATGGTGGCCCTTAAACATGTTCTGTGTAGATATGGTGGCCCTTAAACAATGGCATCTCTAGAAGTGATTTATTAGATAGGGTAAACACTGGTACAAAGATAAATATATCAGATAAATATGTCATATAGTTAAGTAAACACACACACTCACAGACACACATTGCACAGCAGGGGTCACTTCTATGCTTAGGGAAGGCTTTCTATAGGAAGAATATTTTGTTGCTTGCTACTAACTTTGATATCGTTTGACAAATCAGCATGAAACCCTTGAAAAAAAAGTTAATTTACATTGATTTCTTCATGGAAAGTTTTTGTCGGGGGGGGGGTAGGGTAGAAAAAGAAGGATCTAAAATTGTCGATTCCCCATGTTAATTTTCACTGGAATCTATGCTCTGCAATACAATAAAACACAGCTGAAGAGAATTAGAGAAAATATGGAAGAAAGTTAGAACTATATACAGAAAGTGTGCTATTTGTGATTTGGTGTAAATCCGTTTAGTAATTAGCAAATAAGAGTTGCTCCGGTTGAGCTTGGAGGGATTAAACAGTTTGGTGTATCTTCATGATTGTTTCTGCAGGATCCAGTGGTAATGAAAATGTAGAAAATAGGTCCCCATGATTGGCTAAGGGAGCATATTCTCTCCTCAGCCAATTCAACACTTTGGGATAGGTGTTAGTACAGTGATACTGAGCGATCTGATTGGGTGCCCTCAACTCATTGTAAAATGTTGCAGCGAGCCATACAGGACTCGAGGACTCAGTTCCCATGTCTTGAAAATACAAGGCAGAGTAAGCACACCCAGGTACCTGGGGTGGCACACAGAGTCATCTCTAGGCCAAAATTTTAAAAATGAGGCGTGCAGCACTCCTGCATGATTCACCATTCAAGCTTCACTCCCATGGTACCATGCAACTACTGACACAGCCACTCGCATGCCAAAAAACATTCTGCCACCACTTCACAGACATATACAGCCATTCACACACCCAGTCAGACCAATACAGCTACTCACAAACCCACTAACACATCCATAGAGCAGCTTGCATACCCAGTTACAAATTTAAACAGTCGCTTATGCACTCACTCACACACTGTTACAGAAATAGACATAGTCACTAAAATGACATATGTTAGAATTTGTATCACTTATTATGATTAGAGAACAAATAATAATAAAAAACTTATGCAGTAGCTTATTATATATTTTTAAGTGTCATAAACATTTATAAAACACTGAGATTCACTGGGTGAAGTCATTTGAAATGTGATCAGTGATGTCACTGACCCTATCATGAGTGATGTAATATGTGAGGTCATAAGCAGTGCATTGCGGGGCCTATGTTATAGTTAACTCAAGTAACCCTAAATTATGCTTTTGCATGAGTGAAATCTGAATCTAACTATAACGTCCCTGTAACCTTTGTATTTTTACAGTGAGTTTCTAAGTTTTTCTAAAATTCTATTTCCTAACTATAATTTCCATGTAACCTTTGTTTTTGTGTGTGAATTTCCATGGTATTTCAATATTAATTCCTAATTATAACATCCCTGTAACCATTGGTTATTTTTTAGTGGATTTTGATGGTTTTCATTTTATTTTATTTCCCAACTGTAATCTTTGATAGTGGGTGTATGAGTGGATGTATGGATCTGTGAGAGGGTGTATGAGTGGTTGCAGGGGCCTGTGAGTGGGTGTGCCAGCAGCTGTATGGGTTGGTGACTGGATGTGTGAGTGACTATATGGCTCTGTAAGTGGGTGTGTAAGTGTCTGTATAGGTGTATGAGTAGGTGTGTGAGTAGTTTTGTGGGTGTGTGAGTCAATGTTAAAGTTATCGACACTTATAAAGCGCACTATCACCCTACGGGTACCCTGGCGCTTATGATACGTGTGCCCCACTGGTCAACAGATGATAGAAATAGGCAGTGAGCAATGTAGACAGAGGAGGACTAAAAACAATAGGAATCAAGCTCTAGGATAGAGCCATGTCTTTATTCTTTTCCTAAACTGAAGTAAGTCTTCCAACTGTCTGATATCAGTTTGGTGTTTGTTCCAGAGTCGTGCTGCTGTAGTGCTAAAGGCCCTACCTCCTGATGTTGTTCTTTTAAATCTGGGCACTTTCACCAATTTGGCAGAAGAAGAACGGAGGCTCCATGTAGGAACATAACATACAAATTTGTCCTGCATTGGTTTCGGTCCAGCACCATGCAGAGCTTTAAACACAATGCAGAGTGACTTAAACTGTATTCTTTGCGATACTGGGAGCCAATGCAGCCCTGAGAGAGTCTGAGAGGCAGATGAGCATTGTGGCCTCATTAAGGCTAACCTAGCCGCCATTATCTGGATTCTCTGGAGTGTCTCAATCAAAAACTTTGGAGACTCCAGCAGCAAAGCAGTACAATAATCCAGCCGGCTCAAGATAATACTTCTTACTATCAATGCTGTAGCCTGTGTTGGGAGCATCGGAAGAATCTTCTCGATTACTCTAATTAGGGAGAAACAACTCCCAAATGTTGTGTTCACTTGAGTTTCTAGGCTCAGTTTGTCGTCAAACCTATCTCCCAGGTTACGCACCATCTCTGAGGGTACTAATGGGGTGGCCGTTGGAATGGGCCAAAAATTAATTGGAAGTAGAGAAGGAACTTTCCCAGCTGCACAACATAGAACCTCTGTCTAATCGGCATTAAATTGTAAAGAGTTCTCTCTCAGCCAATGTGCAGTGTCCTGCATACATGCGTGGAAATCTTCCAATGACATGGATTGGTCTCCCTCTAGAGATAGGATAAGCTAAGTCTCGTCTGCGTAGTTCACAAGTTTAACAGTATTGGACTGATTGCAGATCCCTGAGGGACACCGTGCAGGATGTTAATAAACTCAGATTGATAAGGGGGCGGCCCACTGCCTGTTGCCTATTAAATATGTAAGTTTGAAACCACTTCAGTGCTGTACCCTCTACCCCAACCTCTTCGAGCCTGGCCAGAAGGATCTCATAGTTAACCGTGTCAAATGTGGCAGACAGGTCAAGCAGAATCAATATGGCTTATTGTCCCCTGCCTGCTTGCATTTGAAGATCAGTGTGTCAGTGGGTGTGTCAGTGGTGTTATGGGTCTGAGAGAGGGTGTGTGTGTGAATGTCTGATTGTGTCTAGTATCTGAGTAGGTCTCTGAGTGTTTGTATGAGTGTCTAAGTGGGTCTATGAGTGGGTTATGAGTGTCTGACTGGGCCTGTGAGCAGGTGTGAGAGTGTCTGAGTGGGTCAGAAAGTAGGTGTATGAGTGTCTGAATGGGTCTCTGAGGGGGTGCATGAATGTCTGAGTGGGTGTGTGAGTGGGTATGCAAGTCTCAGAGTGGGTCAGTGAGTGGGTGTACAAGTCTCTGAGTGGGACTGTGAGTGGGTGTATGAGCCTGAATGGGTCTGTTAGAGGGTGAATGGGTGTCTGAGTGTTTCAGTGAGTGGGTGTTTGAGTCTCTCAGTGGGAGCCAATGGAGGCTTTTCATCAGTGGCCTGATGTGATGCCATTTAGGTTGGTGAAAAATCAGTCTAGCAGCCTGATTCTGGACTATCTGAAGGCGTCTGAGTTGGTAAGCTGGTATGCCTACATAAAGTGAGTTGGCATATCCAGTTGGGAGACGACCAATGCCAGGATAACTAAAGTCAGGGCTTCCCTGGACGAAAATCTGCTGATCTTCTTTATTCTCACAGTTGAAAAAAACCAGCAGAGACAACCAAGCTGATCTGAGCCTTCATGGACAGATCGTTGCTTATCACTATGGCCAAGCTTTTGGCTGAACTGACCGGTAGAGGAGGGTCACCCAGGATAGAAGGCCAAAAGTTGGAGTTCCATGGATTAGCAAGCCCACCAGTGAGGATAAGCTCAGTTTTATCAGGGTTGAGCTTCAATTGATTTTCGTTCATCCATTCACTTATGAAGATCATGGTATCTTGAAAGTGAGACACAGAGGATGGAAAGAGATTGATATTGAAAATCAATTGAAGATCATCAGCGTAAATATATGTTCCAACTTTCCTTTCTCGCAAGGAGGAGATTAAAGGAAGTAGATACAAATTAAAAAGGAGCGGAGAAAGAGAGGAGCCCTGGGGAACCCCACAGGTCAATTCCATCTTGTTACAGGAGAAGTTGGCAAGACGTACCGCTTAAACCAGTTGCTGAGGAAGGAGGAGAGCCACTTCAGAGCCAGACCCTGGATCCCGGCATTGCTGACACGGTCAATCAGAATGTGTCAAATGCTTCTGACAGATCCAGGAGAACCAGGGCCTGGGTAAGGCCCCTATCTTCCCCCTCTAAGTTCATTCATAACTGTCAAGATGACTGACTCTGTAGAATAGGCGGGTCGAAACCAGGCCTGATGAGAGTCCAGAACATGGGACTGTTCGACGAAGGAACTAAGTTGGGTCGAGACTTGTGCCTCTAGGACATTACCCAGGTAAGGCAGTAAGGAAATATGGCGGTAGTTACTGAGGAAAGAAGGATCCGCGCCTGGCTTCTTTCAAATAGGGATGATTTCTGCACTTTTAAAAAGGTCAGGGACAATGCCAGACTTAAGTGAATTGTTAAGTAAAGAAAGTGGGGGATCTGGGCATTTGATGAAAACTTCCCGAAGGACGTGAGGAGGACAGCAATCAGTAGGGGAACCAGAGCCAACCTTTTTAAGCAGACCTAGAAAAGTCTCCTGAGAAATGAGGGGAATCAGAATCAAATATGATGGAGACCTTCAAATGTTGAGAACATCTTTGAAAGAAGAGGAGGTCGGAATACTGGCCTTAATGGCAATGATTTTCTCCAGAAAATATGAGTTGAGAGAATCACAGAAGGGCTGTGAGGCGGCCGGGTTCAACTGGATTCTATCTGGTTTAGAGAGCTCATTTACTATAGAGAAAATATCTTTAGACTTATTTGCTGAGTTTAGAACTTTCTTAGAAAAATAGTCTGCCTTGGTTTCGAAGAATTGAGTTTTAATATTCTTTCATCAAGTTAGAATATGTAGTCTTTTCTTCTACAAGATAATGGTGTCTCCATCTGTGTTCTGCTTGTCTCAACGCAAGCTTCTTAATCTTTAAATCATCAGAAAACCACTGCTGTGTGTCCTGGGGTCTCAGAATCTTAGTTGTCTTAAGAGGGGTGACGCAGTCGCATGCGGATTTAAGCCATAACTTAAAGTTCTTTGCCTGAGTTTGAACCGATTCCGGTACAGATGGGGCCGTAGCAGTTAAAAGTGAGCAGAGGTGATCAATGTTAGCACTTCTCCAATTTCTGGAAGTGCAGTTCTTTGTTAATTGGGTTTTAGTAGGCCGTACATCAGAGAAGGGGAGATCAGGGGGGTCGAAATCATCAGGTTAGCTGTCTAGACTTGGTCCAGTGTGTGCCCTTTTATGTGGGTGGCTTCGCGCACGTTGGGTGCAATTCATTCCGGACAGAAAATCTGCCAGTTCTATTGAGCCTTCACTCTCCTGTTCGTCGTTGCGCCAATAATTAAAGTAACCAATAATGAGAAGTCGGCCGTGATTGATGGCTAAATGAGAAATCATTTCACCCAGTGCCTGAGGAAAAGTAGGCATATTATAAGGATTTCTGTAAAAAAGAGCGCAAGTGAAAGATGACTAAGAGGATTCAAATTTGAGAACTAAACTGTCAGCAAAGGGAAGACCAGTAACCCCCAATGACTTAAACTGGTGATCCTAATGGATGATAGCTGCAACCCCCCTCCCACTTTCCCTGGGGGCCGTTTAGTTTGCAAGATGTAATTGTTATCTGGTACTGCCACTAAGATGTCAGGGGCAGACTCAGTAAGCCATGTTTCTGTGAGAAGTATATCTGGCTTTTCAGACCATAGGCGTTAAAAAATTTCGAGTTGATGTTTCACCAAGGACCGAGTATTCATTTAAATAACTAAAAGACCCTTTATTTCCTTGCTCTGGGAAGTATCGGGGGGTTTCAATATTATGGGGGGAGAGGGATAAGAATTATTCTGAATTTCAGGGTGAGATGGTCTCTGCTTAAAAATGCCCTACTCATTTAAGCTGAGATGGGTGTTATCAGTTATTTTATAGTTTCTATGCAGCTCTTTTAACTCCATAGCCGAGTAACTCACAAAATGAGCATAGTGGCTGGCCTCTGGGCCCGTACGGCCGCAAACGGGCACAGACGGGCTTGCCTTTGGGGCGCCTTTGGCCCGCCCACTGCGCACGTCCGCTGCGAGGCTGAGCCCTTATCTGCCCTAAATACACGTCTCAGCCGGCAGGAAGTGAAGAAATACAAGGGAGGGGTCACGTCACCTCCATTCAACCGGCACTAACAAGCCGTGACGGACCGGGGGACAGTGAGAAATATGGTGCAAAAAGCAAGTGAGTCACAGTAAATACAAGGATAACAATTTAAAAGCAATTAAAAGTAAAATGCAGTTAAAAAACAACATGCCAAGTAGCTTTAGCTTCATGGAGCTAGCTTCCTACCACTGGAGTAGGAATCGTAAATTTTACTGTTCCACAATCCAACACCTTTTCAACTGTTGTGTTGATTGGAATGGGAGTAGTAAATGTCACCCTTTTGTATTGCAACACTTTTCTTTTTGTAGCAGTGGCTCAAATGGTTATAGTAAATAAAATCTATCTGTAATAGAAAAAAACAAGTACTATTATATTTATTGGAGGGAGATTTGTAAATTTTAGCAAGGTTTTTAATTTTGGCATTGTGTGAAGTGGGAATAAATATATTTATTATAATATTTGCGTAGTTTTAAATACATTGTGGTGGGAATAGTATATGTATACATTTTATACATGTATATTTTATTTTTTATTATTATAATATATAGTATTATCTGTTTGTTAATTAAACATTATGATATTTTTGATTATTGATGTTTTTCATGTGTGGAAATTCTATTACAAAATTTTAAGAATTTTAAGTTGTTTAGTTTTTTAATTTAATTAGAATGGTTTGTTTTTTAAAACTGTTACATTATAAGCATATATACATATATATGTATGTAAATTATTAAATATATATATATATATATATATATACATACATATGTTTATATATAATTTTTGTATAATATATTATTGATCAATTTTGAAAGTATAATGTAAATTAATAGTTTAAAAATTGTTTTTAAAGTAGATATTTGTAAATATATGTACTCATTATAATATATGAATGTTTACTTGTTGAGTTAATGTGTTATATTTGTTAAAATATAAATTAAATGTATTTTATTTTTTAAATGAATGTTATTATTTATATAATGAAATGTTTATTATATTTTAGATATATTTAAAAAACTCTACTCATTCCACTATAGCGTGTCAGAGCGCTTTACATCACAAACACACTATACAGAGACAATAGTTCATACAAGTGTGTAAATCAGTGTATTGGAAATGCTACTTAAAACAATCCCTAAGGTGCTGTTCTGCTCTGCATGAAAAGGAGAGCACACAACAATACCTTATCTACTGAGATATGGCTCTACTGCTTGCTTAAATAATGTTTGCCTTGCTCTAAAGCACACACCCATGCATCATAGAGTAAAGGTGTGACTATGCTGTCAAGCATAGGTTTTATACTGGAAGGGTACCCTGCCAGAACAAAATCTATTGTTTGACAAAGTTTGACCCTTTACCACTTTGCAAGTGTGCTGCACTGTACAGCACACATACAAAGTTGGAAAGGTTTGGAGAAAGTAAATCTTTTCTCCAACCTCAAGGAGGTATAATATTTTATGCAAATCACATTTTAACAAAGTTAGCAGATCCGAATTTGCGTCAGAATTCATCGGGGGGTGCATTGGAATGTCCATGTACCACCCATTTCACACAAATCAGGATTTGCGCTGGAAAGTGAACCCCGAAAGAACACATCAGGTTAGCTTCACTTCTGTAATGAACATCAGGTACAACGTGTTATTAAATCTGCTGCTTAAACTAAGGTTTGAAGGGTAACACAATGAGTGGGTTGTCTTACTAATAAAATTGCATACTACCTAAAAAAAAACACTCTTATCAACATCATAATGACAAAAGATTGAAGAGGAAAGCAATAAGGTTCTAACCCAAGGCCTTGCAATATGCATGCAGCTCTTTGGTGCCATTTCATTGCTCAATGTACTACATTAGAAGTCTTATGTATTCCAAATAACAAAACAATCTCTGTGACAAAAGCAGCAACCCACTGAGCTAGGCAGTGGGAACACTAACCCTCTATGAGGCTATATCATGAGACAAATCACAGATCTCTCCATTAAGTGCATTAACCATCAGAGTTACCCTGCAGTTGCTACTGGTCACTGAAAAATGTCAGGCACAAAAAGATCTCTGCAGGCTGCTCTTAGCGTGCCTCAGTATGTCAAAGGGTGTCCCCTCGACCCTGACACCCGGTGTGGTGGCACGCAGTCCTAAAACCAGCACTGACGGTTTGAATTAGAGACCACAGCAATAATCATATTTCAGTTGTCCCCTCTGTAGCCCAGTGGCACTGCACTTGATTAACCAATGGAAGCTACACACCTGCATGTAGTTTACTTAGCCAAGTGATAAAGCAGAGGTAGAATTGAGTAAAAAGAAGTGTGGGAAAACTGTGTTGCCACCTTTTTAAGAGAAAAATACCACTCATTTATTCACTGTTTTTCAGATTCTACAAAGGCCCAGAACTGAAAATCAAATAGAACTTTACATATAATTTTCAGTAATAACTAAACCTGGGTGGAGTTGCGGAGTTGCGGAGTTCTGTGTAGCGAAACTCCGCAAAGTGACAAAAAACCTCTGCTGCGCTATGCGGAGTTCTGTGAGTGGCAGAGTGAGTTAGGGTTAAGCAGTTCGCTGTGATTTTGAGCGTTGGGTGTTTGTCCCACACTGGAAAATCATTGTGAATGGCACCATGTGCAGCACAAGAGGGCGCAGCTTCCCTTTTGCTGCACGAGTAGATTTTCTACTCAAGCGGCAGCTTTATCAACTAGAACGGAAGGTTTTTCAACGTGAGTGGTCGGGGCCTGCGGCGACCACTCGAATTGAAAAATCTGACTGCCCACATAGAGAAATCTTGCCAGGAGGTTGATTTTCCTTGGCGAGCATGAACGAGGTAAAATCTCACCGGGAGGTGGATTTTCCTTACATGCGCTCACCAACTTGATGTTGACGAGTGCGAGTGAGGGAAAGAACTCCGCTCCGTGGGTTTTTGGGAACTCCGCATGCTCCGCGGAGTGCAGAAAACTCTGAGAATGGAACGGAGTTCACCACCCGGGGTTAGTATTAATGCAGCCTTTGTTTCTTTGCTTACTTTATCAGTCAAGAGTCATTAAGGTAGCTCTAGAACACATTTACACATGCTTTTCTTCTTGTGTTTAGCATGTGTAGTGATAAGTTAGAAAAAACTGATTTAGGCGATTTTCCTAAGTTACGTGTCGTAGGAACCTTTATATACTGGTCTGCTTGGTGCTAACCATAACTGAGAAAATGATTCATATATAATAATTACTACTACCATGAGCAAGTCTGACCTTTAATACGAGAGCAGAGCTTGGCTTTACATGCTAAAGCAATAATCAGGTTAGTCACAATATAAGTTTTCTTCGCCTCCCGGCCAGCTCCCAATTAACAGATGTACCATCCACTACAAATAAACGCAGCTCGCTATCCGTCATCCTCAATGATGTGATAATGTGTACACTGGGAAACCTTTTTGATGAAAACACAAAATGATATAGTTTATAGTGAATGTGCAGTATTAACATGCAAGCTTAAATGAAAGTAAATGCATTAATAAAATGTTACAAAATGCACACAGCTTCCATATTTACACAATAGGCCTCAAGTAGCTATATTAGTACTGCTAAAAGCCTAACTTGCGTAGAAATGCTAAGACCCTTATTATTTCCTGAGCAGGAGATGATATCCTACAAGAATGTAGAAAAACAAAATTATTTAACTCTTACCTCTTGACCTACATATAGAAAAGCTTTTCATAATAAAGTTAACATTTGAATAAAGTTTCACATATTTTTGCAAAATGTTCCTATTTAAACAAACCTTACTGTCACAAATGTTTCAATTTAGTCAGTTTTAATGAAGAAAAGATACCATACATGTAGGATCAGCATTTAAACTTGATCTTAAACCCTTTCGGGTTTCCTTTTCAGTGAATATTTGCTTCAAAACGTTTTCTTTTGTTATAAGGGATGTTACAACTTTTACATAGTCTGTTGAGTAAATATTAGATTCAAAAGGTTTGAAGTGTACAAGTATAAGGGGCAAAAAGACTTTGAATGAGAAGCTGAACCATGCTCAACATTAGACGATACAAAACTATTTTAGTGACTTGGAGGACTATTATTTTCTCGTGATATGATGAGGAGTGATCCTGTTCCCAGGAAGACATCAAACGCTGATTGGATGGAAGAAGACCAAAGATGAAACAGTTGCAGAATTTCATAAAATTTGTTGTTTATATAATTGCATGCTCCTAGAGTAGGTTACCATATTATTGCCAACCATTTTGCCAGACCTCGCTGGCTATTGTGATTTCCCATTTGTTCTTGACAATATGTCACGTTGCTCTGAGACTTGACTGAGTTTCTTGAACTACCCTTTAAAGGAAGCTCCACTTTTATTTTTGACTTATTGAGCTGAATTTGCTGAAGCTTTTTGCTTGCCGGCACTCAATATAGAAGTCTTTATGGGCTCTGAGTGACTTCTTTCTCACCATTCTTAGAATAGAGATAATTTTACTTTCTGGAACTCACTAAATAATTTATTACTGCTCTGTATATTGATTTGACATTAATAAGATTCTAATAAATACTTATTGATGAATTTGTTGATGACCTACTAAAAGCTTTCAAATTAATAAAACCCTAAAAGCTCACTCTTAATCCTCTCTATTGACATAATATTGGTGATTGTGATGACAATTTTCTTGTTGCAATGATCTTCTCTTCTCAAAACTACAGCCAAGTTTCTTCAGCCTGACAGAGTGGGAATTAGCCTGGGTGATGGTAAACCAGAAACTGTCATTTAAACCTGATTCTTACTCAAGCAAACTTGGTAGCAGAGATATGGTTTACGTTGAGAAGAGAAACTGCAAATAATTTCCCTGAGTTAGAAAACCGGCCTAGTTCCAATGCCCAATGCTCAGATTTTAAGCCGGTTGCTGTATTGGAGGTGTGAGTATCAATAGGGTTATGCATCATGAATAATGATCATTGTTCATCTGAGAAACATTGGTGTACACTTGTTGAATACATTGGTTATGTTTATGTGCTGATTGTGAAGAATTTTAAAAGGTTGTAAAGCTTAATGCAGACTAAGATCCTGGGATAGAAACAATAGATATTGACAAAAGTAGACTATATCATGCTTTTTTTTGTCTACCAGAGATTTGTGGTGTAGGTCATGAGGTGCTGTCAACTACACAATTGAGATATGGACTGTAACAATTTGTTGTGATTGCACTAAAATTGTTTGATGTTAGTGGAACCTACCTGTGAAAAGGTGAAGCTGCATTGATTAGGGTGACTTCCCACTGGTCAAGATTTCATTTGCGCATGTGGAAACTTTGTTTGTGTGAAAAAGTTGGAGGGCGTTAAAACCTTAATTATCCGATTGCTGAGTTGTATTAATTTCTTTTAGTAAAGCTGACAAGGGTTTGTTTATTGTGCATTTGCTTTAAGTTGTGAAATGGCATGTATGAGACAAATTGTAAAGCGAGTGAACTGCTGCAAGGAGTGAGATCAGACGCCATAGTGTGCCCACTGTGATTGGTTGGTTGGTGTACTGTTGAGCTGCTATTAGTTACTGATGAAACAGAGTGCCACTCTGTTATAGATCAATTGTTGTGTAGTGCAGCTTTGATATTGGTTTGTGAGTCTTCAATTATTAAAGCTTTAACAGGATTAGAAAAAAAGAAATTTGACAGTTACGGAAAGAATCAAAACATTTGTTTTTTTAATTTCGTTGTTTGCTATTTTTACTAAATAATCTGAAATCATGAAATGTTTAAAAAAGTATTAAGAATTTTGTAAAAGGTGATGTGACAATTCTAGTACTAAAAGGTGAAGAGGTACCTCCTGAGGGTACGCCTGCACATTATATGACAACAAATGTGGGTTTACACTTGTTTAGAACTTCGTCAATGGTGCAAGACCACTGAGGATGAGGATCCTTTGAGTTTTCCAAAATATAGGACATTTGATCTGAGAGGTATTGAGAGAATGGGCGGCAAGCTATGTGAAATGAAGCCACCACCTAGTCTTACACAGTATGAAGCAGTAAATATTTGGGAGAAAACAGCACATGTTAGGGAAAGAAAAAAAATACGGAATAAGACTAGAAGAGCAGTGCATAATTATGCAGATGCTCGGTGGGATGAGCAACAACAGAGCTGGAGGAAAGCTATAGTCGAAGAAACTAGGCTAAATACAGTTATTACTACTGACAAGCCTGAGAAGCTGAAAAGGGATAAGGCACAGAAAAACATTTATGAGGAAGCTGCAAAGAAATCAGATACTGAGAGTGAATTAGGGGATGAAATTTCGGATGCATTGTTATCAGCGTGTCTACCACCATAAGTGGCCCTGTAAATAATGCTGAGGGAACTTCGACAGTGGCTCAGCCCCTATTGGCCTGTTGCAGGGATTCTGCTTATGCGCAGAACTATGCGCAGGAACCCAGGCCCTCAGTGAATTGCGGTGTACCAAAAACTCACCTCAGAACCCAGAACCCCTCATCCGGCCAGCATCAGTGTCCCATTCGTTATCCGAGGTTTAGCTCGGCGGTCCCAATGTATAGACAACCCAGAACAAGCGACTTAGTATATTTCTCAGGAATGGTGGGAATCAGAAATACCTTTTCGTAATTATTCTCGTACCAGTCCACAACAGACTAAACAGAGACACGGTAAATTTTAAAGAGTTTATTTTATAAACCTCGTGTCCTAAGATGCAGCAGTTTGGCTAACATTAGCAGACAAACGATTACAATCAAAACAATCAGCATAGTTACAATACCATAGAAAATGAAAGGAGTAATCATGCTAAAATTACAGTGGCTCTAGGCCACCTTCCTTTCTCTAACACACTAATAGTATTAGTAGACTAATAAAAGGTCTCTAGGCTTGAATGGGGAACCCCATACCGTACAGATCAGCTCAGAGAGTTCACATCACAGGATCAGCTATGCTCTGCTCCTAGGAACGCTCTTCTTCCGAATGAATTGAAAACATGTAACACTGCAATATTAAAAGCACTCTACTTTCAGGTATTTGCAGCTGCGTGCGTGTTATGGCTAAACTAGTGGGCCGATCAACCTGAACTCAACAACATGCACCATCTAGCGACCCAGACTGTTTCCTTTACACTGTGTACAGACCAAGGTCACTGCTCACTGTTTAGGATGTTAACAACAGACAGTTCTCATGTGAAGCAAAGTCAAGTAAGCATTTATCAATTTAATAACATGTGACTACAGTGTCGTGTGCAAAAGCAGCAAAAGTGGCAAGATGGCTTTCTAACATTTAACGGGGTTATGCTAACTTAGCATTGTACATATGTAGATGACGATCTTCACTACACCCCCCCTTGATCGGACCACTAACCAGTAGGGGCGCACTTGCAAGAACGCAGAGTTCAAGTTTGATAGAACGGAACCAAGGGCATGAACTGTAAGTCCATATAAGGGAAGTGAAAAAGTTCGAAGAGAAAAAAAGAAAAAAGTTAAAACGGACAGTAAAAAAAACCCATGTAGATGATAAAAAATAACATCATTGAAGTACGTAGGACAAAATGAAAGTACAAAAATCAGTCCATCAATGTACAGGCACAATAAGTTGCAACAGCTTCCAAGAGGAAATCATTGGAATGTTCCGCAAAATTATCTGCCATCCAGTTCAGGACGGGGAAGGAACATACATGCTCCTCAACCACCGGAGCTTCCAGCACCAGACGAGGACAACTGGCGTGTTCTTCAAGATAACTTCTTGCTAAGAAGTCAATCACAGCCGTTCCGATGTCCCAATTCCCAAGAACTCCATGCGCTGCTGCACAGGCCATAATCCCCACACCAGAACAGTCCAACTCATGAGCCACTAAGGGGCTCATTAGCTGATCATAATCCGGGTCAGGAGACACCGAGTTTGACAGACACAAATCCAGATCCCATTGGAACGGACAATCTAGGCAATGAAAGACTGGCTGCACACAATTAAGTAGGCAAACCGGAAAGACAATCCATAGGCTACGCTCAGAGTTGCCAGCGGTAAAGTGCCATAGAATTCAAGCATCCGGTTACGAAGATGGAGCAGCCGGGACATGTTGTTGTGTGACGCAAGTTGTGCATCCATAGCGCAGGGCGCAGACCAACAACAGTATTCCAGCTATGAGGGCGAGAAGTAAAGGGAGACCTCCAAAGACACTGGAAAAAATAGAATGAAAAAAGGCCGGGATCACTCCAAAAATAGTTTGAAAAGAGGTCACGAGGCCGGAGCCCACAATTTAAAAAAAATGAGCTATGCCGCTTGTGGATGAGGCATTAAAGATAGTCTGTAACAGAGTCCCAAAATGAAGCGGTAGATCAGTATTTAAAAGCGCTTGCACCTCAGTGCGCGTGTTTGCTACGTGAAGGACAAATGTTTCCTGGGAGGAAGTCAACGCGACTTCTTTTTGAGCCAATAGAGCCCTTATTCTGCTCATCTTGTTGAACTCTGCTTTAAAGGTTGGAATGGAAGGCCAGATGGATACATCGAGCCGGCCATGCGGGGGTGGGAACAGGACGTTATTATAGCAAACTACTCTCTGTGATACAGTCACTATGTAGGGAATTCCCACTAACATCCCACAGCAAGCTTCATTATTTAACAGCAAATAACTACCGTTAGCAAGCAGCGTAAAAGATGGAGTAATAACTGGCACAGGAATGCCTTTCAGGACGCAAGCTAAATTAGGGGCGTGCACATTACATGCACCATGCAATTGAATGTGCCTACACACAACAGAGTGTTCCGGAGTTGAAGTGCACTCTTCACCTTTCAAGTAAACCTCCTTGCCGTCCCTCACACATCTGTATGTGAAAGGGAGTGACCAAACTTCATGCAGGAAGGCAGTACCTAATTGTTCGTATCTTCCTAGAGCATAATGTTTCATGCACGAACTAAACTTAAACAGGGGAAACGGTAACGTGATCAACCCATGTACAAGCCACACAGCAGAATTCAATTCGGCAACAGAGAAAGGCAAAGGTTCTAACTTTTCAATGTGTAGCAATGAATATTTAGCATCTTTCATGGACATGAATTGCTGTTTCGCAGTTAAATTAAAAGGAAGGAACAAAGATGAAGTGTTCATGTAATCCCAAGGGACTTTCCCTGCCTTTAAAGTTTGCAACGTCCATGCAAACTGCATAATAGAACGCACCTGATTTTGACCATGATACAATACAGACAAATCATCCTGCACAATGTCTACCACAGATGATACAATATTATCTAAGGTATAAATTCTTGAAGATAGGGTGTTAATACTATTATCGATTACAGCCAACACTTTTTCCATATTGGCTTGATCAATAGCACGTAATCTGGATGCAGCCTCAATTTGTGATAACTTCCAGACTTCGTTATAAACAGCATACACCCATCGTTTGGGCCTGCCAACTGCAGGACCCTTAACAAAATCATTCAAATCTATTTTGTCATTTAATCGTGCTAAATGAAGTTTAACAGACGCTAAAGTGGAATGTTGCAGCCAAGACTGGCATAACTTCCCTACTGAGTAGGTAGTTACAGTGTGAGAGGATTCAAAGCGGGGGTCCACACGAACCTGTGTATACCCCTGCTTTAATCCCAGAAACCTATGTTGACAGGAATCCGAACTCATTTGCCACACCAACCACCCTTCCGGATCCAATTCAGAAATATTGAAGGATGTGTTGGAAACCGGTGTCTGCAACAGAGCAAGGGATAGATCCGTATGATTACCCCAATTGGGATAAGCACCCAGACCCGGAACGGAGGGAGAATTTAATTTTTCAGATGTAGCCAATCCAAAAGAGGTTGTCTGAAAAATTGAGGAATTTAAAAGTAACATATGATTTGGGAAAAGACAGGCACGATGCAAAGCCTCTGTTCCCTGTACTTGCCATCGTTTGGAGCCCCAAACCGATTTAAGATCAACTGTAGCTTTCCACAGATCATACCCGCCAATTGCCAACTCGTCCATAAAGGACTTGGAATACAACAATTTGGTGTGTGTCAGCCTAACTTTAGAAGCAGACTCAGGCGCAACTTTAAAATAAAAGGCGGCTGGATTTGACACACTAAAATCAGAAAAATAAGTGAACTTTTCCACTAACGTGGCAGAGCTGCCCATCCTAGGGGCGGGGCAGTGTTCCCATTGTGTAAAATTTACAAAATTTCTAAACGTATTCGCTTTGTGTAGGAAATGCGTGCCATAATGTTGATAACAAAATTGCTCATCATAATTAGCAGTATCTAAATACAAATCCTCAGCATCAAATGCAGCATAATATTTCAAATCAGAAAACAGTGCTTCTATGGCAACATCAGGCACTGTGTCAGAAGCTCGGGCCACAACAGAATTTCTCAGCATCGAAGGGCAGGAAACCGCCGGAGTCATACTAAGAAGAATCGGCCACTCGCTGTAGTTTGACATTGTCAATCGAAATGTACCTGTTATCCTTTCGAGCAGGAAGTGGAGGTAAATTGACTGTTCTAGTACCCTGTACTCCAAGCACTGGAACCGGTGCACGATAAGAGGGGCCAAACTCCTTCTTGTTCTCCACCTTCTCACGGACCAGATCACCAACTCGAGGTAGCCAGCCGACTACCGGAATCTGAAGTTCAGCTTCAGACGAGGAGGGTACGAGTCTGCAATACAGCACAGTGTTCATCTACGTCAAAGGGTGCGGCTGACGCCGCCATGTCTAGACCATCAAGGTCTGGAACAAACATTCGAACACCAAAGAGCATCATGTATGGGGTCCGCCCACCCAGAGACCTTCTAGGGAGATTATTAAGTGCATGTTGCACGTCATACAAGTGGGCAAGCCAGTTCCAGCCAGTACCCAAAACTCTGGCTGTCAAAGATTGCTTTAAGTCACCGTTCATTCGCTCCACTACACTATTACCCTCAGGCCGGTATGGAGACGAAAATTTGAATTGGACCCCAAAATTTCTCATGGCCTCTTTGTACGCCTTAGAGGTGAACGCCGGGCCCTGATCAGAATGAAAGGTACCACATGCAAAACTCCCAACAAAGACACGCAAATCTTTTATGACAGTGCGGGAATCAATACTCCTTTGTGGCCATACCCACAGAAAACGTGTGCACGAATCAACTGCAACCAAGATGTATTTGTACGCAGTATCAGACGTAAAAGGACCGCAGTGATCTAAATAAACACAACCCAATGGTTTATTAGATATGTACAACTGAGTTTGTGGTGGACGCGCCACAGTTGAAGGTTTAATCTGCTGGCAGATGTCGCAATTAAGAACATAAGCTCTGGCCTGTTTATACAAACCACACCATCAGTAACGCTGTTGTAGCAGAGATACAGTAGCTGCAACGCCGGCATGCACGGACGCCATGCCCTCGTGAGCCGCTAATATCAAAGAAGGTCTGCAGTCCGCGTTGGGAATCAATCTGTCACCAATGTCATTAATCTTCACTAATGGGACTTTATCAGGACTTAGGCGATAATGGTAACGAGCAGGGAAACCTCTCGGTAGCTTCGTTCCCTGCTCTGTAGCAGCAATAGCTGCCAAGATGTCATCATCGATCTTACTTTTGGATCTTGTAACTGCTGCTACTAAATATGTCGCCACTGCTGTTTTTGCTGCCTCGTCAGCTAGGCTGTTGCCGACAGCATGGACACCAACTCGTTGGTGACCAAGAGTGTGAATTACATTCACGAGAGGCAGACGTTCTTTAAGATCTGCCACTCGAACCCAAAGCAATTTATGCTTAATAGTGCTACCTTTGGAATCATGGTAGTCATTCTGAGACCAAAAATGTAGATTGTCGTTGTAAGATTGAACACAATAAAAGGAGTCACTCACTATAAGTGTAGTGACTCGGGGATCAGCAAACTCCAGTGCAAGCACTAGAGCACAAAGCTCCGCCAACTGAGCGGTACAATCACCCATTGACTGCGTATGCACGACATCGGACTGGAATTCACCATTCACGAAAGTACCGACAACAATTGCGCAAGCAGCTGAATAGGCGTGCTTTGATCCAGTTGCGGGTTGCGCAGAACCGTCAGTGTATATGACACAATGGTAATCCTCGAGCGGGCGCAAGGACAGAGGAGCCGGATGAACGAATTCATACTGCAAAAACTCCTGAGTCTGAAGTGCCGCGTCAAAGATAAAAGTGACGTCCGGCAAGGTCAAGGAAGTGGCCCATTGTATCCACCTTGGATGCAAAGCTTTAGAATTCGGTACACTCGCCTTTGTCACCGCCTCAAGGGCAGGATAGGGTGTTACCACCAACATGCGTTTTCCTTGCGACAGCGCTCGTTCTTTCAGAATCGCCATCTGCAAAGCTGTCAGAACCTTCTCGACAGCGGAAAAGCGCAGTTCAGCTGAAGTGTACAAGTGAGATCTGTAAGCAATGGGGACGGTGTCGCCCTCATTGAACGTTAAGTATGTGAAACCAACCGCGCCGGGCACTATTCTTATGACCAGGTTAGTGTGGTTATCACGTGTCAGTAAGTACTTTAAGCAAGAAGATCAGCTTGCAATAACTGCAATATAGCTGAATGCTCTGGCAGCCAACAAGATTTGGAAAAAGCATGTTGTACCAAGGCATAAAGCGGCTTGATACACTGGGCATAATCCGGGATGTAAGTTCGACCGAAATTCAGAAAACCCAGCAGGGATTGTAATTTCTTCAGTGAAGTAGGAGCACGGAGGCATGCGCACTTCTCTAGAAAGTGCGGAGCCAATCCTCGACCTTCATTGTTGAGTTCGTACCCCAAAAACAACACTGTATATTCTGCAATGTGTGACTTCGCAAAGTTGAATTTGTAACCAAAGTCTGCAAACAAAACAATAATGCGATCAACGCGACGGAGATGCGGGTCCAGCTCGTCATCCGTGAAATAAATGTCATCCACGTACGAGTACGCATCCGGGTCTACACCCTCCAAGAGGGAGACCACGCGAGCGGCAAAGACACCTGGGCTGTTATTATAGCCCATTAGCAATCTTTTGAATTGTTTTTGTTTGCCACCAGAGGTGAACGCCGTCCACTCACTACTAAGAGAGGACAGGTTATGGCTATAAAAGCCATTGGAAATGTCAAGTGTGGTTTTAAACCTTTTTCTCACGAGACTATCGACGAGAGCCGAACTGTGGGTGTTCTGTACTGCACAGGTCCGGCAATGAGAGTTAAGGTGCCGGTAATCCAAAACTAGGCGGTACGACCCATCAGGCTTCGTCACAGTGAACAAGGGATTATTCATAGGTGACACACATGTTTCGATTACTCCCTGATATTCCAATTGTTCAAGGATTAACGCGACGTGAGGTCTAGCTTCACGACGCATGGGGTATTGGGGTTGAGGTTGGGGCGTAGTCCGCAACGGAATCTCATGGCCGGGAGACAATTTATCCCACCCAACCTGATTACGATATAACGCAGGCGCTTGCACCTGAGCCCATTCCCCGGCGTACTTTTTAGCTAGGACCTTAGGCACAGTGTGCGCAAAGGACGGGAGGATTACTTCCTCCCCTCTAGGAGCATCTAAAACGAAAGCCGGGGGCCAATCTGCCTCCGCCAACAGAATATCATAGGCAGGGGTCAGATTATGAAGGCAACAAAAGGAGATGACTGGGCTGTTCCTTGAGGAAGGAAGGAGGAAAGGATCACTAGGGAAACAGGGTTAGTGCTCAATGGAGGACAACCCCTGAGTATCCAATTTGTTGGATATAATGGCCTCACACACCCTTGCGAGTGTCATGCTTCATCATCGGCAATGCTCCTCGTTGGGCAGGCGGTGCAATGCCCAACGGGCTCACCTCAAAGAGGGGCTCTTTATCGGAGATCTTTTGTCCAACTGCCTATGGGTGAAGTGGGGGTGAGGGGCCAGGACAGAGTAGATAGTGTGGGTGAGGATAAAATGTGGCCTAAGGTACCGGAAAACAATTTTTATTCTGGTGGTCCTCTGCCACAAGTGAAATCAAGAATAGCCGGTGCTCATGGGGACTATGGTTTCCCGGAGTGAACCAGGGCTAGAGTGCAAATGGTGTGGTCAACATGTTTCTCGCTTCTAGTACATTGACTGCGATTCTTCAGGACCTAGTAAAAAACTACAATCTACAAAACATGACCTAATGGTTAGTATCAGTTTAAATACAGCACATAAGTTGTACTACCTGTATGACACTGCTCTTACCTAGAAAGGGAGGATAAAGGAGAACATTACCACAGGTAAGTAACAACATGTGACCCTGTAGTGACCGTGAACACACTGTGAAGAAGTGCCATACTAGTGCAGATAGTGACTAGTATGTGATTAAAAACAAGTTAAAAACTGGTAGCAGCAGTATCCATTTGAACAACTTCACACACCCATGGAATCGGTAATACTGTTACTCACCTAAGGGTTAGAGTTATAGGGTGTCAACAGTACCCGGTGGATCTGACATCAAGGGAGAAGCCATAAAGTTACAGGCTGGGAAGAAAAGGACAAGAGTGGGATGGTATTGAAATAAGTGGTAAACTCAAATGTTGGGCGCATGTGTATCCTGCTGCCTCAGTGCAGACGTTCTGTCTACGGGGTAGAACGCCAAATGATGAAATTCGGCTATGTAGTATGTATTTGAGGCGCTACACGGCACTATGTGGGAGTAATCTAAATTTCCTCTATCCAGCCAGTAATGACCCGTTGATAGATGGTGGATTGGGCTGGGTTTGTGGACATGTTAGGTAGCTAACAATGGGGAGACGCTCCAGATGGGGTTGTATTATAAAAATATTGTCAAAATAGAGTAAAAATAGAAATAGAACCGAGTCATGGGACACTAATGCGCAGCAGTGAGTACTGATCAAAAGCGGATATTAATTCCTGGTCGCTGTAAAAGCGCACAATTCAAAACTACTGTTTGTTCCTCCCAGGGCCGCTATGAGAATAACAGGAAAATAGTTAGAAAATAGTCAGGCAATAGGACCCTGCAGCGCGGTAAAAAGGTTTCAGTCATAATGGGTTGGAAATCCCTGCTGGTGTACAAGGCGGTACACCTACTTTCTACTGCTCGTGTCAGGGCCAGTCAAGCCTACCATTTCACTGGGTCCGGATAGTGAAAAGCCGGTCGTGTCCCTCCTCCTTAAGTAGCACCCAAGGTGTGTTCCACAGGATCCCAAACAGGAAGTACGACCCGCCCGTAGATCATGTGGTTTCCCTCGCGAATCGGGCGGCCATGATGGAGTGGAGGGTAGTGTACAAAAAGTCAGTGAACATATTCAATGTTATGTCACTAAAATGGCGGTGTAGCTCAGTGATAAGTGGGAAGTGATGGGCCTTATTAAGTGTGGTATGCGGACGACACAGGAGTCAGATCTCCTTACTTGTGTCACCACCTTTTCACCAGCTTCTAACGAAATCAAAAAGATAATCAAAAGACACTGGCAAATTCTGAATATGGGCAATTTCAGTCTTACACCGCCCAGATTTGCCTTCAAAAGGTCAAGGAATATTAAGGATATTCTGGTGCATACCAGACTGAGGAAGGCAGAGCCACCTTAACAAACCACCCTGTGGCAATTACCGCCTGTACTTGGGCACTATCAGTGCGGCTCCTGCAGTGTGTGCCCTTTCACCAGCACATACAAAACTATCCTCCTGACGGACACCTTCCGCTGGGAACTGCGTGGCCATACTAACTGCAACACTCCTAACTGCATCTACTTGTTGAGATGCCCATGCGGTCTGCAGTACGTAGGCATGACCTCCCGCCCTGTGAAAATCCACATCTCTGAACATAGAAGCAACTTCCGTTGTAAGAAAACAAACACCAAGATGTGCAGGCACTACCTAGAACAGAACCACATGGCTGACTCACTGTCCTGGTTAGTTCTTGAATCCTCCCCAGACAAATCCAAGCACAGTCTTTTTCTTAAGGAACAGAGGTGGATACATCGTTTGTCCACCGACAGCCAGGGATTGAATGAGGATATACCGTGGAGTGCTCTGTGAACACATCTCTGCCAAAACATCCCTGATCCGCCTAGCGAACAAATGCAAAGTTCAGTGTACACCCGCTGGCTTGGTCTTATAACAGTTTTCATGGTCAATACACATGCCTTGGCATACCACACTTAATAAGGCCCATCACTTCCCACTTATCACTGAGCTACACCGCCATTTTAGTGACATAACATTGAATATGTTCACTGACTTTTTGTACACTACCCTCCACTCCATCATGGCCGCCCGATTCGCGAGGGAAACCACATGATCTACGGGCGGGTCGTACTTCCTGTTTGGGATCCTGTGGAACACACCTTGGGTGCTACTTAAAGAGGAGGGACACGACCGGCTTTTCACTATCCGGACCCGGTGAGATGGGTAGGCTTGACTGGCCCTGACACGAGCAGTAGAAAGTAGGTGTACCGCCTTGTACACCAGCAGGGATTTCCAACCCATTATGACTGAAACCTTTTTACCGCGCTGCAGGGTCCTATTGCCTGACTATTTTCTAACTATTTTCCTGTTATTCTCATAGCGGCCCTGGGAGGAACAAACAGTAGTTTTGAATTGTGCGCTTTTACAGCGACCAGGAATTAATATCCGCTTTTGATCAGTACTCACTGCTGCGCATTAGTGTCCCATGACTCGGTTCTATTTCTATTTTTACTCTATTTTGACAATATTTTTATAATACAACCCCATCGGGAGCATCTCCCCATTGTTAGCTACCTAACATGTCCACAAACCCAGCCCAATCCACCATCTATCAACGGGTCATTACTGGCTGGATAGAGGAAATTTAGATTACTCCCACATAGTGCCGTGTAGCGCCTCAAATACATACTATGTAGCAGAATTTCATCATTTGGCGTTCTACCCCGTAGACAGAACGTCTGCACTGAGGTAGCAGGATACACATGCGCCCAACATTTGAGTTTACCACTTATCTCAATACCATCCCACTCTTGTCCTTTTCTTCCCAGCCTGTAACTTTATGGCTTCTCCCTTGATGTCAGATCCAGCGGGTACTGTTGACACCCTATAACTCTAACCCTTAGGTGAGTAACAGTATTACCGATTCCATGGGTGTGTGAAGTTGTTCAAATGGATACTGCTGCTACCAGTTTTTAACTTGTTTTTAATCACATACTAGTCACTATCTGCACTAGTATGGCACTTCTTCACAGTGTGTTCATGGTCACTACAGGGTCACATGTTGTTACTTACCTGTGGTAATGTTCTCCTTTATCCTCCCTTTCTAGGTAAGAGCAGTGTCATACAGGTAGTACAACTTATGTGCTGTATTTAAACTGATACTAACCATTAGGTCATGTTTTGTAGATTGTAGTTTTTTACTAGGTCCTGAAGAATCGCAGTCAATGTACTAGAAGCGAGAAACATGTTGACCACACCATTTGCACTCTAGCCCTGGTTCACTCCGGGAAACCATAGTCCCCACGAGCACCGGCTATTCTTGATTTTACTTGTGGCAGAGGACCACCAGAATAAAAATTGTTTTCCGGTACCTTAGGCCACATTTTATCCTCACCCACACTATCTACTCTGTCCTGGCCCCTCACCCCCACTTCACCCATAGGCAGTTGGACAAAATATCTCCGATAAAGAGCCCCTCTTTGAGGTGAGGCGGGTCGTACTTCCTGTTTGGGATCCTGTGGAACACACCTTGGGTGCTACTTAAGGAGGAGGGACACGACCGGCTTTTCACTATCCGGACCCGGTGAGATGGGTAGGCTTGACTGGCCCTGACACGAGCAGTAGAAAGTAGGTGTACCGCCTTGTACACCAGCAGGGATTTCCAACCCATTATGACTAAAACCTTTTTACCGCACTGCAGGGTCCTATTGCACCGCCTGCCCAACGAGGAGCATTGCCGATGATGAAGCATGACACTCGCAAGGGTGTGTGAGGCCATTATATCCAACAAATTGGATACTCAGGGGTTGTCCTCCATTGAGCACTAACCCTGTTTCCCTAGTGATCCTTTCCTCCTTCCTTCCTCAAGGAACAGCCCAGTCATCTCCTTTTCTTGCCTTCCTATCTGGGGCTACGACTGTGGCCGGACCTTCCATTCCCTTCTCTTGTGAATGGTAATTAATGCCCTACTGGATCACAATCGATCCTTGTCTTCCCCTACCTATTATTACACACAGGGGTCAGATTATCCCAAAAAAAACCTTGAATTGTACGTTGTATGTCACCTTCAATTTGAATGACTATATTATACAGTCTATCTGGGGGAGACACCCGAGTGTCAGCAGTTTCAATATTCACAAATATATCAGTTGCTGTCGCCACCAGATATGGACGCAGTGCTTGTCGCACTACTGTAACTTCCGCCGCGCTGTGGCAGCAGGATACACATGCGCCCAACATTTGAGTTTACCACTTATCACAATACCATCCCACTCTTGTCCTTTTCTTCCCAGCCTGTAACTTTATGGCTTCTCCCTTGATGTCAGATCCACCGGGTACTGTTGACACCCTATAACTCTAACCCCTAGGTGAGTAACAGTATTACCGATTCCATGGGTGTGTGAAGTTGTTCAAATGGATACTGCTGCTACCAGTTTTTAACTTGTTTTTAATCACATACTAGTCACTATCTGCACTAGTATGGCACTTCTTCACAGTGTGTTCATGGTCACTACAGGGTCACATGTTGTTACTTACCTGTGGTAATGTTCTCCTTTATCCTCCCTTTCTAGGTAAGAGCAGTGTCATACAGGTAGTACAACTTATGTGCTGTATTTAAACTGATACTAACCATTAGGTCATGTTTTGTAGATTGTAGTTGTTTACTAGGTCCTGAAGAATCGCAGTCAATGTACTAGAAGCGAGAAACATGTTGACCACACCATTTGCACTCTAGCCCTGGTTCACTCCAGGAAGCCATAGTCCCCACGAGCACCGGCTATTCTTGATTTTACTTGTGGCAGAGGACCACCAGAATAAAAATTGTTTTCCGGTACCTTAGGCCACATTTTATCCTCACCCACACTATCTACTCTGTCCTGGCCCCTCACCCCCACTTCACCCATAGGCAGTTGGACAAAATATCTCCGATAAAGAGCCCCTCTTTGAGGTGAGGCGGGTCGTACTTCCTGTTTGGGATCCTGTGGAACACACCTTGGGTGCTACTTAAGGAGGAGGGACACGACCGGCTTTTCACTATCCGGACCCGGTGAGATGGGTAGGCTTGACTGGCCCTGATACGAGCAGTAGAAAGTAGGTGTACCGCCTTGTACACCAGCAGGGATTTCCAACCCATTATGACTAAAACCTTTTTACCGCGCTGCAGGGTCCTATTGCACCGCCTGCCCAACGAGGAGCATTGCCGATGATGAAGCATGACACTCGCAAGGGTGTGTGAGGCCATTATATCCAACAAATTGGATACTCAGGGGTTGTCCTCCATTGAGCACTAACCCTGTTTCCCTAGTGATCCTTTCCTCCTTCCTTCCTCAAGGAACAGCCCAGTCATCTCCTTTTTTTGCCTTCATATCTGGGGCTACGACTGTGGCCGGACCTTCCATTCCCTTCTCTTGTGAATGGTAATTAATGCCCTACTGGATCACAATCGATCCTTGTCTTCCCCTACCTATTGTTACACACAGGGGTCAGATTATCCCAAAAAACCCCTTGAATTGTACGTTGTATGTCACCTTCAATTTGAATGACTATATTATACAGTCTATCTGGGGGAGACACCCGAGTGTCAGCAGTTTCAATATTCACAAATATATCAGTTGCTGTCGCCACCAGATATGGACGCAGTGCTTGTCGCACTACTGTAACTTCCGCCGCGCTGTCTAGCAGCGTTAGCGCCCATGTCAGGTTCTGAAGCTGCGTCCGTACCATCTGAGGCATACCTCGCTGTCAGTGCAGCAACTTTCTTCTTCTGAAATGGGGGTCGTTGACGTGCAGAGTCTTCTTGCTTGCCTTTGCCGTCAGTCTGTCGGGATTGCTCACGTGGTTGCGGTGCACCCCGACTTTTGCCACCGCCTCCGCCACCGGATTGTGAAGCCGATGTTTCCTGTGAAGAACGAGGAGAACGTTGGTCAGAAACCTGAAATCAATCAGTTGACTTATTAGTAGCATGATCACGCAGATCATAAGTGCGTTCACTACTTGACTGTACTGGAGAGGCAGAACGAGACCCCTGTTTCTGTTGCTGCTTCTCCTGTTTTTTCACCCTCCATCTCTGTTTTGGAAAATTCGGGCGTTCGTCCTTACCAGACGAGTTTGCCTTCATCTGCTGCATCAAATCTGGATTCTTCACAGTTGGTTTAACACCTAAGGCGCTACGGCCAACTTGTCTATAGGCGTTCGCGATAATCTTCGCGAATTCCCTCGGCTTGTCGTCTTCGTTCACTGTCTCTAATTTATTAAGCACTTGGAATTGCATAGCATCTCCCTTGAGGTTGCCCAGTATCATGGTAGCAACCACATCGAACACACCGACAAGCCGCATTCCCAATTCAATAGCAGCCTACGCACCGTGATTCTCCTGAACACGTTTTATAACGGAGGGCAGTACCGACAGAGACGGAGTGCCAAAGCACTTCTAGTATGTCGCTGCAAAGACCTTACCCCAGTTCTCACAATCGGCCATATCTGGGACTAAGTCTTTCGGCAAAGCGATGGTAAGGATCCTGTGTTTCTTCACAGGAGTCGTATGCGGATACACCGCTTCTATCTGATCAAATTTCTCAGCAAGCCAATAAGGGAAATCATCCCTATTTTGGGGTCGCTTGCCCACAACTGAATTGACCATAACAGGACTAATAACCACCGCGTGGCGGTCCGTCGGTTGTCCCGCAACAGCAGTAGCGACCACCTGCACGTTGCGTGACAATAGGGGTGGGCGGAATTTGCGAAATTAACTTTCGCAAATTATCGCGAAAATGTTTAAAATTATCGCAAACAAGCGGAATTATCGCAAAGATGCGGAAGTTTTTTTCCCGCATGTTCGCGAGATTTTCTGCATGGTTGCGGGTCGCCAACTTACCCATGTGGTTGCTTGCGGGCGCGGCCATCTTGTTTTGAGTTGTCTAGCGGTGCATGATCGCGAGAAGAAAGACGTGATCGCGCGACGCATGACGTCACTGCGGGCGCGAACTGTCAACAATACAACATCTCATGGAGAACGCGACCGGATCAAGAAAACTTGTCGGCGAACGCAGGGATTCAGGTAAGGCGATCGCACGCGAGAATGTATTATTTTACAGCGCGAGCAAGAAACAAATTATCGCCAAGCTGCGGAAACCGGAAATTTCGACATTTTCGCGCTCACCGCAGAACGCGAAAATGTCAAATTATCGCAATTTCCACGAACGGAACGAAATTTTCGCCCAGGCCTACGTGACTCGTACTGCACTAAAGCCCTATGTACCGTAATAAGGGCAGTGTGCAGTACACGCAACTCAGCCACCGTCACCTGTAGGTAGCGAGGATGAGGCGTATATCCGGCTAATACTGGCCATGTGGCCCCTGCAATCGACAAAGGGCCCATTCTCGCCGGTATAACCGCATGGGGAAGGGCGCCATTAAACCAAATGCTATGCTGCCAGGCAGAAATAGGAATTTCCTGAGTCCTATACGGCATATAGTTGGCTGGTAGTTGCGTGGCAGTATAGCTGTGGAACGTATCATCGTCCTCACTCACCGCCGGCAAAGTAACCCAAGAGTAGAACAACTCAAACGGAAACAACGCATCGGCACTTACCACAAAAATCACAGCCATACCATCGTCCGGCACCCCATACTGCGTCAGATGACGTATCAGGGGTGCCCGGCTATGAGCCGGAATATTGACCGCCATTAGGACACAAACAGTAAATCTACAGAATATTAGCAGCACTAGGGTTCAGATGAAATAACCTTTTTAATGATCAAGCTTGAAGGAACCTATCTAGTCAAAACACAGGTAGGTTAAACCATCACTCCCGTCTTCCGGAAACCAGAGTGAGGGTGGATTAATACAAGCACTACTAAGGCATCTCAAATCAATAGACCAAACGTTAGGTGCGCCATGTTGCAGGGATTCTGCTTATGCGCAGAACTATGCGCAGGAACCCAGGCCCTCAGTGAATTGCGGTGTACCAAAAACTCACCTCAGAACCCAGAACCCCTCATCCGGCCAGCATCAGTGTCCCATTCGTTATCCGAGGTTTAGCTCGGCGGTCCCAATGTATAGACAACCCAGAACAAGCGACTTAGTATATTTCTCAGGAATGGTGGGAATCAGAAATACCTTTTCGTAATTATTCTCGTACCAGTCCACAACAGAGTAAACAGAGACACGGTAAAAGTTTAAAGAGTTTATTTTATAAACCTCGTGTCCTAAGATGCAGCAGTTTGGCTAACATTAGCAGACAAACGATTAAAATCAAAACCATCAGCATAGTTACAATACCATAGAAAATGAAAGGAGTAAACATACTAAAATGACAGTGGCTCTAGGCCACCTTCCTTTCTCTAACACACTAATAGTATTATTAGACTAATAAAAGGTCTCTGGGCTTGAATGGGGAACCCCATACCGTAAAGATCAGCTCAGAGAGTTCACATCACAGGATCAGCTATGCTCTGCTCCTAGGAACGCTCTTCTTCCGAATGAATTGAAAACATGTAACACTGCAATATTAAAAGCACTCGACTTTCAGGTATTTGCAGCTGCGTGCGTGTTATGGCTAAACTAGTGGGCCGATCAACCTGAACTCAACAACATGCACCGTCTAGCGACCCAGACTGTTTCCTTTACACTGTGTACAGACCAGGGTCGCTGCTCACTGTTTAGGATGTTAACAACAGACAGTTCTCATGTGAAGCAAAGGCGAGTAAGCATTTCTCAATTTAATAACATGTGACTACAGTGTCGTGTGCAAAAGAAGCAAAAGCGGCAAGATGGCTTTCTAACATTTAACGCGGTTATGCTAACTTAGCATTGTACATATGTAGATAACGATCTTCACTACACCCCCCCCTTGATCGGACCACTAACCAGTAGGGGCGCACTTGCAAGAACGCAGAGTTCAAGTTTGATAGAACGGAACCAAGGGCATGAACTGTAAGTCCATATAAGGGAAGTGAAAAAGTTCGAAGAGAAAAAAAGAAAAAAGTTAAAACGGACAGTAAAAAAAACCCATGTAGATGATAAAAAATAACATCATTGAAGTACGTAGGACAAAATGAAAGTACAAAAATCAGTCCATCAATGTACAGGCACAATAAGTTGCAACAGCTTCCAAGAGGAAATCATTGGAATGTTCCGCAAAATTATCTGCCATCCAGTTCAGGACGGGGAAGGAACATACATGCTCCTCAACCACCGGAGCTTCCAGCACCAGACGAGGACAACTGGCATTGTACATATGTAGATAACGATCTTCACTACAGTCCCAAATATGATTCCAGTTGAAAGACTATTACAATGACACAGCCCATCGACAACCTGTTATAACACATAATGTGCCTACACTAATTGAGGCTGCATCTACAGTGAATACTTCCAGGTATGACTGCACAAATTGTAACTGTACCAGCACCCATGACTAGGGTTGTAACTGTACAATCATTAGATATTTGCACACCGACTACACTTAATAATGTTGTTCTAGAGATACTGTAGCTCAAGGAGCTGTTGGAGGAACACATATGACAGGGCTTATTACAGAATTCACAAATTTTTACTTGGACACCACCACAAACAGTTCACTCCTTAAGAGAAGGGAGAGGGATTTACCTTACAGCACCAATGAAACAGGGTGAGATGAATTTATTCATAGATGGGATTCTCCCCACCAAGGTTTGAAGAGACGGCAGGGAATAAAAATACAGAAAGTATGATTATCATTACACAACAAACAGAGAAAGTGAGACCACTGAACCTTGTCGGAAAGCGTGATTCGTGATTTCAAGGGCGGAAAGAGCAGCCCTTGAGGATACATGCCGCATTCTGACTGGCAGACAGGCTCTCAGAGCCCATCCAAAGCCAGTCAGTATGACAGGCTGGTTTTCTTTCTGACCCCCTGCATCATAAAGGCCTATTATGATGCAGCTGTAAAGGCTCTGACCGTATGTTGGAGCCTTTCCATGCCGCATCGTAATCTGCCCTAAACTGTTTTTTTGGCAAACAAAATTGTTTCATGAAATCCTGAGATATGCAAAGTATTGCAGTGATAGGCAAGAGATGAAGCAAAAAAAGCTAAAAAGCCAATTCATGCTAGCTCAGACAAAGCTTGCTCAGTCATTTACAGGAAAGGCTACTGCTATGCAAGGTTTTGGTTAACAAGCTGGAGTACAAGGTACTCAAGGAGGATTTGTTTCACAAGGTATAGGTAGAGGTGTTCTGGTTGATCCAAATACTGGTGTAGACATTGCACGGTTTAAGAAAATTACCCCTATTCATCTTTATAATTAAATCAGACATTGGAAGAGGGAGTGTAGACTTAATCTAGATAGAATGGATGGAATTGTTCCAATACAAGTAGGAAATCAGTTCAGTTCATTATTCTTTATTTCGGTTGGTGTACCATAAAAGAACATACATAGATATATACAGACTGTACAAAACAGATAAGGCTAAAAGTCGTGATAAAAACAGTTATACGTTAAAAAAAAAACATTTGGGTTAAAACAGTGAGAATGTCAGTCACTGAGGGGTCAACGTTTCTACTTTAAGAAATTTCATCCGTGCCCACCACATAGAACTTAAAAAACGGGATACAGCATAAACAATTTGGAGGTCGGTGTTGTATTTTAGGAGCCTGAATCTTCTTTGCAGCGTTGTGTACCAAGATTCCTACACAATTGGATCAAATATCTATGTCTCGTTTTGTGATATCCAGAGCAAAAGAAGAATACATGGAGTTCAGTCTCCTCTCCCAAACTGCAAGTTGGACACCCCAGAATGGCGCTACTGGACCATTTGTTTGTGAATGTGCGTAGGGGGGGAGACAGCCATGCCGAAATTGCACGTACAGTTTCCTGGCTAGTGCCGGTCGTATTTCATCTAGGCATGGCTCTATAAGGTACATGTATTTTACTGCCAGGAAATTTACAGTAAGGGATCCAGTAGTGGAGTTTTTGTGGAGTTTGGCAAGTTTACCCCCCCAATAGCCTCTAACTAGCTGTGTGAGCGTAATTGCCGCACAGGCTGACTCTGGGTTGTACCATAGGTTGTCTCTACCGATGGTACTGAGTGCTTCCCTGATGTGTGCAAACTAAGACAGCTTACCTATTGCAGGGTCTCTAAAAAGTTCTAAAACCTCAAACCTGTACTCTGCCAGTTCAAGTTTCACCCATAGGCGTCGCAAGAATAATAGGGGTCTGCACCTAATTTCCTCTGCGATGGGTCACACCCCTAGATCCAGGTGGTACAAGTGGGGAGCTCATCGGTACACTGAATTGCTGCCTGAGAAAACTGTTCTCTGTTTTTTATAATAGACCTGGGGTGACAGTACCCCCAGAGTTTGGCCCCGTACAAGGCAGAGCTCCTGAGTTGAGTTTTATAGATCTCTATAACTGGACTTACAGGCTCGTGAATAGAGTTTCTATAAAACTTGGCCAGGCCGCCAGCGGTTTGGGCCAGTTTAAGGCTGGACTTGTCCGTTTGTAGCCCCCAGGCCATATTTTCGGTTAGAGTGAGGCTCAAGTAGATACCCGCTCCAATGGAGTACCATTCATATGCGAGTTGGGGGGGTTGATCTACCAGGGTTGAAGATCATACATTTTGTCTTTTCTATGTTGATCTTGTGCCTATAGAACTCACAGAACCCATGTAGTATTCTCTGGATGCCCATAGGGGACTTAGAGAGGAGTATGGTGTCGTCGGCAAACATCATTGCCGGAACTGGCTTGTGTGCTAACTTGGGGGCGTCTATGTCGTTCAGTACGCTCAACGCACCTACCAGTCCGTTGATGTAGATACAGAACAAGGTAGGGGCAAGCACACAGCCCTGTCTAACTCCCCTATTAATGGGAATTGGCAATGTGAGTTCCCCCTTCTTCCCATACCTGATTTGGGAATAGTTATCAGTATGTAGCCTTTTCGGTATGTTCAAAAGGTAATGGGGTATTCCTAGTTCATTCAGCACCACCCAGAGAGCATCTCTAGGAACCATGTCAAAGGCACTTGTAAGGTCCACAAAGACCAGATTTAAGCTACGGCTTTCCAGATACACTGATTTCCAATAGCCTAAAAACCTGGTCTACAGTGGATGTTTTTTCTCTAAAACCAGCTTGCAAGGGACTCATGATCTTATGTTCCTCTAGCCAGGATTACAGGCGATCAAGTAGGATCCTAGCAAAGACCTTTTGTGGTACAGCTATCAAACTGATCGGTCGGTGATAGAGGATCCCTTTTGTATACCAGGAGGATCTCTGCTCCTGTCCAGGTAGCAGGAAGTGGCATCCCTAGCAAGATGGCATTATAGATCACCAGTAGATAGGGTCCCCAGATATTGGGTTCGCCCCCAAAAAGATCCCCTGGGATCCAGCTGCTTTACCAGGAGCTATTCTATTAAGGGCTTTGGTAACTTCTGCCAGAGTGATCTCCGGGGCAACTGGATTGGAGTTCAAGGGTGGCAGGGTAGCTAAGGTCTGGCGACAGGTCTCAACCTTATGTGAGGCGTAGAGAGCCAGAAAATGCTCTCTCCAGTGGTCAGCCGCTACATTTGGCTCTAAAGCCGCCTTACCATTGCTAATACCTGTACATACAATGTTCCAAAATGTTTTCAAGTCTTTTGCCACAAGGGCCAATTTAAGACATACCCATTGATCCATTTCCCATGCCGCTTTAGCAAGTGCAATGTTGGCTTTATAGGAGGTCATTGCGGTTTTTACTTTGACGTCACACTTGGATTTTATAGCCTCAATTAGGGCTTTCTTTGCCACCCGGCAGCTACGATTAAACTATGTCTGTTTCAGCTTCACCCCCCACCCCTGGGTACACAATGGCCAAAACATATCCACCAGATTTGCGGTTGTTGACTTGTTGATCTTGGCAACATCAGCAAGGGATTAAGTGATACCTGCTGATCTTACAAGCTCTGCCAAAGCCTCAAGATTGGGTATGATGGCTTTAAATAGAAAGGCCAGTATTTTGGGTGATTTTTCTATCCATGCCCACCTGACTTTTTGCTTGTCGTTTGCGAGTGTCAATCTGTTGTCATTTATTGAAGCTAGGTCGGGGTTCCCTCGATGCTTGGAAAAGACAGTTCGAGTGTTAGGGCGTTGTGGTCACTGTCTTGGCGTGGCCTGACAGCAAAATCCACAACCCTACCCCACATCCTGGTTTCTACTAGGATGTAGTCTATGATAGAAGAGTTGCCAACTCTGTTATAGGTGTGCTTCCCGGGAGAGTCTGAACTGGTTCGACCATTGCATGCTCGAAGCGAGTCCTTTAAGGTAAGTGCTTTGATTTGAAGAGCCAACGGTTCCCAGGCGCTAATGGGGGGAGTATTGGGCTCGTGGTTAGCCCACAGCTCATCTTCCTCAGTGACAGGTGTGTTGTTGAGATTTTTCATAGGCTCAAATTGGCAGCTGCGGTCACCCCCCAGTACCACCATAGCATTGTTTGAAAAACTAGAGATCAAACAAGAGTCGGGATTCTAGGTTGATCCTCACCGGCCTCGAGTAGACATTGATTAAAGCTATTTTAAAATCCGGTGCAAAGGTCAGCATGATGCACAGTATATCTGGTGAGCAGTGCAACACAGGGGTGGCCGCACAACCTAGGTGAGAGCCTACCGAGGTACATAGCCCACAGGTGGGTCTGCCCGTCCCCTGGAAATGGCTAGTATTTCAAATGGGGCAAACCCCCGATGTGTAGCTTACTACATTGCCCAGGATTCCTGAAACATGCATATATCAAAGGTATCCACAACCCCAGCGCCCATCCGGGCAACTGAGCTTACTCTTCAGACCTGCCACGTTCCAGGATAGTATCTTAAGTCTATTCTGAGCATTTGGATTGAGTAGGCTACCTCCCTGGACCTCATGGACTAATGAAACAACTAACTCGGATGTCACTAAGTAGATTTTACTCAATGTATCCATAGAAGCCGCTAGATTGGTTCTGGTATCAAGGTTGCTATAGGTTTCTAGGGTACCAGAGGGATGGGTTGGGGCATTAGGGGTTGTGGAGATGAAATAATCGTTATCCAAAGCCAGTGGGATGTGCTTAGGGCTGGAAGTTGCTAATATGCCGCTTAACAGTTTGGGATGTGCAACAGCAACAGGATAGGCACAGGGTTAGTATTAAGATCCTGGTTAGCGGGCCTTGGTACTATGATTTTATCATCCGTAGCCCTTTCCACTAGTGGTTTTCTCGCTCCTGCCAACCAAGGATCCCTCCTAGCCCATAGTCAATCAACGTCTTCTAGGGCCCTAAATCTAAGTTAAAAGTGGGTGGTCTCAGTTGAAAAGGTGGTCCCTGTCCCGGCGTTAACTGATTCTAGTGCCAGTCATTCTGTAGGGAACTGGAGTCAGTCCTGATTTGGGTCATAGATTTTGAGATGTAAAAATATGTAAGCGGAAGAAGTCTACTTCCAGTGCCTAGTGCATGGGGATGGGGATGGTGTTTCGATTGAAGGAGGTTTTGTACAGAGCGTGGATTTCTGAAACTGATTATGACACAATCCCCACGAAGATCTTTGGACCTGTTGCCCACCCAACCAATCCTGCGAGTCATGAGAATTTCATTAGCATTTGCATAAGCATATTGGCAGTGTCTAACAAGCCAGTGCAGACATTTATTTTTGAGCTCAAACTGAGTTTCCTTCTGGCCTTCCTTAGCCTCTGGGACTCCTGCAAGGACAATAATATAAATTATTGAGACTGGGGGAAGATTAATTGTTGGCCGAACAAACCCAGTCTCACCCCCCTGACTCAGGGGCCCATCTTTGGCTAGACTGTTTTTCATAGTTCCCTCTGTTAATGGAGCCCTTTCCCCTAACTTGAGACCAGCTGCTGGGGTGGTGATAACCGGGTCCGAGGAGGCGAGGGACGCCACACAGGATGCATTTGTCCTTTTCAAGGTCTCAGCGATGCCAGCGGTTATAGGCCCATCGAGTCAGTTCTGCTCTACCCGCCCGGTAAGGGATTTGTAGGAGATTTTCCTTTGTTGGTAATACATGGGTTGGACAGTTTATCCAGTCGTGCAAGCACTGGAATTACTTCATCTCTCACAATGTCTCTAATTTGACCTTTTAAAACTTCCATCAGGGGAGCCACCAAAGCTGGGAGTGGCATGTCCGATTGCGAGCAGGGCCCCTCAGTCGAGACCTGGTCAATCGCAGATCCCATATTGACCGGTGTTCCGGCATTAGACTTTTTACGCTTAACCCCTGCCTTTATAGGCTGTTAGATTTTACTGGCCTTAGCTGTGCCCTTGTTATCACACCTCCTCCGGGTGGTTACTTTGGGTATTGTTTCTGTGCCCGCGACGGGTGATTGTGGTGATAAAACCAGCGATTTTTCCAGTGCACTATAGCTGGTAGGCGACACCATATCGGAACAGGCTTGTCGAAGATCAGGGGTTAGTGACAGCCGATGTTCTATAAGTTCTATCTCTGTGGCCACCACCCCAAATGGCCTCTGGAGGACCCTGTCAATAGAAGTCTGCAGAAGGGGAGGAGGTATGGGCTGTGGAACATGATGGATCGCGTTGGTGGTACGCTTACCCATTATAAGGAGTTTTTACAGAACAGGTAACAGAAACACCCAGGTTTACTCGTTTGCTACCCAACTGGTCAAAGGTTTGGCACACTGGGCCAAAGTGTGGGGGTTGCAAAGAGAAAATAAGAGAAAAATAGCAGTCACAAAAGAACATCAAAACAACTGGCAAATTGGCATTTACAGATTGGCCCAGTGATGCCCACTCCGGAGCTGAGGTTGGACAGGTCCAAGGAACGTCCGTAGTTTGCAAAGTGGATGGCCCAAAGCACAAGCACAAATGGTGACGGGGTGGTAGAGCCAAGGGAGGGGGCCCAGCCCAGTCTCCTCCTGTCTATGATGGGCTAAGACGGGTCCGGGTATGCACGCGCGCGTCCCATGCTGTGGGAGCGCGCAAAGATATTTAAAGCGCCTCCGGGTGCGTAAGAATGGCGTCGGTGGCAGCAGCCGCATTGATGGCTGGGACCTGTGGTTCCGGTCCGGTCCCCCATGGGCACTGTAGGACAGTGGGGCAAAACAGGCAGCAAGCAGAGACGGGCTTTTGCACTGCAGGAGCCTGCAAATATTTTTAAAGTGCCTTAGGACGTGGAAGAACGGCATCGGCGGCAGCAGCCACGTTGACGGCTGGGACCTGTGGTTCGGGTCCGGTCTCCCACAGGCACTGCAGGACAGCAGGGCAAAACAGGCAGCAAGAAGAGACAGGTAGGAAATCAAATGCAGATGAGAATGTACTCTTTTAGCAGATGCATATGCAAATGCAGAAACAGGTTCCAAAGACGCAGGTTCCACAAGTCTAGATGGTCCAGAAAAATAGCCCAGATTCAATTTAAATCAGATGGCCAAGATACATCTAAATTTAATTTCACAATCAGAACCCATTTCAACAATTCCCAATGTTAGACAATGACGGTTTTGGTTCCGATAATTCCCAATTACAGTGCCTGAGGTGAGAGGAAGATTGCGTGCTTCACACATCTTGGAGGTAGGCCAGAGTGGACCATTTGGAGAAGGAGAAGTAAATAACCACAAGTGTCATTTCTGATTGGCACAGGAGCTCTCGGATCTACAAGTCCCTGACCTACCCCTTTCGGGTAAGAAGATCCAAGTTGTAGGAGTTTCAAATAAACAGATACCTAACCCAGTTTCAGAAAAGGTTCCTGTAAAAATAGGTTCATTTAATGATTTAAAGAAAGCCATCAGTTTGTCAGTTGTGATACTAGTCCTGTAAGCTTAGTAGGGAAAGATTTATTGTGCAATTTAAATTGTACTATATACTGTACTCCAAACGGTGTTGAATTTCAGACACATACTAAAGAGATGGAGTTCAAAATGGCCCAACAAGAAATAGCTGTAGGATTGTGCCCAGTGAGAACTTTCACCTCATTTAAAAGAAACAATAAACCCAGAAGTATGGGATTTCACAGAGAAGGATAGTGGAGTGATTAAAGGCGTAGAACATGTTAGAATCAGAGTGAGACCTAATGCTGTTTATCTGAGAACACCATCACCCAATCTGACTCGAGAAACAATTGCAGGAATAACTCCTGTATTTGAAGACATATTGGGAAAAGAGATTTTGAGAAGATTATGAGACGTCCTTGCAACTCTCTGTTCATGGGTTTAAAGAAACCCAGTGGTAAATTTCAGATTGTGCAGGGCCACCAAAAGATTAACAGCATTGTTGTTTCATGTTGTCCCATGGTACAGCATTCAGGCATAGACTTTTCCTTATTCCATGTACCGCAGAGTGGTTCACAGTAGTGGATCTGTACCAAGCTTTCTTTTCTGTTCCATTGCAAGGGAACTGCCAGTACCTCTTCCCTTTTGTGTTCAGAGAGAAAGTTTTGGCATGGTGCTGAGTCCCACAGGGTTATACAGAGAGCCCATCCATTTTCAACTAAATCTTAAAAAAGAATCTGGAGTCCCTGCAGATGCCCAACAGATCAGTTCTTGTGCAGTACATTTTTGACCTACTTGTGGCATCAAAGACATGAGAAACTTGCAGAAATGATGCAGTTGCCCTTTTAAGTCCCCTGGCTGAAAACAGACATAAGGTGTCCCCAGATAAACTGCAATATTGTTTTAAAGAAGTCCAATATTTGGGACATGTCATTGAGAAAAGAGCAAGAAAGGTGTCACTAGAAAGAGTGGAGGTCATTTTACAAATGAGTACACCAGAAATACAGAGAGAAGTCATAATGTTCCTGGTAATGGTCAACTAATGTAGGCAGTGGATACTGAACTTTTCCCTAATGGCTAAGCAGTTGCTGAGGCTGGCACACAAAGATGTCACTGATTCCTTTCGATGGGACAATGAATGCTAAAAAGCTATCTTAGAGCTGAGAGATACTCTCTGTCATGCCCTGGCACTAGGAATGCCTGATTATAGTAAGACGTTTACATTGTTTTGCAGTGAGAGGTAGGGCTTTGCTCTCTCAGTGCTTACTCATAGGCATGGAGATTCATAGACTCCTTGGGCTTATTTTTCAACTGCCCTTGACCCTGTGGCCGCAGGACTGCCTGGCTGCCTTAAAGCAGTCGTGGCAGTGGGGGTCAGTCTTAAGAGATATGAGAGCATAGTGACGGTACATCCTTTAACTGTCAAGGTCCCTTACTCACTAGGTATGAGCAACGGTTGCTCTCTAAATAAAATGTGGTATTAAAACGATGTTAGATTCTCAGGGGCAGATTCTCAAGGAGCTATCGCTGAGTTAACGGCACTTTATCACAGCCAAAGTCACGATAAATATATCTCCCCATTCACAAGCTGGTGCTAATAGCCCAAATTACCAGTTTTTTGGTGATAGCATCTTCAAAAAGCATCGCCACGGATGACCCCTGGAACTATCGCTGATGAGATGCAGAGTAGGCGTTCCCGAGCAAAAAGCCGCCAAAACACCGCACCTCAACATTCTCAACGACCAGCCTGATCTGCGTTAAGATCAAAAAACAGGTAATAAGGCACGTTAGCAGCAGGAAATTAATACCTGCTCTGACCTGGTGCAAAGTCGGACTACAACCGGCACCAGAAAAGGGAGCCCAGACCACAGCCACACCTGAAGAACAACAGATGCCATGGATCCACGGATTGTGCAGCTCGGACCCCCAACAGGGCCACTACACCCTCTGCCACCTCCCCCAGGACCCCCCAGGACCCCCCTGCCCCCCTCCCAGACAAACACTGAGACAGCGCATACAAAGACAGTGACCTCATGAAAACGTACCACCCTCACAGACCCAACACCAGGGAATATCATTGCCCACCACAGGCTCAAAAGGACAACCATCCCATGCATCCAGACCACCATTGCCCACGGGCTCACGGTACCAACACAGCGGACAACCAGCATCCCACCTCAGACCAAGGGGCTGGCTGTTCTGCATCTGTTGGCCTCTGGTACCTTCCAAACAACAACAGCCAGAGTTGGAGGAGTCTCACAGCAAGCACAATCCTTGTTCCCCACAACTGTCTTCAATGCCATCATCAGCTTGGTACCACACTACCTATCCTTCATCCACACTGCGCAGGAACAGCTGGAGACCAAGAAAGGCATCTACGCCTTAGCTGGATTCCCACACGTGTCAGGGGCAATAGACGGCACACATGTCCTACTTGTGCCCCCTGGCAACACTGCACACAATATCTGCTACCGAAAGCAAACGTATTCCATACATGTGCAGACAATAGTGGACCACTGGGGAATCTACACCAACCTCTACGCCAACCACCCAGGCAGACTGCATGAGTCATATATCTTCTGACGGTCCATCATCAACCAGCGCTTCCAGGCTGGCACTTACGGAAATGTGCTGCTCGTTGGCAAGTACCAAATTAACACACCACGCACCTCAACTCCACAATCATGCAACTCACAACACTGGGAATGCACATGTCACAAACTCACATACAACATGCCAAACAACCTGCCCATCCACCAGACTTGACAGCACAACTTACTGTGGCACATAAGCCATCAACGGCATGGCACCTCAGCCACACAATAGCAGATTGTGGGTAGAGGTGGGGACCAGGCATGTGCAAAGGAGGCAAGTGACCGATGAATGAGAATGTACACATTGCCAAGTGTGGCGTGGATGTGATGGACAGACTGCATTATGCAGACCACACACATATCCATGTCGACATATACCACTGGTGTTTGGAGTGTAGTGGACAGTGGACACAACCATGTCACCCCAGCCAGTGGGGAAGATCCCGGAAATGTACCGTGTAACGTCCCCCCCTGCAAGCATGAGCGGAGTGGACTGGCCTGGCATACGCCAGGCCAGCATAGGGTTGTGAATAAAAAGCATGTAGCCCTGGGCGTGGTTCTCTTCCAGAATGCCCAACGTGTCTGCCAGGGAGGCGCCCCTCACCCCGCCACGAGGCCGATGCCGTGAGCACAGTGCCTGAGATCCTGTGCGCCTGCTGCACCCCGGGCCGCAGGTCCCCGTACCAGTCCTGCCAGGCTCTGCGCACCCAGGCCTTAATGTGCACCTGCCAACACCGGCGTGTGTCGAAGAGGGCTCACCATGTGCCGGTGCAAACTCCAAGCCCATCACGGCCTCCATGACACAGGCCCACGGTACTCCCTTCTCGTTGACGTACTCCACCGGTATACACAGCGGACAAGTAGGTCACACATTTGGAACTGAGTCTTGATTACACTATGGCAGAGAACATCAATTATGGCTGATTTTATCTCACTATACTCCCTTCGATGTGGTGACACCAAGTCTGTGCATAGCATTTCATCCACAGGTGTCCATGGAACCACACGGACTACTGCCCTCGGGCCTCCTTGTGCTCGAGTCGGTCGGACATGTGGGACTGATTCTTGATTTGTCAATGGCAGAGTACATATCATTGCACGCAAGGAGAGGTGTAAGAGGATGATGCATGTCAGTCAGGAGGAAAAAAGGATCATCGTTACGAAGGTGATCGAACACTACCAACGACTGCCCTGGTGTCCCTAACTCTGTGCATCGCAAGACAACGACACATGGCTGTGGGCCTCTGCTGACCGCTGCCTCCGGCCTACACTGCAGGCGAGTAGGTCACACATTTGAAACTGAGTCTTGATCATACATTGTCCGAGTACACACATTAATGCAGCGTTTACATCAATGTACTCCCTTCAATGTGGTGACACCAAGTCTGTGCATGGCATCCCAACCACACATGTCTCTGGGCCCTTGATGACTACGCTGTGGGCCTACACTGCAGTCCAGCAGGCCTCACACCAATCCAATCCAGTCCGTACCAGGCAGGACACATCATCGTCGCTGACTGAACACCCGCTCAGGTCTGGTGCTTTTACCTCCGTCAACCACAAGTAACCTCCAAATGCCATGTCAACTTTGTGTGTTAGAGTTCCAGGAGAAGCATGCTGAACTGCGTTTGGACCCCGCTGACCTCTGCCTCGGGCCTAGACTGCGGTCGAGTAGGTCACACATTTCGAAATCAGTCTTGATTTGTTTCTGGCAGACTCGGTATCATTGCACTGACCTCACCGCAGACTGCATACCCTTTCAGCTCCGGTGCCACTAAGTCTGTTCCCCGAGATCCATGAACACTTTCTGGTTGAACTTTGGTGGCGACTGAGTCCATGGTCCGGGGGTTGTCATCTCCATCATGTCGGTGATATTGACTTGGTGGCAAAAATGAGGCAGCAGCATTCCACTCCTCCATTTGCTGCTTCCGGACGGCTTCTACCCTCTGCATCATGCCCTGGATGACACATTCCACTGTCCCCCGCAACCGTTCGCCACATTCACCTCGGACATCGATGAGGACCCGCTCAGCTCGTGTGGCCCATTTCACTGCACCGCAAGTCACCCCCCTTGGCGGTGTGCCTGTGCCGGTTGCAGTGCATCCGGGGCCACTAACTGTGCAGCTCAAGTCAGGGACCCTGGCTCATGAGATATTGGATGGACTCTGAGACGATGGCCTTGGGGTCATCGATGCCATGTGTATGTGGCCCTGTGCTGTCTGCTGCCTCCGGCCTCAACTGCGTTGCACCAGGACTCACACATCAAATCGAGTCGTGACCTGCCCGCACGACGCATCACCGCAGGAGGCACATGCCACCACCGCCAGGGCCACCTCCAACCGCCAACTGCAGGAGTCGAAACAGTCGGACTGACAGACTAACCTGTGGTGGATGCCATCATCTGCCTGATACCCTGCTCGGCACTCCAGGTGCCCCAAGTTCGGTGCACTGCAACTCACGGACACTTCTGTTTGCATATTGAATGACCTCTCTGCTTGCTCCGGCTACGTCCATGATGCTCCGCATTTGTCTCTGTTATGCTGGTGTTTGCAGTTTCCGTTTTAATGGTGTTCACTGTTCACGTTGTTGCCAGCACCAACCACTCTGTGGGGGCTGGCTCACACTCACCCCACACACATCCAGCACAGGTGTCACTGTACATATGGTCCTGCCCGTGGCCAGTTCCACAAACTATCCGAGTGTGTCCGTGTGGTCATAATGTATGCATGAGGGCCCCAGGCCCAACAACATCACATTGTGTTGTGTACAGCGGACACCAACATGTCACTGCAGGCAGCATGTTAGACCTTGGACATGTAGTTTTATCGTCATCCACTCAATACGTAAGAGGAGTGGGCTGGGCCGTCGTACGCAGGTCCAGCGTGGGTTTATGAATGATGATTGCATGCCTCTGGGCGTGGTTCAGTACTGGAAATGTGCAAATGCATGTGTCTCTTTGTGTGGTGTAGGTGGTCCCTGAGGGGAATTAGACACAATCGCATGTGATCTAGTTCATAATCCATGGGTTCGGACCCCACCCGCACCTGTTCGGCCACCTCCGTTTGGCATTCTGACATTGGAATGCCATGTGTGGCTCGGTGAGGTGTTGGGAGCCAGCCGTGCTGGCAGGTGGTTCCTGCTGTGTGCTCTCTGCATGGGCTGGGTTCTCCTCTATGTAGCTTGGCTGCTCTGGTGGTGGGTTGCCTGGGATGTGCATGAGCTGTTGTGGGCCGTCGGTTGTGTGGTGGTCCTCTCCAGCATCGCTGATGAATATTCTGGTCTGCTCTGCTGGAGGTGTTGTTTGTCCCTCTGCAATGTGAAGGGGAGATGCATATTGACATTGTGTTGACATATATGTTGGCGCATTGTTCTTTTTTACATGCAGACTGTATGACTATTTATATTGTGACTGTTTGGGAGGTGCTCGATTTTGATGCGGGACAGTGGACAGTTGGACTACATGATGGATGTTAGGTTGTATGCGTACATTTCTTTCTCACAGTTTCCTGCTCTGTTAGATGTGGTTGTCCTGTTACAGCGCATGAGCGCAGCCAGTTGTGTCCTCTGTTCTTCAGTGTCGGTGTTGCAATTTGTACCATATTGTCGTCAATATGGATGTGCTGTGATTGATATGTGTGTGTGCTGCATTGTGCCACGGGGATCAGGGACATGATCCAGGGTCATTGTGGGTGTGCAGCGTGCTACACATCGTTGTGCATGTGTTCCATTGTGCCCATCACACCCTTTCCTCCCAGTCCCTGGTCGTTACTCACCCTGTTGATGTTGTGTCAGGTCCTCTCGAGCTGTGTTCGGACTCCCACCTCCTTGCAGCGTCTCCATACTGATGACTGTGGCCCCCATTTCCTCCTGCTCCTCCTGTGGCGCAGGACTCCCACCTCCTGCCGCCGTTGCGGCCTTCCTGTTTGCAGCGGGTTTGTGCTTGGTTTGTCTTTTCACATCATGCCAGCGCCTCGTGGCCTTCTCCATTGCCCTCCACGACATTCCGACTGCATTCACGTTGGTCTAATTGTGTGTCAGTTGATGGTAGTGTTCAGTCACCTCTGTGACTCTGATCTGGTTTTCCTGCGGACTGCAACCCTTCTTCCTCTCACTCTTCTCCTTGGCCTTCCCTGACCCTTTTGTTCCTTGCTGGTGGTCTGCGGGGCTTGTGGGGTTCGGGTTGGCCTCTGCACTCGGTCCGGGTGCATCCATGGTGCTATGCAATTTTTTTCTCCCTTTTTTTCCCCTTGCTTTGATAGTGCATTTTCCCGCATGATGCGTGAGATTTGCAGGCCTGTGGCTAGTTTTTGCTGGCTTTTGTATTGAGATTGGCCTCATCGCAACGTTTTTGGAGTTCGTGTTTTGCAGTTTTACGGCGTCGCCTTGACTTTAACGCGGACATTTGACGCATTATCGTGGGCCTATCACATGGTACTGCCGGCTTGGGAATGCCACGTTACCAATTTGTAATGGTTATCAAACGTTCTTGAGAATATCCCCTTCAATCTTTCCACCCTAATATCTGTAAATGAGGATTTAAATGATGATGTGGAAATTGATAGTATCTATGTCACAGACTTATGTACCAAGCTAAGGCCTGACATAAAAGATGAGTCTTTAATTGAGTCTAATTATGTACGTTTTGTCAATGGGTCATGTTTGAGAAAAAACTAATATACCCTGATCAGTTTACGCTGTTTGCACAATTAAAGAAATTTTAGAAGCTTCATGGCTTTGAAATGTTACCTGTGCACAGGTTGCAGAACTGATTGGTCTTACAAGAGCCTGCAGTCTCCCAGCCCAATTGAGAGTGACTATATATACAGAGAGTCAGTATGGCTTTGGTGTGGTCCATGATTTTGGACAGTTATGGTCCCAGAGAGGTTTCATGACCTCTTCGGGAGCCCCGATTAAAAACAGGGTACATGTAAGTAATTTGCTTGAAGCACTACAGCTGCCAGCAGAAGTGGCAGAGATGAATTGCACAGATCACAGGAGTGGCAATAGATATGTCATAGGGAGAAACAGATATGCTGATGAAGTTGCACAATACTGTGCACTAGTGGCCTGCACATTTAATGAGACTTACACAAATGACTCAGAAAAAGACATTGCTTTATCAATATTGCTGACAGTAGCTAGGAAGAATTAGAAGAATTGCAGAAAAATGTTTCAGAATCAGAACAGCAAGATTGGATCAGAGCAGGATGTGAGAAAAAAGCATATGACATCTGGAAATCAGCAGATGGGAGATCAGTATTACCAGACAGTACCAGTATTGCCAGACAGTTTACTATTCCCCTTGACATGACATTACCATGGTGCAACAGGCATAGAGAGAGATGCAACGGTGAGGCTGTTCAGACAGAATTTGTTTAATCTCAAATTTAGAATGTTTGCAAAGTCATTGTGCCAAAGATGTGTGACATGTCAACAGATGAACGTAGGGAAAAAGAAACAAGCGACACTGAGCGATGTAGGGAGAGGAGGTGTTTCCTTCAACAGTGTGCAAATGGACTTTATCAAGATGCCTGTTGGTAACGGGTTGACATATGTCCTGGTTACAGTGTGCATTTTCTCTCATTGGGTGGAAGCCTACCCAACAGAGAGAAATGACAGTCTCACTATAAAATGTTGTTACGTGAGCGAATACCGAGGTTCGGGCTACCGTTTTCAGTGGAATTGGATCAGAAAACTCATTTTAATAATCAGATCCTGAGGATGATTTGCTCAGAATTACAGATTGAACAGAGATTAGTCTGTAGCTATCGACCAGAGGCTTCTGAAATAGTAGAAATGCTCAACGCCACCATAAGGTCTAGATTAGCAAAAGTCTTTGCATCCACTTCAATGAAATGACTTGATGCTTTGCCTTTGGTGCTGTTGAGCGTCCTAAATATTCCTTACAGAAAGACTGGGTGATCCCTTCACATAATTCTAATGGTAAGTTTGATGAGACTGCCTACAGTGTCTGAAAATGCACTTTTGAACATTACAGATGACATGATACTTGACTACTGCAAAAGATTGGCTGATGTGGTGCATTCTGTTTCTTTCCAGGTTGAAGCTGCAACTTTAAATCCACATGAGCAACAGTACCCAGACCTCAGTCCCGTCGACTCGATGGTGGTGAAAAACACGTCTGGACTTCTTGTCTGGAACTGATATGAAAGTTCCCCTATCAGATCATACGTTCGACAAACACTGCTGTTAAGGAATATGTGACATTAAAACGCGGTCGTTTCACTGTGGTACGTTACATCACAGTTCTTTCAACACAAGTCGTTACAACGACTTGGGCTGGAGGGCGCTGGACTTAGGAATAGTATGATTTACTATTCCAACTCCAGCCTACATAACAGTAGGGAAGGTGTTGGAATAGTAAATCATACTATTCCTTAGTGTATAGCGCCATCCAGCACAAGTCGTTTTAATGACTTGCGTTGTATTCACCGCGATGTAAATGTATTGCGGTGTAACGAACGCATTGTAAAGGTCGTTCACCGCTGTTAAGTGTGGCAGGATACCAAATTAGGTGCATGCCCAACACACCAGAAGACTAAGAAATCCATATGAAAAAGAAGTGTTCTTTGTGCCAGTATGATGAGCACTTATGACAGAACTGTCACAAGCCTTACCAGCACAAGGAGTGATAGCGCGAGAGAGACAGCAGCAAGAAGAGAGGGGTGAAGAATGACAAACAGTTGCACCAATCCTGGTACCTGTGATCACACAAATTAGCATCAAAGTCTCTAAAGAAGAAAAAAAGAGACAAGAGTTCAACCTGGAGACACAGTTGAAACAGCACCACAACAACAGGTGTATCCAGGTGAAGGAGTAAGTGCTGGAACAAGATGAGTCACCCGCAAAGCTGAATGGCCAAGAAACTATTGTCTCAGAAAACTGAGATTAAGGCTCAGCGCCTTAAGACCCTTGCAGGTGTTTAGCTGCCCTTTACCAACTCTGATTGATTGTGTGTACTGTATACCCCAAACAATTGCTGAGGATACAGAGTCAAGCGGCTTAAGCGACACTGAAGAAGATCAACAACCACTAAGGAGGTCAAAAAGAGCACAAGTGTCTTGTTGAAGGTATTCTGCACCTGAATAAATGGACTTACTACATGAATTAAGTGCTAAACACACCCATATCTGATTTGAGTAACCTGAGTTAAGAACTGTGGCCATGATTATGATAGTGGGCAGTCAGACAACCTCCCACTATCATGGCAGTCAGGAACACCGCCTAACGTCTAACAAGCAGCTAGCAGTTTGGACACCCAATTAGAATGCGACTGGCAGGCTGGCAGTGTCAAAGTGCTCCTTTACACACGGACTTGTGCTGCGTCCCAGTAAAAGGGCCTCAGCACAAGCCGGTGCACAGTGCATGGAGATGCGTGGGGCCACTACATGTGCCTCGAGGCTACTTAACAGTGGCCCACAATAGAAGGGGGCCCTGTTTAGGGCCCACAAAAGCCTTTTCATGGTGGTCTTTCTGACAAGAAAACACTTTTGGAAAGGGATATCGTAATCACGAAGGCAGTGCCTAGCTCAGCACCACCTCCATTCGGGATTGCGATTCTGACCAATGCCCAGAGTCGATCACTGATGCTGTCAGAGGCGGAAGTCTGTTCACCGCTCACTGTGGGTCCGACTGCCTACATTGAAATGCGGCGGTCAGACCAAAGGGCTGTCGGTGGTCAGACCTCCACCAATGGCTTGTCAGTGTGCGGTCCGACTGCCATCAAAATCAGGCCCTGTATAAGTCACCATTACATCACACTGAAAGAGAATTGTGAAAAACCTGTTTGACAAGAAACAAAAGTTTGAGAGACTGTATTATAGTGAAAGATTTGCAAAAAGACTGAGATCAAAATACTTTTTGTTTTAAGAAGATTTCCCTAGGTCCAAGGTCGCTCCAGAAGAGAAGGGATAACATTGATAAGAAGACAGAGTAGGGCTAAGGATGACTATATGACGACTGCTGTAGATATAGAGCTAAATGAGCTAATTGTTAAGAAAATACTGTTTTGAAAACTAACTCCAAAAAAAACTGCTTGAACAGAATTTGAACTTTTTTCTGCTGATTTGCTGCAGCTGTATTTTGCTTAACAATTTGATTACAGACAAACATGTGTTGCTTAAATTGAAATTGATGCAAGAATGTTGGGTATTACATTTTTGGTAGCAATTTGAGTGATTATAATAGTATTAGTAGGGAATTATTTTACATCAGATCAGGAGATCAGGCTGACATTTGCTCCGGTAACAGCTACAAACACTAGATGAGAAAAAGTTAAAAGCATCATTCATGAATTTCAGAGTGGAAGATTTTCTACAAATGCTTGTTATAGATTAGTTCAAGAAGACACACAAGCCATGGACAAAAAAGACTACATATGCACCCGTTACCTTCATCAGCTCCAGAAGAGGTGACTTGTCACCACCTTCCTTTATCATGCACAATATTATGTAGTGTTTTGCTTACATTAGTATATAGGCAAGACTACTTTGAATACTTTTACTCAAAGTACGATCTAGTTCTTTCAAGAGTGCCATTACAGAGAAGCATGAATTTACTCCTTAAGCAGTAGACACGGACACAGATTCATATTATTATAGACCTTCTATGCTTATAGATAGTGCTAAGGCTTATGTAAACAATTTGAGCTGCTTAATGAGACTTTTAGAGAAATTATTCATCTGACTACAAGAAAGAAGCTCAAACATTACACACAGTAAAAATAGAAAGGAAGATGTTTTGAAAAATTTCTGGAATAAAGAAGATGAGTTTAAGAAGAAACTGATTTACTCTAAGTGAAAATTGGATGGATGGCAGAAAGGGGAAATGTGTGTTTACAAAAGAAGAACCCAAAGTAGAAGTAGACATGTAAGAATTTGTAGTTTTGAAAAAACATTTGTAATCATAGGAAGAGAATTGCAATTTTTAAACGTTGAAGAAGCAGTCATCACTGGAATTTATTTTGTTTGTGAACAAGATGATTTCTTTCAATTTCCCACTGATTGGGATGCATTTGCTCTTAAGGGGCCGATTCTGATGCGGTTTGGAAATCATTCTGACCAAATCGGGTTGGAAATGGCTTCCAACCGACTCAGGTCTTGAGAGTCTGACCGACCGATTATAATGCATCTGGATGCTTCCAGATACGATTGGGTCGGACTCCCATTGAGTTCAAGGGGAGCATATGTTCCCACCGAATGCATAGGCTCCAATTGAAGAAAGAGGTGGCAGGGGAAAATCAGGCAGCCTGTGGCGGGCATCCCCTGGTGCCTGCCACAATGCACATGGCTGGTAAGGGTGACACATGGGTACCCCCACGTGCCTTATTGGGAAGGCTTGTGGTGCAGGGGGGCCCACTATGGGCCCTCAAAGTCTGATTCTGACTGCTATTTGGGTCGGTAGGCATGATTCGGAAAGGCTGTCTGAATCCAGCATCGTAATTGGTCGTTCGGAAATGCGACCCGTAGAGACGTTTGAGTCAGCTCTATACAGCTCGGTCATTCTGAACGACATCGGGTTTGGATTAGGATATTCCTAATGCCTTACTTGCATCGCAATAGGTCAGTCAGAAACCTTTCCGATTCGTTGGAAAGACACGATCCCGATCCGATTCGGACGGAGCAACTGCCATTAGGAGGCCTTCCAAACCGCATCAGAATAGGCCCCTTAGTATATTGTTCTCGAAGATGTATCATGTGTATAGCATATATAATGACAACTGCACACAGACACACACGTAGTACACATGATGGTGATCAATTAGTTGGAGACATTTTCGGAGCAATAATTTCACCAGAAGGACTTGTTTTAAATGAGGAGAACATCTGAAGAAACGTTTTAACTGTTGTTGACATGCTGGCAAAAAGTACCTCTGGAAATGTATTAGTGGTAAACACAGAATTAGTGGCTATTAGATGAATGGTTTTGCAAAATCGATTAGCATTAGACATTTTACTCCCAAAAAATACAGAGTCTGCAAGATCCTGAAATCTCAGCATTGCTGCTCATACATACCAGATGAAATTAAGAAAATTGTAGAATTTGCAAAGAACATTTCTGACCTGAAACCTTAATTAGAGTCGTTAGAGAAACCCAGTGATTTAGAACGTTTTGGAAAGGGAATCTCAACAATTACTGATTGGTTTGCTACTGCCGAAGGAAGGAATCCCCAAGGCTGTCTTTGTGCCAATAAAATAGAAGGATGTTGCCTGTTGCTTTTATTTTCTCTTTTCAAAGGCTGTTGATATTGCATTAACAGAAGAAAAAGCAGAAGAATGAGTAAAAGACTAGAAGGGGAATTATAATTACATGAACGCATCAATCAAGCATACAGAAAAGCAAAACAATACAAGAGCTTAAAAAGAAAGAGAAAGAACTCAACTGAAGATGAGTGTAGCCCCTAACAACTCTGTGCAAGAAATTGCAATGGTTAGATAACCATTACAGGGGGGAATTGGGAAACATTTTAATGAAAACACAAAATAATATAGTTTATAATAAATGTGCAGTATTAACGTGCAAACTTAAGTGAAAGAAAATGAGTGAACAAAATGTTACAAAAATGCACACAGCTGCCATATTTACATATACAAGGCCTAAAATGGCTAAAGAAACACTGCTAAAAGTTAACTTGCTTAGAAATGCTTCAACACATGAAATGTTATTTCCTGAGTAGGCGATGATATTATGCAAGAATGTTGATATAACAAAATTGTTTAACTCTTGACCTCTACATAGAAATGCTTTTCATAATAAAGTTAACGTTGTTATATAGTTCCTCATATTTCTGCAGAATGTTTCTATTTAAACAAAGCTTACTGTCACAAATGATTAGAATTTAGTATTTTTAATGAAGAAACAATACAACCATACAATTAGAATCAGCATTTAAACTTGATCTTGAACCCTTTTGACTAACTTGTATTTTCTTTTCAGTGCATAATTACTTCAAAATATCTTCTTTGTTATAAGTAATGTTCCAACTTTTACATAGCCTAATGTGTTTATTTTAGATTCGAAAGGTTAGAAGTGTGCAAGAATAAGTGGGAAAAAGACTCTGATTGAGAAGTTGAAGCATGATCAACATTAGTCGATATAAAACTGTCTTAGTGACTTAAAGGACTATTGTTCTCTCAGTGATATGATGAGGAGCGTTCCTCTTCCCAGGAAAACATTGAACGCTGATTGGATGGTGAAAGACGATTTTCATAAAATGTGCTGTTTATATAAGTTCTTGTAACTAGAGTAGGTTACCATATCATTGACAACCTTTTTGCCAAACCTCGCTTGCTATTGTGATTTCCCATTTGTCCTAGACCCTATGTCACATTGCTCTGAGAGTCTACTGAGTTTCTTGAACTGCCGTGTATGGGACGTTCTGCTTGACTTTTGACTTATTGAGCTGAATTTGCTGGAGGTTTATGCTAATTGTCACTCTCTCAATATAGATTCTTTCTTGGGTCCTGATTGAATCTTTTCTCCACATTCTTAGAAAAGGAATCATTTTCCTTTATGTAACATGCTTAATGAATTTATTAATAGTTTGCATATTGATTTAATAGTAACAATATTCTAATAAATAAATATTGATCAATGTGTTGATGACCAAATGAAGATGACCCAGTAAAAGATTGCAAATAATTAGGACCCTTAAAACTTACTCCTAGCACTCTATATTGACAAAACAAATAATATTGATGATTGTGAAGACAATTTTTTTGATGCGTTGATCTTTGCTTCTCAAAGCAACGGCCAAGTTCCTTCCGTCAGAGCGAGCATTAGCCTGCATGATGGTAAACACAAAACTTTAATTTAAACCTGATTCTCGCTCCAGCAAACGTGGTGTCCTTTTACTTCCATGTCAACAAACATCACAGAAATGGAAGAGGGACAACAGTGCTCACAATTTATTGATCTTTTTTTTCAATTTTATATAGCACAGACATGGCCCGAAGGAATAAGAGCGCTTTACAAAAGTAGCAGGAAGGATATATAGGTTACAGCGAGTTCCAGTTACAGTAATTAAACTCAGACATTTACATCGGTAGATGCATGCAGGAGTTACCACATGAGACAATTACAAGAGTTAGTCAAGGGTCTTACACAGTTAAAGCATTGATTTAGATGGTTGGGTTACATAACGAAGTTAGGGCTCCATTATGATGGCAGGTGGCTCACCACTGCCCGACCGGCGGTGGGGATCCGCCCGCCATCACAACCACATTTACCCCCTGCCATATTACCATGGCGGGGGGTACTGCGACAGACAGAAAGTCCGTCCGCCGCTTTCCAGCCGGTTGGCAATCGTCACGATTGCCAGCCAGGCAGAACTCAGGCATAATATGGTGGCAGTGCCTGGAAGGCACCGCCAACCATAATATGATGCCTGGCGGTTCAGGCCTTTCCATGGCCATGGAAGGGCTGGCGGGAATTGCTTTGGGGGCCGTTGCGGGCCCCCGGAGGGGGTGGGGGACTGCACTTGGGGGGGTACCTATGGTGCCTCCCTACATTGCCAT